>NC_061484.1:6861632-7510798 GCF_022539355.2 Hippoglossus stenolepis | reverse complement strand
GTCTTCTCAATTTAACATGCAAATGCACATGACTGTCGGCTTCATGCTGAAATACCACAAAATACATTTTATTTCTATAGCACTTTAAGATTATAAAGTGCTTTACAAAATAAATAGGGATAAAACAACGCACAACAAAAAAGAAAAGAAAAAGAAAAGAAAAGAAAATATTAAAATTAAAAGCAAAATCATTATTTAAAAATATGTTTCAAGCATTGATTTAAAAACAGGTAAAGTGCTGACGTTGAAGTTAGGAGATTCAGAGCCTGGTGGTCTTAATGGTCAAGGCATGGTTACCCTTAGTTACCAGCCTGATTTAAGAAACTACCAACAAGTGTTGAAAGAACTTAAATTACAGTTTGGATTATAGAGAGTTTGTTCGTTTGTAAAATAACTAAAAGGACCAGCTTTAAAAGTTATTAAAACTAATTTAAAATTAAAACTATACTTCACTTGCAGCTAATGAAGGGAGGTGAGAATAAGAGAGATATGAACACAACGCTTGTTGTTGGTTAAATGTGAGCAGCAGCGCCCTGCACCAGCCGAGGATAAATTGTGACGGTACTTTCTTGGTGCTTTAAATCACTTCCACTCACACAATCGAAGATATATACACGTATATTTGGCCGAATGAAGCGGTGGTAATATAAGAAAATAAAGATTGGTACTGTGTATATACTACTCACATTAGCCTGATTAAAAAGGCACTTCACAAACGTGACGCTCAGGAGGCGTTCTCGTCAACTGCATGTTAATACAGCAGCATAATTTCCTCTTTGACTCTAGAGGCACTTTCTCAATTCTGAGAAAGAAACCCTGATGACACCACTATATGTCTATCTGTCTGCCTCTATCCATTATATCGGTCTGCCTTTGATGATCAAAAGACAGTTTGACTTTAAAAAAGATGAATAAAAGATGTAATTGAGTAGAATAATGGGACATATGATATCAAGCTCTGGAACTTGACTCAAACCCTAGACTTAAATTCTGGATCTCAGTCTGTTGTTTCCATTTTGACCGTTTTTTATTTAAAATCAGTTCCACAACCTTTATGGAAGTTTAATACTAACAATGTGGAGGGCCCCTTTAGAAGGGGTCTAGGATTCATTCAGGTCTGTGGGTTTTAGGGTGATGATGTAGGTGTGCTTACTTTTTGCAAAGACAGTATGACGTCTTCAAATTATGCCCATACATATAAAATTTTATGTATTTCTCTTTTAATGATGATTTATTCTCCACCTGGCATTTACATTATCTCCATTATGTTCCATCTGTGTCCTTGTGCCATTAGTAATTCCTCCTGTGGAGCCTTTGCAGCTACAATGACCTCATTCCCCCACAGCGGCCAACAAGGCTTCATCCAGTCTTTGCTTACAACATAGCTGCACATGTGATATGACCACGCTACACAGTTATACTACACTGGGTGATAAAGTGAAGCATCTGCATACGCCGCAGAAGCCGCTTGCAGTAACACAGATGTGAGGAATATCTGGGGAAGCTCAAGTTGACTCACAACATTTCAAATCCTACTGATGACAGCTCAACTCTGACTTGAGCTGGTATTTACAATATCCTAACTTTGTTCTTGTTTGTGAAATAGCAAGCTGATGGTCAGAAGTTTCGCTCCAAAGTCAGAATCATTTATTTCACTAGTTATTTGAGCATTTTGTGACACAAATAAACAAATCTTCAGTTTAAACTACAAGCAGCTTCAAATGTGCTGTAACAGAACCAGTGCGCTTTATTAAAATAACACAACAACCCAAGAAACAAGACAGAATGATAAACCAGGTATGTTCTTTTAAAACACGCTGACAGGTGTAGCAGTTAAAAGAAAACAGGGACTTGAATAAATCATAAACTTGAGCATCTGTCACCTAAAATTACTTTTACCAGACGCGAGAATAATAAACAGGTACAAAACAAAAACAGCAAAAATACAGTTTGAATGACAACACAAGCAATTTTCCTTTTCCTTTTGAGAAGTGGGATCCCCAGATCATATTCGAGGGGGAACAATCAGAGTCAGAAGATGGCAGAGTGAGGTGAGAAAGGCCGTAACATGACGTCATGACTAGTAATTCACGTTGCTGTATCCAGAGTACGAGCCCTGGTTTTGTCCTCCATAGCCCTGGTACGAGGTGTACCCCCCCTGCTGGTTACCCCAGGACGACTGGTTTCCCCAGCCTGTGGAATTAGATCAATTCCCATGTCAGATTTGTTTTTGTGTTTATACAGGACACATAAATGCAGCCACGGATCATTTTGAAGTGTGAATAGTTGCATCGGAGAAAGATTTGCTCCATCTTGACTCACCGTAATTATTATACACTTGGCCGCCCGTCACTGAGCTGGGGTAAGCGGTGCTGTACATGGAGTAGTTTCCTGCCTGGCCCTCGTTCTGGTTTTGTGTCAGCATCTTCTTCTTCTCGTCTCCATAGCCGTAGCTGTAGGGGCTCTCCTGATCGGCAGGGGGAGGCATCGACTGGTAGCTTTCTCCCTTGGCGGCGCTGGAGTCGGAGCTGGACATGGGTGGGCCGGAGTAGTTGGTGGTGCTGCCGCTGCTCTCGGAGTAAAAGGTGCCGCCGCTGCTCTCGGGGTAAAAGGTGCCGTAGCCGACGTTGCTGCCTGATCCGCCAGGTGCAGTGCTTTTGGCTGCGTTGTTACCGTAAAGTTTATCTAAAAATAAAAATAAAAAATCACTGCTATGTAGAATTATTTGTCTCCAACTAAAAACAAATGTCCATTTTAATTTCCCAGGTCCCAAACTGTCATATGTAAATGGTTTGTTGAATCCAAACAATCAAAGCCCCCCATTACAACACACAAAACACGTACAAATACTATTTGAGAAATTGATCAAACTTATTGACAGTTTTCTAGAAACTGTCTAATTGATTAATATCAAACTCTTTCAGCTGTATGTGTGACAAACTACAATTAAGTTCCTTCTATTATCCTTCAATTAAAAGCTTCCATTTTATTTTTGTGTTACAATTTACTTTTTAACTCCGCCCAGATTTTCATCTGTGTTTGTTAGTGAGCAGGATTACACAAAATCTACGGAACAGGTTACCAGGAATCTTAGTGGAAGGATGGATCAGAGAAGAACCCATTCAATTTGGAGCAGATCTGGATCAGGGGGCGGATTCAGGAATTTTCCTTCACTTTCCTTAATAGTGTGAGATGGAATTCAATTTCCGTTGATGTCGTGGAGAATAATTCACGGCTCTTGATGAAAAATATCAGACATATTTATGAGTGTGTGCAATTTAGAGCAGATACAAATTAAAATCCAGATCTAGTGAATAAAACGTGGTTTCATATAGGGACTGTTGGGCCTTGGTGCAGGTCTGCACTCTACTAAGAATATGGGTTTATTTTCAATTTCACCATTGTGAAGTAAATGAAGGTTCTCACTTCTTTTAAGACTTAAGATTTTTCCCAGAAATATTTTGTTGCACTTCTTTATAATAAAAACAGTAATATTGTATTTGTAGACTAATTATTCAAATTTTGTATTTCTAAACAGCACAACCCTCTAAGGTGCGTCTCCACAGAGCTAACAGAGATGAGTAGTGTATACTTACAATGGCATGTGCCAGTGTTGCCCTCGTAACTGTAGTTGGCTGTTATGGAAAGAAAAGACTTCAGTGGATTTCCTCAAAGGTGTATGATGCAAATCTAAACAATCTTGTTTTTGTCTTTATACGACTGTCTTGTCTTTACACCTAGCGAGTGTAAAAGTGCTTACTCTTGTTATAGCTGGGTCCTCCGGTGAACTGTTTGCCTCGGCCCCTGCCTCGTCCTCTGTTGGGCCCCCAGCCACGGGATCCAGAGTCTGAAGGAATGCCACGAATTGTTCCAAACCCCGGGATGTGCTATTGATCAGTGACACAGAAAAATATTTAATGTAAAGTGTCCTTCATAATCAACTGAGTCTCACACTCTGATGATCACTGGCCTGAAACATTACCATGTCGGTGTAGGTGACCTTCTTCTTTGGAAGAAATCTGTTGGTGTTCGATTCCCCATCGTTTTCTGGGAACAGCTTCTCCAGAGCAGCGAGGGCAGCATAGGCCTTTGCCTCCTTCTTGTTAGAACCTCGCCCTTTAAACTTCTGCCCGTCCACCTCCACCTGACAGACAAGAAAGAGGGAACACTTCAACGTTTGGTTCCTTTTCAACTTTGCATGCATCAGCGTTCATTCTTATTTGATTCTGCGAGATAGAAATGCTAACACACATCAGCTATTGGAGCTGTAATGCAGGGCAGATCCATTTACAGCAGAACCCACATTAAAAAGGTTTCATTTTCGTTTTTCAATACAAACTATCTTTGTAGTGTTGTTTTTGTGTTGTGATGGTGCTGACTCACCTCCATGACAAAGCACTTTTCATGGGAGCCCCCTGTCTCTGCAGACAGCTCGTACTTAAGGCTGCGACGCTTCTCATTTAGCTCCATCACAGGGTTTTTGCCATTTTTGGTCAAGATGGGGCCCTGGCCGCTCTGTTCATAACAAGTGGGCAAACAGAAATACAGATTTGGGTTACATTACTCTAGACTCTGAACTGAGCGTGAATGTGAATGGTGGTTTGTCTCTGTATGTTGGCCCTGCGATGGAGTGGCGACCTGTTCAAGGTGCACCCCGCCTCGCGCCAAATGTCAGCTGGGATTGGCTGCAGCTCCCTTAAAAGGGTAGGCGATATAAATGATGGATGGATTCTAAATTCAACACAACTGAAGGAGGAACACATGTGCGTACATCTTCTGACAAAGTAGAGGTCATCGTTGCATCTTTTACTGGTCCTTCAGCTTCGGCTATGGACTCTGGTTTAGAATCAGATCCCGTTGGCAGGCCGAGTTCCTGCAGGACCTGTGAATGACAAAAGTAAAACATGAACAACTCTTTACATCAATGCCCCGTTGGACTTTATGTCCGTAAACTACAACAGGAATACAGGTCAGAGAAAATGGCTTCTTCACTGTAGCCAGGACTGAGTGATTAACGTGCGTTTGTGAAACGAAGCATGAGTATCTTGCCTTGGTGGCTACGTTAAGCTTGGCAGCTCGTTTGGAAGGCCCGGTGGCCTCGTAGACGACCCCATTCAAGTCCACAGTCATGGTGAAGACGGGCTCGTGGACTGGACCAGTTTGAGATGTGAGCCGGTACTCCAGACCAGGTCTGTACTGGTTCAGACGCATCACAGCATTCATGCTAAAATCTTCTGTGACTACAAAGAAAAGGAATACAGGGTTTGTGAATGAATGAAATGTAAGACCTATGTCAAGTAGGACAGATATGAAGGAATATCAGAATACCAGAATTATTTACACTTGAAGTTGAAGATAAGGTGAAGTAGTAGAGAATAACCTTCAAAATGCTAAATCATCTCACAAACTACAACACTACTACAGAGACAGAAGGTATCAATAATATGTCCCACAGCCATTATCAGTGCCACATTGTTATTGTTTGTATATATATATATATATATATACATATACATATACATATACATATACATATACATATACACACACACACACTACCCACATCAACAGCAGAAAAAACCCACAACGATATACCAAACACAACAAGAGGAAAAACAAAGATCTTGTTTGTAGTTTTATTACAGCATGATGCTCTCTGTATCGTTGAGAAAGAACTACAACACAAACATTACAAACTATGTTGGCCTCCAAAACAAAAAATATATTTTACAGGCAGTGGTGAGGTCTCTCGATACAAGCGGTCCCACAATGGAGCAGCCGGAGGATGGAGAGGGAGGAGAGCGCAGCGGCGGAGACGAACGCACTGGAGACAAGCGCAACTTGCGAAAAAGAAAACCCCCAGTGAAAAAGAGGGAAATAGGAAGACATGATGAATGTCAATGTTCATTTTTCTTTAGGCTTGAGGTAGATTTTCTTCAGTTTTGTTTGGCTGCAGCCATCTGTCCATAACGCTGTGCTGATAAGCACCTACCTCTCAAGCGTATTAAATATAGACGCAGTCACAAGCCCTGCAATTATTTTCAGGCTGTGTAAATCACAATGTGTTTGCTAAATTAAAGTATTCTCGTCTACCCTTCTCTGCCCGATATTGCAGATTCATTAAGGCAAACGTACTAAATGGACAGCGCGGGTTATTCTGCATGCAATCCTCAGTGCGCACCGTTCAGCTTGCATGTTTTTTCGCGGGTGAAATAAAGTTTGCACACGTTTTTACACTCGCAAACCTTTAGTAGATCAGGCCCTAAGATTCTGTCAGCAGATTCAAAAATGTTCCCGATTCCATATTTGCATTGTTTACACCGATGCTGTGTTCACACCAAACGTGATGGGAATTTTTGTGCAATTTGACTGCACTCAGTCAATGCAAAGATGCGTATAGACGTAAACTTCGTGTCACACATGCCGGACAATGAGAACGAGTCAAATTATTTGAAGAGTGAGCGAAAAATTTGCGTGATGTGATGTCGCAAAAGCCAATCAGCGTTGAGAAGGAAACTTACCAGTTAGCAGGTCATCAAACTGGCCGCTGGTCAGGTAGTGCTGGAAATGGCAGTCATCCAGACGCAGCTCCTGAAGAGGACGGAGAAATTCCCAAAGGTGTGGGCACCTTGAGATGGGCTAGTGGACCCACACACACTGGCTTCTCTGGCGTTTCCACAACATGTACAACACAGCAACTGTAGTTACTTCAGCCTAAAGTCCTCCTCTCCTCTTTTCCAAAGAGAACAGGCGAATGTTCGCGGGTTGTGGTTACTTGCGTTGCTCGAGTAAACACAAATGATCCTGCGGCCAAACTCACGCAGGTTACGCAACGCGGAAATTTGCTTCGTGTTTGGTGTGAACACAGCATATTGTGTACTCATGCACTATGGGAGTGAGGTGATTTGGTTAATCATAGAGTCCCGTTTTCAAATAACAGTCACGTATCCATGTGTGCTTTGAAACAATCTATGCTCATAATAATAATGAGAATTCATCACGGAGTTGAAGATTAAGACATTAATTAGGGTAATTTTCTCCAGTTCAGGAAACATTTAACATCTGCCAGGCCATGTCTCCACAATCAAAAGTGAAGCATTTGACATTCAAATTGCTCAGCCAATACAAAGATCTGTGATATTCATTACTGACATGATTTCCTCTGGAAGCGCTTCTGGAACTTGAGAAACTTCCTCTGTTTGCTGTTGAGTTGGGGCTCCTCCTCGTCTTTTTCCATCTCGGTGTAAGGTCTCTTCGCTGGCAGGGTGAAGTATCCAGCAGGAGCTATCTGGGCTGCAAAGAACAACAGAGACAAGCATTTTTTATTAAAGCATTACATGACTCATGAACTGTATGGAAAGGAGAAAGAGTCCAGACCGTTATTTACCTGTGTCCTCTCTGTTGCTGGCTCCCAGGGATTTCCGTGGCTTTACAGGTTTGTATTCCCTCCCCAACACCTTATGCATCTGTGCAAACGCACATAGCCTCAAAGCAAGCTGAGAAAAATATAGAAGTTAGATACTTTTTCGACAGGGTTCATGAATATGAGTGTGGTTGTGTTGGCCTGTATTTGCCTCGTCTTACTTGAGCACTCTGCGTGATGTCTTCACGCTGCTGCGGAGTCAGGTTTTCAGTGGCGTCGACTTCTTCCTTCTCACATGGATCTTTAATTCCAGGGCCATCTTTGCACATTGACAGATACATTTGTTCACTGATATTGAGGCCAAGGCATGAATGTTTGTTCTGGTTTGACTAACTCACCATATAAGAGAATTCCAGAGGCCACACACTCCAAAACCCGGCGGAAAGACTCGCCTGCTCCCATTGGTCTCTCAGACGTACAGATAGCCTTCTCGACCAGCAGTTCAAGAGGCTGTGTGGGGGAAACAAAAAAAGTATAAAATGCTGCAAATAAGAAAAAGTCAAGGATTTGATCACAGATATAGAAAGACCTCATCTGAGCTGCTGTTATAACTTAAGCTGTTTTCAATTCCGGAGAATGTCCACACAATGGAGTCCAGACTTTCTCCAGAGTTTGCCTTTCACACATGAATAATGCAGCAGGAGTTTCTTGGCTCAGAAATCTCCGGAGCATTCAGGTGAGGAGTGGTGCAGCATGTAGAGGCAGGACACAACGTATTAATTCCCCAGCAGATTTTACCCGTTTTTTACTTACAGCACATCAACACTGGCGAGTGGCGACAGTTCTTACCACTCTCGACATCTTCGGTTTCTTCTACATGTATGGCACCACTTTTTCATCCTGAGATATTTGTTGTCTTTTTCGCATCGGTCACGTGTTAGAAAGGTAATCAACACGCCACCTTGCTTTAGGAGAAGAGAGAAACTCCGGAGAAAGTCTGCAGGCTCTCACTCAGACATTTGCATTCTCACATGCAGCCCCTGCAGAGGTTGTCAGGAGATTATACAGACTTCAGTGCATGTCTAAAAGCAGCTATAATTTGCAACAACAGTTTCCTTACCCATCCTGAGAGTGGCGTCCAGGTCGGAACACGGTTACACAAGTCCCTCATGATCCGGATCACAACCACGGCAGAGTTCAGGTGGCTGACTTTGGCCTGGAGACACAAACAAAACCCAGTTCAGTCAGAGGAGCTGCCGCCTCCAATGGGACCTCACTCCTGTTTTTCTGGGTTCTCATGAAAAGACCCGGAAAGCAAGGCAGCAAAGAAAGATCAGAACTGAGCCATCTCCAGATCAACAACTGTTGAAACCAAGAATTCTTTTTATTTTATATATTAGAAATGTATATCTACACGCACTTTTTAGCACAGGAGTACAAATTTAGAGAGTTCAGTCTGGCAGACGTCATTTTAATAAATCAAATTACATGCTGTGTCGATACCAATGATTTATTTAGTTTTGTCATTGGTATGGAACAGCAGATCATTCTCCCACTCTTCTCAAGTTCTTTCACATTTTGATATTTTAGGATCATTGAACAACATCTTGAAATGAAAACAGTTTAAGAAAGTGTTCTTGTCTCTAAAATGGAGAGAAAATAAAAGAAAATGTTTTAAAAGGAATAGATTCAACCTTATGTACAAATAAGGACGGGAATGCAAACCTGGAACCACTTGGCGTGGCGGAGAGACGCCAAGGCAGTTAGGCATTTCTGCCTGTCCAGAACGTCCGGCGGATCGATGACTGTTCGCATTTCTATTGACGAGGTGGGGTAAGAAGAAAAGGTACAGTTTGACCAAGGGGGTTGGCTCTGTCTTGCAGCTAAGGGAGTAGCAGCGCTCCACAAACCACCAGCAGCGGGGAGAGGGGGGTCAGAAATAGCTAGTGTGTTAAATGGTTGGTCCCAACAACCCTGACAGTCAAAGAGACCAGCTACCTTATCACCAGTGTTTGAAGGTGGAAGCAAAAAGACTGCCATAAAGTTAAGTAGTGTTTACTGTGTGTCAGTCTACGCGTTGGGTGTACAAACTGCATTAACCCCCCCCCTTCCCTCAGCCCCTTGGCTTGGGTTTGCTGCTTCCTTCCCCTCCTGAGACAGTTTGTCCAGTTGGTCAAAGGTCCAGCGTTCCTAAAAAAACTTGACAAACTAAAAAGGTAATCAGTTGTAAATCACAAGCATTTAGAGAATCTAAACGTCTGCCCCGTGCTGCAGCAAAACTGATGGAGCCCCTGTTCTAAAAGATGCTTTCTGAAGGTCTGGAAACACAGAGAGCCATACCAGCTGTGTGCAGCAGCTCATTCTACACACTAAAAATACAATTCAGCTAATCTGTCTGAAAACTGCATGTCATGTCTATACAGAGCCATTGTGAACTGTTGAAAACTGTCAAACAATGGTCAGCAGCAAATTAGCAGCAGAGCTGCATCATAATAACAATAATAATTTAAAATGATCATACTTGAGCATTTAATTCAATGTTGTAGCACTGGCTAGTTAGCACTGCTAGGTCTGATTACAAGTGGCATTCACAGTGTTCTTCTCTGGTATTTGATAGATCGTTGAAGACTTTTACTGGCCCGGCATGCTTGTTTGACAACTTAGTAGTCGTTGCTGTGTTCTCTTCTGGACAAAAATATTTTAATTGAAGGCTGTGAGGAAGGGAATGGATTTATTATTGATGCTAAAATACTAAACACCATCATTGAGTGATCTTAAATGTGCAGCCCTGGTGTGAAGTGTCGTAACTGGACTAAAACTGCACTGAGACTGGTATGGTTCTGTTCTGTTCTGTATGTGGGGCTTCAGCAAACTCCCAATGACCAATAAACGAACTCACTGTAACTTTAGACTCTAGTGTAAATACTTTCCAGGTTGATTAACATGGAAGCTCAAAAAACACTCCAATAACTGTCAAATTCCAACATAAACAGACAATCAGTCAGTCCTACCTCCTTTTTCCTGCGTGGTTGAATTTAAAGCCTCCCCTGAGAAACTGAAGGAAACTCCTAGCTGCAGATCAGTTTTGCTGCAGCTGGTGCCAAACATACATGTTCAGCATCAAATACATGCAATACGCGCTTGAACTTGTTATTCTTGAAAAAGCCTTCACTTTAAACATGAAAACAATTCTACAAGAATACACAAAGTGTTTTTTTTATGACTGGGGCAATGTTCTAAACAACATCAGCGACTTCAGAGGAAATGTAGGAGCTCAGAAACGATGAAAGGACTCTAGAGCGAGTGAAGAGCCAACACTGGTCGGTTGTTCACTGGCCTTGGTCTGAGACAGTCACTGTACAAGCTCCACTGAGGTTTGACACGCTGAAGGATTGAACCGTCAGAGCAGAGTTACAGATCAGTGGAGAAGTAGTGTCTGTATACTGAGAACACACAGATCAGCCCTGTGATGGTTGATGTCTAGTCTGAGGCTTGAACAACATATCTACCTTCTTCTTCTTCTACTGCTGCTGTTTCCGTCTTTTCTTCTGCTGCTGCTTCTGTCGTTTCTGCGTCTGCCACTTCCGGTTCTTCTGTCTTTTCTCCTTCTACTGCGTCTTCTCCTCCTTCAGCCGCTTCGGCTTCTTCTTCTGTCTTCTCTCCTTCTACTGAGTCTTCTCCTCCTTCGGCCGCTTCTGATTCTTCCTCTGCCTTCTCTCCTTCTACTGCTTCTTCTTCTTCTGCAGTTTTACATTCTTCCTCCATCCTGACAAGAGGTGATGTCAGGTGGATGGTAAGAGTCAGAGCTAACTCCGTTGTGCTCGTCACAACAATGGCCGCATCCCCCGGACACTGGCTTACTGTGTATGCCCCCGCTGAAATAGCCTATTGAAAAGAGGAAAAATAAAATTAGAATTGCAAACACACTTTTTTGTTTAAAAAACAACCCAAATCTGCAATATCTGTTTTTTAATGGAGAGGGACATAACACAGCTGTAGTTACTGATTCCTACCTCTAGCTGTGCCGTCAGTTTTTCAGCCACTTCTATAAGCAGGGTGATTGTTGGCTTGTTGGAACAAAGCAGCACCAGCTCCAAGTCTTTGTCTCCCTTCAACAGGAGTCCTTTGGCCACCAATCCAACCCTCATAACACCACGCAGGACACGGTCTTCTGAATCAGTACTTGGATGGTGAGAAGGAAAAAAGATTAAAAATATGATTTAATTATAAACATGAATAGGGGAAAATGCAGATTTAAAAGACTAATTGAATTTGGATTCACTTTTTAGTCACTGGGACAGCTGCCACGGCTCATTTGGACACGTTGCTTACCTCTCTGTCTCTGTCTCCGTATCGTCTTTGTTTTCCTTTGAAGTGTCCATCTGGTCAGAGACAGTCTTCAGAGCACTCTCCACACGGGAGACAATTTCCTGCACAGCTTCCAGCTCCTCAGGTGTGGGATACACATCAGAATGTTTGGCCATTACGTGGCGATCATATGGTCCCTTGCTCACCTGGGAGGGTGCCGCCTCCTTCATTGGAAAAAAAACAACATTAGTCATAATATTGGTTTTAAAGTTTAGTTTTCAAACTACAATTTTATTTTCCTTGAAATAACGTCTTCCTTGCCACTCCATAAAGGCAGTCGTCGCTCCACTGGCTAGTTCTGTTTTTAGAGCAGCAAAGAGGAAGTGAATGCTGGTGGTGTTAGCGTTAGCCAGAGCGAGCTAAAGTAATTTGGAAATATTTCATCCTGGAAAGTCCCACAAGTATATTGGCCATGTGTGCTGTTTGCAAGACTTTGGTTTCGAGGGGTGGCTGGTATATTCCTAGATTTATTTTTTCAGTCAAATCCATACAGGGTTAATAGCACACAGCTATTAAAATAAGTCCAGGTACTTCTATCTCTATGTGTATGTAAGTGGCATTTTGTATTTATATAAGACCTGCCCTACTCCGCCTGCGTGTATGTATAGAACTACACCGTGTACAAGTACTTTTCAAGCATCATCATAAACTTCAAACATAGCAATAATTCAAAATGACTGCTCGTTTTTGCAGTGCCTGTTCAACCTGTCCCGGTCTTTGCACGGCCCAGACCTGAAATCATCAGCTGGGGTAACCGCTTCACCATGAGTCTCCCCTGTCCTCAGTGGGATATTTAATACTGACCTAATATCTTCAGCAGATATGGCCTCATCTGACTCTGAGATGAGCCAGATGCTACAAGATAGAGAAGGCGCACAAGACCTCCCACAAACAACGGCTTGTCCAATTTCCGTGACTCAGATATGATAAAAAAAAGGTGAAAAAAGATAACGTTTAAAATGTATTACACAGGAGCCAAAAGGCACAGAGAAAATGTTGGCATGCACATTTATTATGTGCTGGTTAAACTAAATAAAAAAATTAAAAAGTGATCCAGTGCAATCCACGTAAACATTTAGTCCTGGTTACGAAAAAGCATGATTTAAAAAACTTGGAAAAAGAAGTTGCATGCGCAGGATACAGCTTTTGTGCAGGTGGAAGAGCAATCTTTTTAAGGCACAAAAGGAACTAGAATGGTGACGGAAATCATTAGATGTTGAGTCTTAGGCCCAATCCCATTTCACCCCTTCTCCCGGCCCCTACCCCTTGTTTTCGAGGGTTATCTTGCCCCTTGAAACAGAGTTACAAGGGGTAGTGGTTGAAATCTTCCCCTACGAATTGGGACAGCGCTTCAAGAAGCCGTTATGTCATCAGTAGTTGTCGCAGGATGTTTGCCGGGATGTCATTGTAATAACATTGTCGAGATCTTAAATAAACCAATGCTATTGCTTGCATTTACTAAAGTGACAAACCTATAATATCCAAATAACATCTATGCTAGAGCAGGTGAATCAAATTAGCATGTAAGTGCTCTGGACATATTTTCCTGCTTTCCCTCCATACTATGGCAATAATGGTAGAGCACAATGACATTTGCCATTCATACAATGGAAAATGAAAAGCTCCGATGCTCGGCATTATTTCACATATAAATCAAAAGCTCACTGATTCAGGCTGCTAGCAGTGGTGTGTAAGCAACCCTGCCTGGATGCTTTGTTATTAGAGGAGCAGTTAAATTCAATAAGCTTGCTGCTATACGCTGGTTAAATCAAGTGCATCGTGTATCTTCAAAAGAGCGCCATGAAATTATGTCAAAATACGGGATTATCGTGCATAAATCAGCAATAACGATGTTACGTTAGCATGCTAGCTACCGAGACCCTGGTAGGTGTAACGGTAGCATTTTCTTAAATGTTTGTTTAGAAAATAATTACCATAATACGTTGAAACGATATTAAACTAAGATATAACAATCATTATGGTAAATTTTTAATTCTTATTAATGGGGAATATACTACATTTGTTCCTGTGATTCGCAAGGCATCCTGGGAAAATTGTCTGCATAGCCCCAACACTTGCCCCTACCCATCCATCCCAACATGAATTGGGACACCCTACCCCTACGCGCTTTGGAGTAGGGAGAAGGGTTGAAATGGGATTGAGAGTGAAAGGAAAAAGTGGGTTAGATAAATCAAAAAAAAAACTGAGCCCCTGGATAATCAAATCTTAATCGATTTAGCAGGTGAGAGAAGAACCTCATAATGCCGCTGATCCTCAATCTCCTCGACAGCAGCGATGTAGTCATGATACTGTCTGAGCTCCTCCTCGTAGCACAGGCAGTCATACCAGTAACGCAGCTCCTCATATCTGGAAGAATGAGAATTAGTATAAGTAAGATGTATGAAATGAGGACAACACTGAAGACAAGCTTAAAGGGATAGTTTATATTTCAAATTCGACTCGAAAAGGCATAATTTACACTGTGTTTTCGCCTAAATGTCCGCTACAGGAAGTAGCGCTGATACTGCGCACGCATTTGGTGGCAAATGCTAAGTAACATGTCAGAACAGTTATTAAAAATCCTGTGTAGCTTTATCTGATTTATAAAATAATCATATATTTAATTCAGCAGGCTGTAACGGTGTGTGATTTCATTTTGAAAAGGAAAATGCAGCATTAACAGATCAGCTCACTCACTGGCAAACTGCCCTTTAACTGAAATGAAACTGAAATGAAACTGAAACTGAGACCTGCTGCACACTTTGTGCTCAGTATATTACAAAGAAGGGATGAATTGCACAATAACACCACTTTGATCCTTATCTCTATATTGCACATAGAAAACAACCTTGTATACACGACATTACTTCTACTTTATTGTGTATATTTCTATTCTTCCTATATTTTCCCTTGTGTTGCTTCTTTATTGTGCTGCTGTCACTTGAGAATGTCTCATCTTATGTCTGCTGTAACCCCTGCAAATCACTAGATGTCGCTGTGTTTTCTTTCATTTCAGGTTCGTCTATGTGTGTGTATATACACTTTTTCTGTCAGTGTCATTTACTAAGATATATAGAAATGCCTGTGTGGTTGTATGGTGTTTGGGTGTGCCTGTTTATATACCTATCAAAATCATGCGGGAGGAGCCGGTGTCCCTCCTGGATCAGTCCGTCCCAGTACAGAAGCTCCTCATACGCCTGGTGCTCATCCCAATGTGGCGATCCAATGGCCGCCATGCTGTCACGACTGTGGGTCCGAGGCTAGCGCCTGTTTCAGCAGCAAAAGCATCTGTCAGAGCAGTGAGCGACGGACAGGAAACCGACACATGATTGAAACAGCAGATAAAACGTCCCCAGTGGCCTCCCGCTCTCTGTAAGGGGGAGACAGCTGCAGGGAACAGCGACAGCTCGCTAGCTAATGTTTACAGAGCAGAGCATCCACTGGGGTTAGAGAGCGAGCTGCTGTTAGCACAATGCTAACACACAACACTGCTCCTTTGAGTGCAGCTTGGTTTGTGCAGTGAGGACTTACCTGTGAAGAAGAGCCAGTTAAAGGTGGAAACCTTCCTGATTTACTGTAGCCACCTTTTCTTCTTCTTCTTCTTCTACTGCTACAACGACTTACTCTGCTTCTTCTTCGCCGTCTCTTTCGTCCTACGGATAACATCCACCTTATTGGTGCATTACCGCCACCTTCTGCTCCGGAGGGTGAACTAGGGATTCACAATTTGTTCTCAGCCGAGGACCCCAGATACATAGTCAATATCCCGGGGACCCCCTCATGTCCCTTGGAACCTTTTCTTACACTTATATTTAATTATGTGAAAGAACCCGAGAAAAGTGTTGGATTACAAGTTAAAAAAGGTATCCACCATGTCAACACAGTATAATCATATATCAAGATAATTTTTAATGAATGAATCTGGAAACGTTTTGCAGACCCCCTGGCAGTGTGCAAAGGACCCCAGGGATCAGAGGACCCCCTATTGGAGAACCAAACCTCCATGCTTCACACATTTAGTTTCTTATCAAGGGCCATTTTCTTTTTTTAAGGGCCATACTTTTTTTGTGTCTGTCATCACGTTTTGTTTGTTGTTTTAAATTATGCAGTTTTTGCAGTTTGTGATTGTTTTTTTTGTCTGTTAAAAGTTTAATACAAATATTTTTTGTAATAAAGTTACAGCTGAAAAAGAAAAGCGTGAATCAGTCTCTTTTCCAATTACTGTACACATCAGCAACGCATCCATCCAAAATGTACTGTGTGGGACTTTTAAATGTATTTCTCCAGCCAAATGATGCCATATTTTACAATGATTATTTATTGGTGATGTATCAGGTGTGAGGTGTAGGAAGTGGGAGCAGTTACGTTTTAGGTGAAATTCAAAAGCCCACCTGAGACCTCCATGTACTCTGGTGGAACAGGAGGCTATAGTTGTAGTTATGGCCTACTTGTACATTTTATACATTTATAGCTAGTCTTTTCATTTTTACACATTTAAAACGCAACACCAGCTGCTGGCAGGGTTGTTGAGGACAAACTGTTGCAGCAGCAGATAGCATCAGTGTGGTTGCACAGACATTATGCATGACAGGAAACAGATAAGACTGAAAAATGAGAATAATCGTATTTAAATTACACGGTGCCTCATCTAAAGACACTTTATAGAAACAGACTGCTTGACAGGACAATTGCCCCTGTAAGAAAGCAGACCACCCTCTTGATCTAACAGCCTATTTTCTGCACGGCCTTTCAGGGGATAATCATAGTCATCTGTGTAAAGTGAGGCCAAGGATGACTCTGCAGAAAATCCCACAATCCTCAGAGGAAATCCTGATCAACACTCACGCACAACCAAAAGTACAGATCTATCAATACTTTTGGGTAACAAAGAAGTTTTCATAGGATCATAGTTTACACTGAAAGCATTGTAGTAATTATCTGTAATACTTTACAACACCACTGTATGCAGTGTGGTACATTTATTAACCAGGCAATATATCCCCCTTCTCCACAAGGAACCATTTGATAGGAAAATAAAAATAAATTCAGGTTACATGTACACATCACATTAAATTGTTTTATTTACATCTCCTCAGTAAATTGAGGGTCGATTTCAAGTATCAACTTATAAAATTATAAAACTGTATAAACACATGAAAAGCATATTCAGACATTCATAAACTCCACAGTATATGAATATTAACATTCCTCTATGCAGTACATTCAGCAGAATACTTAAAATGATGCTTTTAATACTGGTGAAAAGCTGGTGACAATGAGGTTGAGATAATATTCAGTCCCTTTTTTAAATATCACTCCTGCAGCCGTCTGCAGCGTGGTTAATACTGCCTACATCTTTGTCATTATGAGTTTCCTAATGGGAATATAATAACAATAAGGAATGTTTACTTATTATAAGTAAACTGTACAAAGTTTATGATATTTTGTGCAAAATCACAGCATTAGCTAGCTTCCATTTGTAAGATCAGACGTTGAACTCGCTGATAAACTTTGATGGAGTATGATGGAGAAAGTTTGAATCCATAACCCATTTCTTTTGTGGATCATCTGAGAAATGTCAAATTTAACATCGAACTGGTCGGTTCCACTATCCCAGCCACAGAGTGGGTTCTTTCCAACTCTGTCTAATTGTCTTTTCATGTCAAGTTCTTCATTTGTTCAATAACGTGGTGAGAACACACATCCACAGAGTATCAATATCAGTCCTCCTCTCAGCTCACACGTGGTTGACGTCCTTCTTGTCCGAGCTAGGGAAAGACGTGGGCTCCCAGCGGCCCAACATGCTGCTCCTCAGGCCCACTTGGCATTTAGCGATGAGGTAGATTTTGCGGAGGACGGTGCGGCGTAGCAGGATGTAGACCCAGGGGTCGAGGATCTGGTTCCACGTGGCCAGCCTCACGCCCATCACCATCAGGGTTTTGTAGTTGGACAGGTTGTCCCCAATGGATCCCGTGAAGGAGTGGATCACAGACATCAGGCCAAAGATCTGCAGGCAAGAAAAACATGCTTGAAATTAATTTATGGTAAAAAATGAAAACGCTGCTGTTCGTGTTAAACTAAGATTCATTAAAACAAAACCTTTGCGGTTCTCACAACAACAAAGAAGTCGTCCCCGCGCAACTGTACAAGCAGGGTATTGATTTGGTCTGTCTGTGTTTGTGCAAAATAAATCAAAAATGCATGGTCAGATTTTTACCAAACTTGGTGGGAATACTACTTGGGGGGGGTATCTCCAGATGATTAAGAATTGGAGCTGATGGGTCAATGGCCATGGTCATAGTTAACAAAAATATGGTCCACAAAAAACTTTTCTAACATATCTGCAAATTGAAAAGAGCAACAGAGACAATTTAAATTTTTCATTGAAGAGAAAATAAATTTCCATAATATATAACAAGAGAGGTCAAGAAAAAGTCACAGAGGAGTCAGAAAATCACATCATGCATGGTTAAAAAATGCATTTATATTTTTCCTTGATCTGCATTCTATAGACTATAGCTTATACAGATCAAAAAATATTTATGATGGTATCATTATGTAATGATGTCAGTTTATGTGATTATGTCAGTAAATGATGTAATAAAGTGTATTAATGCATTAACTCTTGTAACCAAGCATATTAAAGACACGATATACAGCTCTCTCATATGACCAATCATTGTTGTTCAGCACACATTATAAACAATGTCATGATGATGTCATTAGGAAATGGGCATTATGAAAATATGTAGGCTACAGTGTGCAAAGGGCCGGCATCGCCCCGCTGATGCTTTTCATTCTCAAAGTGATTCTATTTATTTAATACAAATATGCACATGAATGCACTTTCATTTTGGTATTCTTTGTGAAATATATACAACAACATTTTTTCCTACATTACAATATAACACAAATATTATCATTTTATACATTGAGGTTTTATTTATTTTTAATGTTTGTTTTATTTTTTTAGCATTGGTCATTCATTCTTTAGCTGGGCTCAGATTTTACTGATGTGTTTCATACCCTGTGATGTATTTTGAGTATGTGTGTATTTTCTTCTTGTCTATGTTGGTGGGTGAGCTTGCAAAAACAAATTGCAATCAACTCTGTTGATATAGCAATAAAGTATTAAGTTATAAAGTTAAAAGTTTTAAAGCCAAAGGTAGTGTTTTGTGAATATCCTCCCTCCTGTCACGTCACAGCTGGGCGTCACACTTCCTTGACCTGACATACACTTGAAGTGAAGGTCTGGTTCAATTCAGGCCCAGATGGACTGAAAAAAACACAATTCCTGCTATTACTTTATACCAATGTGGTTTCAATACAATTTTATGGCTTGATGGAGAGAATTGATACCAAGTCCTATGAGAATCAATATTGGATATATAGTTTTAATAAATAAAAAGTTTGAAATCTCAGAACTAATGATATTTGTCACCATATACAACAGGCACCAAGAGGACTGTGTCCAGACGAAGATCTAATGGATCACGTTTTTTTGGGAATTGATCCTGGTGATGCTGAATAAGCATACATAGTCTTCCATCAGTGACCCTCTCGTTCTGATGACTATGCACTGAAACCATTATCTGTGTTACCTATAGAAATTTCTATCATTATTACAGTCTTCCTTTTGAATTGCCATGTATTGCCTCCGCCTAATTTGTTTGTTAGTTTTGTGCAGAAACCACTCAATTGATTTCCATGGAATGTTTGAAGGGTTGGGCCATGACCCAAAGAAGAACACATTACATGTTTGGGTGGATCCAGGATTTTTTCCTTTACTTTCTTTATCATTGCAAAACAGGACATTTTTCAACATTTGTATTTATTTCTCAGAGGATAATTCATGGATCTTGAGGAAATAAATCAGGCATGTTTATGAGAGGGACATCCATGAGTGTGTGCAATCAAAATCCAGATCTAGTGAATTTAAATGTGCTTTCATGAGGAGACTGTTGGCGGATGTATATGCACTCTACTGGGTGCCGTTCTCGTTAGTGCTGTTTGTTTATTGACGTTTTTTGTGGTTTCCAATGGAATGTCATGAGAAAAGTCATTGAGGAAATAATGGAGCTGAAGGTGTCTGGTGTCTAATTGTATTAAGTGAAGAAACAGAGACCTGTCACAGGGTGAAGCACAGGTGTAAATATTAAATAACCTACTTGGACAGAGCCATTTTGAATATTATCAGAAACACCCGTGACTTTCCTACAATGACATGCCAAAATGTCTGCCGTGAAAAAAGGCCCGGGTCTCTCGTTTCAATTCCACAAAGAGAAGGTACTAGGCCGTAAAAAAGAGCCTGTACATTCATGCAGGTGTTTTCAGTTACCCTCAGCTTTTTAAGAGCTCGATCTGGTTCGAGTCGGGTGGGGGTCAGCTGGAAAACACAAATACTGATCACACACTATAATGCAGCAGGAGGTAAAGTGTAAGTTGTTGAAACAAACAAAGTCGAAGCTGTGAGGGAGCTGTCAAACATGCACAGTCCTGAGAGGAGCTCCACTCATGCAGGACGGACATTAGTGATGTGTTATTGTGCGTTCATGCGGTGGCGGAATAATTTTGAAAAAAATGAGTCCAGACTGGAAAAATTCACGTGATCGCCATCTAAAGTCGGAGCAACTTGGAAAGTTGGTGAAACGTTTTGTAAACGAGTTACTGACATCATCACTTATAAACCAATTAGCATCATTTTGCAATCAGCTCTAAATAGCTTTTAATGTGAACTTGGCAAATGTTGCACGTTTGTCACTTGTAATCAGTTTGTTCGTCTCAGATTAGTGAGGCACTAACACCAGACTTTTTAGGCAACACAGAAGTTTTTATGCCTGTCAGATCTGATCCTTTTACTTTGCTATTTGTTACCATGCCAATATTAGAATGAGGTGTCATGGTGTTGTTTGAACGCTCTAAATACATTAACACAGCATATTTTGTTGACAGCCTTCATGTGTTTTTTTCCACATTCTGACTTCAAAGGCACATGGACACGCCAAAGTCGGAACAACAAGGTCACAACTCGAGGAAATGGGAGCTTCTGGGAAGCATGTGAATGCACCGTCAGTGAACTGCTCCTAGTGTCAGGACTCGAGGGAAAAATTCCATTGAGTTGATACTGCTTTCTAGAGCCAGATAAAAATGAAGCCTAGAAAGTAAATCATAAATGGACATGGATCGATAAAAGTTCTTGAATTCACACATTTTGTGCAAAAAGGGTTGAAGTTTTTGAAAATAATTTTATAACATGGCATGATAATAAAAGTGTCACACAAACAGACTTCATGCCATTGTCTGAATGTGTCTCTGCTGCCGTCTCTTTGCTCTATGTTTTCAACTCTTTTTCTGTATCATTCAGCATCAACAACATTTTCTTGTGCTGAGAAGTAAGAGACCACATAGTCTGCCGTCACTGTTGAAACACAGCATGACAGAGAAATGCTCACACATTCAAGCCTCTCTCTCTTTTTGTTCTACCGCAAGCGTCGATAAAGCTGCTAGTTCTAATGATATCATTTGTGGTGTAACAGGAATTAACCAAACTATGCTGTGTTGGGTTGTTGAATTTGGGCCTGGGGAGTCATTAGAAGTAAGGGTATGACCGACTTCTATTGATAAGTTACTCTGTACACCTGTGTGCACAAATACATGTGACGTTGATATTTTTGCTGTGACCTGGCCGTATGCCTCGCTGTCATTGTATTTCTGTATTTCCTGATACTCACCAGCAGAGGGCTCCAGCAGATGCACGAGGTGACCATGATGCCAACCAGCTGCACCACCATCTCTATGTCGTGGGACTTGGCCGAGCGATGGGAGCCGGGCTGCCTCCTGAGCCGTGCGAGCACCAGTGTCAGTCCACTGATGGTGTTACACACCAGCGCCACGGCGAGCGAGGTCAGACCGAGTCCAGAGAACAGCACCACGAACGCCACGTCCACCTCCTCAGTGTCACTGAGCACTTTAATGAAACACCAGGTCCCTGGGTCCTGGTAGGCGTAAGAGCCCAGGTGAAAGCAGGGCAGCATGGCCACACACAGAGCTGCCAGCCAGATGATAGACAGGCAGATCTTTGTGCGCGTTTTGGTGACCAGGGATGAGTGTAGCAAAGGCCTTGTGACACCCAGGCAGCGCTCAGCAGCCATGGCACAGCCCATGAAGAGTGGGCACAGGCCAAAGAACACCATGCTGCCTCCCAAGAACTGACACATGCCATCAGACGTGTCAAAGTCCTCTGGGCGCACACCTCCATGGAGATAGAGCCGCAGAACCAGGACGCCAGGGATCACGTGGCCGACAAAATCTGTTACTACGAGTGAGGTGGCAAACAGAAGGAATGTGGCTTTGGAGCGCCGGCGCTGGAGGCAGTAGGCGTTAGCCAGGATAAACAGGGCCACAATGTTGGAGATGATGCCCAGTGTCATGGACAATACGACGACGATGACGCCACTTGTGGTAGGCTGCACCAAGGTGTAGTTCCCCTGCTGCGACAGCCCCTCCACGGCCACCCGGGCCTCCACCTTCCCTCCAATGTCATTGGAGAAGTGAGGGAGGAGCGGGGAGACTGAGGAGTTGTAGTGGCTCAGAGCTAACATCACTGATCTCTGAAGGTGCAGAGGTCCATAGTTAATCGAGGCTGCAAGACAAAGAAGAGGTACATCTGGATTATGAACCGAATCAAAGTCAAAATTCAACTGATTTGTCGATATTAAAAACAGTAACGGTTACAGATGTAGGTTAAAAATGAATTATCACACATCATGAGGGTAAACAGAAGTGTTTGTTGAGTGGGAAAAGGTTGTGAATCACATTCTACGGCCTTCACAGTCACCAGCTAACCACAAATTCACCGAATGAGGAGTTATCTTTTAGAAGGAAGTTGTTTGTTCCTCCAGCAGAGTCCAGACATTTTATGACAAGGAGCAGGGAAGCTTTTTTTCGAAGCAAATGTTGAACCATCAACCTTATTAATAACCTATTATTATTTATAATTTTAAATTGTAAACTCTATAGATTAGAATCTAAGGTCCTCTAACAAGGAGTAGTTAAAAACAAAAAGACCTGACTAGATTTTTATTCTGAAAATTATCTTCTAAAATTCCACTTGAACGTGACCCTAACAACCAGCTGAAGCAAACACTTTGAAGCAACCACAGAATCACAGAGAAGATGCGTCAATCACCACAACTGCCATGATGCAGAATAGTTTGTCATTACTCAGGTTTGTTTTTTAACACCGGCTACAAACAGTCTTCACAACAAAACACTATCTAAAAGCAGATTTGTTTTTTTCTACAATCAAATAGATATGAATATTTTTTCTAATATGAAGAATCCTCATATCGGCTTTTGTTGTCTAAACTGACCTTACAGTCAGTTCTAATGTTCAGATTTATTCAGGAGTGAATTGTGATTTTTCTTTTTCAACTTTATGTTTATTGAATGTTAAACACACACATTTTATAGTTTTTATAACGTTTCGTCCTAATTTACAAGCCCCCCCTTAAGCTTTACTTTCATCCACGCACATGTTTAAACTCTACAGTCGCCCTACCCATAGTCCCTCTGTCCTCTCATCCGGATTCTGTTGACAGCACATTATAATCCAGGGAAGGTGTTTTTTACAAGCCTTACTTACCCAATAATAACAGAAAAATTAATTTATAAAATAAAAATAAAACCACAGAAGAAACTTTAAAACAAACAAAAGCTATCTTTATTTGTATATAAAAAATATCAGCTGCTGATAATGTTTTGGAAATAGTTATCATTGAGTCTAGTGTGATGCAGAAAATAGCTGTTTTTATGTCGGTTCTGCTGATTACAGAAAAAATCAATAATTCTTTTCCCTTTACAATTTCTAATGAAGCAGTTTATCGATTGTGTAAATAGATTTGCAGCTGTTTGCAGAATTAATATGCTGGTTGTTTTTTTAAAGTGTGTAAGAAACAATAAACAGGCAAATAAAGATAAATAAAACTGGATAAATGTTGTTTATCAGAGTTATTATTAAATTGCAAAGATGCAGTTTAGTCTTTAAAGTTGTAGTTCTTAGAAATAAAGTCAACTTTATCCATTACATTTATTATGAAGTTAAGATTTATGACGAAGCTCACCCCTGCATAGCTGTGATATCCTCCTCGGTCCAGCTGAACATCCAAACAGAGGGTTTTTCCTTGATTCACAGAAATCCAGAGATCCTCTCAGCACAAACAGTCCACACACACATGAGAAAATGTCTCGGAGTTTGGATCAGAAATCATGTTTCCCTCTGGTAAAGTGCAGCAGATCGACGTCCTGTGTGGGATACGATCCATGTGTGAGTGTGTCCGGCTGCTGCATGGTGTCTCCAGGGTTGTACAGGAGTGAAAGGATCCCCACTGACACTGAAACACAGAGGCACGTTTTTTTATAACACGTCTTTCCGCCGCCTTCAGGCTGTGAGGGCGTCTCTGCTGCTGCTGCCTCATCTCCCCCCTCTCTCTCTCCCCCTCTGTGTCGCTGCCTTGTGTTTACATTACAGTGTACAATCACTGAGCACTATACCTAATATTATTCACTTTATATGTGTCACCTACACTTCCAAGAAATGATCTCAAACATTATATTAATAATATCATACACAGAGCTAATATTCACAGAGCTGCTTGTATTGACCGACACTGCTGCAGATATCACAGGCACAACTTTGTCACCACATTGTTTGGATTTAAGCACTCGCTTATGAAACAGTTTTACAAGATGGGGCTCTACATATGACTTCTGCTTGTTGTAGCCTGTAATGGATCTGTGGTGAAGGTGTTTTGTCTTGTGAAGCCTGGATCCATGTGAACAGATTCAGTTTCACAGCCGAGATTAAATGTTTTTTTTCTCACTATTTAACACTGTGCTCAAAATAACCTGGAGGTATCAGCTTACGGAAATATCCAGCAGTCTTAATCAGGCTGCTGTTTTTCCTATTCTCTGTATACGTGACCTCAGTGCATGGGGAGTAGGTCAGACATTGAACAAAAAATATTTGATTAAATTATCTAAAAAGTTTGGTTTGCACTTGTGTTTTTGATTTTTTTGAAAAGACAAACAGCTACAAGTTTTGGAAACTCATTTGGACCAGTATGGAGAAGTGATATTCATCATCATGATAGATCCAGATGTTTCTCAAGGACTCTGATATTAGTCCTGAGGGTTTTTGCAGCTGCATTATGGAAAACATGTCAATTTTTCTTCCTGCTGATTGACAGTCTGAGAGGAAAAACCACGGCGAGGCATAATGTATCTCTGATTTTGGTTTCTTTTGCCGCATACTGGGGACAGGTGTTCGTGTTTGTTTTATTTTTAAGAGGACCTGGCAGCCCAGCTGGACACATACTTGCACAAGTTGTGGTTTGGAAACGGGGGAAAGAGCAACATCCCAATATTGGCTGGTGGTTCACAGGAGCCAGAGTGGAGGTACAGGCACTGACACGTAAATTGGTTTACAAAACTTAGAAAGAAAGGCAGCTGGAGGGAAGGTTTCACCGGCTGGCAACTCGGCTCTGCATGATGGTCTTTTGAAGATAAATTGTACGATTTCACAACATGTTAAAATATCAAAAATGTCTATTAGGGAAGTATTCATTTGTAAAATTGCAAAGGGCATCTGTTGTCGGTTAAAGGAGTGAGGTCTGCAAAAGGCATTTGACAGCAGCAGACGGTGAGCTGGGGTTCACCAAACACTGAGTGAAAACACACCTGGTGTGACACATAACCACTTTCAGGAGCTTTGACTCTCGATGAAACAAGAGTCCACAGCCATGCTCTCGGCACATAATGGCTGCTTAGGTGCAGAGGTGCATTGAGGTCAATGCTATTGTCTGCATGCTTGTCACAATCTAAACATGCTGATGTCGGGCAGATGTTAGCTCGAGCTACTCTGCTCTTGACAAAAAGGGGGTGCCTTTAGTTTTGCAGGTACTAATGTTGCCCAGCTGTTGTCTCCAGAGGAAAAGTCAGGGGGGCCACTAAAGAAGTTTATCTTCTGAAAATCTTTAAAAAAAAATAAAAAAAAATAAATGAAGCCGATCTAACCTGCAGCTGCAAAAATATTTCAGTGCAAATCCAAACTCTGGGGCCACCTTGGTAGCGGAGGTATTTAAGGTTCTAACCATGAACCACCTGGCTTCTGTTCGTCTGATGACCTTTTTCTTGTTCTTCCCTCTTTTTCTCTCTCTCTCCTTCTTTCTCTCCCTCACCTCATTTGACTGCTGACACTCTGGCAAACTCATAAAATGTAAAGGGAAAAAAAGCCTCTCAGTAATAAAGGTTTAAAATGCCACAAAGGTCTTTCAAATTAAACAAAATAGTCGACCTGGTGGTGCTAGGGGAAGAGTAAAAAGAGTTTACGTAAGTGGGATTCATCCTATGGGGATAATGAATGTCTGCATTACAGCATGGAAGTCCATTCTGAACTGTCAATATATTTTAGTCAGGACCAATATAAAGAACTGACAGATTGAAATACCATCCATAGAACCATGCTAAGAGTGTTGCAAGAAAGAATCGGAAAAAAAAACTTTTCTGGAGGCCAGTTTACCAGAACCTCCATCAAGGATGAACAATCATACACATGATTGTCTTGTTCTTATAGAAGGATTAAAAAAGTTAAGAGGCTCTGGTCTGACCACTTAAATTATTTATTACTTCCACCAATAAGTTATAATTGCTGTTTGTCCGACTGCAGGAATACACAAAAATCACTGAAATGATTTTCTTGAAACTTGGTGGAAGGGTGGGGGTGTGGCCCATGGAAGAACCCATTTGGAGCAGATTCAATTAAGGGAGCGGATCCAGGAGTAAAAAAAAAAAATATTTATGACAAAAGTCAGGCATATTTAAAGTGATAATATCTATGAACAATTGGAATTTAGTGAGGATCTGAATAATGATCTATATTCAGTCACTTCACAGTAACAACCTTTCTACTGTATGAGAGACTGAAAATTCTGCCTGTGTTACAACAGTTTGCAGAGAATTTCTATGTACTTGGATGGTGTATCTGATCTTACATGTTTATGCAATACAGTGGCACATCAGTCTGTGCAGAGGTGTTAGCTCCCTGAGGACCCTTCTAGTTTCATCAGTTTATTTGTCTGATTGTTAGTGAGCAGGATTACGAAAAACTACTTTTTGTGGAGGGGTGGAGCATAATGTAAATAACCTAGCCCTAGCATTAACCTTCTGTGCTCTCCAAGTGCCCTTCTAATCAGAAATAAAACATAGTTAAAGAAAGTGAAAAGACAAATCCCCCCCTCCCCCCCAGTTTGTGACTCATCCTGCTAACAAACCAACAAATGAATAAACCACCAAAAAGACACAGGTGAAAACACAACCTCTTTGGAAGACGTAACAAGTAGTAAAAGTCAGACACAAAAACAGCTTCCTGTGAATTTATGCACATCCGAGCGGACTTAGGCCAACAAAAGGAAATCAGCATTAGAAATGAGCTTGTTTTTTTATTTTAAAAGCTTCATGCATGTTATCAGCATCTAAAAACGTTTCAGTATCTCTTGCTCTTGGACCAGAGAGCCAATTATTCCTAATCAGTCAGTTCCCAGTGCCCACGTAGACTCTTAAGTGCAACAATCAAGTGTTTGGCCACCACGTGTGTTAATCCTCTCTCTCTGAAAGGAGACTTTTTTTCCCTCATCAATTGCTCTCACAAATGGTGCCATTTGGCCTCTGCAGACCACTGGCTCTTCCAATATCAAGTCTGGGGTTTATGGGTTTGAGGTTCTTCTACACCCTTCCCCTCTCACTGACCACAGAGTGAAAAAAAACAACCCGCTGCCTGCATACCTGATGATCTTAGGAGCTCTCTGAGATGGAAGAGCCCTTCGGCCTGGAAAAGTTTACAGTGAGATATCTATCTTTTCTCGAGATGGAAATGTAACATTGAAGAAAAAGCGCCAGAGGTTTTCGTGTTGCATGTGCACGCAAGTATTCTGACTTGCTTCGAGACTCCAGACTCCCCCACCACAACTGTTTAACGGTTCCTCTCATCGGCCATTTTGCCAAAGCTTTCTGCAGAGCACATGCCTGTATGTCAGAGAGATTGAGTATTTCTTTACATGTGAGAAGCTTTGAAGCAGAGAGGAGTTTTGGTTTGCCAGTCACTATAATCTCCACTATCTGAAATATGACCCTTTTTATGACTGCAAGCAAACTCAGTCCTGGGACAGTAGTTTTCACAACTACAATGTGCTACTTTCAATAAAACAATATGACATCATATGATTGCTTGCAGTGTGGCAAGGGTAACCACGGGGTCATTGGCTTGTGCATTCCTCACTGTCATTTTAGGGAAATGCTGGCTATTACCAGTGGAAAGCCACACACTATCAGTCTGGGCGCCTTAGGAACTACTGGCCAAAACTGAAACAGTGGAATGCTCGCATGAGAATATTCATCAGCGTGTATAGGAGACAAACAAGCTGTCAAAGACAGAAACAAATTCAGCTACTTTTCCCTGATGAAACGCAAACTCTCCTCGGAGTGCAAATTGTTTAAAAACTGCTGTCTGGCTGCAGCCCAGAGGTCATTTCTAATATTTAGTTACTGTTTCGCACACTGTGCTGTTTGGTGGGAGGGTGCGCTCACTGTGCCAAGAGAAATAGCAAAATCATAATACAGTGAAATCCACAAATACTCACAGTTGTCCTTCATTCTGGGCAACGCAAAACGAGATGTTTATCACGGCTGATTTCCCTGTCTCCAGACAGGAACCCATTAAAAAGTATTCATTTTAATCTGTATTCTTTGGATAGTTACCCAAGAGGCAATCGAGTCGCAGTACTTCCTTAAAAAGTATTAAATCTGTCACATCCACTTCAACAATAATGCAAGATATACATGTGAGGGTTGACAGCTAGGAGTTAGAGCACTGCCCTGGTAGGTGGGATTGGAGAGCTCCCCGTCTTTATGAGGACAGGTGTGCGGGCAATTACTGCCTCTTTGTCTGATGCCTGGTAGATGGTGACTGCTGTGTTTGTCCAGGTAAGGGAGACTGGGAGAAAGATAATTTATTTACCCGCTTGAAATCTATTGAGCAAGATTAAGTGCCAGACTGCTGCTTTGCCTAATTCCAGTGTTGTCTGACCACTGGTTTCTGCGTTGATTTTATCCTGTCGGTCCGACATCTCATGCATCACATTCCTGATGGACTGTTCAACCTTTAATCGTATTGATTGTTGTGTTTAAATAATTTATTGTGACCCTTTTAGGCAGCTGGACGACCTACGGGGAGTAGTTGTGGGATTCAAACCACTTTGCATGTAGGCCGAAAGGGTGGTGGTCACTTGTGTTGTGGTTTTGTCCTTGCAGTGTGAGTTGCAGTGGTAGTGATCAGTGTGCTCACGTGGTGGTGTCTATTGGGGTTTGTGATAGAATCTCCCCGTAGTAAGTACGCTGCCTACATAATGGTCCACGCTATTTAGGTTAAAGTGTGTTGTATCTCTGTGGTCACAGTATTTGTTGTTTTAGCTTTTATAAACATTCAGAAATTAAAAGCTAATTGTTTTATTTATAATTGTCCATCATTTTTCCCTTTCTCCGGTCCCCCATTCTAGTCCTCCCATTATTAAATAAAGATTTAATTGTGAACTGAATGCACCTCTCTGCTCTTCTTGAACCCCTAAAATTTGATTGTGTCCATGCACACTGATCTCATTGGAGTCAAGCATGACCCATAGGCTGTTTTATTTCTAAAATAGTCATTCTAAACACTGTCAGGTCACACACATGTTCATGAAAAATACAATCAAAGCAAGCAATTTGTGAGTGATGCATGTAGTCACAACAATATGGATTTTTATTTCAAGAGCATGTTCTTTCAGTTTGAGAGCAGGATTTATTGATTTCACGTTCAGATTTTGTAAGGCCTGCACTCTCACTGTAGCACCTGCTTGTGCTTAGATTTGGTCGGCTTGTACCCAAACTGGGCACTTGCACTCCGGTATGTTGTTGCTTGACAGATGTCCTGCGTTCCAGCTTCAGCTCTTCCCCTCATTCAGCTTCTGTGCGTGCATGACACGTCTCTCGGAGGCTTTCAAGATTCCCCAACAAATATAATGCCAGGTGTAAGTTCACAGTTTGAGCACAAGCAGAGCAAATCCAAGTGTGTAGTGTAAGCGAATGGGTTTCGAGTGAAAGCATTATAAAATCTGAACGGGAAATCAAGACGTCCTGCTCTCAAACTGAAAGACCACGCTCTTGAACAAAGATTGGAAAAAACCAAGACACACCAAAGGCTCCTATACTTTTAGTTTTTGGAGAGACAGATACAAATGAGCAGGAAGATTTACTCGATTTCAACTCGCTGTCTTGTGTTCACACCATAGACTGTATTTAAGAGGTTGACACATGCCGGTGAATATTTATTTGAGCATTTAAGTGTTTATACGGTAAAGCTTCAGCAGTCTGATCTGTTCAGCTTCTCTTTCTAACACAACACAGACTAATCCCCCACTGATCTGACATGATGTGAAAAAGAACAAAAAGGCCTCCATGTAAAGTTACTAATGGATGTCTCACATTCAAGGTCCGTGAGTACCTTGAAATTATTCTGAGTCTGTGTTTCATTTAGACCTTGCAGAAGTTTATCCAGACCAAATATTTTTTCTTGCAGTGTTAAAGCAGCTCCTGTTTTTGCTGCGCTTTTGGCTTTGAATGGTTGTGCTTTCTCCAAACTACAACATTTAGCAACGTAATCAGAGAAATACTTGTCGGGAAACCTAGAAGTTTTCCTTGCGTCTATCCTCATCAGAAGGTCAAAATTTCCCTTATCCAGCAAAATATCTCAACATCTAATTGGCAGTCTGACACCGATTTTTGTGCAGGCACCAAGGAGCCTGTCAGATGGTTGAAAGGCACCTTTCCGATGTCAGAACCGGGCGCTGTGTCCGACAGTTTCCGTCAACTTTCTGAAAATCTGACATTCACACCCAGCTCATGCTTTTATTGGCCTGCGCAGTGTAGGTGATGTGGAGGATTTTGAATGTCTTCCAGGAGAGACTGTCCAAAATGTGTGCATCTTACTGTACGAACCCACAGCGCAGCCCTAACCTTAGTGAATCAATAACGTTACCACCATGAAGCTGACATTGTAAGGTTGGTCTTGTCCAACAGCTGGATGCACTGAGAAGAAACAAACAAGATGCAGATACCACTTTGGTGGCCAGACCAACTGTGTCGAGCTCTTCCTGCAGAAAATGGAAACTGTAACGCACCATTCTCAGGCTATTTACATCCCTCTGTTTAAATAGCTGTGCTAACACATGGTTGCAGTCATATAATGTAAATGGAGATGGGTGATGAACCTCAAATGGCTCAGTAATCACAAATGTTGGCCAATTTCTTCACAACAAATCAGAGTTCATTAGGTTTCTGCCCAAAGAAATTTGTTCTGGAGGACAACTTTTTCCCTTTATTATAAACCTATCACTATGCAGATTCGACCACGTGTCCTTAAAGTGTAAGTGTGTGTTGTTTATCTGTCTGTCAGGCTTTAGTAATAATAGTAAATTCCTACATGGCCTGTACCTACACCAGACGCAACCCAGATTTCAAAGCCTCATTTTGGCTAGTTAACGTTACCCATAACTGTGGTGGCAACATAATTTGTTAGCCTACAGCTAGCTAGTAGTTACGTCGAACTTGAGTCAACTTGACAACAAAATGCCTACAGCCAAACTTAATGAAGCGCCTGGCGACACGCAGGACACATTGGAAAGTAGAGTGATGCTCCGTGTAACCTCATGTCAAACACATCAGCCGACACTGTGGGCGTCCTTGGCCCCAGCGGTGGGGAGACGGTTGATGGCGAGTTTGGGGCTGGAGTACACTAAATTTCAAATTCTCACTAGCAATAAAAAAAACAGTTCTCATCGTCGACTTACATATGTACTTTTGTTGTTGTTGTAAGTATCTGTTCTTCAGAAAAAAAACAAGCGATACCCAACCCCACCAATGGCTGGACCTTCTGCTCAGTAAAGTAAAACAGGAGAGTAAAGACAGAGACTTCCTGTAGCCCCCAGCATCTGTCTACGGGGCTGATTAGTTGATGATGCCTTTATATGTTTGGAAAACTAAGCTTTCTGACTAAGCAATATGTCAAATGCTGGCAAAGCCAACACGATGAGCCTGTAAAATTAATGATCCGTGTCAGGGTTTAATTTATGAGCTGTTGGCAGGAGAGGAGACAGAAGAAGGCAAAGAGCAGTCCAGTTAGGAGAGTGAAAGAAATAAGTGTCGTGAAATTTTCAATGTAAAAAGAAGGAGAGAGGGAGAAAAAGAACATTACCGTGACTGGGACAGCAGCCTGGCTATTAGAGCCATCCAAGCACTCACATATGTAGGCTGTTTTAGCACTTAGTAATCCTTACCTGGAATTTGCCAAGTACAGGCACCGTCTTTACTGCTTTCCCATGCAATTTTTTTTATTCCTCCATTCACTTTTCCTGTCACAAAGCATCTTTCAAAATGTCCTCGAACGCCACTTATTCCTATGACAGCTCCATTTCCAATAAATTACACCAAAGCTCTGTGTGCTACTGATTTTCCAGAAATGAGAATATGCCCCTCATAACTTAGAAAAGTAAAGCACATTTGGGTGCTAAAATTCAAGGAAAAATCAAACTTCGTCCTTTAAAAATTCACGGTTAGTGATATTTCATAGCTGTTATAACCAAGCTCCCTGGACTCCAATTTAGTTCATGCGTTATATTCTCTGAGTTCACAGCAAGAACACTGTGACCTTTCTCTGAAGGACAGAGAAGACATTGGTTATGTATTCCCTTTTACCGTTAGCTTGCAATTAAATGTCATGATGTATATTCATCAGCGCAAAAAGAAAATGCAGATGCCAAGAAATACATCAAGCACAGGATCACCTTTTTCTACCAAACGCAGTTCTGAGAAGTGAAATACTCAAAACCTCTTTCCTGTTGTCTCTGCAAACAGTGAAACTGTGACCTTTCTGTGGCTTTTTTTGTCATAAATCTTATTTCACAGTGAAAACCCATGACAGGTTTCCATATCAGTGTTTAATGGTCTACATCAGAGCAAATTCTCCCTGCACGGCCTCGGCCAAGCTAAACCTGTGTTTAGTCAGTATCTGAATGAATCTGTGAGGAGACTGGCTGCGTCCAGCTGCATTGGCTGACGTGCTGCGCTTATCCTGGACAAAGACAGAGAATTTAATGCAAGAGTGGCAATGACAAACATAAATCCTGAGTAGAGGGACATACTTTCTGTTTGTGCGGCTTTATATATGTTATTTTCTTAATTCCGTTCTAGACAGAGAAGACAAATCTACATCTTCATCTGCATCCTCTATGCACGAAGCGTAGCCAGAGAAATGAGCAGAAACTTTGCAGGGAGACTCAACATATCTGGACAAGTGAGCAGTCTGATGTATGACAACGGCGCCCACCATCATTCCACATGGGGCCGAGCGCTCGGTCGCTTTGTTGATGTGTGCGGTAATAAAAGTGAAGGCCTCGCCTCTGTGTAGTGATTAATGAGAGGTCCTGTCGGTGTGAATAAAAATGGGGAAGTGGTAATTGCAGTGGGTGTGCCGCAGTGCAAGATTTAAGGACCACAGCCTGCTAATCAAGTCAGCAGGGATGGTATTAATAGGAGACAACTCATCATCCGCACCCACACACAAACAGACAATTACTGCATCACATTCTCAGTGGCACACATTAACCTTTTACCTGGACCTAAGTAAGAAATGTATCAGAAACATCACATTTAAAGCCCAACTATGCTATTTACTTGTTTTTTTACTTAGTATTTCGTACTTAACTAGTTTGACTGGATTTGAATTAATTCAAACCGCTTATTTTAAGAGGGAGCAATGAGCTGTAACTTAATGTAAAAGAATGTTTTTTGTTGACATTTTTGTTGGTACCAGTCATGCCTCATACTTGTACAATAAGTATGAGGCTACAGTCGGCATCTACCTTAGCTTAGCACAAAGACTGAAAACAAGGGGAATCAGCTAGCGTCATTGGTTCTGTACAAAGCTAACAGAATTTGCAGACGAGCGCCTCCGAAGCAAAATGAAAATTTGTAAGTTAACAATTATCTAATTTGTTTAACTCTTGGACATACCGAGAAAGTTTTAATGCCCCTTTGTTTTCTAACATATGTACTGTTAGTTGTTGGCTTGAGTTGAAGCCTGATACTGAAACATTGGATGTCTCGTCACTTGTTGGCGCCATTATCTATTTGAAAAAGGGATTGTCACTGAAGCACAATGAATCCTGGGACATCATGGGCCGAAAAGGATCCACCCTTCGGAGCCTTCGTTTATCTGGATTGGACGAATGTACAGTCTAGTCGTGCCGCTGTCTTGCAGTTAGTCGTTAAATGCAACCTCTGAAGGATGCAGCCCCTGTATAGAGGCACAGCCACAGTCTTTATTTGGGAGTCACAGGTGAACTGGTGCAGGGAATCGTGATCAGGTGAAGCCACACAGTTTTGTTTTTGAGCTTGTTTTTTAATTATTCTTGAGAGCACCTGGCCTATAAAGTATTGACACACAGAGAGAAGATCTCTTGTTTGGCACCACCACATGTTGGGAAAGACTTCAGATTCCTCAAGTGGCTTTTAGTTTTTTGGCTGCCACTATAATCGGCATAAAGCTCTATTTAACGAAGACAAACTGAATTGAGCCTGAAACTATGAAACCATTAGCTGGTCCATTTGTGGTAAAGAGCCATGCCAGGAAATGAAACAAGGACTAACCAGTCCGCTTTCTTGTTATTCTCTGTTTCTGTCTTTTAACTCATAAACCTGGAAATAAAAAGCTGAATGGCATCAAGTTGTGCAGAAGTGCTTTCTGATTATTAGCCCGGGCAGTGTCTGTTCTCACACATCGTAATTTTAAATTGTCAGAACCAAAGTGTGAAAAATAAAAAAGCAATTTTCCTTTTCTTTTTTGTTTTGTTGTCTTTTCTTCTTGTTTCCTTATTATTTCAGTTGACATTGTGATGGAAATACAAATACAAATACAAATACAAATACATTTGTATACCAAACCATCACCATTTAAACAAAATATTTACTGCAGGGCCTTTTTAATAAACTGTTTCCAGTTCAGAACAAGTTAGACTGAAGATGTTGAGGTCTTGACCACTGCCTGTGGAGAGATACAAATGACTGGTTTGGAGACAGGCAGATTGTTATTGATCGGCAATTATCTTTAGAAACAGAGGTACCAAAGAGATTTAATATACCAATAATAATAGCAGCAGTTACAGTAGAGAGCTAGTTGGGATTTCGGAGCCATCCATCTCTTCAGCCCAGCTACATCTCTTGGTTTAGTTTCCATTCAATCATCAGTCCCACTGTCATGATGAAATGTCAGTGGCAGAGGCCTGCGGCTTGAGGCAGGGAATCAATAGGATTCGTCTGTACTTGTGGCAGCACTCATCATTGATCAAAATGGGCTTTTTCATTTGACGCAGAGAAAACAAATGCTTAACAGTAAAATCTTGAAAACCTTCCTCGTATATTCAAGAATAAATGCTCCAGAGTGGTTAGTCCGTCTGGGAAAAGGTTTGGACACTTGCTTCCTGTTACCATTTGTCTTCAGGCTGAGCGATTATGCAGGGATGAGTGTGCGGCACTGTGTGAGAGATTTAGTGCAGGCCGGCCGCGTTCTGCACACGGACAGATAACTCACACTCTCCTGACCTTGAAACTTGTGCTGCTCACAACTTGCTCAGCATTGTTCTCCCTGAGGTACACGCTGTACTGTGGTGACACAGCGAAAGCACTGAGCCAGCTCACCGCTTCTAGTAATGCTGCTGATGGTGATCATGCTGTGTTTACCTCCAGTCTGACCTTCTCCCTAAACTCTACTCACAGATGGAGGTTTTTTTCTCTCTACTTGCTGATTTGCCAGAGGGGCTCAGAACTATAGTAACAAGTTTGACCCGTTTCATCTGTTACATTAATCCAAAAAAGACACTAATGTTAAATAAATTATTTAACCCCCTTACAACATGCATCATATGTAGGCTCTATAGTGAGTAATACTTTGTTTACGACACACTTTAACACAATTGAGCAGACGTAAAATAATTTATTAAATATTCTAAATGCGCTTCAATGTCGTGTCAAAAATACTGTGCTATAAAGTTATAATACATGTCCTTGACTCAGAGGCTTCAAGACCTCTGGTTGGCTCATTTGTCAAGAGATGTGAATTTATGATTGGATACATAACTCATACACAGATTTAATTAAAATTAAGTGACTTATTAGGAAATATAAAGTAAACACAAATAAACTTCTGATATATTCATAGGAGATGTCTTACAACCATGTTATCTCGTCAGTCATTCTAATTGTGTGTTTACACCAGTAATAGACACACACACACACACATACACACACACACACACACACACACACACACATTCATGTACTATTCTATTCTTGTACTTTCTATCTCAGTGAGGACATTGGCATAATGCATTCTGTAGCCATCACAACTAAATGACAAACACTGATCCTTACCCTGACCCTAAAAACTATAAAAGCCTTATGTCCTCACACACACACACACACACACACACACACACACACACACACACACACACCGGGCTGTAGTTTTATGCCAGCGTTTATTTTGCCCGTTTAGTCTAATGCAAGTGAGACTTCTTATGAGACACCTCCTCAGACTAAATCAGCAGTCAGAGCCATGTTTCCACGGTAACAGTCGAGGACACCTGCTGACCAGTGACAAAAGCCTCATTGTTGAAGCCTCAGTGAGAAGGAAACTAGTTTAGTGGGCGCAGGTACTTATATTGGAAATGCACAGCATGAGGACAGACTGTACCGAGCACATCACTGTACTGAGTTTTTTTTTTATTTCCAGTATAATATCCTTTTAGCGGTTGAATTTTCCAAAAGTCAAACATTTTCATATGGAGTATAGGGGGCTGGAAGGTTTGACTAATGACCCAGAAGTCATAGTAAATTTGCCCGACTTAAAGATCAAGAACCGTATAAAAACAGTTCCATGCTGTGTATGATTTCAGACTTCCATCTTCCATCCAATTAATAGTTTGATCTAAGCCATAGTCAAAGTCTATCTTTATGAATCCGGCTCCTGCTGTTCCAGGACTCTGGGACAGGCGCCCACTTTGCCCAGACAGTAATCCCGTTTTAGTGAAACCCCAAAAACAGACATCATCCTCCCTGAGATTCATTCATACAAAGCCTTTATCAGAACACAGGGTTTATTAATGTTGTCTCATAATGTATTAAGGACACAGTGGTTATATCTGTTTAATAGCCTTGATATACTGTAAATAGTAAAACCCCAGTCGTATTGGCATGGCTTCAGAGTCGTGGAGCTTTTAGTGCAGTTAATCAAAATCATCTGGAGTGTGAAGGCAGGACATGACATCATTCACAAACGGAACTCATGCCAAACTGATCATTTGTACTTTAAAGAAACGTGAAATCACCACTCTCTCTCACCATGGAGGTTCGACTAAACATCTTGCGAGGGCATCATTTATCGCATTTGGTAGTAATAGTGTTTCCACACCACAGCTGCTGCACCGAGGAGCCAGTTTCTTTCCGCTGCTCCGGTCCCACAAACAGCCCTGATGAGACTATTTTGGCCTCAAATGAACCTGTTGAGGCTTTGTTCAGGATCAAACCCTCGTCGCAGAGTGACATCTACGGTTCAAAGTGAAGTCAGTGGATCAGAGGCAAACATGGTCTGAAGCGTGATGTGAGGACCACAGCTGAACTTTGACACAGAAATGTGTTTACTCCAAATGACTGTCTTGCCTTCCATCATGTTAGCAGCCAAACATGCTGCACCACCCTGGCTCACAGGGCCCATCGCTGGTATGCACAACAAAGTAAAAAAAAAACAGATAATACAATCCGTATGATAAAAGGAGCCAACAGGAGAGACTTCATTAGATTAAACCACATGGTTTGGTGTTTCCGTAAACTATTTCGAAGCAGGAACATTGTCTCATGCAGGGGATTAGCACTGATGAGTCATAACCTGTGATTAGACTATGCTTCATTTAAGGTGTTGACTCTAAATGCCAACGTACATCTCGGTTTGCACATAATCCTGTGTTACAGTCCTCTGTTGTTTATGAAGATCTGAAAGACCAAACAACAACTACATCCTTTTTAATTTTAAAGAACTAAATATGTTTATGATAAAAAGGCTTCACACACACACACACACACACACACACACACACACACACACACACACACACACACACACACAATAGGTTTGCACAACTATCCTTAGTAGGACTTTGCATTGACTTCCATTCATTATATTCAGCCTAACCAAAGCATTATCCTGAACCACAACTATGAAAAAATCATGCCGAACCCTAACTTTAACCAAACCACAATTCACATCTTACACCGCATGAACTCGGAAAAGTAGTTTAGCCTCATTAGGGCAATGCCTTGGTCCCCATGAGATCTACTGGTCCTCACAAGGTCAGTGTTATTACTGGAAAGGTCCTATAAAGGTAATAAAAAAGTACACACACACACAGTCAGATATATTCCTTCACACAAAGACACATATACATCCACACACTCTTTGGTGTGGCTGGAAGAGCATTTGTTCCATTCCTTTGTCTGATGGAGATGGTGATGTAGATTTGTTGGGGTGTAATGTTCACTCTGGAAAACTGCTGCCAGTTCCGTGTAGGTGGCCTGAAGCCGCCTCTGCCAAATTACTATAATACATACTGTTAATGTCTGAAAGCCGAAGCGGGATGGAAAAATATGAGAATGTGTGCATTTGTGTGTGTGAGTATATACATGAGTACGTTACGTGCAAGGGTGAAAGGAAAAGATCTCCCTCTGATTCTGTAAATCGTTAACTTATTTAATGTACCTGCATTTTTTAAAGCAATACGTTTAGCGTTTGGAAAATACCCAAATGCACTTTCTTGCTGAGATGAGATGGGAAGATTGATACCACTCTCATATGTTTCTATTAAATGTGAAGATACAGCCAGCAGCCTTTTAGCGAGTATATGTCATAAGGCTCGCTGAACATGTCTTCATAAGGACATTTTTTTTTTCTTCGTAAAGATGATCTAATATTTAAGTTCCTTGGTCTAAACCAAAGACATTGAGTCTATGAGCGATCGTAGCCGGTCGGGTCGTAGCCGGTTCAGACATGTCTGTAATAACAGCAGGAGGTAGGTTTCAGACAGCACAGATTACGGTCAACAAATTGGAAAAATGACTTTATAGAGGAGCCCTGATGAACTCTATGTGGACAAAGCATGAGACAAATAATTGCCACTCCAGTAAACCTTGCTCACAAACTAATCATTGTTGGCGTTGTGAAAAGCGCGAGGGTTTAAGTTTCTGATAGCAGCTGCCACAGAGGATGCCGATTTGACTTTGAATATCGGAAAGGAAACCGCAGGAATACGCTTATTTTTTTCAGAAAGCCCGATGAAGGAAAGAAAGGTCGCACTGAGTCACAGAAGCTGGCGGAACAAAGGCTAGCTTGTATTGTCATGCCTTCGGCTCTCTGTGGCTCAGTACATAAATCTCCCATAAAACCACAGCGTATGGCTTTTATACTTCCATTTTTGTCCGAATAAACAAAATATAACATGCTGTAGGCACCAGTTTGCAGATCGCTTTCAGTCCTTGGATAGTCCTTATGCTAATTAAGTCGAAGTAACTAACTGTGCTAGCGGCACAATAAGCTCTTATTTACAGACATCTTAGTTATCTTCTCGTATAACTAACAAATAAAAGTTGGTGTATTTCCTAGAAAGTCTGAGAGCATTTTTAAAATAAGAAATACCTGTTGTACATCTTTACATGTGAAATTACACCCGTTGCATAATGAAAATATCCCTGTTCTTCCTTGTGCAACAGAAACTCAACAGATGTGATCGGGCCAGATGTGGATCCACTTGCAATGAAAGATGAGTCAGCGGAGAAGAGAGGAATGATTTGACTTTATGCACTTTATTTTACAATGACAATTTAATCCAAGTGAAGGACGCGAGTTTGACTCCTGCCCTTTTGTCTTTCGCATGATGGAAAACTCAAAACATGTGGCCCGGTGAAATTTCAAAGCAGGAACGCTCCAGCGGGGCATTTCAGGCATATGTATGTTTTACCACTAAGTTACAAGATGTCAGTGTGCCCTCGCATCCTCACACACTAAACCTAAACCACATGTTTGGCACACAACGCTTCTCACCACAACCAGGGTCTGAGCCAGTAACTGCTACGTCCATGTAAGGGTAGTACAACTCACATTTTATGTGGTTAAGAAGTTGTTTCAGCTAAGCTTAGTTCTGCAGTGTATGTAACTCAAGATTTAATCTGCAGCCAAGTACCCATCCAAAGATCCCATAGAAATACAGTATTTGAGTGGATGAAAAAAAAAATTATGAATCAAGGTCCAGTAGTTGTTCAAAACACATATTAGTGATCCAGACTTCAAACCATCTGGAAAAAATCACAGGCAACTTAGTTGTTCCTAAAAGATCTGGGAAAGTTTTTAGATTTTTCTCGAGATTTCACGCACTTTAGGCAAGTGTGAGTAATAAATACATGTTATAATGGATAGTTCAAGCACAGTCGCAAAGGTCTTAAATTCTAAAAGTCTGGCTCTGGCGTTTCTTGGTTCACAGAGCCTGATGGGGGATAAATGATGTATCAGGTGGCTGTTCATGTCTCTGCAGCCATGTGTGTTTTTATATGGTCACATGCTCCGGACCAAGTGCTCTGTCTGCGTGTCTTGTCACTCGGCAGCATTTCAAAAGAAAAATGCAGCAATTTATTGTAACTCAGTCTCAGATTGCTTTTCCCTGTCAAAGTAGATATTCTGTTGAAAAACATGGGGACATGTAATGCTGGTTTAATTACCTCCGCCAAGGAGGTTATGTTTTCGTCTGGGTTCTTTTGTTTTTGTTTGTCTGTCTGTTATTTAGCAGAATTACGCAATCACTACAGGATGGATTATCATGGCACTGGGTGGAAGGATGTGGTCTGGGTCAGGGAAAAAGTCATTTAAAAGTTTACACTGATCTGGATCAGCGGGTAAATCCAGGAAATTTATTGTCACGTTCTTTAACACTGCGAGACAGGGCTTTTTTTATTTTATTTGCAACATTTTCATTGATTTCTCAAAGAATAGTTAATGGATCTTTGTGAAAAGAACAGGCGTGTTTAGAGGACTGATATTAATGAGTGTGTGTAATTTGGTGCCGATCCAAATAAAAATCCAGATCTACTGAATTCAACATGTAAAGTTGATTTTCTTATCTCCCCTTCAAGTACATTTTCTGTCTGTTAAAGTCGGTTATTTAGCAGGGTTAGACAAAAACTAATGGACAGATTAACTTGAAACTTGCTGGAAGGATGTGGTATGGTCAGGGAAGAACCAAATACATTTTGGTGCAGATCCACATGCGGGGGCGGGTCCGAGAATTTTTTGTCACTTTTCTCTAACAGTGAAAATGTTTTAATATTTTCCTTCATTTCTCAGAGAATAATCTGACATTTTTGGGGACTGATGGTGTAGATCCAAATAAAAATCAGGCTCTTGTGAAGGTATGAGTGCCCTTCTAGATATATAAGTGTAGCAATTAAGTGCCAACTCTTTTCCACTGTTTCCCAGGACACTCAACACAAAATCTAAAACAGATTTTTGAATCTGTCTATTGTAAACTTCACATGTAAGATTAATGAGGGTTATTCCAAACAACCGTCGAGAAGGCGTCTCTTCAGATTCAGCCCACGTGACCGGTTTCATGGTGGCAGCTCTCACAAACACAAACCTGGAAATACAGAGAGCCCATTTTTCACCACTAACATAATTACATTGAATCAATTTAAAAGCCTGTGGAAACTTGGAAGTGAATGCTGGTGGTGTGATGTTTAAAGCCCTCTGCGTGCTTCTCACAGAGTGTTTGTCAGATTGTCAAAATGGGAAAAGGAAGGAAAGCTGAACTTCTCTCTCAAGCTCTCTAGCTGCACTTTCAGCCCACCTTTGAATGTGGCTGTTCTATGGGAACGTCTTAAAGAGCACATTATGGCCGTGTTGCTTTCAGAGGGCGTCGCTCTTTGCAGTTTTTGGCGTCTTCTGCTGTGAATGATCGGTCACTCCCAGTCAGGACAGACTGATTGGCTCACAAATCACAAACCCTCCCCTAACTCGGTCAGCACCCACAGGTAAGTCCAAGCCTCAATTTCTTTCCCAGTTGGACCTCGCTAAAGGGGAAATCAATTTATGGTAGGCAGTGAAATTTGGACACAACTATTAAAAATTGGCTCCCAAACACGACTTGGTTCCCTTCAATTGAGCCAAGTGGCGTTTAAAAGCAAGGATCGCTCTCGTTACCATCACAAGTCTTTTTAAACACCTTTGCCTTGACTACAGGTCATATGAACTTGTACGTTTTAGCCAGCATATCCTGGCCGAGCTAATTCCTGTGTGCCAGCTGTCGCCCTGCACTTCTTTGTGATGTTCGTGCCAATTCGAAGTAGGTCACGCTCTGACTTGTGCTCCTTTAGGTGTGCACCAAGCCTGAGTTCCTGTTAAATTAACAATGTTTTGGCATTGGCAGTTGTGATAACGTTTCTGCTGGAGAGAGAGGGGATGGAGGCAGCCATGACTGCAGGCTAGAGGAAGACAAAGGTGAAAGAATTCAAACTGCACTTTTAGTTTTTAATGATTTTCTTTTTTTGAATCTGAGGTTACAACAAATGGCTTTAATATGTTGATAGTTGCCATTATAATCATGTTTAAATTAGTACCAAGCCCTGAGGGCCTGAAGATACAGTCCTCCAGAAGAGGAGCTGAAGAATTTTTCCTTTGACATTTAGCAGACGCTTAAAGTCCTCGGTGTAATACACATCTGTACACCATGATCGCACTTTCCTCCTCGTTTTTCCTTTGAACGCAGATCTGTTGTAGGGCCCTGGCATTCGCTTTTCAGTCTTTATGTTGTACATGTCCATTAATTTGAAATGTGCAGTGTGGAAAAAATGAATCGTAGGGCAAACTGATCACCGTCCTAGTGATCAGCTACTTAGAACAGGAAATGGCCTGTGCAGCTAATAAAGTCGACTTCTCTATGTTCCTGTGCCCGACTGGTTTTATTTAAAAATCTGGAATCTAAATGAAGCTAATACTGAGAGATGAATGGTCCAACTGTTGGACTTTGCAGTTTCAACCAAATCAGGAAACTGAGCTGCTTTCTGGCCCACATTCGCTGGATATCCATACAATTGCAACAGCCCTTGAAAATCCATTAGGTTTTTTTATATGATGAGCCGATCAGATGCTAAATCCCTGAGGATACATTGTAATTGTCACTTATTTCCTAACTCTTGTGTCTGTGTTGACTACCTCAGAGGCTGAACTAGAAGTTAATGACCACAACAGATGTGCTCCTCTTAAGTATTTCAGCCTTCTTCATTTGCAATTGACTGTTCACCAAGCCCTCTCTCCTAACAGTGATGATCTAATTCAAGATTCAATACTTTATTGCCATGTAAACAAAGTTGTTTGGAATTTGTCTGGGTGAACTCACCCAAACAAAGATGAGAAAAAATACACAGACTCAAAATACAATAGGGAGTATCCAGCCAACCGTTATCTATGCCATGGCATTGGCTGGAGCCAATCTCAGCTCACTGGGTGAGAGGTGAGGTACACCCTGGACAAGTTGCCAGCAAATAACAGGGCAACATCAAATCTGGGCCTTAAAGATATAATATAAACAATTCTTCATTGAAATATCTAAATATGAATAGACCTATGTTATATCAGGGTTTCCCAGAGAATTCCTTCAATCTATGGCAGTAATGGGGGGCATTATGCACGCTCACGAAGGCGACTCTCACACACAACAGATTCAGTGACTGCATTGATGCCACAACTGCAGCTGAATCTATCTGACCGTCTTCGTGGATGGTAAAAATGTTATTGACCATAGCTCAAGCACTCGGTAGGTCATGGTAGCGTGAGCACGTGGTAGCATGACAGTGAGAGCAAATAGCACTGCAAATATTGCTGCACAAACCAAGTAAGAGTGAGACGAGATCTCTTATGTTATTATGACAAGTGTAAAACAATGTTTGGTTCATTATGAAACGTGGGTGGGACAAATTAGAATATGGTGGGGCACCAAAGTTGAGATAATTCATGGGAATATATGTTTTGTTTACTTGTGTACTTAATTACATTATCCAAAATATTTCAACCATTGTTCAAACCCAAAGAAAGCAATTTTATTCAAAGGAACAGACACATTTCCAAACTAGAATGGTACTAATACGTCCACCAAGGCCCAACAGTCTCCTTATGAATCCTAGATCTGTTTTTTTATTTGTGTTCAAATTGCACACACTCATACCTATCAGCTTCCCAAACATGTCTGACTTATTTTTTTTTTTTTATCAAGGTCCATGAATTATTCTCAGGGAAATCAAGGAAATCTCACAATGTTAAGGAAAGTGGAAAAAAGATTCCTGTATCCACCTCTGCATCAAAACTTTACTAGAAACACCACATTAGAAATAAAAGTCCCTGGTGAGCCTTCTCCAGTGTAATTGTGATGTCCCCCATTTCAAAGTGGAAGAAACCTAATCTACAAACTCGAAAGAGAGACCAGGTTTTAGCAAAATTTGCTTGCCGGCTACAAAAGTAAAGTTGAAAATATTTTGTGTAGTATGACACAGTTTTCACTGCAAACTGTCTATATGCCATGCTGGAATGTAAAGGGTTGACGGGGGTGGTAACAGAAACTGAGGCAGGCAGGGCTTCCAGGATCATAAAATTGAGATTTCAAACCCCTTCTGAAAACATCTCGGCCAACATGAATGTGTTCAGCAGGTGCAACAGGGATGGGATGTGTTCTCTCTTTGTTCTTACTCACTGGGAAATTCTAGCCATTTGTAATCTTAACAGTCACAGCACGGTGATTTCTTCACCACACTACGTCTCCATGCTCTGAACCTGGGGCTTCTGAAATGCTTGAGCCCATGAATCACAGATCCCGGTGGAGAGGATGAAAGGGAGAAAGGAGCTGAGAGGTGAAAGCGGTTATGAAACTACATGGAAGGTTGATCCAATGGGTGTGAAGCTGAAAAATCCAGTTTCATGGATGTTAGGAGAGTACATTCATCTTAGGAGTTTTGTCCGATGTGTTGGCTGCCCTCTCTCTGTTCCTAAACTATTCACGGGAGATCTGAAATATCGCAATATCAGATCATATTTTCCCCCTTTTTTTCTGGTATGGGTGCGTCAGATTTTATAAACCATTGCACATAAATTTTCTAGTTTTTGCAGTTTGAGTGGTGCAGTGTGTTACTGTATGATTTTTATGGGCAATTTGGCAGGAAAATTAAGGATACAAAAAAACACTATCCACATGCAGCCCTTAGTTGGGGCGTTTAAAGTTTCCACCTTGAGGAAATTAAATAGAACTACCTCTGTGTTAATATATTGACTTGACTTATAGGTGTAGCGTGCTGTGGGTGGAGAGGACACCGGGTCACTGGGTTGGTGTGGTACAGTCAGAAAGGGAGCGTTGGAGTCTGCTGGCTGATCTCCATGACATCTAAAAACATCTCATGAGACGTTTGAAGCAGAGAAACAGACAGAGGTGTGTGTGTGTGTGTGTGTGTGTGTATGTGTGACTCTGGTTGGTCAATTTATTTATTTGTATGTAGAGTCTGGTTTATGCTTCCTTTTACACACTTAACACTAAGCCCTGCCTTCAATTTGATTGGATCGATCCGTATTTAACCAACAGCCGCAGAAGCACGTCATCAATAACGCTGCCCCAACAGGTCTGCCAATATAGATCTGACCTCAGGAAGTAAACAAGATTCATCACGTAAAGGTCATTGGCATCTGTAATCTCAGGGGCCTTTAAAAATGGATTAAAGCGGCGGTGGGGGAATCTGTTTCCAATCAAGATCCATTTCAGTTTTTACAACCTCCTTCTAGTTAATTATTCAACACATATATCACGCTAACATCTCTAATGCAATGTCTGGAGTTGCTTCTCTGGTGATGAGGATGATGCCATATGAATTTAGCCAAAACAAAGACAATCAATAAAACCAAACTTACTGGAACAATGGACATTTAGGTTAAGAAACCATCTTATCTTTATGTATTTTGACTTTTTGGTTTGGTCTATGTCCCATTTGTTATCGTGGAGGAAGGAGGGTTTATGACCTATTCTGCAGTCAGCCTCTAGGTGGCAATCAATAATCTTTTTATACAAGCTGTTACAAATCAGTGGCACAGCGAAGGCCGAACTGAAATGTGACCGTCTGATCTACAGAACATCGTGTCGCCTAGCAACAGACCTGCAGTTGCACAAAATGAGAACGTTTAATGGCTCGTTACACACGTTTTTAACATGAGCACTGTTTGCTGCTCGGTTTAGTTGACGTGTGATCGTCTTGGCACTTGCCTTTGATGAACGGTTTGTCACTGAATCGCAATGACTCCTGAGATAGGTTGGCTCGAGCAGGATCCACATGGGAGCCTTCGTTTTGTGCCGATAAAAGGCCACAGTTGTGGATTTATTTGAAGGAGCATTGGAAAATTGGACAGTCTAGTCGCGCCACTGTGACACAATCGGCCTTCAAATGCAGCCTCCGAAGAATGCAGCCCCTGAATTGAGACATATCTACAGTTTATGGATCCTATACCCAAAACGGCTGGCTGTGTCTGTCTGTTGTTTCATCACAGATTTCTAACTCTGTGTCCTTCAGTGTTTTTTCCTCAGTGTTTTTCCTGTGCTATATCAGTAATCTGCTCTGCGAGAAACTGACACTTTGGAACAATTGAACTTTGTCTGGTTCCAGCAGCTCCACAGCAGCAACAAGGCTCCTTCACTAATTCTCCCTCTGAGTGAGGTTTCAGCTTTTTTGCTGTTATCTCACTCACCACAAAACTCGCCTGCGTAACGTTGTCTCTGTCCCAGTGCAGCAATGTGATAGCTGCTTGTTGGGAACACTAACTCCAGGAAAGAGCATTAACTTTATCAAGAGCGTTTGTCTTTACAGCTCATCCAGTGTAGCTGCATGTTTCCAGCTGAAATGATGCTGGAAATTAGTCTTTTTCATAGCTAATATTGCATCCCTGCAAACTAGGTGAGGGTTTGTCCGTTTCTCTTCGAAAGCACAGAATTCTGCATCTGCTCTTCGTGACTGTGGGCAGGATGCTGGGCAGAGATGATACTAAACCAACCACGTGTGTTTCATTCACCCCGACTGTGATCTGACAGACATACAGCCAAGAGGGACCACCCTTGAGGACATGTTATTTTATTTTATTTCTGAGCTGGGTTTTTTTGACTATTTATAAATTGTTTCACAGGCTGGATCAAACTGTCTCTTTGTGAAGGAGCCCCTGCCGAGGAGGAGGTGAGGAGAAACATGGTGAGACAAATTGGAGAGAAGAGGGAACAATCTGTTATGAAACAACATGAGTCAACTGCTGCTCAGCAGCCAAACTCTGCTTTTCCCTCAGCGGAATCAGGACGAGGCATCTATGTACAGCAGAGCAAGGCATCAGTGTAAACACCACAAAAATAAAATTACACAGCAAGCTTTCAGAGATTTTGGTCGCTCCCCAATATTAATGGCTCCATATTTGGAAGCCTGTGCGGCCCTGCGCAGCATCACGGCGCTGTGAAGGAGTCATGTGTTTATGTGACACAATGAAGAGTCACTGAATGCTATGTTCAAACTCCAAATGTGTAATTTCACCCCTCTGCTCTGCAAATGATGTGAGACGTACAAAAATGTCACACAAGGTTTTTACTTTTCAGAAAAAATTCCCTTCAACTCAGATGACTGATATGGAATGAATAAACAGTGCTGCATGTATCAAGGCCGTATAAGGCAGGTACTGTATACAGAATATGGGATTACTGTTGCTGACGTTGCTTTATAGTTTGCAGTATTTGACTTGACAAATTAAGTGTTGATCTTGAATAATTACAGAAAATAATAGGGTTTCCATTTGCCAAGTTAAACATTACGGACCAAATTCAATATCAGACTTGGTCTTTGCCTTAAAAACACCATATGTGCACGGAATTTGTAAACACTGATTTAGTCTGACTCACTGTTCATCCACTGGACCGGCTGTATGTTCCACTGCTTCAGATGATCCATACCAAAGTGTCTGCTAACAATCACAGCCCCCAATTGTACTGTACTGTACGACTTTCCTGGAACTTAATTGCATGGCTTAGTTGAGTCATTGTCTGGAGTTCACTGATGTAGAAGCAGACTCAGTTTGAATCAGTTACAGGTAGAGACTACACAGTCTCCAACACAGCCATGTGGATCTTAATCTACACAATCCACGTAGGAAGACAACATGCTGTGGGCCAACGCAGATATTAGTCACAAACATGCCTGGCCAAGCATGAGCTACACCTGGAAAACAACAAACCAGCAGGGTTTTAGATTTGTTGGTCATGTTTTATTATTGCTGTATTTTATTTTTAAGTATTTTACTCGTCTACTTTCAATAGTATGAGTAGTACTCAACAACATTTCCATGTCTGCAGGAGCTTTGAATGTGATAGGCCTTTTTTTACACAAGACATTTGAACATGTCACAGAAGGAAGAGATCAGGTGTCCATTTCTCCATTCCATATAGACTACATGGCCAACACGTCTCCACTTCCTCTCACTATCCAGAAATAGCAGCAGCGACCAGGGGATGGAGTCGTGGTAGCGAGGCCCGCTCGACCAATCATCAGTCTCCGCTGTCAATCATGATGTGTTTTTATCCCATCAAATCACTTATTAAAACCAACTCTATGAGCACTTGTACAAAGATCAGTGGGATAAGAACTACCAGAAATGACAGAAACCATCTTTGAGAAAAATAATGTCACATTCATTTTTATCTCCCTGATACATCATCTGTTTTCTCTCATTTTTGAACCCTATGCCCTGATGTCCTCGTGACTCATTAGTTCTGTTCGGGGTCTCAGAAACCCCAGTTTCGGAGACATGGTTAAATATAATGTACTGAATGAATTTCATATGCTCTATCTGTGATTCTTGCTGACAGTGCCTTTTATGCAGCACTAACCTTGTATGGATTTCTCTCTATTTAGTTTAACTGCTAGTCAGACCTCTTCACTTCTGATGCTAAATGACATTATGTGCGTTTCTGTAGCTGTGAATGGTTTTTTTATCAACCAAAAGAATACAGAATATTTACAGAATTTTTCATATGTAGCTATGCAACATATAAATCATAAAATATTTACCTGTTTGGTGTTTGAAAATGCTTTATGACCTTTTCTGGATTTTATCGCCTTAATCAAATATGTGAGCACAGCTTGTGGCAAACTGAAGGAACATTATACTAAAATACTAAATAATACTTTTCTTAATACCGAGTTTTTAAACTCTAAAGAAATAATTAAAGTAATGCATAATTTTGCTGCTGCGTGTGTTTTATTTGAACACACACTCAACAGTAGGATCTGAGGGAGGAAAGCCAGAGTCAACAAAACACTAGGGCTAATCTTCCCTGACACTAATTTAAAAAACTCTTGCTTAACAGACCCAGTAAGTTCCAGTTTTTTGGGACTGGAAGTGAAATATCTATTTTGCATGGCTTACACCAGATACTTCACTGCTTCCACATTACAGGAGCCACATTGGTCTGGAGCTGGAGTGGACTTGGCCCGGGCAGCGTCTATGTAATGAGCTGAGCTGCAGTGTCTGCCTGGGCCCTGTCACAGTATCCTACCAAGTTAAAAATGGTTCATGTAAGGTTATACAGCGATGGGAAGGAAGCGACAGCTTTTCATTGAACTGCTCGTAATTGGTGGAACTTCAGAGGCTTCGATGATTTACTTTGAATTTCAAGGATCTCTCGGCTCATTCATCCGAAACTCTCCCTGGGCCCATTCACACTGTGTGGTTAATGTGGAGGCGTGCTGTTGTGGGAGGGAATCCATGAATAAATGGTCTAGGATTCGGAGGCAGACGGAAGGCCTGGAAAATGCAATAGAGGATATTTATTGTGTCAAAGCTGCCGGGTTTTCAGCGCCCCCAACATTTCAACATGTACTGTATGTTTATATAGTCAAGTTCACACTTAGTACAGCTATTAACAGGAGTGACAGCTGGGGCCTGAATATTAGTTTTTTTTGTTGCCAAATACCTATTTCCTGAGAGAAGAAATGTGATGCCCCGTCACATCATCTCTTTTTATTTCCTATGAATGAATATCAATGTGACTCATATTGTGTCCATGTTTATTAGCACTGTGATGGACTGACTGGTGAACAGGCCTGGCGCTGCCCCTGGCCTCCAATTTAATGCCACAGAATGTTTTCTTGTCTTTGCACAGTAAAAACGTCAACATCAACGCACTCCAGATGGACAGGAAATAACGTGTAGGCCAAATAATTTCACTGGGAACTTTGTGTGCTGGTAAAAGATTCATGTTTTAAAACACAGAAAAGCAACCGTATGATCTGGGGTTACAACGCAGCTCAATAAAGAAATTCAGTTTCGGTGTCACATAAAAATGTTTCAACTTGAGAATGAACCTACAAGAATTTAAATTGCTGACATGGTTTAAATGAAAATGGGCAATAAGTGGGAAACAATTTTTAAAAGGGAAATTATCCTTTAAATGTATTTTTCATGTTGAGATCATTGGGCCTTGGCTTATTTTCTGTGCGTGCGATCGTGTAAGCGCGTGTGTGGTCCGGGTATTACAGGTATAACTAATGTTGTGGCGACTTGTCCATAAAGGGAAGAAAAGCAAGTCCCTTATAATGTGAAGAAATGTTTGAGGCTAAGTTTGAGATTAGGTTAAGGTTAAGGTTAAGATTATGGTTTAGGTTATGGTTTATGTTAAGGTTAGGGTTGAGGTTGAGGTTGAGGTTAAGGTTATGGTCCTGTTTAGGTATCGGTTAAGAACCCAGATGAGTGCTACAAGGGGCGGAGGCACAGAGGAACTGAATATGTTCCTTATTGAATCAATAGTGCGTTAATTCAAGTTTATGGTTAAGGGTAAGGTTTAGGTTTAGGGTTCGGCAAGTAGTAACTATAGAGTAAGTCTCCAGGAAATGAATGTAAGTCAATGTACTGTCCTCTGAAGTCATGGAGGCATGACTGTGTGTGTGTGTGTGTGTGTGTGTGTGTGTGTGTGTGTGTGTGTGTGTGTGTGTGTGTGTGTGCGTGCGTGTGATTGTGTGTGTGCGTGCGTGTGTGTGTTCATCATGGGGACCGCTTGTCCAACTGGGGACAGACGCTGTGTCCTGCAGCCACAGCTGAAAGAAATATGGTAACGCCCATCCTGTCTCACAGCTCGCGACATACAAATTCAAAAGATAAGTTTATGGTCTCACACTCTCGCACATCATTGTCACAGTTTAGATTTCCTTGCAGTCAGATTGTGTTGCATAAAGTAAAACCAGTTGTTTTGTTGTTTTTGTTGGATTTTGTTATTCATTTCCCCAAAGAGGTCATGTTTTCACCCCTGTCCATATGTTTGTTTATGGGTTGGTTAGTTTGTGTGCAGGATTATGCAAAAACGACATGATGGATTTCCACAAACCTTGGGGAAGGGCTGGGACATGGGCCAAGAGAGAACCCAATACATTTTGGCATTGTGGTTACCGGATATTTAATCTAATTTTCTTTAACATTGTTGTTTTTCAACATTTCTCCGAGAATAACTCATGGATCTTGATGAAAGAATGTATAGGGTACTGATATATACTGATATTTATGGGTGTGTATAATTTGGCAGGGATCCAAATGAAAGCTTCATAAGGGGACTATTGGGCCCTGGGCCTAAGTACGTGCTCTTATAAGTCCCATTCTAGTTCAAATGGTTTGAGCTGTCAGTGTACATGTCTCTCATCTCATTTTGTTAGGTCACTAAGTTTACTGAATGTCTCGTTTTCTTAGCAGGATTCCTAAGTGGGGTTCTGTTTGGTTGACCTCTTCCATGTTCCCAACTATCGACTTAATTTGCTTATTTTTCCATTGATTTGTATTTTTAGCATCTTCTGCCAAATACAAGGACAATCCCATTTTTTAAAAAGTAATCGTGTGGTCATTTGACTGCTTGGTCGATGACAACCCGCCACACACACACACACACACACACACACACACACACACACACACACACACACACACACACACACACACACACGTTTCATCATAGCGCCGTAGACCCTGCCTACTCCTGCTATTCCCACACTCTTAAAATTTTGTAGTCGCGCAGGAACCTGCTCAATGTTATTTCAAAACACTTCTCACACTCTAACCCAGCTGCAAATTGAGGGTGGAACACAACAAATACAGCATTTTCACAATACATCAATAAATAATGCAAAAAGATTCTCCGCTCAGACGGACGTTCGAAGTGGACCGAGCTCCCAGAGAGTCAACAAAGAAAAAAAAGAGCCATGTGTAAATCTGTGGTCTCGGTTTACAAATCACACCAACCAACACCACACAAGGGTTAAATTCCTCTCAACAGCTATTGGACTCCAGTCAATACAAATCAAATGCAGTTGCACCGAAAAGAAAAAAAGGCCGGAGCTGCACATTTGAGGTAATTCATCTGTAGAACCAAAACCATTCCCCCTGAAAGAAAAATGCATGATTAAGATGACCCAGTGATGAGAATGGCCTACTATGGCAATGCCACATAGTTTTGTAAATAGCGTGAGGAGTATTATGTGATAAGATAATGATCTCAGAGGAAATTTGTGAAAGATTGTAGTTACAGTCAAATATTTAGACAGTATGGGGCTTCATGAGGAAAGTGGATCAATAAGTTCCATTTAAGAGACGTGCATTTATCTGGGCTCATTTTCCTAATTACTGATGAAAATAGCCACGGTGAATCACTGGGATGTGTAGCCATCCAGTTCCTGTGCCCAGGGGTTTGATGTTTTTGAGTGGTTAAGTGTTCTGCTCAGATGAAAGCTGTTAGGGAGAGAAAGAAAAATACTGGAAAGACACTTTATCTTCAGCTGGATTTGTTTTCATTTGGCACCGGTGTGTGGTTGGGTCTTTGCAGGAAATAAAGGGGACCTAGCACTTCCATTGTACTTCCTCGCTGAGACTTTTTCAAACACTGATGCCTTTGAAGACACAGAGTTTGTATTTGCGCTGATCCCTGAGGTCTGGTGGCCAATGATGTGAAGGGATTTACTGAAATGTTGCGTGACTGCTTTTCAGATGAAATTATGAGGGGAAATCCGGGGCCCATATTTGTCTCATTACAGAGGAAATTCTAACTAATGTAAAATTAGTCTGTTTCCTATTCTTAAATCAGGTATGATTCACATTCTTTATAACAACATTGGATCAAATGACTGTATTGTGAAATAAATCATTCATAGTGACAAACCAGAATCTGCTTTTCCACTTAAATGGTTTTATTGGGGTTTTATTGACTTTCACCTCATTGTTTTGGTTTTCAAGCTTCCAACTGAACATTGTTTCTGGCTCGTGCTCACTGCTCCTAGGGCTTTTATTTTCTTCAGAGGAAAACCAGACGAACATTTAGCAGAAGTTGGTGCAGACCAAAACAGAGCAAGAAATAAAGTTAATGTTCTCCTTACTTTGAATCTTAAATGCATAGTTTCAGGAGACTATCTGGAGTTCAGTGCATGTCTGAAAGCAGCTTTAGTAACTGCTTGTTAAGTTTAAATGCAGCAGTTGTCGTCTTTTTTTGCCTTCTCAAAACCTGGTGTCTACATTACCCACAATGCAACACAATGGCTGAGAGTTTTTCTGGACATTTGGGCAGAATCTTAATATTTCCCTTTAGGACTTGAGCCCTGAGTGTGAGAGGCAGCAAGGGCTCGAAATGGAATAGGATTGGGATGGCACGATGCACCATATTATGTTACTTGACAACATCAAAATTTGTAGCTTAATTTGGCAAGTTTGCCTCTTTTTATTTTACATTGTTTATTTTCTTCAAAATAGCAATCATGCAAAAATTTTAAATTGATTAGACAAGGAACTACACAAACTTGAGCTCCTTCCATGCTTGTTTATTTATTTATTTACCAGTGGCTGCCTGCATCCGTTTCAAAACACTAGTACTTGCGTACCGTGCTGTCAATGGATCGGGTCCAGTCTACATCACGCTATGAACTGTGGGTAATTCCCTTTGGCAAAGTCTGCACGCATGGAAATAGAAAGAGAGCATAAAAGGCTCATAAAAACAGCCAGGGAGCCCTCACGCACTTGATGATTTGACAATGGGAAAGCCCTGAGCCCTCAGGGACTGACTGGAGCCTTGAGGGTGGGACTGGGCCGTGGATGTTCAGAGTTAAGGAGAGGACTACAGAGATGTGGTAAGCTCACTTCTTTTAACTCCACACCCCCAGGTTTTTTTGTCATTTTCAAACTTGCAGTTGTCAGACACGACAAATGCTGCCTCAAGTGACACTACCTCAGTCAATCAGATTAATGGACTGTAATTAAAGATGGACAGTTTGTGTCTCCACTTCCTCTGAGCATCGACGATGTGTCTCTACCACCTCTGACCATCCAGATATCCTAAAACCCAAAATATCCATGATATGAATGCGGCCATTTTGCACATTTGGATCCGCAGTCCGCCGATACACTCGCTCGGGCAATTGTGAGTTAGTCTCAGCCGTCCATCATGGCGTTACATGCTGCTTTTATAGCATTTAATAAATAATTAAAACAAACATCAATGTGATAAAACCTACATACAATAACAAAAAACATCTTTGACCACACCTTTTAGCTTGGTCAATGCCCCATCCATTAACATGGGGGAGGTGGATTTATGACCTATACTGCAGCCTGTATTGGATGTTGCCCTTTAAGTTATTGAAGGTTTAACAGTCAGCGGTGTGTTAGAAATGAAATAGTTAAAAAGTTCTGACTGATATCTCCAAACACACACACACACACATTTGTAATATCTCTCCTAGCTGTGCACCCCAGGTAGTGCTGAAGATGGCAAGATCCTCGTCCACTGCACCTGACTGTGATTTACACTGATGTTCCACCTCGATCATCATTGGTTTGTTTAGATTGTTGCAACAGACGTCCTGCATGGCTCCATCCACACACATGCTGTAGTCATTTGAGGGGGCAGATCACTTCAGGGGTCTCTCACACACACACACACACACACACACACACACACAGAGAGAACACACACAGGCAAGCGCACACACTACTACTGTATACGTGCTGAGCAAATGTGAGCTTCACTCTGTATCCACCCACACAAACACGCAGCTCAAATCCTCGGCTAGTTATCATAATGCATTGTGACAGAGGTCTGTTCTGAATCTCTCCAGCGGTCATAGTTTCATGGTCATATTTGTCTGGGGGATGGAATAATTATCTAAAATACTGAACCAATCGTTATCGCACATCAATCTGTAGAGAATTTAAAGCAGGGCTGCAATAAATGAGCTCTGTATCCAATTTGTGACTGGAACAGGAACACTGACATTTGACAAAAATAAGTATTTTTAATGAATGCATCAACGTAATGACAGCAGTTTGTGGCAGAGGGTGAAATCACGATTTCCTGACTTGAATTCAATTGTGAAGATTTATAGTTTTACCTAAGACGTAGGAAAACAGTGATGCTCAACATCCCGGTTATGTTCGCATGTCGCATGTTTGCAAACACTTATCTTCTTGCTGTCCCGCTCTGTACTGTCCGTCAGAGGTGCGGTTGCATCCTGTCCGACACACATCTGTTCAATCAGTTGGTTTGCTGGTGTCTCGCTTTGTTCTCCAGCGTCGCACAGCTTTTGCTGGTTAACTTCTCGTAAAGTTCAGTTGTAATACACAAATATGAGCCTGGCCTGGATTTCCAAAAAGCATCTTGGCAGCGGGTTGTGTATTTGTTCCACTGTAAATCAGAGGGGTGATTAGTTGCTTGTGGCAAATAGGTTTCAGATTCTGTGCGACTGATCCAGGGTCTGTTTGGTGACCTCAACCCGGGAGTTACGTGAGGTCATCTGACCAGCCTGCAGGAAGACTGGCAGGCTGATACCTGCGGCAGCAGCAGCATGGCCCTTTGCCTGGGAGACGCTCTGTGCATGTCTCTGGTGTCTCGTGTCTCATGTCACTGCAAAACACACAGAGCAGCCAAGTGCACTCTGATGACCTAAACATAACCTGACCGCCTGAAAATGACAGCGCACCAAAATGCTAAATTTGGACTGTGTGATCCAAGGGTCTGTTAGACTTTACTTCTGCTGCACAAATCAAAGAAGAAATGCGATGTTTCATTAATTAAGGACATTCCCAGTCATAATTGCACACACAGATGTGTGCACTGATCTGTGCTGGGACCAGTCCTGTGTGTGTGTGTTTGTGTGTGTTTCCGTGTGCATGTGCGTGCGTGTGTGCATGCGTGCGTGTGTGCGAGTGTGAACGCTTATCCTCGAAACAAGCAGAGAGAAGAAACGGAAAAGTACAAATTAACCAATAATGCCAGAGTTGCACAGTTTTGGGGAATCTGTCCTCTCAGAGGGATGATTGCGAAGCCACAAGTTATGTGATAAAACTCCATCTTCTGCCAAGCCCCTTAAACATACTATAAATCATACAGGAGATGCTGGAAGAATGAACTTCCAGACACATGAGTCATAGACAAACTGGAGGAAGGAGAGAAAGCCTGCTCCACGTTTGATTCCCTCCCTCTCTTCCTCCCAAATAACAAAGCAATGGTCATAAGCATCTACCTTATCCTTCCCTCAGAGAGAGGGACGACAAGTAACTCTGTTTACCAGTTAATATAGTTCCTGTATCAGGTTATGGTGGATTGCATTGTGTTCTGGGTCACAAGATATTTAAAAATCTTAAGATTTAAGTATTATATTTAAAATATTACCATAATAAAATATTATAAATAATATAAAGTATAGTTTGTCTGCTGATGTTGTTATTTCTCTATGTATTACTTTACAGTGGTTGATCTACTATTTTTCTAAATTAGGGGCCACAAAAGGGCCACAATTTACAGGGGAGGGGGCGGAAATTGGTTCCTTGTTCAAGCACATTGTTTATTTAAACAAAGATTAGAAAATAAAAACTCTGAACACATTGTCATATTTATTGTTAGTAAGTGATTAGTTTATTTGTTTAAACTAACAGGAAAGGGGAGGGTACTTCAGGGGCCAATCAGATCAGTGTCCCCCTTGGCTTGGCTCTGGTTATTTTCTCTTTCTTTGTCACAGACCATTACAACAGGAATGAGTTGACTTGGGACTCATACGCTGAACAGTGACAAACTCACTCTGGTGCATTTAGCCGACTACACATTAAAGATGTTAAAGAAAACACTGCTGTCGCAGTTCAGCTGCACTGACTGACGTTTTGGTTGAGTACAGGCAGGACGTCATGCAGGATCTAAAGATCTCGACGTTTTATCGCCCTGCAAAGCTGCGATGACTAATGTGTTCATATTACAGAGCAACATCAGCATTCGCCTGGAGTCATGTTTTTGGCAAACATTCACGGTCGGAGAGAAAAAGAAAAAAAAAGGGTTAAAACAGTGGTTTTCTTTCATGTTTCCCTTTGGAAGCTGAAATAGAAAAGGATTCAGTGCAATACATCAGAACCTTCTCACAGCAGACACTTTGTCTTTTTGCAAAGGCGTGCAGCAGGAGAGACTGTTATTGGCTACACCTGCGTTAGACAAGTCAAAATGCTGGCGTTGCTTGCAAATCAAAAAAAAAAGCTGCGTGAGGCTCCAATGTTTAAGTAAAAGAAATGTGCGATTTTATTGTTTCCAAAGAGTCGAGGAATGTCACCTTAACTGCATCATCATTGTTGGAAAAGTTATTTGTCATAATCGCATAAAGAAAGAGTCTAGTGTATGATTTTCTGGTCTGCTGTCATGCCTGCAGTCTTGTCAAGAGAAGCTCAATAAGGATTACACTTGACTACGAGAGTTGAGTGATTGCGCTCGACTATCCAACGTCCTTGCAAAGCGGAGCCATGATAAACCCACGGCGGTTTTAAAAGCCCATGAAGCACAGTCAGGAACCAGAAATTATGCCAGATCCTCCAAATCCCACAGCCCTGGGAGACAGATGTGCTCCTAATTCTGGCTCTCACTTCAATGAGCCCTTTGAAATCCCCCCCCCCACTTGTGTATGTGAGGCGTTGATAGCTGTGAGCAACAGCCTGGCCTGATTTTGTCAGGTGGGATAACTCGCTCGCTCCGTAAGTGCCTGTGCATACCAGCGTTTATCCATCAGCAGGCTGGGGGCAGGCCTCCCTCTGGCAGTAAATCACACGTTATCAGTATTAAGACTTCAGGGAGCATCACTGTGGCGGTAATGTGTAACAGAGGCAGTGACAGAGAGACCGGAGACCATATACTGTCTATGGCGGAGACGGTAGAAAACAGAGTGTGTTTTGTTGCATGGAAACCTTTTATAGATCCTGCACAGCCTCACTGGTGAGAGAGGCGGACAGCACAGAGGAGGGTCCATCCAACAGCTCTTCAAGGTACACGTGCAGGACGATTTTTCCTTTTTTAAAACAGCAAGCATGTGTTGGACCCGCTCTATTATATCATGTGAGTGTTCCCAGACATAAACCTTGCAAAAATAAAGAATTCTATGTTGCATATTCTTTTGTTGCTGGGAAGGAGAATGATAACTTTATCTGGGCTCAAAGCGCTGCCCCCCACTACACAGCAATGGCAGGAGAGAATAAATGACCGCACATTTTAGAGCATAGGACAAAATGGTGAAAATCACTTATGTTTGAAGGTATTTATGCACTAGTTTGATTACATTACATGTATCTAGCTCACGCTTTTATCCAAAGTGACGACCAATTAGTGCATTCATCTTCTATGAGGGGCCATTCAGGGTTCAGCATCTTGCCTAAGGACACTTCGGCATGGGCTGGGATTCAAGCCGCCAACCTTGTGGTTAGGGGACGACCCTCAGCCACAGCCACTAGATCCTAAATTGCCGACCATCAGGAGACATTAGCGACCACCAGCAGATGTTAGGGACATATGATCAGTTGTGTAACTTTGTGTAATCGGGTGTTTCACCCTCTTCTAAGGTCGGCCCACCACCGGCTGATCAGACCTGGGTGTGTGTCCCCTACATCTTGAGGACCAGTTGGGGTCGTTCCTCTCTGCTGTGTTCTGCAACCCCCGGCTAGGCTTGCCTGTGGATTACTCGCTCTTTGAGAAATCTGATGGTGGAGGTTGAGAAAAACACATATCTCAAGCATTTAAGGACTGATGTATTTTTGGAAAGATGGGCCCCTGTAACTGAATATTTAAAACTGAAAAATGATGCAGAGTTCTACTGACATAATTGAAATTTGGCCGAATATGACATCCATCTTCAGGAAAAAATCTGTAACCGCTTAAGTTATTCTCACTATAGGGAATTTTCAGTGTAATTTTTTTCCTTCCATCTTTTGTTTTGTCATTACTTATTCTCCCCTGGCACTGAAGTCAAGACCGATATAAATCGGGTATTTCACTGTACTTTGTTTTCGATGACAACAGCGGCTGTAAATGTGAAATGCACAAATGTTAATGTTTTTTTAAATTAAAAATTTAAAAAGCAAATATGCTGGCCTCACCAATGTGCCAATGTGGCCACAAAGATGCAAATCACACTCATATCTTCTGGTTTTCAGGAAGTGCAAACCTAAAGCCTGCATCATACACGGTGAAGAGGTGCAAATCATAAGGACATATAAGAACCATAGGAACAGTGTTTGACCCATAACCTAAAGTTGATGCAAACACTGGTTACATGGTCAAGCAGGGAGACCAAAGAAAGAGAACATTTTATGCACTATTACTTATTTGCCGTCTGGTAAAATAAACTTCAAACTTCAAATTCCTTCATTCCTTATGTTATCAGGCTACTAAATGCTTGTTGATTGTTGTTGATGTTGATGTTTTTGTTGATTTGTCCGATTGCGGCTACTAATTGCTTTATTCTAATCAATCAATGAAGGGTTACAGAGTCTAACGTATTGTTCTTCTGGGATTATTAAATTGTCTAAATCTGAATCTGCATTTGAGTGAACTCAGTGCTGAACGAGGTGCACGGATATACAATCCCTAAGAGGTGTTGCATTTAAAACTTGGGCAATATAACTAGCGTGGTCCTGGAGGAAGATGAGTAACAAACTTTCACTCACATCTGGAAGACATCACAAGAAACTGGTTTGATACAACACCCATATGGACAATGGTTAGAAATACAGTAGTACACATATATGCGATGGAAAATATTACTTATTGTTTAGAGTGAAAGACGTATTTACCAGATAATGTGATAAAATGGATAAGGTTTGGAGATAAAGACACCAGCTAAACACCATTATCAATAAAGCCAATACTTTTCAGTGCACTAGATGCACTGAAAAGTGTCAGATGTAAAAATGTAAACCCTTTACAGTTGTTTCTTATTTGTATATATTTTTTTTTTTAAAGCAGCAAAGACTAAAGTTGGAGGAAAAAAGAAAGATTTTCCTCTTCTCAGTGAAAAACAGATTTTTTAAACCTGAACACAAGAAGGAGAAAGTGAAGCAGAGGAGACACTTCATCAGTCTCACAGATTTCCATCTGATATCACTTTCATATTCATGGACATTGTAATAAAGAAATTTTGAATAATAAAGTGTTCAGTAATTTATTAGGATGTAAAAACGATGGCATGTTTTGAGAGAATCTAAGGGGATGAAGGAGGCATATCCTATTTTATGGACGTGTGCAGTTTTCTAAACCACGTTCCCTGAGCAGTTCACAGAACATCTAAGATATCGTGGACTGCAGAATCCATACAGGTTGCAAGATTGATGACCCTGGAAAGAAGAGGGAATCAAATCAGAAGTCACACTGTGAATGTTATGGGACACGAGGGACAGCAGCTCAGAGATGTTTTGATATTTTAAAACTGATTTTAAAGTCCCTGCTGCTGGCATCAAGACACGTGAGGTGCACCCAAACGCCTGCAGGGGCTGGGGAGCTGCCCACTGCACACTCATGTTGGTGAGGTTCTGGTTTAGAAGAAAAACATGGCTCATAACTCTGACGCTGGACGTGTGGCTTCTCTCTCGGCTCTTTCCACAACTTTAAAGACAACAATGCTCCGAGGAACTGAAACGTTATCGTCTAAAATGTCTGCGAGCTTGAGATCTGTGGTTTACACAATTTAGAGATACTCTTATTCCAATCTGGCAGAGAAGACACTTGATTAGACTTGATTTTTCAAAGAATGTATAAACAATGGAACTTTTTTTTTTCTATACAGGCGCCATGAGAAAAGCAGCAATCTGTTGGCGAGACTGTGGAGAGATACGTCCAGGGGTTAAAGTCTAAAGTATTTCTACAGCAACACTCACTTAAATCCTGGTCAGGCTGAGTGTAAAAGTTAAAAATGATAAATAGGCTTTCGACACAACAAGGTTTTGGATGAGCAGTAAAAGTGAGAATGGAATAAAATGGTTTCTGCAGGTTTCAAGTACGACAGATATGAAGGAATATCATAGTCCCTGATATATCTACACTTCCCTATAACTGAAGATAAGGTGAAGTAGCTTAGTACAGAATAACCATTAATACGTTATCCCTCAAACTATAGACAGAGACAGTATCTATAGTCCTTCCCACAGCAAAGTCGAGTATAGAGACAAATTCTGAGCCAGGCTCTAGACTGAGATATCAGTTTCACATTGGTCTAGTTTTATTAAAGCAAACATGGTTTTTTTTTTCTCTAGAAAAAAGGAGAAACCCTTTTTTAAAGTGCAATGTAAGTAGCATTTAATGAGCATTGACAAAATTAAGACCTACTTTAAGATATTTAAGACGTAGGCCATAATATTTGAATTCATCAAAGACTTTAAGTTTTAATTAATTAAGCCATTAATTATTTATCATTCATAGCAACTCTTCAGGAACGACAGAAAACCATCTATCAGGAAGTGATTTCTCAACATACCGTCATGTGGGACCTGTGCTGCATGTCAATTGCAATCTTTCTACTAGGGACTCGAATAAAAGTATAAAATGCCCTACAAATTATAAAAATACACAGAAAAGGGAAAAAAGTATTTAAATGAGAGATAGCAATATAAATGTGTTTGATCCCAGACACGAGAATCTGTGTGCTGAATTTCACAGAAAGTTCTTCCACAAATGAGATGGTAATAGAAACGGCTAAGACAAATATTGAGTCTTACAGTGGAAACTGTGCACGCTCATGTCCATTTATCTTCATTTGTACATAAAGATCATGTTTTGTACACAATACGTTTACATCCAAGACAGAATTTAATCCACAAAATGGTGTTAAAAAAGGAATGTAAAAAGAAATCGATAGTTTGTGATCAGCAATTATACCTGAACATGATGTGGGAACAGAAACAAAGTGTCTATGGTCAAGATGGTTGGTGACATTACATTATGTTTTTTTATGTCGACCAGGATGAACCACTTAAACACACATTGTGTAACTTTCTGGTGTCAATGTTTCAGTATTAAATGTTTTCTGTTTGACGGATAAATTAAATTGCGGCGGATTTAAAAAGTAAAAGACTTAAAATGTACATTTTTAAAACAAGGCTTGATTCAAAGGAGAAATCGGACATCACAGTGAAATGGCGACCGTGCCAGTCTACTCAGGGGAACAAAAACAAAAACTGAAAATTCAATTTAAGCTCGGAATGTCCTCTTAATGTGGGCTGCGTTATTCATTTATGACATTAATCCCATTGAACACATTTAGAATTGGTACAAATGGAAGGAATGTACGGGCAGGAGGAATAAAGCACTGATGGTCAAAATGAGGAACTACCTTTTCCAGAAACACCCAAATCTGTTGGATTTTGTCTGAGTGGATTAAGAGCCCCCTGCTTTCTAATATGGCTCGTGTTTGCAACCCCCAGGTTAAGACAGAAACATCTATTTCACACTTTTCTGATGATATTGAACCTCATATTAAGCACTCCCCCTCCACTCTGACATGGTTAAAACGATGACCACGGGTGATATTAATTCGAGAGAGATCTCATGGACTAGACAGCGACTGGATCCACGAGTACAGGAGCTGCCACCGGTGCGGCAGGAGGAGACTCTTTGCCTTTGTAGCCCAACGACAGGATGTGTTTCTGGAGGTGTGTGATCCACTGCTCCTGAACAGACAGAGGGCCGTGGAACACCTCTTCACAGAACCTGAGCAGCAGGACAGACAGACAGATTTCATCCAAACTGAGGCTCAACAAATAATGCCATTAAACAACAGGGTGCAAGATTAGTGTTCACTATTTATCTATATAATTGCTATATTTATTTAAGTGAATTGTGACTCATAGTTTTGTTACCTCTGTCCGATGGATTTTCACCATTCTTATACAAAAACTACTGAACGGATTGTCATGATTGGTGGAGGGATGGGACATGGGTCAAGAAAGAACCCATTCAATTTTGGATCCAGACAAAGGGACAGATCTAGAGATAGGGCCCTTGGTGGAGGTATGCACACTACTGAGTGCCATTCTATTTACCCCTTAAGTACCTTGAAGGTTGTTAAAATCATGTTTCATGATCATAGCTAGGTTTGGTAATCCTGGAAAGGTTAGAGCCGGCTATACTTCAAAAATATGCAACCGATGGATGGAAGGGGAGGGATGTCGTCCCCAAAACACATAAACGCACACTGCCTGACAACTGCTAGAAACCCACTTCTACGTGACTCGCTCGCTAACTTCTGGCTATTGTCTCTGCTTCAGGGTATGTGCAGGCAGGCCGGTCAGTAAGTGACATACAGGTACGCCAGCGACCTGCCATGTTTATTACCGTCCTGTGAGGGCCACAGAGACCAGCTTCCCCCCCCTCCAGATTTATTGATGCTATCAGAACATAAAGAGGATTTCAACAAATAAGATAAAATGTGTTTCAGAACCAACGCTGCTTTTAAAACCATGGTCTGACTTTGTAATATCCATTTAGCATCTTTTTTTGAAATATTCATTTTATACACCGAATTCAGCTCGATATACAGTTAAAATGAAAGGTCTGAGAGGTTGACCAATGTAGCTGACAAATCAAGCTGCTGACAATCTCACTGCATGTGCTGATGGACTTGTCTTGACATCCTGTCCATCGTGAAGGACTTCTTGTATTCAGTTAATACAATACAGTGACAATGTCGTTTTGAGCTTGATAGACTGACCTGCACTTGAGTGAGTAGATTTTGCCAACCAGCTTAACCAGTGGAGTGAGCGGAGGCTTTGGCAGCATAGCAGGGATGCTGCCAGACCGTGGTGGATGCTGGGAGTTGTTGTCCCGACTTTGTCCCCCCCTGGCCGCTATGTGTTTGGGCGGATGGACCCCTGCAATTTCACAGAGAGGAATTACAGTGGTGTCAAAAAAAAAAAGTAGGAATGTTTTTACTATCTACAGTATATCTGTATCCAGTCAGATTCCAGAGCCTTTCTTTTCTCACCCCTTGGTGAGCGCACACCAGGGTTGCTGTGGCCTGCAAGTGTCCGTGTGTGGCCTTGCGTTTGTCTGGATGAGCCTGCCATGACGCCCAGGTTCTCTCTGCCCGCCCTGGGCTCAAGCTTCAAGCTGGTGCCTGGCACAGAGTCAGAGTCTGTGGACAGAGAGGGCGAACCAGCAGGCTTCTGGACCTGAAAGAAAAAGAATGTGTTGTAAATGAGAATGTATTAGATACATCTGTGGATGTGTCCAAGTCTGACTGGGAACTACTTATTCTACAACATATTTTAGAGCTCAGCTCACCTTCTTGATGTACAGGTCTCCTGAACGGTAGCGGCGGGTTATTGCCGCCACTTTGACTGGGTCTCTCCGGATCAACTCACTGAGGAGCTCGATTGGCGAAGTTGCTCCGTCTGCCTTCCATTCAATGATTCCCAGCTGTCGGAGGTGGGCCCGCGCGTGACTGGCCAGGGCCTTGCGGTTTTCAAAATTAAACCCACAAAGCTCACAGGATGTGTCTGACACAAAGAAGATGAGACACTTTTTGGACGAGTATTTTTAGACGAGTATTAGTCATGTATTACCAATTTAGTGAGTTTCACAAATCATTTTGCCATGTTCGAAATACATAAATATGGACATTTATGGTACACTCCCCTCTAATGAACTGGCTTAATCCACAACTGCCTTCAGGGATTTCATCTGTAACACAATGCCATGAAATGTGTATCTGCATTTTGGTGCAAATACGTAGAAACAGCAACAGATAGTTAGAAAAGACAGTTGAGTAATGGCAAGAGTCTGTTTTTCTGCATTCTGGGGTCTCATGGGGTGAGATTATATGGAAAAAAGCAAAACCTATACAGTCAAGTCTGAGTTATTAAAGGAGATGATTGGTGTTGACTTCTTATTTTCCAACTGCATTTTCCTATCTGTTGCACTCTGCCAAAAACAGAGTTAAATTAATTTTTTAAGGCTCAGTAATTTCCTAAGACTGCTGCACAGATTTTACCAAGCATCAGGGATGCCACGTATGGACATTTTCACATCGTATAATAAAAATCTGACAACACTGGTGTGACCGTTAATACCGGACATTTAACAAGAACAGATGTGTGTTGGCTCAGTGTCTGTGCAACGTTTACTGAGCAAGACCTGCAACATTAGATTTTACTGGGGGAAGCCTCGGACTCCTCTGCTGCACTTGAAGTTGTGTGCAGTGTTTGATTACCTCAACTGTGACAGTCCACTTTTCAATACAACATAAAAGGCTTTAAGAGGCTTTGTGCTGTTTCTTCATTGTAAAGTGCAGAACCCTCTGCACTGGTCTCTCTCGCTCTCAAACTAGAGTGAGCATACCCCACCTGTTGGGAACTGTCGGGAACCATCTGAACCCACTGGGAAAGATCAGGTTCATACAAAAATGTGACCCGAGTCGCACTCTTTCTAAACACACTGACCTGTGTGTTGTCGAGATGGTGGACGCGCAAAATATCCAACGTTGTGATCATGTTTTAACACCAAATCCTCATCATCCTTGTCTGTCAACTCCCATCTCATCATGTGATAAGACTGTTACTCTTGTAAGGTGACTCTGCTGCCGCGTGGAGCAGATACTTCACTTCACGACTGCAGTGTCAGACCGAATATAGATAATTAGTAGCGTGGGTGCTACCACTGATACACACAAGTGAGGCCGACGGTGTGGCTGGTGGGCAAGTTACAGGAGGTATAAGCCTGGACACCGGTAACACAGACTACAGCAGGAGGTATCCACTAACACATTCTTGGCGCTCTAGTGAGTATTTATGGTACCAGGACAGGGTACTTAGGATTGATTCAGTGCCCGTGTATGCCGGTCTACTTGTCATTTCACACATGCGTTATTTCTTAAACACAAATTGACCACGATGCAAGAAGACACTTTGTTCAGTGGAATATGACACAAAGAATGAATCTATTGCTCTACAGTGTTGCATGTCTTACCAGGGAACGAGGCCACACTCTTGCCAGGCGGAGATTTCTCTTTCATGGAATAGTCAAGAGGTGAGGTGCAGTTGTTGGAGGCTGGTTCCTTCGACAGGGGGCGCTCTGGGGGCTTTTTGGAGGCTTGAGGGGTCCACGTGGCTTTGCCTGATGCAGAACCTTTAAGGCCCTCTTCACCACGCAACATGACCTCTTTGAGGAGGTCGATCGGCGACGTTCTGATCGACCAGGTGAGGCCGAGCTGCCGCAGATGGGCGCGGACGTGGCAGGACAGGGCTTTGCGGGTGTCAAACAGCTGGCCACAGAAGTCACAAAGGACTGTAGGTGGGGATTGGACGTCTGTGGACGAAACAGAGAGGATACGTAAATGCACAAATACAAACTAACGGTTGGAAAAACAAGTGTGTTGGAGCATGAATCAAAATGCTTTACCTGCACTCAAAGGCTTTGAAGCAACAAGAGCCGGGGGCGACTTCTGAGGAGAGCTGCTGAGAGTGTTGGGTATCTCCGATGGAGCAGATACCTCAATCTCAACAGGCTCAGGCTTCAGCTTTCTGAGGAGGGGGTCCACTGCTAGCCGGAAGCCTTTCTTTGCCTTTGGGGCCTTATTAACCAGAGGTGGAGGAGAGTGAAGGCTCTTTACAGGGCGCTGTGACAGGCTCAGAGCTGGAGACCGAGCTGGGGATAGAGGACAGGCTGGGGATGTCGATGGCACTGATGAAGAGCTGGATGCACTGTTAGTTTTGGGGGGGTGCACGGCTTCTAACATGCCACTGCTGACCAGCTCCTGGATGGTGTCAAGTGCAGAGCCTTTCCCCATCAGGTCAGTCATCCCGAACTGACGCAGGTGAGAGCGAGCGTGGCTGGCCAGGCCTTTACGATTCTCAAACTCCTCCCCGCACAGAATACAGGTGCACTCTTTTGACGTTTTGGGACGTTTGCCTGGGGGAGATGCAGTGGGAGAGGTCAGCTCAGAGGGACGTTTGGAGGAAGACCCGGGGGCACTGTTTGTGGTGAGCGGCTCCTGCTGGTCAGTGCCGATTGGCTTCAGGTCCTCCTCCTCCATAATCCGGTGCAGAAAATCAATTGCGCTGCCCTTAATCTGGCTGTCAGGGATTCCAATCTGACGTATATGGGCCCGAGCATGACTGGACAGGCCCTTACGTGTCTCATACCAACAGCCACAAAGCTGGCAGACGTAGACTTCATCAGCGGTGTCAGAGGCTGCAAGAGTGAAGAAAATGAAGGAAGAAAAGTACCATGTCAGCAGGAGAGTACTGAGGACCTGATATTTACATCCATCCTGACAGATCTGATCACGATTAAACAGCCTTAAGTTCACAGGGCATTAAAATGGGTCCTGAATGCAACTCATGTGACCACTTGGGATCGGATCTCACTTCCCTGCTCTATACACAGACATACAAACAAAATCAATGTATGGCCACTGAGAAGCTTCAAAATATGTTCAAACTGTAGCAGGTCAGAGACGTCAGTCGAGTAGGTGGTCCCTCATATGTGACCCAAGATGAAATTGTGTTCACACAGCTAAAAAAAATGTGGCCACATGCACCTCAGACCACTTCTGAATGTGCTCTGAGTGATCGGATCACAGGACACATTTAAGTGCGTTGACGACTGGAGATTGTATCACTCAGGATGGATGTTGATACCAGGTCTGAAGAGGGTCTGAGATGTACTTGATTCAAATGGAAATGTTACATCTACAGCCATGTATTTACACTAAATTAGGTATTTAAAGTTGTCTTCCACAGAGAGCTACTCACCTCGCTACTTACAACATTTCTTTAAGACAATTATTCAGAATTCAGCCGTACCCAAGGTAATAGGGGCATCAGTCTCCAGCGGTGCCCACAATGGCTTGGTTGGGGTTTGGTGCTCTGTGGCTGACGAGCTGCTGCCTTCAGAGAGCTTATGAGCAGAAGGAGATGACGGCAGGACAGTGGCTGCTGACTCTTTAGATCTAACTGGAGATCCCTGATGATCCATCTTGTGGGGAGATGTCACGACTCTAACCCCTGGATTGTTAGAGGGACCTTTGTCTTCCAGTTTTAAGGGAGTCCTGGACTCCTGCTGGCTGGTTTTCTTGAGGGGGCTCGGCTCAGGAGTGGAGGAGTCTGCTTTGAACTCGGGTAAGGAGCCACCTTTCTCCTGCATCAGCTGGTAGAGGAGCTCGATGGGAGCTCCGCTGCTTTCTGACGTCGTCACGCCAAGCTGCCGCAGATGGAGGCGGGCGTGGCTTGACAGTCCTCGTCGTGTCTCAAAGTATGTTCCACATACTTTACATATGACTGGCTGTGGGCTTGCTGTGGGGAAGTGCAGATGGCAGGTTGTCACCACAAATTGCATCTCTAGTCAAGAAATAGCCGTTGTCTCTTTTTCCTGAATGTTCTGCTCATACTGTATATATTCTGTTTACACCGTATATAATAATTTTATTCTATTTTTATATTTCCTTGTGTTTATATTGCATGTTTACTTATTTAATATTGGTGTCTGTTTTCTTTTACTTTCTGCTTCACTGCAGCAACAGAGCCAATTTCCTCATTGTGGGACTAATACAGGATTATCTTATTTTATCCTATCTTAACTTCAAATGTGCAGCACATCTGTATCACACTGCATGGAGCTTGTTCAGATCAGTTTTCTGTAAAGTAACATGAAGCCCCAATAAGTGAATGTACGTCAGTGTCTGTCCTATCAATCCAGCGGAGCTATCATCGATCTCGTTGATCAATAATATACTTGAGCCAGTGAAATGCACAATGACAAGCTCAGTATGAAATGGCCAATAATTACCCTCGCCAAGGAGGTTATGTTTTCACCCCTGTCCATTTGTTTGTTGGTTGTTTTGTATGTTTGTTTGATTTCCTCGGAACTTGGTGGAAGGATGCGAAAAGGGTCAGGGAAGAACCCATTAAAATGTTGGTGTGGATCCAAAGCAGGGGGCAGATCCTGTAATTTATTTCTCCTTCTTTAACAAATAAAAGCAGGGCGTATTTTCAAAAGTTTGACTGTTTTCCCAGGTAATAATTCATCGATGTTGATGACAAAATAAAAATCAGGTACGTTTAGTGAACTGATATCTATGAGTGTGTGACACTCGGTGCAGCTTGATTGAATTTAAGGGGACTGATTTCAAAAGAAATCAATCAACTACACTACCACAATTAAGATGTAATGACGGAGGTGTTCTCATGAATGAGTGCCCACCTCTTACCTTGTGCATCAGTGGCCGCAGACATGTTAAGTGAGACGATTGACTTCCTGCAGATCCTGTGAGATATAAGATGAAGAATTCACTGAAGTCAGTCCACTTAAAAAATGACAGAAGAAATAATGCTACTGCTGTTGTCAGGGACTTATGGGTTTACAGTTGTCAAGCTTTTCAAAATAAAAGATATAAGTAAAAATGACTTCTACAAACACAGTCTGAGGCAGAAATAGATACATTGAAGTACAACGTAGTTGCTGTGACTTTAAGTATCCGTTGGTATATTTCTGTACAGCTGTAGGCTGCAGCTTTTCACTGTTAAACTTCTTATTCGCGATTCTACGGTTTGTTTTTAACAACCACTAAAGGTCAGTAAGTTAATGGTAAAACTGTAGAAAAAGTGGTTTAATTTAACATTTGACAGCTAACTAAGCTACCTCTCTTTCACCCTTTGTATTATTCCTGAAGCATGCTAACGTTAGCTTCATGCTAGCCCGAATTACAGTTCATATGAAAAATATAAAATAAGTACAAATACTGCGCTGTCGACTAGAAAATACACTTCAATGATCAGTTAGTGAAGTAAAAGTAGATTTACCTAAAAGCCTGATCAGACTGTCTCAAAACATAACATCAGCTTCACACAAGGACTAGCTTAGCGGAAGTAGCGGTCGACACATTTCCGGGGCTGCTGGTCTTTCATAATAAAAGCCCTGAAGATTTATCAGCATTGGAGTGTCAGGGGATCACATGCGCCCTCTAGTGACTCTCCAGAAAAAAGGCCAACTCATATTCTCCAAAGAAGACGTTGTGATTACAAAGTGCTTCACGCGAGCCGGCAAATTAATACAACTTAAGATATATCATTCAATTTCATGACGACATAAAATTGATTTTAATATGAGATAAAATAAATAAAAGCACAAGAAATATAAACAGTAAATCCGTGTAAAATAAATTAAGAAAACACAGAGGGAAATCATGATATGCTCTCTAAGCATGTTTTATGCTATATATCCCCACACTTATCTCCTGTATAATGTCCAATTAGTATTAGTATTACTACTCTTTTTCTATTTAATTTTTCAGTGATTAATAACTATTGTTCCACTCAAAAGTCAACTGCTTAGTATTATTTAAAAGTAAACCATCGTTAAGTAAACTGAGTTGCCTGTGCAACCGTCAACATGAAAAAACATGTTTAACTATTAAAAACAGCTTGAATAAAAAATATTTTTTTAACAAAAACGAAAGTAGTTTTTGACAGGTAATTTAAACTATAAATAAATGTGCTTATTTTCCTTAATTGTACTGATTGTTAATCCTTCCATTTTTATATTTCAAACTAACTGTATGGTGTAAAGTTATAGCTTTAAAAGAGTGTATTTTACTCTGACAGTTGGAAGTAAACGTGTCACCGTTGAAAGCATCTTTCTGTATCTTAACAATGTGGTTGTGCAGTTAAGCCCTCAGGCAATCCTTGTTAATGAGATGAGATTCAAATAAATCTACATGTACTGTACGTGTTTGCTGTTAGATGGACTGTTGACTGGATCATGCGCTATGTAACCACAAATGACTTCATGTTGTGTTTATCTCATCTTGTCCTCCTCAGTCCAGAGAGAGAGAGCTGCTGGCCTCTCACTACGATGTGGAGGTATTTGTCTGTGAGGGGGCGTCGGGAAAGTGCACTGACACTGGGAACTAAAGAAAGGTGGCCAGCAAAATCAACAAAGATCACCCCTTCGTGCAACAACAACCACTGGAAGGGTAGAGTACAAACTGTTGGTTTATCAAAACTGAATCTGGAGTGTGCACGAAGAAATATCATCTATCACATTTCAAAACCAATCTAAATAATGGCCGTACAGTTTGTGTTTTAGGCGACAGAATAAATTGAATCTTTCATTTCTTCCGAAAGTTGCAAACTCTGGATCCAGAGAAATTCAACATAGTCCGATGGTCTGGCGAATTTTTCCATCAAGAGTTCAAATGTCTAAACTTTGAGCTGTAAGACGTTAATATGGGAGATTTCATGATGCAAACAAGGGATCAGCACTCATGACAGTTGTGCTTTCACTAACCCTTATGAAAGGATGGTCCAGCCATGGAGAGTCTACCAGCAAGAACCAGGGATAGTTAGATAACAGAGCTTCACTGCCACCAAGTGGAGTTTCCTTAAAACACATTAGTGTTGGGCACTGCAGCGGAAAAGTAGGTCAGCGGTCACTTAAAGGCTCAGTGTGTAAGATTTAGGTGAAAGGGATCTTTTGGCAGAAAGTGTGTTACATCTAAATTGTACAAATTTTTGTTTTCTTTACCCTAGAATGTGCCCTTTATATTTAAATACTTGATATGTACATTGGAGACGGTCCTCTCTACGAAGGCCGCCATGTTTTTTAACAGTAGCCCACACTGGACAAACTAAAGACCTTTTGAGGTTTTATGAAAACTGACACCTACCAGGGGTTCTCTTCTTTGTTGTGAAGGGGAGGGTGAGGTGAGGGGTATTCATCTGCAACATGCACCTTCACCACTAGATGTCCCTAAATTATACACACTGAACCTTTAAAGTGAAGAAATTTGAATTTAAGTACTTTGAAATTGTGCTTTGATTTAACTCATCAATCTTCAGATCTTCATCCTCTGAGATTTCTCTCTTGCAGAGGTCAGTTTTCAATAAGATTTAGGTGGGAGCAAAACGTGAAATGGCGCTTCACAATTTAACTGCTGTTGGCTCGGGAGTCAATACGTGTGTATAAAATTACACCCCCTTCCCCTCCTTACCCGCATACCCCCATGCCCCTCAAAGGATAAACAGCATAGAAGATGTATGGAGGGATGGAAAATACACATCATTTGATTAGTGATTCGGTGACTCTCATAGGCAGTCATATCATTTTCTGCACGTTAATGTTGTATTTTCTAATGTTGTTAAATGTTTAACATTATTTAGTTAGAGGCTTTAAAACAATGAATTTTGTTTGAATTTGTAATCTTTGCAAATTAATGAATTATAAAAAATGTTTAATATATATACTGAACTTGACTAAATCTATTTACACCACTGTTTGTTGTGTATGGATTTCAGTGCACATAACTCTGTGCTTGATGTAAGATCATTTAATGAACAGAATATTTGAATTCATTTAAGTCTCATAAGATTTTCTGTGGTTCACCCGGACCGAGGGAGGCAGATGCACAATCAAATCCCAAACTCTTACTTTGAAGGGGAGTCATTTTGACTTCCGCTCCTGCCTCCTTCTTGCTGTCGCCTCCTCGCTCCTCCTCTCTCTTCTCCTCTCTCCTCCACGGAGCCGACACTTCTCCACGACTTTACTCAAACGCAGGTGAGTGTGAACTGAACCTTTGCGCCACGTCTCCCTCGGAGAACGTGTCTTATTTACCCGCACGGCTCGGACCGGTGCAGCGGCTGTTCAGGCGGGAACAAAGCCGAGCTCGAAACAAGCCGGTCCGGTGGCCGAAGCTAACTGTGAGCTAACTGTGCGCTAGCTAACCGGGCGCTGCGGGTCTGTTGCTCCTCTGTAGTGAAAGTGTGTGGGCCTGTTTCTGGCTCAGTCCGTTGTCTGAGGCTCACAGACACACTCCTGGTCACTGACCTCCTCCGCGTAGCGACCTGGAGCTGCAGAGGAACTGTGACCGAGCGGCGTCTGCTGCGCGTCGCTTACTCAAACCATTGAGACCGACAGAGCAGCGTTAGCCTTTGTCTGCCTCTCACTATGTCCATGACACACAAATGAGGGTATTTCTTAGTGTGCACTTGATTCACTGCACCGCTGAGCTGCAGCAACTTCAGGGACTCGATTAGTTGGATCAGTGGTGCTTGAATATCAAACTTTAACACGATAAACCTAACTGGTTCGCCTGATCGCGATTATGTAAGCTTCCTAATGCGCTGTTGTTCCCTGCACGGCTCAACATGACTTGCATGTGACTGCACGAGCTGCTCAACCCTGCACTCCAGGATCCGTGAAATCCGCCCCTGCTTCGACCTCAGGCACTAAACGTCCAAACGTCATGTTTGCTCTTTGGCTGCAGCGTGTAGATGGTTTTGTTATCGCAGCCCCAGATGGTGCCCCCCCAGGCTCCACCCAGCTGCTGCACTTATCTTACAATGGCCTTTGAGCTGCATGAATTTGTCCTGAGTTACTTATGTTTGTCCCGTCTCACCCTCAGTCATTGGTCACCACCATGTCTTCTGGAAATGCCACGATTGGGAAGCCTGCCCCAGACTTTAAAGCCACGGCCGTAGTGGATGGGCAGTTCAAGGACATCAAGCTGTCAGACTACAAGGGTAAGTGTTCTAATGAATGTACGGAGACGGTGGTAGGGGTCCTTGGTACATTTGTCCATTTGTCCGGCGCTGCTTCAGGATTGGGGCAGACGCACACATTAGGCCTGGTTGCCTTTTACCGTGCTCCGGTGTTTCCTTCTTCCCCACTTTCCTGTTGGCCTGCGCTTACTTTGCACTTTAACAATTAACGTCGACACTAATCAGAAGTTATTAGGACCTGTCTGTTTGGTTCGCTCTGGATTTTATGAGGCACACATGTCCCATAAACACCTGGGGGGGGTCCATCATTTTGTGTGCATGCAGTTCACCTGCCACACACCACATGAGACACCAACATTCAGGACAAGAGGGTTGAAGCGGACCCTAATGATTCAGATTCGCGATCTGACACCATTGATAAATTACTAAATAAATGTGTTATTAGTAAAGAGTGTCAGAGACGAGCAGACGCACACTGCAGACTGGAGAGAAGTGGGCAACATGGGACCGTATTTATGGAGCGCTTTTCCAACTTTATCAGGAAAAAATTGAAAGAACTTTACACTACAAGCCACTTTCACACTGTGCAACTATATTTGATTTTATTTATCACACACCATTCACTGACTGCACAGCAGTCTGGGACAATTTTAGCATCAGAAATCTTGTCCACGGGTACTTCTGCAGGAGTCAGGGATCGAACCACCGCCCTTCTGGTTATCAGATGAACTGCTCCACGTATGTTGATGAAGGAAAATAATACACTTAAAATGAGCACAGAGCTGCAACATAATAGAAGAAGAAACAAGTTTGAAAGGTCTGAATTCCCTGCATGTGTGTGTATGATTATATCTGTTTATGTATAGCAAACGATTTTCAATTCAGATCATATGGGAACCTTGCCACCAAAAGTCACAGCAAATATGTCTCCACACTTAGTTCCGGTATGCGTCATGTGGCGTTAAGTCTGTCGCTGGTTCATGCATTAAATTAATGCTTTTCTAGTCATGAAAATGGGGAAGTTTAATGGTTAGTGGCTTGTAAATGACTAGTTCTATGGTGCCAGGGTCTGGAAGTGCTAATGAAGCAAACCACTCTGTGTCAAATCTTTCAAACATGGGACAATGGGGATCAAGGTGGTGGGGTCTTAACCAAGTTTAGTCCTAAATTTAATATCAAGTGGCACTAAAAAGGTCTTAAAGTCTGTAACTTAACCTGTTTTTAGCATTAGACACCCTGTTTATCATTTGTGATGAGTAAAAGCTCTTCAATTTAACCATATGAATTTCAGACCTACTGTGACCCACTTGGTTTCAGATTATTAACATTTATTTTTCAGCCTTCTCCTATGTGGTTGCATCAAACTTAATACTTTCCTTGTTTTTTTGCCCCTGGTGCTCTTTAGGGAAGTATGTTGTCTTCTTCTTCTACCCCTTGGACTTCACCTTTGTGTGCCCCACTGAGATTGTGGCTTTCAGCGACAGGGCAGAAGAGTTCCGCAATATCGGCTGCGAGGTTATCGGCTGCTCCGTAGACTCTCACTTCAGTCACTTGGCATGGTGAGGATTCTCACTAGCTGGAAGGAAATCTCGACTTGAGTTCAACTGTAATTAGTGGGATTAGTGAGATTGTATGCTGTGGGAACATGACTACCTCAGTGGTCCTGAGCCAACACTTAGGAAATAATAACATTCCCTCTGACATGTGTCAGCAGGTGATTTCATTGCACTGGAACTGCTTGTTAAATACTTTTGTTTTGATACATTTTAACATTTGTATCGTTCCTCCAAATCCTGTCTCCACCAACTCAAAACAATGCACACAAATATTCTAAACACTGACACCGGGAAAGCTGTTGCAACCTAAGAAAATAGCACAAGGACTCCAGTAAATCCAGCTGTGGTTAAAACTTGACTTTAGCTTTGGCATTTTCAACTTTTTATGAAGGTGTCCTTTAGGGGTAGTGTGCACTAGTATCTTTAATATGGATGGGGGGGTGTATTTGATCAGTACTTTGTAGATATCATCAGCTTATCAAATGACTCGGGAGGACATCCATAGTTGACAGTTTTCACAATACACCGTTAACCCTGAAGATTGTTGGCAGATCTGAAGCAGGATCCTAGTTAATTGTTTATCTCCTGTCACTCAGCTTCTCTGCGTAGTCTTGATAAGTTCTGAATTAAACTGCTCTTCATGTAAGGAATAAAGAGGAGTAAGGACATTTGGGGCAGGAACTGCACAACATTCACAAATCTTAATGCAGTGTATTGTTTTCGAGTTTCGATTTATTTAATTTGAAATTGTTTGTGGAAATTTCACTCACTTGGGCCACGCTCTGTCTGTTTGACTTAATATGTCAAGGTTTGAAGGAACCATCTTTACTCATTGGTTTCATTTATTCTAAATACAATTTAAGCAGCAGGAGTTCTGTTCTTTGGTTAGATTTTTTCTGGATTGTACTTTAAGTAGAATACTTTATAAGTACACATGCGTTTTGTATGTGCTGTTAGTGCTGCTGCACCATATTTACCTACAATGGATTGTTGCTTTTCTAATTGGACTTTAATTTGTCATACAGGATCAACACTCCAAGGAAGCAGGGAGGTCTGGGTAAGATGAAGATTCCTCTTGTAGCAGATCTCACCAAGTCAATCTCCAGAGACTACGGTGTGCTGAAGGAGGATGATGGCATCGCATATAGGTCAGACCACTTGTCATTTAAATACCGCAACAGCCCAGTAGTCTCTGTCTAGTGTGGGCATGGTAACATGTATTTCCTCTGCCCTATGATTACTATAATGACTAAGTAAGCACTGAAAGTGTGGAGATGTTATAATTTTGTGCAGTATTTTAACCTCAGTTCGTGCTTCTCAGGGGTCTGTTTGTGATTGACGACAAGGGCACCTTGAGGCAGATCACCATCAACGACTTGCCTGTGGGACGCTCTGTGGACGAAACTCTGCGCCTGGTCCAGGCCTTCCAGCACACTGACAAACACGGAGAGGGTGAGGAAAATGAATTGATATTTTCAACTTTAGATGTCTTGCACTGCACATTTCACATCTAGCATGTTGATATTTAGTGGGAAAACGTATTAAGTTAAAATTGTTTTATTTTTTTATACTAAATTCTCGGCTGTTAGACGTCGCACCAGCATTTTGGACCCAAACAATCCTTGTTTTGTCACAATTTGTCCATCCCTTTGTCTTCTCAGCAAGGTTCTACCTATATTGTCCTGTCTATGGGTGTTGCCAAGCTCAGTCACCGTGGCACCTAAACACACAGCCAGAAGCACAACTGAATTAAGTTACTCTGTGTACATGAGGGCTTGCGTTGTTAGTTTACCCTCCTGGGTATTAACACATGTACTTTGTCCTCGGGGTTTGCAACTTTTATTGTTTGCCATTGACGCCTTATTTTGCACTTTGTCCCTTCTCCCTCTTCAGTTTGCCCTGCTGGCTGGAAACCTGGTAGTGACACCATCATCCCTGATGTCGACAAGAGCAAAGAGTTCTTCTCCAAGCAGTAAACGTGAAAGTGTCCTTGCTGATTTGTAGCACTTGCCTTCAGATGAGGTGTCCCTGTGAAGCAGTATCTCATGGCGTCCAGTCTAATCTATTAAACTCGGCAAAGTTTCTGAACTTGTTGGGGGAAAAAACCTTTGTTGCAACTCTTATCTTTGTATTTACAGTTGTTGGGGCGACCACATAGTCTTAAGCACTGAAATAATAGTATTGTTCCTTTTTCAGAAAACTTTCAGATTATTTTCCTTGTCATGAATAATTCCTGTTACATCTTTATTAAAGCACTGGGGGAAAAATGCAACTGTTTTGTCTCGTAAATATATCTGTGGCACTCAATATATTCTGATCATTCCAAATGTGACCTCTAGATGGTGCCATAGATCTTCCTGAATCACTTCTAGATTGGTGACTACATTGGAAAATATATTTTTGCGAGCAGACATTTATGAAATCTACTTGGTGTCGGTCCTGTGCGTGGCAGAGGCTGTGCCTACGTCATGAGGCTGAGAAGTCTTGGTTAATATTGGAGTTCTTGTGGTGGCTGACTCAGCACAACAACCTGGTGTTGCCAAATGGCACCGAGAAGCTCATTGGGAAAGATTGGATTGTTAAATGATTTAACACAGACGAACACGACTGTCGTATCTAGGGGTACCTCAGAGGATGTCTTGTGATTGAAAGACTGAAACATCTGATGACTCTTAAGATACACAACCAATTCATCCTTAACATCTGTTGATCCCTGACAACTAAAAACATGTAACTAGTGCGGAAGAACTTCAAACGCCCAATATTCACCATCTTGTCCTACGTTCTTAAATGATTTGATCAATGTATATTTATCCCACTGTTAATAGTGTAATACCATTATCTTCTGAGGAAGAAACATTGGATGACACCTGAGAAAACTATTTAGTGGAATATATCACTACTCTGAAGTAATCCCGATATGTTAAGTTTAATCATGTTTTTTGGCACTTTTGTTGTCTGGATCCTACTAGCTGGCAGTTATTTCTGCCAGTGACTGTTGCCACCAATTCTTGTAATTTCAGGCCAGCTCTTTTACCATCACAGTCTGATGACTTCTGCATGTTTGTATGGAACTTTTTTTTGCAACCTTTTTTTCCTGTTCTCACAACTTGTTTTTGGGAAACTGAAAGCCGAATGGGGAAACTCCATTAACTCGAATCAACCACTCATTGACAAACCTTTATCTACACACACACACGCACGCACACACATATTGTGGTGTGAAGTGGAGAGCGCAGCGTCTCTGCCGGGCAATGTAGGAGGGAGTTCCCGGAAACCTTTTCTGTTACGTGACGTGTGTCAGCTAAACTGACCATATATGGAGTGACGCATGTACGTCAATAGGGAAACAGTCCTACGCTGGGACGTCTCCAACGTGGAGGAACTGCTGTAAACTTTACTGACCAGAAATAACAGCAGCACTGAGCCACTTTATTCACCGAGTCCTAATAAATGTCATTTAAACACAGTTGATGTGAATAAGAAAAACACCAGATATGTTTCTTAGTTTGATAATTTCATTTACTTAAATATACTGTACAAGTAAAAAAAGACCGGCTCATCAAGTTCAACCTGATAAACTCAAATAACTTACATAAGAGGCATCACAATATGCAGTCAAATAAAATGTAAACAGGCAAAGCCAAGACGACACTTTTAAAAACGTATTCAAAAATGCCCGAAGTGTTTTTGTTGTTGTTATAGTCTCTGTTCCCTGTGAGGAGGGTTGTTCCCTTTCAGCCAGAGGAGCCACACAGGTCCAGCTCTGTCACAGTCTATGGAGTTCATGGTGTAGTCAGTGCAGTCCTTGTCCAGTGTTTGTTGTTGAAAGTGCATCGTTTCTTCAGTAAGACTTGACTTTGGGCGCCAACATGAGCTGGCAGCCACTGCTCACATGTGTCATGACTTTCTGTTTGAGCTGGGCCACCTGCTCCCTCAGCACAGAGGCCGTGCTCGAGAGTCCGGCGTTGTCCGTTTTCAGGACCTTCACCTTGTCCTCCAGACGCGAGATGCGCTCCAGCTTGCGCCGCCGACACTTGGAGGCTGCGAGCCGGTTCCTCAGCCGCTTGCGCTCCGTTTTGATCTTCTCCTGGTTCTCCATGTTGATGGGGGACATCGGCGGGGAGCTGTCGCTGCTGTGCGTGTCGGGCACCGTCTGCGGCTCCTCTTTCAGCCCAGCGTAGCGCTGCGAGTGGAGGCCGGCGCTTGCCAGCGAGTGCTGGAAGTGGTGGGACCCGTGCGCAACGGCCTGGTGATGCGGGTGGTACTGGTGGTGCGGCAGGTAGCTGATGGTGGTGGACGGATAGCTGGCGGCGGCGGACAGGCCGGGGTTGTTGTTGCAGCTGCTCAGGGTGGTGTACTCCAGCTGCTCCGGCTGCATGGAGGAGCCGAACACGGAGCCCGGAACCGGGCAGCCGACGCCGCCGTTGCCGATGGACACGTTTGGAGGCGCCATCTGGTTCATCTTGTGCAGGTCGTCAAGCGCTTTGACGAAACCCTCCGCGAAGCCCTCCTGCTCCTCTGTGATGCCGCGGCTGTAGAGGAACTGGCCGGGTGTCGGCGTCGTAGTGATGACCCCGTTACTGTTCTGGATGATCAGTCGCTCCAGCTCAGGAGAGGCGAGCTTCAGAGAGCCCACGTCCGCCGCCGCCGCTGCAGCTGCCGCAGCCGCTGGATAGAAATCAGTGTCGGCGCCGCGCAGGTGCTGGGACTTGAAGTTTGAGCTCCGATATGAGTCGGAGAAGTTCAGGTTCATATTCTGCTTTAGCAGCTTGTAGTCGTGCAGTGCTGCGCCTGGATGGCCATAAGCAGAGAGAAACGAGTCGTCATAAAAAGGCTGTTCCATTATTGTGGACATATTTCAAATCAGACAGTCAAATACAAGAGTGCGCTGCAGCAGACGCTGGACACCGAGGCTTCAGTGTCCCGACCGAGTTATCAAAAGCAGAGCAAAACTTCCAAATGAGTGGAACTGTACTGTACCAAGTCGTCGATTTGTACCTTTTGGGTCGCAGTGACTAAATCAGACGTTTTCAATCCACTCGTCTATCGGAGCTCCGCGTGTGTTTCCCCTGTTAGTGACAAGCTGCCCGAGCCGCTCCTCTGCATTTATAAGATCCGGCTCCACATGCGCTCCAAGCAGCCCCGTGATTGGCTGTTTCTCTTCCCCGCCTCCGGGGTGTCACGCCGATCTGATGACGTTGTTGCCAGGAACAAGGACTGTAAACAAGACGAGGCCTATTCAGCTTGTGTGTGGAGTGGGAATCTAAACCCAGGTACCGGCGCACAAAACCTGCCTCCAGAGAGCACCCGCGCTCCCCCTCTCTTTATTACTAAGTCACCTTAACGGTTCCCCACCTCCCACACTCACTTCAAACACACGGAAGGCTGGTCCTGGGACTCCTAAAACACCACAGCAACCACTTTCCCCCAGTTTCCCCTCCACATCAGGCACCCATGGGTTTTAGGATATATACTCTGGTGCTGAGTCATGCGATCCAAACTGATATCGAGCAGTCCATATTTGGGTATCCTGGCGCAACCAGTTCCTCCCTGACAGGAGCGGGAAGCCAATCCCATCCTGGCGCGCCTCCAGTTCTCTGGGATGTGGGAGGTGGAGGAGGCGCGCACTGCTGCCGCTGCCGCCCTCCCTCACCCTGCAGGCAGGGAGAGGATGGGTATAAGTGGTGTTAAGTCTTGGGCGTGATGTCTTCAAAAAAATAAATAAACGCACTAAGCATATTGAGTGTCTGGCAAGGGAGGACACACGCTCAGGGGATCAGACAGAACAATGTTATTCATGTGATGAAGACAAATATTAGGAGATTATACCCAGCTAAACCCAGCTTGGTACTTTTAATCCATCCTGTAAAATGTAGTTTAGAAAATAGGAAGAAATGTTGAATATCCCTTGTACTTTGGAAGGTCTTCTGCAGAATTTAGGTTACCAAGTCTCAGTAGATGTTAGCAGGTGTTAGTGGCCACCAGCGGATGTTAGGGACATACATTCAGTTGTGCACCATAGGGAGTGTTTTGGGCTTGTAATCAATGATACAGGCCGAACTTGAGGGCACGCTGGGGCTAAAGGTAAATCTCACTGGCTACTGGCTTGTATGACAGTACTATGAAAGCCATGTGAGTAGATCCCGCTCAGTAGATCAGACATCATTACCTCTATGCCTTAGTATCATTATTAACACAACTGGGCCTTGCTTTTATAGCTAGTTGTCGTGTGGGTTTGTTGTGTGTCCTGAATTCAATATCTGTAATCTATAGAGATTAGAGCAGTGTAAACACATGACACAGCCTCGGAGATATTTGAGTTTAAAAACATGCTCCTTGAGCTGAACACCTGTTTGATAGAAAGACGTCTTTGTCTTGTCTGAATCACTTCCCAGAGGGCCGCACGCCCCGTATACGTGTGTGTGTGTGTGTGCATGTTTGGTGTAAACACACATGAGATTACACCATTGTAAGACATATCTTATGAATATGAATGATATGAGTGAATCTAAGTTTATTTATGTTTATTTCATATTCACTAACGATTTAATCAAAAATAATATGAATTAAATCTATTTCTGAGTTATGTATTTGTTTTCCTCCCATTATGGCAGGATTTTAGCATGAATACTTTTGAGATGCAATCATTTGGTGTAATCATTAAAAGATAACCATATAAGATTTTTAATTAGAATTTAAAACGTGCATATTTTCTAAGTTCATGATTTACCGTAATAAGTTAATGTAAAAGCACTTTTCCGCCCCCACTCCTGCCTCAGAAAGTCATTAAGGTCTCTTGCATATCAGCTGTAACATTTAACAGATTGGTAATAACAACTTGAGCTAACCCACACCATTAAAGTTAATGGAAAAATCACAAAATTGCTCTGCGAGTTAGACAATCCAAATGTAGCTTCATTATCTTCTGTGTTTTTTTATTAAGAGCTGAGTGCACACACAGCCACAGAGACGTCAGCATAGAAAATGGGTCGCATAATAGGATAGTTACAGCAGTTTTGGACACCTGATGTGATGAAGTTTTACATAATAATAATAATTTTAAAAAACGTTATTTATATAGCATTTTTTAAAACAGAGTTTACAAAGTGCTTTGTCGGCAAAGCAAGAAACGTATGTATAAGAGAAATAACAATCAGCAGGATGCAATGTGACAAGGAGGCCAGACAACCACGTTTAGGTGGTCGGGAAACAAGCTATATATATATATAAATATAAAGCTAGGTCACATGAAAACTTGAACAATCAAAGTAATATGACAATACAAAGTAAAATAAAAGGGGGAAATGAAATGATAAAAACACAGTAAAAACAAGATTACATGAAAGCAAGTCTATAAAAATGGGTTTTAAGAAGTGATTTAAAAGAAGACATTGAACACTTTCTTCTGTTTGGAGCTGTGAAAAGATGAGCTTTAAAGTAACACTAGTGTTTTAGTATTTTTCTCAAATAAACCCTAACTGACTCACAGACTCAGATTTTAAAAGGAATGGTGAAAATTGAGGCGGCAGAGGCCAAGATATCCATTCATATATTCAGTTTACTAAATTTCCTTTAGGCCCTGTTCAGACCTGGTATTAACATGCCGATTGTCTAACTTCCCCACTCTACATATAAAATACACACATAAATCAATTTGGTTTGCACAGACCACATTCTTACCACATAGTATAAAGATGTGTCTGTTGTCTGTTTTTCGGCATGAGCAAGGGAGCAGAGGGAGAGAGGGTGGAGCATGCAAGATTTTTGAAAACATAGAAATCATTGTGTGGTGATCAGTGTTGATACTGTGACAGTGGCCACAAAAAAAAAAATCAACGTATGTGCACTGAGATACAATACACTCCGTTTATCATGAAGCGAGGACGTTAGCTGAGTAGGTGGTTGTTCAGATGGAAGAATAGGGCCACATGCATCCAAGACCTCCTCCGAACGTGGTCTGACGGATCGGACCGCGTTACACATTTGTTTTCGCACATGAAATTCTGTTAAATCCATACTAATATGTTTTCGTTTGAAAACACATCAACTCTGCTACCGATACGCCTGCCATCCACACTATTCTGAAGTTTTAGAGCCGCTAAAAACATAAACCTAACCTCCACTGATTTGTCATGCTCCTATCACATGACCCTTCCAGAAGAAAACAACCAACATTAGCCTCGGCTACGAGTGTAGAACAAAACATGGATGATTAATGACTAGCATTTATGACCATGTTGTCTTTGCTAACAGCTGTTTGGCAGTAACATTTTTTTATTTAAGTTAAGCGATCAGTTTAGTTTGAAAACTCTGTTTCCAAATACAAACATAGTGATATGAATGGAGCCTGAGTGCCGACCACTTGTGATCAGGTCACTCAGGACACATTTTTTTTAAGTCCCTAGTTGACATCACCATGATGTCATCTGGAATGTTTTTCTCAGACTTCCCAAAGCTTGGTGGAATGCTTCCTTAATGTGTATTTTGCTCTGTGGGTACTTGGTCATGTACATTTCAGCAGTTCATGTGATACTGAATTGGAATGATAGGTTATTCTCTTCTGTGAAACTGTGAAACCCCCCCTCAAATAATAAGACCAGGTTGACCTTTGAACCGTTGCCACTATCATTGCTCCAAACACGCCTTACGTGAAATGATAAATGTTACAGTGAAACAGAACGGCTGCTTTTTGCATTAAGCTAGTTTATTAGAATATTTGTTGCAACATCAGTCCTGTCCTCCACTTCCTCAATTTGTGGTAGTCGCAGAATTCAAAGGTTTGGCCGGCCGTCATGTAAGCTGTGGTCAGTTTGGGCTGAGCTCCTCCCACTCAAACATGTGATGATGTGGGAGGTGGTCAGTTTGGGCTGAGCTCCTCCCACTCAAACATGTGATGATGTGCCTGTCAGAGAAGAAAACATCAGGGGGGAAACTGAAGTAGTTTCAGGGAAACAGAGTGAAGTATCAGCCATTGGTCAGTTCCAGTTTCAGAGTGACCTCATCCACTTTCCTTATGGTCATTAGAGTCACTGCTTTGAGATATCAGTAAAAACTGTGAGCTCTTTTCATCAGGTTTGATGAATGTTTTCTTCTGATAAGAGGATGAACGAATCAAAATATCCTCAGTAATATTTCATTTGATTGACATATTGTTTTTGATCATGTGACTGACCATCTCTGCCTTGTCATTGTTAAATCTGCAGGTACTAGAAACTCTACTGTGCAGGGGGAGATCATGGGGCAGGGAAGGGGGCACTGGCCCCAGCTGAAATCTGACTGGCCCCTGATGTGTCCCTGTCCTGTCTGTAACAAAAAAATCACTTCAGGCTGCTGCACACTAGAGGGTTTTCAACTCTTGATTGATTTTCAAAACGTGGAAGACCTCAGATATAATGACAGATTTAATCATCACAACACACACACACTAGTTGATTTGGCCACAACATAAGTGTGGTCTTATGTTGTGGCCCTTTGTAGGAAACGATTTCACAGTGGCGATCCCAGAGACTTGGAATCTCACAGAAACTCGCCACATTATTCACATGACTTCAAAAGGAAAATCCAACATGGCGGAGGACCAACGTTGTGTGTTCGGTTTTACAGCGAAAAAAGGAAAAAAACTATGGATGAAATCACAGCTGAGAAGGTGGAATTCAGCTCTCATTGGCTATTGCAGGTTTCTGTCGGAGCCGATAATCAAGCATGTTGGATATTTACGATTCGAGATTGGGGAGCTTCCGACTCAATCGGTAGCATTAAGATTTTTTGTCGGATTGTCGGAAGGGGAAAATTGGGTCAGAAATCCGCCCGATTATCCTCTAGTGTGCAGCAGCCCTTACCAACAATACTAACAATAATAATAATAATACTGTGCTGAGAATGCTTATATCTAAGCTTTTTTCAAGTACACAATGTGCTTAAGGAAAACAATTGTAGATATATTCAATGATGTGTAGCTTTGCTCATAGCTAACAGTAAACGAGGAACGACTCGAATGTGTATCTTACTGAATCAGGAATTGTGCATGAATGTTGCACATAAAATTGGCACCTCTGTGTAAATTCTGGGCCCTGATTTAAAAAAAAAACATAGATCCGCCACTGGTGGACTATTCAGGTTGAGAGAGAACAAGAGCAGCAGCTGAATTATGAAGAGAAAACAAACATGAAAGCAACAGAGGTGTGTTAAGGTTCAGTTAGTCTCCGCGGTGCAGACGGCCCCTGTGGCTGAGCCATATAAAGACACTTTTTCCATCAGCTTTTAGCACATCACTGATGACCGCCGGCCATGCCTGGGAGAGATACCGAGGGCAGGGGAACTGAACTGTGAGAAGGAGAAATTAATTGAATTTGACACATTACTGTACAAATGGGTCATTTGTAGCAAATGTAGCATAATGTCAACCAGACACCTGTACTCCTTCAGTTATGAATCATGTTTCTGAAAATATAAGAATTCAGCTATCTGGAAGCAGCCAGGACCACGGACAGAGCTGGTTTAACCACAGTGTGGTGTGAAGGGCAAAATCATGAAGTATCTCAGTCAGGGTTTCTTTGGAGTGTGGGAGGAAGCAGGAGTACCCGTGGAAAACCCTCACAGACACGGGGAGAACATGCCAACTCCACAGGAGCAGTTTTTTACTGGGGCTGTACGTGAAAACGCAAATGTCAGAATCAGAGGCTTTGGACTTTTCCAGAGTTTGTCCAGCCAGCGCCCAAGAACTCCGGAGAATGTCCGATTGAGCTGATGTGAGATCCTCCGCAGGATTCATTGTGATTGAGCGGGTAAGTAGATGATGTTTCTAACACATGACAGATGCAAAAATAAGAAGAATGTCTGGAGAATGTCCTGATGCAATGTTTTGTGAAAAGCAAACTCTGCACAATTGCATCCGACTGAATCAGGATCCAAACTGGGAACCCTTTTGCTGTGAGGTGACAGTGATACACACTGTACCACTGTGCCACACTCAAATTGTAATATGGATTTACAAAACTTGGTTTGTGCTCTTTATTCACCAGGAGAAATGTGATGCTTTGAATTTGCTTGTATGAATATTCACATACGAGAAAAACAAACTGATGGGTATGGTCCGCTCTGAACTGTTCTCTGTAATTACTTCACTGACTTCCACTTCTGTCAGAAAAGGACAAAACTGAAGATCGCCTGAGAGCTGCTGATGCTCATTTGGCCTTCATTACGACTTTAACTCCTTCCTCTCCCTCTCGCCCCATAACATTGCCACTACAACCTCTGCAGCTCACTCAGGCACTAAAACACATTGCCGGGATTTATTAAATGAACCAGAAGTAACGTTTCTCCTGCGTCTTTGGCAAGGTCTTCCACGGTGCAAGCTTGATGACCTGGAAGCGGCCTGTAGGTGTGGTGAGTCAGGTAGGGGTGTTCGTCAGGAGTTGGCTGTCCCCGCGAGGAGAGGACAGCTCACTCCCTCACGAAGCGTATTCAGTCAGAGGACTGTTCGTCAGTCCTTTAAGAGTGTGAGGGTCGCTTAAATGAATGCTTACAAGCAGCCATTGTAGATGTCTCTTTCACAGCGTCCTCCTCTCTCTGAACTGAACCCCCTCCCCTGCATCAAAAGCCGTTTCCTTTTGTCGTCTTCCCCTTCATCGTTATTTGGCTGCCTGTGGGAAATTGAACCGCCTTGTGCATGTAATCGCTTTAATGAAGGCATGTTTAATCAGCATATTCTTCGTCTGTAGCTCGCAGATAGTGCCAAGGAGCCTTGTAGCAATGAGAGACCTTTAGCACAAGACAAGATGATTGCTGGGGCCAAATGAGTGTGGCAGGAAAAGACAGTCGGACCCGGCTGTCCCCTCAGGCAGACGTAACGCATATGGAGCTGTCCTTACCACTTCCCCTCCATCTACACGGACGCTTAAACTCCCTGTCACTCTGCCCGTCTGTAAAAAGAGCAAATTATTATTTATTTTTTTTAGGCGAGGGGCGGGGCTAATACATTCTAATCTGATTTCACATGCCCATTTGGTTTATTAATTGAGCTTGCTCATCCTTGCCTTTTTTGTTGCATAAATACAAAAATGTGAACTTCATAATGAGTGGGGGTGGAACTGTGAGCAGAACAGTGGCAAAATAAGAGGTTAGGTTTTCTAATTACCTCTAAACACAAAGTACAATGGAGGCTGATGTAAATATCATTATATTACATCATAAACCAAAATAGGGATGCAATTTAGGGTTATTTTTATTGTCATTATCCTATGAATACTGCTCGCAATTTGGCTGAATAAATTATGTCACAGTGATTTATTGTTTAACTATAACAGAATATTAGGGCCATGCCGAAGATTTTGAGGATCAAGTCTTAATTTTAGGCTTAGTGCCATTTTACAAGGGAATATCAGAAAATCAGCCTGTCCCCTGCGTTAAAATGTTACATTACGTTATAGTTACACAAATAATGCAATACTTAATAGTTGGACTTATCAGCACATCAACATATTGAGTGCAAGAAGCTGAGTCTATAAGAATAACAAACTTGGAGGAAATTGCCTCTTGTGTGGAGGAGGAGATATTTTGTAGTCGACTGTGTGGTTATTGTTGGTAACATCTGTGTAAAGGTTTCATAATTTCTCAAGAAGCAGAGAGATTAGTAATCAAGATTTTGGATGCAGAGGGAGTGGACTTCTGTGAACAAAGGCTCTTCTGCTTATTTCCAAAGAAATGTCGTTTTTTTTACTTTATTCTCGCAAAATTACCACTTTGTATTTTATCTTTTTATAATATTATGACTTTATCCTTGTAATATTACATATTTCCTCATATCATTTTTCTTGAAATCTAAGATTTATTTTGCTTCAATACTCCTTCATATTTATCAGAATTATTGATGATCATTTTTCTGATGATCAGCCAAACAATGAATCCTCAAATTGTTGTAGCTGTGCTTGATGAAAAGTCAAGGCATCACTAAAGAAACTTCATCCTGAGGGGAGCGTGACTGTGTGGACCACATTTCATGGCTATCCATCCAATCGAGTTTTGAGTTTTGCTAAAATTGTGTAATGACCAATAGTCCAACATATCCATCCCTACATTCCTCTGGTATCAGTTTTACTGTATCTGTTGAATCTGCATATGTACATTTATGTGTATTTAGTCATGAACAAAAACTGCTATCTGTTAAAAAAAGAATCCGATTTTCCCGACTCGTATGGGAGGAGTGCCTGAAGTGGAAATGAGCAACAATTACAAAAAGGAACCGACAGGTCAGAGTTTGATGTCAAATGAGCGACACAGTAAAAGTGAGTAAGAAGCCAAACACAGCTCTTTCTGCAAATTCACCCAAACAAGACACATCATACGTTTGCTGTGAAACTGTGACTAGAAGGTTTGCTGCCAGTGCTCTGAGCCTATCATTATGAATACAATAAAACATATTCATATAAAACAATGTGTACCTTATTACACAGCCTGAGACTGCCTGTGTTTTAAACCTAAAGAAGTCCTATCAAGATGAATGGATTCAGATTTGTTCTGAAGTGTTGGATCGAGGAGGAGAGGTGGGATGTGCTGCAGATGTTGAATTCCTATATCTGACGCCGGCCAAGAGTTCCTCTTTGTGAGAATAGGAGAAGTGAGTGTGGGGTGACAGGAGGCCAGGGTGTGGAGGATTTGGGTAAACCACATTTTCATTTCCTCAATAAAGTGTGTGGCAACGGGCCAGCTGTGGTGCCAGTGTGGCAACAGCAGCCTCGAAAGGTTCAGGCCAGAAATCACGTTAACAGACGCATCACATTGGCAGATAACCAGTACTGATATAATTACAGGAAGTGTTCAAATGAAATGTTAGAGAAGAGTTTTACAGTAAATCATACCACTGCTCCTTGATTAACCTCCACTAGTCACAACATGTCAATTTCTAATTCTATAGTGCTATTCTTCGTCATTTTGAAATAAATTAAACTTTCATATTTATGCTATTATGCTATCACATGTTTATTGGAAAATGATTGTCCAAAACACTTTAGAAATGATTTCAAGTTGCTATTTGGGGAGTGAGGCTGGGAGCTGGGATTGCCTGCAGCCACTGTTGATTTCCTGGCAAATGCATGGTGACAAACAAGACTCCGGTGTTTATGCTAAGCTGAGCCATCCCCTGGCTCCAGCTTCACATTTAGTTATAGATCATCTCATCTAACTCTCAGGAAGACAGAAAACAAGTTCACTTACCAAAACTTTTCCTTTAATAGTGGAATTTGTACACGATATCAAAATCTGGGCTCCGCATGAGCTTGTCTTTGTGACAAGGTATGTTGTGGCATACCAAGGTCAGTGGTTCAATCCCTAACTCTGAAGAGTCCTTGGGCAAGATGCTGAAGCCCAAATCCCCCCTGATGGCTGTGCTGACAGTGTAGGAAGGATTTAATAGAAAAAATACTGCGAATTGAAGAGTATCAGTCTGTGTGTGGAAATGGGTGAATGTGGCTTTTACTGTGAACAAGTGGTCGATAAGAGTGAAAAAGCTCCATGTAAATACAATCCATTTAGCGTTCACCCATGTGTGTTTGTTTGTTTGTTCATTTGTTAGCAGGATTATGCTAAAACTACTGAAACCAATTTGCAGCAAACTTTATGGAGGGATGGGGCCTATACGCCTAAAAAGAACCCGTTAGAATTTGGTACAGATGTGGATTGTTCTTTTAATTATATTTGATGATAAATCCCTTAGGTTATCTGCTTCGTTTTTTCTTCTGTATTTCTATTATAAGAACTAGACAATTGTGTGCCTGCTTGTTTGGACCTGGCTCTACTCCGAGTCAATCCATTTTTTTGGTTTTTATTTTCCTTTGGGATAATTCAGTGTTGTTGTTCTGAGGCTGTTTTAAGTATTTGATCATTTTCCATCATCCCTTAATTCAGACCTAACGCATGGTCATTAAATTACCCCTGTGCAGTGTGACCCTGTGTAAATATCTCACCCTCCTGCTCCCCATGTCTGCAACATTCCTCTACTCAAACCCATTGCCCCCGTGAAAATAACCATGTGGAGAACATAAGTCTTGACCTGTGAGAAAGCGAGCTCATTTAGACGAGGGCAGACTGTGACATTAATCACAGTAGATGGTGTATGACTTGTCTTGTTTACTCTCGACGCGGAGAATGAGAAGCTGCAGTATCGGTTCGAGGTTAGAGGCCTCACTTCAGCCTACACAATTTCCCAGCAGGATATTTAAATGAGAGATGGTAGATGTCTATCTATCAGGGCAGAGACAGTGTCGGTAGATTATGTTACCGATAAAGATATTTCAAAAACGATTAGGGTTAGTGAAAGCTGATTTCCAAGAACTATTGTTTCTCTAATGAATCTCCTTCTATAAGTACTAATATGTATTTATATAGATAATAATAGTCTACTCATATACCAGTCATATTGTGCCTTCTTTTTATTTTATTTGCATGTGTGGGACCAGCATTCCTGCCCACAACTGAGAGCGCCTGTGTTATGAGAAATGTTTACCAAGGAGACACAGATACAGGGAAAGGACAGTGAGTCTAATCGCGTGGTTAGTGGCGAGATCAATGGTGCGAGTTGGGCTGAAACTGTGTAGGCGCCTCGAGCACATTCAGATGCACTGCCGCTGATGATCATTGAGACTCAGCGCTCAGAGACGTCGCTGCTTCCAGGAAATAAAGCAGAGAGACATGAGCAGAAGTGGATACTATGAGTCTGAAAATAGGCACGGTAAAAGTCCTGAATGGCTGGCGTCACAGTGAACAAAAGAGGAGTATGTAGAGCATGTGTGGATTTTTATTCTGTGTCAGTGTTTCAATATGTAACATCTGTTCTCACCCCGAGCAACAGAGGAGTTCAAAGTCAGTTTTCCACCTCACTCATTCATCAGAGCAGCGCGTAGATCTCACTGTACCCCACAGACTGATGTACATTTTGATAACGCAGTGTGCCCACCCACATACAATATGAATCAGTCATATCTAATTCAGCACACAGCAAAACAAGATAATATTTATCTCAAAATAAAATAATTCACGGTGAGAATTGTTAGAGTCATATTACATGCTCACCTAATCCCCTAATTAGTCATTCAAACCCCTCAAACTTTCATCTGGATTCCACAACAGCAGAGACTTTTCACTCCACCTCATTATTTACTGCCTGTTTCACCAGCAAGCACAGCCCACTTCTATTTTATTTACCTACACAAACACCCAGACAGGAACATTCCTCTCAAAATGGAGTTGTTCTCTCTAAGAAAGCGTAAAAAAAGGCTGTCAAAGGCGACAGCTTTTTATATCTATGTGCGTTGAATGCCTCCTCTCACAGCTATAAGTAGGATCGTAGAAGAATTATTTCAGCCTTTCTATGAATATGAGACAGTGAGGACAAGGGTTTCAGCCAGTGATTGAGCAGCAATGAGTAGCTGTGCTATCCTGAGTTGTCCTCTGAAAGCTGAAGATTCGAATCGTCACTCGACCCGAATGTTCAAGTGCAGTATTTAGTTGTTGTTTTTTTAGTTTCCAAGGATTCTTCTGTGGCTGCGTAGACCCAGACCCAGGGTGAGTCTGAGTGAGAGGGAGGCAGCTGCCCGTACAAGCTCCGAGATCACATCATCATCCGCCTTCTGCTTAGAAGTGATGAATCTACAGCTCACAGCACCTTTACTTATTTACTGCACTTAAGTACATTTTTCACATATCATGTGTTGTCAGGTACTTTTCACTTTTACTCCATTACATATATCAGCAAATATCTGCACTTTCTGCTCCACTACATTTTTACAATGCATTTTGTCAGGTGTTCACATAGTTTTTTTATATATTTTTTAATTAATCATTAACGAGAGGGGAACTGGTCCGTGGATGTGTTTGGAATGGTCTGTTAACTTGGCCTGCGGTGATGCTGGTTGCAGCTTTTTCTCTGAAACTGTAAAAGTGACCTGCAGTAATGGAGCCGCAGCAAGTGAAGCCCAGCAGACAGTTCACAAAACCCTGAAGCTGCGTCTCCCCTGCTGCACAAAGAGCTGTTCACCTGTTTATTAAAAGACTGAAAGTTTATTACACTGAACCACAAACTGTTGTCATCATCAACAAAGGACTTCTTATCTTATCTTATCTTATCTTATCTTATCTTATCTTATCTTATGTTATCTTATCAACGACATCACTTACTTTGATAAGTCCCAGCCGCCGCTGTTACGGTGCTCTGATCACAGCTTTATTCAAAGTTTATAAATGTTGAATGTATCACGTTTCCTAATTGCACCAAATTCAACACAGCACTTTCTTGGACCCTTAACAATTCAATACAGTTCTCGAGATATGCGTTCCGTGCACAGTCAGACAGACAGACAATGATTAGTGGAAATAGTAGATAGATTAGACCATGCAGGTAACATTAAGTCCCACCTCCTGCAACAGCAGCATCACTGGTGTAGAATAAACACCTGAAATGGATTTGGGAGAGGCCGATACTCATGAGGTAAAAGGTTACATTCTTCAAAAGCTTTTACTTTTAATACTTTAACTATAATTAAAAGCAAGTACCTACTTTTACTCCAGTAGAATTAGTAGAAGTTAAGGTATTAGTTTTACTATTACTTGAATACATTTTTGTCTATTTATTTGTATTTTTACTTAAGTAAAATATTTGAGTATTTCCTCCACCGCTGATTGTTGACTATTTGTATTAAATCTGATTCTGCTGATAAAACTCTGCCTTAGTTTGATCATTTACTGTATCTGCTGTTTAAGTCCTTGAGCTGACTTCCACTGTGTGTATGTGTGGGATCATTCAGTGTCAGCCTTTAGTTCTCAGATGTCTTTTAACTGATGGTTTGATAATCAAGAAGAATTTCCTGATAAATGAGTCACCATCAGTGTGAAGGCTATGACTGGTATGACTGGTAGTGTTGGGCTGCCACATATTGAGCAGCACACAACAAATAACAAATTGCACATATTAGCTTGAAATGTTAGTGCACAGCATAACGCTTTGCGTCTCATGAGAAACACAAGCCCAGGTACTACTCATTTATGTCGGCTGTACATTCACATTCTCTGTTCAGTGCCCTGCTAACATGACACATACGTGCACAGTTTTTCAGGTTTTGTATATTTCACAATCATCCATCTTGAGTGCTGGGAGACGTACATGTACAAAAATGTACATTTCTGAGTTTGTCTTTAATATTCTATTAACCTTTTATGAACATATAGCTGAACTGATGATTTAACTCATATAGCTCTTAAATGTGTTTCTTTGTTTGATTAAAGAGAGACTCTAGGATTTTAAAAGAACATAAAATAACTCAATCTCTCTCTTACAATTAAAAAGCTAAGTTATACATTTTATATTTTATTACTTTCGCTCAGAGGTTCTGCTGCTTATTTCTTCTAGTATGATCAGTAACCTATGTTGGCCAATTCAAATTTAAGATAAATTATCTTGTGTAACTGATATTACTGACTTGATGATCTTCTCTACTTGTGCTACTCTAAAGAAAAAAATATTCTTTAGACTTGATGGTTGTAACTCAGCACAGTTTTCTTTTTTTGTCTTTACTTCGCTTTTATTGAAAATTCTGGCCAGTGTTTCATCAATGCAAGTATTAAAGATGCAAGAATTCATTAATGCAAGTTATTATCCATTTTACACAACATGTAGGGCTCATTCATCAATTCATAAAGGATTTCTTCACATTTGGTTTCCAACTTATGTCCAACTAATGATCAACTTTACTCTAAGCCGTCATATTTACTCCCCTCACATTCCCATGAGAGTAAAAGGGACAAAGAAACACAGCATGGGGGGAAATCGCTGAGTCATTTGTGTACAGTCACCTCATCGAAAGGCATCCCATATGCACAAGCACTGAAGTCAGCAAGTGGTGAGCACAAGAGATGAAGCACATATGCTCGTCTCATTAACTGAGTTTTATCAGGACATTTAGTTTCATTTCAGGGAAGTGCAGGTTCAACAGATTCACACCACCATTGTTAATGAGTGACTTCAAGAGGCGTCCTCGCGTGGCTCAGTAATCTGTCAGGTAGTGGTAGAGACAGGCGTGACAGGGAGAGGTCGATAGCGACACTTTCATCACTGCTCATCGGATTGAAACTACTAATACATAGAGACTGAGAGAGACAGCTTTTAGTCAGACAACCACAGCCAGCTCAACTCTGTCCGGCAGTGAAACGGTTAAACTGCACTTTCGCTTTTTTTCTCCCTCCCAGCTGTCTGGTTTTACTGGTGGCGTCCTGTGCCCAGAAATGAGGTGGAGGACTTATCACTCAATCAGATGGGTACGATAGTTACCATCAGGCAATGTGTAAAAGGATCTATACTTGGCTTTGGGGTTTTCTCTGAAATACAGCGTCCTTTTGTTCCTCGTAGGTTGTCTTCTCTTTATCTATCTGTCCTTCTATCTGTCTGTTTGTCAGTCTTTATTTCTCTCCCTGTGTACATGGGCGCATTAGGTGTGCTTTGCTGAGCATGCTGTTTGACCTCAGGGTGTTTTTCTAAGAAGACATTCTTGGCACAAGCAGTGTATTTAAAATTCTGCCCAGGGGCAACACTTGACCCTTGTTTACAATGCAGGAACACATAGGTGCATGCACGATAATGATGAGACAAAGTGTTCTTGTCATGCAGTTTCTTGATCAAAACAAACGTGTCCAAACGCAAACATTCAGACAATGTTCTGCAGACAGTTGGCTAATTGACCCCTTGGTTTTATAACGGTTTTACAACGATAACAGTAAATTTAGTCTTTTCAAAGAAATGTTTTTACTTTTTCATTAATTCAATAGAAGAAGGCTTTGTCTTACTATTTAATCTGGTCCATGTTCCATCAACCAACACGGAGAAGGCTAGGTTTATAACCTACACTGCATCCAGCCACCAAGTGGAGATCGAGCCGCTTTGGCTCCACTTTTTGGGAGCGGTCATGTTGTCCATCTTTATATACAGTTCATGGTAGAAATGGCATTATTGGTCTGGAATGTAATGCTAGGTTGCAGTTAGCAAGCTAGTTAGTCTAGCATGCTAACGATTAACTCTTAGATTAGAGCAGTGGCTGCCTATAAACCGAAGTGTGTTTACCATGTTCCTGAAAAGAGTTCAAAATACACACATTTTGAATTACTACGAAAAATTTATTTAATCAGCTCAATCTAAATAAGTATTGGTTTAGTTAACATTGAGAAATGTGAGTCATTTTTCTTAGGATACTTCCTGTTTTTAATTGACCATCTTATATTTGACACTAGAACTAGTAAACATCATTTGTATAAACTCAGATTTTCATTCTTCAAACACGTGGGGCAGGAGAATGACTTGTAATGATAATTACACTGATGTAGTACTTCAGAGGTGCTGTGACTGAGACTGTGGTCCACAGTGAGAGTGGCTCTCATTCATAATACACTTTAAACACGCTGAGTTACTAACCTCACTTCCTGTGACAAATGCAGCAGGAAATGCTTCATTTCCTGTAGTGAAGTGTGGGTGGGGGCTATAGGGTGTGTGTGTGCGTGCGTGTGTGTGTGTTAATCTGACACACTAGGGGTCTGTATTTGTATGTTAGTGCAAACATTTAATTGACATATAAGGGTCTATCAACCAGAGCATACACTTTTCTCAGAAACATTTCCTGAGAGCAGCCCTTCATTAAACACGATAAATTAGGACATCCTGTTTATTTTGGGGGATAATGGCTTCCTCTTAATGATTATTAGGTTCCCGCAGATGGAGTAGAGTCATTAGCAAGTTGGAAATTGCAGAGAAGTGTGAAATTTATTTAATCAGCAAACCCAATGACCCACTAAGCAGTAAAGGAAATGCATCTGATATGGTCGAATCCTCCAGATTTGTCATCATCTTCATGTCATTGCCCCAAAATGACGACAATGAATTTCCGAACAGACGACAGATTTGACTCTGTGAAATCTTATGTGACTGTGTTGTATAACAAATACAAATGTGTGCTGTATTTTAAGGGCTATTGAAACCTCTCCTCAAATATATTATCCCACCCATATCGCACAAGAGTGTTGTTTCAGGGACTTTACCAAACATGATGTCTTATTTAAGATGATCACAACAAAGTTATGACTCTGGAAGTGACGTAAAACTGAATTCACCAGAATAAGTGACCTTGTTTTGTAATTTTTTGGAACATCCCTCTTGACTAAACAAGCTGCTGTGTTGAACACGCACACACACACAGATCATACGCATACATGTACTTGTGCGCACAACTGCCACCTCTGATCCCTCAAAATACTATACTGTTGTCAAGGAAACAGCCACAGCCTATTAAATGATGTGTGTGTGTGTGTGTGTGTTGTACATCTTGGAATAGCTTCAGTGACGCATACATTTGCTCCCAAACACCATGCCAGCAAACCGCCCTCTTTCACCTCCCTTTTTCGCTGTTACAACATACATCCATCTGTCTACCCATCTTTTCCTCTTTTCCTTACTTTTCTTTACTTATCTTTGATTTTATTATCTTTTCGTTTAAACTCTTCTCTCCTCTCCTCTCCTCTCCTGTTGTATTTAGGCTACTGTGAAACGCTCTCTCCTCCCACCTCATGGAAAATATGAAACAGAATCAGACATTTCCCTAAACCCACAGATTCCTGTTCTTCTTCGATCATCATGTTTGATCAGCTATTTATCCTCCTGAGAGCTACAAGAGAAACATGATCAATCCTGATCATATTGTCTGATTTGACCAATTTCCTAAAAAGAAATTTCCACCGAGAAAAGAACAATGCACCACGGGCTGCCAAAGCTTGTTAGTTTGTGATATCGCTGTTAGCAGGTCTGCTTCGGAGGCACGTAAGGTTTATTTTTACAGCCAGTAAAATCTCATGAGGGAGCGATGATTTCATATCGTCTCTGATTAGTGGTTCTACACGAGGATGGGGGCTGAATGTGAAAACTCAGCCAAAATCCCTTCCCCTCCATCCCTTTAAGGCATCTATAACCTACTTTCATACAACAACCACGCTCTGGTGTCAAAATGTTGTCTTGTTTTCGTATCTGACTGTTGAGGAAAACGTTGTCCAGCTGATATTTTACATGTGACATGAATCTCAATGTTGTTGATCAGATAATTATCCCCAAAAATAACAAATATAGGTGTCAGTTGCTCCGAGATCTCGAGGAACAGGTTTGGCATGTTTGAGGCTCTATCATCTAATGTGGATTAATTTTGACGTGACAATAGCTAAATTTAAATACTAATCCCTAATCCACCATCAAAGAAGCTGAGGAACTCGTACCTTTCATTACTGATAAATATAAACTTAAGCTCTGTGTTCACATTTTCACTTTTACGGCTTCTACATCAAATATATGCGATTGATACATTTTTAGCCACATGAACAAAACAACGTAGATAAAAAGGATGATTTCAGGCCACATGTGACGGCAGATCAGGAGATGTGTCATCAGACAATTCCCCGCTCTCTTATTGGTGAGTCCTTCTGCTTTAACCCTCATCCTCAACATAACAGCACTCACCGTGATCGACTCGCATCATCCACACGAGCTCAGAGGACCAATAAAGTTTGCCACAGTTCTGGCATTTTGGCAAGTGATTGCGTGTATGTGAGAGTTTGTGATGTGTGTGCGTACGTATGACTCGTTGTGAGTCACTAGCTGTCCCCCTGGGTGCACAGCCCGGCCAATGCAGAAGGGTTTCTGTGTGAGTGTGTGTTTGAGAAAGAGAGGAGAGTGTGTAGATAGGCCTATCTGTATGCATGTGTGCACAATAGCATCCATACATTTGTGTGTACGTGTGAGTGTGTGTGTGTGTGTTTGTTTGTCCCGTGGAGCTGCCCAGACCTGAACTCCCTCCTCTGATGACTCAAGACTGTGACTGCCTCAACACTGACTCTTTCTGTTTCAACTGTCCAAGTCTATGTTCTTTAAAAATGTTGTTTTCTAGTCCATCATTTTGAAGGGAATATTCAATATTTTACTTATTGTTAACGAATCATATAAAAAAAGTCAGCTGTGGGGTAACTACAAAAAAACACACCCATGTTCCCTTAGCATGTAGGTTACCTAATTAACGTAGTTAACTTTGAATGAATCCCACACACACCATCCTGCTGCCATGAAAACTCATAAAAGCTCAAAATGTGTATTCATCCACAGTTTTAAATAGTCCCCAGCTAGGCTACCAAAATGCACTATTTTAACGTAAGAAACATTTGCTGAAAATAACAGTGTCCCCCTTTTTTTTTTTTAAGTACTTTTGTGATTTATTTTGTAGGATTTTTGACCTCATTTAATCCAGCCGTATACTTTGAGGTAATAATAAGCTGTGTTCAGACATTCACTGAAGTTTAATTATTTTCCTGAGGGGCTGTGTGCTGGAACGGAAATGTCCGAGTCAGTTGTTCTGGACATTTTCTGGAAATGTCAGAGCGAGCCCATGTGAGAATTCAGTTTTGGCGGGTAGATGATGTTTCTAACACATGACAGATGTAAAACTGGAAAATTACAAACATCTCAGGATGAAAAACAGGAGCCAGGCATGTAGAAGACGTGGATGAAGATTAACTTGGAAAGACAACAAGATATGAGAGCATTTGGTGACGAGGACGGGCGCTGGTGGGTTTTTTTTTCTGGACTTGATGTCAGAGAGCAGCTATATGGAGAAATCGAATGTGAATGGTCACTCTAATCTTCTGCTGACTGAAAACTCTGACGCCTCAAATAAAACAAGATAACTAGAAGATAAAGAAACAAAAAACGTAACCACAAGAGCCAAAACAAGAGGGCCTGAGCCAGCTGGTCTGAACATGTGATCTGCCATTAATCAGGCAGTCGATCGAGTCTGTTGCGTGTGAACAGACTAGACTGATATCCTGGTCCACCTGAACTCGAGTGTGTGACTCAGTGGGACCAGCAGGGGAGTGGGCAAGGAGCAGATCCGATGGGCTCTTCCTCACCAGAGCCAATTAAGCCGTCAGCTTGTGTGTGTGTGTGATTGGAGCGGGACCCACTGTCTGTGACTCAGGATGCTGCTGCCTCTATGAAGCACATGGAAAAGCAGCATCATTTCAGGGGCTTGAGTCTGTTTTTTGGGGGGGGGCCTCTGTCTGGACTGGACTGACGGGAGTAGACGGAAAGATGAAAAGATTGAGAGAAGGAGGGTTGGTTGTTTCCTGGCAGCATTGCGGGGAAAGAAAACATGACAGAGGTCTGTTACAGAAACTCGGCTGAGATTAATCGTGTGGCTCGGTGTAATTCCCGTCTGATTATGCGTGTAATTTTATGGTTGTGTGTTTGTGTGTTAAACGTTTTCTCCTTCTGACCATTGAGGATAACTGACAAACTGTGTTGACGTTAATAAAATAACATATAGTGACCTGCAGTTGAACTCAGCAGATGAGTGACTATCACTTTCAGACAAGCCGTCAGTCAGTGAATGTGTTGTTTTACTAACGGCTGAGCAAATAGCAGGAGGTGGGATGAAAGACGGAGAGTGGCCCCGTCAACGGCGTTCGCCCGAGCAGACCCACGGAGGTTAAAGGCTCCACGTGTAGACGTTCACATATGACACGTCTGGAACTAAAAAGGAGCAGTTTCAAACTGCTGCAGTGACTCACGGCTCCTTCTCCGAGCTTTACGGGAAGTGGAATGTGTTTTTAATTCCTCAGTTCTGCCCCCCCCGCTCTCCTTGGGTTAAGGTTTTTCTGTCTGTGTGAATGTTGTGGTGTGTCTGTTTGTTCAAGTGTCTCTCCCCAAGTCTATGTTTTATGGCAGATAGCCCGAATGACCTCATTGGTGTCTAGAGAGAGTTAGCCAAGCCTGAAAGTGGGGCCCCTGTGGTCTGAAAACTAATATTAGGATTAATTAAAATGATTGAGCAAATTATGATTTTAAGATCAAATAAAAGTTTAACAATTTGAAGTCTTGAGAAATAAGATTATTTGCTTTCTTGCTTCGAGTCAGATGCAGATATTGAAGGTGGGTTGGTGATTTATTCTGAAACACTTTTTATGTAATTTGTTGAAATCCTCTCCATGTCCTGATAGCATCAATGAGAAAAGTCGTCTGAAGATGAAAAGAAAAAAGTTGGTATTTGGTATGGTAAAGTCCCTGAAACAACACTCTTGTGCGATATGGGTGGATAATATATTTGAGGAGGGGTTTCAATAGCCCTTAAAATACAGCACACGTTTGTATTTGTCCGGTGATGTAATGAACACCATCAATCATTTCATCACCGGAGTCTTAACCTGGAGAGGCATACAGCGCTGAAGCAGAGACGATAGAGGATAGTGAGCAAGTCACGGAAAGGTTGTCTTCTACCAATTGTCAGGCAGTGAAGCGTTCATGTGTTTTCAACTCGACATACATACAACTCTAATGTTTATATAATAAATACGACACTGTACAGCCAGCTGTCAGTTCATTTAGCTCAGACTGGGATATGGGCAAACAGCGAGCCTGGCTCTCACTGAAAACAAAATCTGCCTCCCAGCATAGAAGGAACTATAACATGTTATGTCTTGAACATTCAATCTGCTCAAATACTACAGTGTAAAATCAACACGTTGCAGTTTTTACAAGGGGCTCTGTTTCGCACTATTTCTTGGCTGGGAGCTACAACTTCGACCATTTATTGCTGAGTGCCTAGCAACCCTGCAGTGTTGACAAAACCTGTCAAACTATTCCTTGAGGCAAATGCAGGGAATAAGTGGAACACATGGTTCAAAAGCTCAGAACATATTTGAATCTTTAAGTCTGTTTTTTGACACAAATATGGTTGTATATACAATTGTCTCTTTCAGAATAGAGTTCAAGACTTTTAAACTGGAATGTATATGCCTCAAAGATTATGTTGCAAAATGCTTCTTTCTTAAGTTCCTACCATTACCATTTATGGTAATTAATTACAGAACAATAAGCCAACTATGAAATAAAATCATGGTCTTACAACAGTCTCAAAATGAAGAAATTGTTGTTGTTCTCATGTTTCAGTAAAGTCAAACTATAACACCACCTTGAAACTGACTGCAAGTAAAGGTTTTAAGATAAAGGGTGTTGCATGAGTAAAAGTTTTTATTTCGACTTATTGATCTTGACTTTTATTTCTCTACAACCCTCAACATTAAATCATAAATATCTAAAATAACACCTTATAATAACATTTAATATCCACTATCTGTACTACTCATCCTTTCAGGGTTGTTAAGGAAGGTGGCGCCAGCGGACATTCATCTCACCTATGGTCAATTTAGAGTCTCCAATCAATCTAACAATGATCTGCATGTCTTGGGACTGTGGGAGGAAGCTGGACTACCCAGAGAAAACCTGGATTTGAACCAGGAACCCTCTTGTGAGCCGACAATGATAACAACTGCCACACCGTGCTGAATTAGTACTTAATATTTATATTATATTAGAAATACAGTGGCTTGAGTCCTCCTGCAGTGGCCACGACCTGTTCAGTTCCAATCCGTTCCTTTGCTGCATATCTTCCCCTACTCTCTATCCCCATTTCACACTTTACACTAGCGTGTCATTAAAGGTGCAATGCCTGAAAAGAATCTCCAGGGGAAAAAAACTGCGTGAATGTAAACATCTTCTAACATTGCCAGTAAATATCACACTACAGGAGATATATCCACATAATAATTGTCAAATACATCGGTCCTCCATCAAGCACCATCTTTCTGCAGCTCAAACTGTTCTTTTACTCTCACTTGTATTGTGCTCCCAAGGTGTTCCTGTTAATATATTTTTCAGGGGCTAAAGAATAATGAGAGCTTTTTATTACGTCTGCTTCTAACCGCCACCTTACAGCCATAAATGCAGAGCCTTGTTCTGTTGCCCTGTGTCAGTCAAAAGCATCACCTCCAGCCCAGCCTGGCTTCCTCGGAAACTCTTGGCCTATTTCTGCTTGTCTTGACGAGGGTTTTTCCAGCCTGAGGTGGCTATTTTGGTCAGATAAATACAATGTTGTTTTGGGAGCGGGGGTTGAGGAGCAAGGCGCAGATGAGATCACCTCTCGAGGCTCCTGAGCAACAAAACAACAGGCAGCAAGACAAGACAAGAACAGAGGCGGAAAATAAAAGGCTCGGGAAATTATTGACTTCCCTCGCTCCGGATTCAGGTCGGCCCGAGGCGAGGAATCTGGAGAGAACCTGTCCATTGTCTCTTAGAAACATGGGGAGTGAGATTTGGAAACATCTGAAAAAAAATCACTGAAGAAATATTTTTTGATCATAAGACATATGGCTTTGTGCAGCTGAAAAGAAGGAAGTGTGTTTAATAGCTGCTGAGTGTATTTTAAGGCCTCCACCACAGCGCAGACCAGACACGTCTGTATTTCGTTATATGATTAGTTTTGTTTGTATGCGTGTGGTTGTGAAGCCATGAGAAAATGAAGCTCTCCAATTCAGTTTTTGTGTATTTCATATGCGGAGAACATCTGTCTTTCTTACTGCCTCACTGTCTGTCTGTCTGTGTGCGTGACTGTGTTTTGACAATGGGAATGACTTGTGCCGATGTCTTCTAATCAGTGGCTACGAGTGAGTGTGTGGTGGTGTGTGGGTGTGTGTTGCCATGTACACTCATGTCTGTGTGTGTACGTGTGAGTGTGTGTGTTTGTGAAAGACAGTTTATTACCATGTGGTTGTCTGCGGTTTCAGCCAGGTGTGGTGGTAGTCGGACGGCTGTTTGGCTTCACTGCCAGGTACAACACCTGCATGAGCTCTCAGACACAAACAGCTGAACACAGCATGGTGTGTGTGTGTGTGTTTATTTCCATTTTGCAGTCCTTCCCCACTACATTTAAGAGGGGCATATTATATTTTGAATGCCATTACATCTTAAAAAAAAAAACATGTACGCCTACTTCAGGAAGTCACTGCTCAGCCAAGCTAGCTCTTGCCTTCCGTTTCCAGTTTTTGTGCTAAGCTATGCTAGCTGGGTGTTAGCTTAGCACATCTCTCTACACATATTCCAGGAAGTCACAGCTCAGCCTGGCTCCTGCCACGTCTTTTCAGTTTTAGTGCTAAGCAAAGCTAACTGGGTGTTAGCTGAGCTTATTAGCAAATATCTCGACACATATGCCGCATTCCATTACACCTTGGATTAGGAGCTCGGCACTTGGAATGACGTCACACCCTAGCCATTGTTAGCAAAACCAGTTCATAATAACACATTACGCGGCATCTCACGCATACTAATGCCGTGTTAAAATGTCCACAGACAGTAATTGGACAGTACTGTGTGTGCAGCACATTTAATTACAGAAGTGCTAATAACCAGTAAAAACTACATCCTCACTACTGTTTATATAAGGAGGGGCTATCTTGGATTTCGAAGTCGGGGGTGGGATGAGGTTCCTAAACTTCCAAGTCGAACTTCCAACTTAAATGGGCGTTCCAGTTGCAACTTCCGACTCGGGGGTAGGAAATTCCGAGCTCCAAGGTTTAATGGAACGTGGCATTACTCCGGGAAGTCACTGCTCAGCCAAGCCAGCTCTTGCCATGTGTTTCCAGTTTTTGTGCTAGGCTAAGCTAACTGGGTATCATTTACATATTGTGTGTGTGTGTGTGTGTCACTACTATTTTGATATAATGATTTTCTCAAATAATTTTATAGCCTGCAATTGTATATCACTTTTTATGAGCATGTAAAACATGCATGCCCATATCTGGATGTGTTCATTTGTGATATAAAATATATTTTTGGAATGATAAATTAATTAAGTGTTGCAGCTGTAGAAATTTGTTGTTATAATATGTACCTTTGGCAAATATTCAGTTGGCTTTGACAATATCCTTTTTCATTTTGTCAGTGAAGAATATTTTAGAGCAAATATTAGGATCTGGTTAACATAAGTTAATATGGCAATAACGTCAGTAGGTTCGATGTGATGAAACCTAGTACACCAAGATAAGAAGAACAACGTCACATATTGTATCCTTTGTTAACATTCCCTAACAGCCAAGTACATTCGGCAAAGTTTGCATAGAATCTATTTAACATTCAAAATGTTGATGAAACGAATTTGTCACCCTCCTCCCACCCATGTCATAAAGGTGCCAGTTAGCATCATAGCTCGGCTTACGTTAGCAGTTCACAGATGTTTGGAAGGAATTAGCCAATAGAGGCAGGGTAGGTGGACAGTTGGACGATCAGTGGACAGGGTTTGTAAATCAGCTCAGGTCAATGCTTGTGCCCGTCACCTTTGGCCTCTAGCTTGTAACTTCGATGAAACGTGCACAGATGAGAATTTGTGTGTCGTCTCTCAACCTTTGTGAAATCAATTTTTAAAATAGACCCACACAAATTTAATTACACACACACAAAAATATTTCTACAAATGCTACATTCATGCAATTTCTTTTCTTAACACATTCAGATACATGCATGCAATATTTTTTACATGCACACAAAAAGCTAGCTGTATGACAAGTGTATGTTGCTGGAGCCAGTAGGCTGTTAGCTTAGTTTAGCTTAGCATGATCTGGCTTATCCAAAAGTAACAGACATCCACCACAGCATTTCCAGATGGGGATTGTAGCATTGTACCTGAGGCTTAAGGTCATCATACTTTTATATAATATAATATATCTATAATATATATAGATACTTTCATAAAACAATGTTTAGACAAATTATAATTCTGCCAACAAACATGATGAAAACATGCTGAGGTAAATAAACTGGGTTTACTTTAGTGAGAAAGTTAAGCTCCACTCCTGACTCTGTCTGTGTCTCCTACAGCCTCCACCAGCGTGCCAAGCAGGATTGGCTGGAGAGACATCACATGAGCAGAGATGCGTAAAAAATTGGTCCATATTTACATACATCATCACAACAAGCGTAAACACAGACGTAGGATCCATATTTTACCATAGCCTCCTGGTTGTTGTAACTCCGTCTACTGTCATTAAATTATGAAAATATGGCACATTGTGTGAATTTTGGCATTATTGATCGTAAATCCTTCAGGGGGCAAAACTATCGTACAAATATGATCATTATTGTACATCTGGCCACACATCACATTTATTTCTTACCACAGACGACAAATTCACACATTCAGATACGTGCAAATGTTTTTTTACATTTTGCACACTAAATATTTTTATTATGTAAATCATTTCACAAGCTCAAAACATCAATGACCCTTATTTGAAAAAAGTGAGAGAAGCAAACATTACTCAGATGTAATAAGGGTTAGAAATTGACAAAGGTCAAAGGTCACGTACCGCCGTCATCGTACTTTACCAACATCGTTATTCTACTTGTTTATTCTGATTATATTTATATATGAAAAGGCAAAGTGTACACATCTCTAGGGTGTGTGTGTGTGTGTGTGAGCGTGTGTTGGTACATGTGCACATCCTCATGCATCTGGAGCTCCTTAAAGAGTGTGTGGGCGGAGGGAGTTATGCGGTAAAATGAGGTCATCATTGCTGTTGATTTATGTGACACACACTATTACTTACACTCCTGTGACTTCACCACCGTGTCAGCTGACAGCATGAATAATACATGTGCCCACCGAAAGATGACATCCTCCACTTTCTCCTCTCTCTCATGCGCTGTTTTCTAAAGTTTACTTCATCATTACTGACCCATGACAACGTAATGTGTGTGTGTGTGTGTGTGTGTGTAGAGTTTGTCCCAGTTTTATTTCGAGACAGGCTCCAGAGATGATTACCTGCCATCTTCCATCCAGTTCAACAAGTTCGGCCTTATATCAGTAGTTTATGCAATCGCACAACAGGAAGTGGGAACAAGTGTGTGCATGTGTGTCTGTGTGTCAAACACAAAGCCACTCCCTAGTTTTTAAGTGATTGATAACTTCACTAGCGATTAATTGTGCAACTGTACTCAGGTGTCAAACTGACTAATCATAAAAATGTCTTTTACGTTTGAGATCAGTTTAGTCATGAGAAAAGTATTTTTACATGCAGTAAAATTCCATTCTCGTCTTTACAGAGACATGCAGTGATTTGCCTGTAGCGTTGAGAAGCACAACTTGTCCATAAGAGATTAATAGTCATGGATGGGTGGCAGATCACGTCCTGGATGTGCTTTTGACAGCCAGGGCTCAGACGTTTTGCCTCCCCGAAGAAGCTGAGAGCCGAGCCGCAGGACGACAAACTTCCAAAGCGAGGTCACAGTGGTCAGAGCTGAGCGGGCGAGGAGGCGAGCGGGCAGACTGAAGGAGAGAGGGTTGGAGGGGTTTGGGGTGCGCATGGGTGGGTGGGGGACGATGAGTTAGGGGACGGAGGACAGCAGTTCCTGTCAGGGTCCATCAAGGAGCCCAGGGGTGACATGGGAAGAGGCAAGAAAGGAGGAATAAGGGGATGATGATGAGGAGGCGGAGAGGCCAGGGCGGCGAGTCGGCCCTTAACTAGTCACCCCTCAGCCCTCCAGTACACTTGTTTGCTGTCCCACACCCCACACCCCACACCACCTCCCACCCTCCTCTTCTTTCTTCATCTGTTCACTGTGCAGATGTGCAGCCCTGCAGCTGCTGGATTTCTCCACATGTTCTGCCACACAGGACCAAGCTTGTTGTTACCGCGTTAACTCCAAATCATGAGCACAAAATACACCTCGAACAAAAAGTAAACGAGATGTCATTTTCGTACAATGCATGATTTGATTTAACCTTCTATCGCCCGGTTGGTCAACTCTTCCAGGGCTTTCAACAAAAAAGAGACCAGTCTTTAAATAAACTTTATCGTTATGTCGTTTCTAATTCCGTCTGAACATCCTCCTCAGCAAAAATACTCAGCGAAGCCTGTGCTGGAAGCCTATGACCCATCTGCAGGCGTTTTTAATGTTGATACAAGATAAAAGTGTACATTTAAAAAATCTCTTCACGCAGATACCGATTTTTTGAAAATATGATTGAAATAAAATGCTGAAGACCAAACAGACAAAATGAAATAAAAATGAAACAGGATAATGTGGAAATAACGTTCTAGCGAACAGTGAGAATTTAGTTTGCTTCATTTCAAATATATTGTAGTCACATGTAGTCACGTGACCAGCAGGGACAATTTGAAAAATTGTCATCAGGGAAAGTCCAAAATCTACACTTTACCAGTCTGTAGCAACAAATGTTAGAGACAAGGAAATGTCTCTGCTACTTCGCTAGTTATTATTTTTTTAATTCATTTATTCTGTCATGCACAGTTAAGTGCTCAGCCCACATGGACATTATAAGTACTTTTAGTGTGGTGATATTATAAAGCGTATCCACATGACATTAATCTGCCAATAAGTAACTCTGACTAATGGTTGAAGATCAGTCTCATGTTTCAAGGTAAACAAATAAAAAGTAGCCTAATCATCCAACCAAAAGAGCTCGTGAAAAACTTTATCGTCAGTGCTCTTAAAACTCTGAGGTCAAAACTTGCTTGATCGTCCCCTTAATCAAGATTTTCTTTATATCAAGAGGAAAGATTTATTACACCTGAAATACTGAATTCTCCTTTTATTCCCCTTCCTTTGAATAACAGCTGTATGTAGAAACCCCTCCCATCTCTGAAGCTGTCAGCCTCACCCTCAGAAATAATAACCTCCTCAGGCTGACTTAGATAATAACTCGCAGTCTGACTGCGGAGACATCGTCTGCCCAGTCTTTGGAGCTTGCGAGGGAAAACATGTTTTGCTGCTGCTGGTCAGTGCTGAGGGTTTCAGTCCAGACATAAACAGTGGTGTGGCCGGGCAGAGGAAGCTGTCAGGAGGCGGCTGGCAGTCCAACAGACAGACTGACAGGCCTGCATCACTGTGTGCTCAGGTGTCAACACTGAAGTCTCACTTTGTAACTCACCGAAAAACACACACTTGTTGGCGATCAAACATTTCTGACACATCAGGAAATTGGAAAGAACACAGTGTGTTTAAGGGTTTTCATGCTTTTTCATATCGAAAACTCTTCATCTCCACCCCCAGCTCACCTCCTGCCAAAAAAGAAAATTACCCGCATTAAACCATGGACCCTGTTTAATTAGATTTTTAAAAATGATCCTTTGGAACCACATCTGAAAAGACTGTTGTTGTTAAATATAACTTGGAATGGGATTATATAACTGAGTTGATGCCAGCAGAGGAACAAAAAAGAACAGTCCATATATGTATATATTTTACTTTGAGAGGGTAAAACCCAGTAAATTTCTCATCTGAAAACCTGATGCCACTTTCTTCAACCACTGAGGTTAAATATCATTGTAATAATTCTACATGTGCAAACGCAGCCCTGAAATACCATACATTTGTAAAGTATTAGAGCTTATTATGTGAAATGAAGGGTGAGGCTAGTTTTATCCGTGTTATAGGCGTGTATAACAATGTAAAGCTCAACTCTTTAGAGCAATTCAAGTTTTTATTCTCACCTTATTTCACCTGCAGTTGATCTTAAGCTCTTTCTTTAGGTGATTCATTAGTTGTATTTGATTCATTTGCCTTACATTAAATTTCAGGTATTTATTCCAAAGGCACTTGCTTTTTACTATTCGGTAAATAATATTTTCTTCTTTGTGATTCCTTGTGTATTGGAATTTTTTTGTAAATGAGGTCTCTTTCTCAATGTATTCCCAAGTTAAAATAAAGGTTGAATGAATGAACTCAAAAAAAGAATTATGCCTAGAACCGTGACTTTATATGTTTCAATTACATATTTAATTTCTTAAAATAACTTGAGAGTGATTTAATAAAATAAAGTTAGACTTATACATAAATATATACATTAAAAACACAATTTATTTAAGCAATACATGATTATTTTTTGGAGTATACTGGACTGTGTCTTGGGCTTAAAGTGACATCCTGTTGGGCCTGCAGCCTAAATAGTGACAAATAAAATAGGCTTTTTTTATTTTTATTTTTTATTTTATCTTTGGCCGGAACCAGGCCCATTGTTTCCAGTTTATTCCAGTTTCCAATATAAGTGGTATCTATCTTCTCATCTAACTCCCATCACGTGCATTTCCCAAAATGTTGAACTGTCCCTTCATGTAAAGATTGAAAAAGGCCAATCAGGAACCATGTTATCTCCCGGGTGCTTTTGACACACACTTAGGATCATTGTACACACATGTACACTCCACCAGCCAGCAGAAGCAAGTCTTTGAGCTGCCATTTATCTTGATACCGTCACTGTCAGACAGACCATTAACAAACAGTTGATTCATTCTGGGTCAGACAATCCTGATAAAGTGCTCTTGTTTGAACAAAGATAGTGCAGCAGACAGCTAAAAGGTACTGTATGTGTGTGTGAGACAGAGACAGAGAGCCAGTCTGTAATATACAGGGTTGATAGGCACACGCACACACACACGCACACACACACTCACACGCGTAGAGAGAACCAGACAGACAGGTCCTTGTGCGCAGAGTACGTTTTTTTCATTGAAGCAGGGTGTGTAAGACAGGGAGTGCCTGACACACACACGCACACACACACTGTACAGACACACGCAACAGACAAAAACAAATGTGAAAGTACAGGGTTAGAAATGGTCCCACAAAAACTGACTGGAGTCACATGCGTGTTTACTCCTTTGAAAGAGAACATTAGACACCATTATTATCTATGTGCAAACAGAGGCAACAAGTTGAGGTTGTAAACAGTGAGTAAATACATCAATACAAATATTACTGATCTTTTTCTATATGATTATGTACAGTGTGAGTTTATATCCATCTTTTATTCTAATGTATTCACAAGGATGTACATTTTGAATTGTTTGGACTTTTGGTGTTCAATGTTTGTCTCTATGTAGCGTCTATTATTAACAGTATGATCTTCCTTCACTTTCCTGTGACTGACATCATGACACATCATACATGTCATGGTTTAAACATTTGTGGCTGATTTTATTTGCTATAGTTTACAGAATGTTGTGTTTCTTTTAAACCATATTTCATTGATTTGTGTAAATGTTCTTTTATTATATTGAATGTAGCACTAGTATTTTTTATTTATTTATATAATAATAATAATGTGATAATGATATATACTATTTGTATCAAATTCTTTTCGATTCCTTGGGATTGCTGTGACATCATGTAAACGTCAGACAGGGCAGGACACACAAACAGGCAGGTAATCAGACAGGTTTGAGGTTAATGGGTTAGTCAGACACATTAAAAAAAAGTTCAAAGTACGAATAGGATCAACTTATATCAGATGCGACGAAGTGTTACACACATATCGCTTTCCTGTGCCATTGCTGACACCTCAGGTTTACTCAGTTTCAGTTTTACCTCTAAACAATGTGGTGTAGATGATGTGGTAATCTTTCTTGCCCCACCGGACTGCCTTGTAATGAGGTTGATGTGCACGTACACTTCAGCAATTACCTTTGTGAGTACAACGTAATCATGGCACATAACACAATGATTGTGCAACATGGTGAGTTTCCTTTAGTGTCGGGGTATTAATTGGTTTAATAAAACTCATAGCTTGAAGGAAAGTAGGAGGAAGCTTTCACAAGCAGATGTTCAATTCCTGCTGTAACTATCAGGACCCTATAGCACCTTGTACGTCTGTGGGGCCGTGTGAGCAGCATCTTGTTCAGAACAACATTTACATGTTTCAAATGAGGCAGATTCCAAGAAACATGTCTGTGAAAGTTTCTTTTCTTTTCACTTTTTTTTCTCTGTTTTGTTTAATTCAACGCAGGTTTGTTTACGCAAAGCCTAACGGTATTCCACAGAAAATGCACGAAGCTGGTCTGATAAGTAAAATCTGAAAATCACACGTGTGCACACACTCGCAAACACACATTACCATGTGGTTAACATGGCCACATCACTGGTGGAGAGCTGCCGGGCAGATTTCAGTCTTAAAATAGATAGTTTCAGTTATTCTTTCTGCTGACCTCAGTCCTCCCGGTTCCAGAGAAACAGGCACACACACTCACACGCACACACACACAGAGTTCTTTGAAATCCTCCCACACGCTTGTGTTTTCACACTTAATGACAATAACATGAACCACATTTCCCCTAAAGCCAGTACAGGAATCGGTTGATCACGGTGAAGACTGGCGCTAGGAGACAGGAAATAGAAAGCTCCATGTCGACAACTGAACAGAAGTGGTCAGACCTTTTCTGTGTAGCTCGATCTCGGCTGATGTGCTGATACTGCTGCCCTTTGATGCGGGTCAAGTGATAATTAGGGGAACTACAGAATTTGTGGGCCATTGAAACTGGTAATGACTCAATTAAACAGACAAACATGCACATTAACTCATGGATCCATTCATGAGTGAAAACATTAGAGCCCCATGATCAGACAGAATCTCTTGTACTTGCACAGTGCAGTCCACAGCAGACGCAGCATGCGTGTCTCCCAGTTTGGATTCAGGACTCAGACACCATGTTAAACCTTAGGATTTAAAACGTTCCTTTTTGATAAAGCTCATAGTTCGGGCTGGATCAGCTGAGCCCTGAACCTTCTCTAAGTTATGCTGCTATAGGTCTAGACTGCTGGGGGAACTCCCATCATGCACTGAGCACTTCTCTCTCTCCCTCTGTGCCCCCCTCCCCCATAGTTTGTGTGTTCTCTCTCTCTCTCTCATGCTGCAGGTATCTCTAATGAATATTAACAATATTGTTATTATCAATAATAATAATGATAAATTGAGCGACTTAACTTTCCCCTCCCACATTTCATCAATGAAGTCGTATCTATTATCACGGTAGTTGTATTGTGTTGTTGTTGTCCCTTACTGATCCCAGAGCCCGGTGACTGACTGTCAAACAGTGAATGTGCCACAGTCAGCAGGATGGCATCTTTGACTGTGGCGAGGAGCCAGAGCACTTAAGCCTGCAGCGACTCTCCATATTGTTCTATTTGCCCCCCACAACAAAACCAGGGCCTCTGCTGCAAAACACAGCCAGGAGCCGCACTGGGCCGCAGACAGACGGGTCCTGTCAGGGGGGCTTCTGTCGGTCAGGCACACACACGTATTCCGTTGGATTTGTCTGTGTTGTGATACATTTTGAAAAAATGACCACCAACGAGGATGTGAGACTGTTTGATACCACAGCTGCCACACAGGTGAGTTTGTGTCTGTTCAGGCTGAAGCACAGTTTGTTTGTTTTGATCCTGATTTCGCTGTGTCTAATCTGAGCTGGTAAAAAAAACAACACTTTATGACTTTTCAAATGTCCCAGGACTCTCAGGGAGATAATACGAGGTCGAGACAGGAACAAGAGGAGAGACGGATCCTGACGGCCTGGAAAAGCATGGTGAGAACATGAGGGAATAAAAATCCTGATTAACTGTGTCCCTGTATACGTTCTATCAATTTTGATTACAGTTTGTCAGAGGTACATTGAAGTTTGTGTGGTGATCTAAAAGTGACATATACATTCTGAATCATAGTGAATCAAACAGTTCAAACAGGACCAAACGCTGTTGTGAAGTGGGTGTGTAATTGAAAGAACATCTGTGTTGGTGATAACGTGAAGTGAGGCTTTGTAGTCAGGAAATATAAGTAACACTTTTGAACTTTACACACAGTCGTGCATTTAATTTCCCACTTCAAGATAAGTGCTGATTTGTTCCGGTAAATTTGCTCTTTTTCCCTCCCAGTTTGTTCTGTTCTGATCATCATGATAATTGATCAGTGATAATTCTACTTTTGATCATGAAGAGAATGATGACAGCCTATTCGCTTCTCTGCTAATTAAACAAAAACAGAGGAGATTCATGTCATCCCTCACTGGCTCCCTACAAACAGGCTGTTTGTGTGGGTTGAGAATCGACCTGTTTTCTTCTCAGCTCAATAAACAATACTGTATATTGATATCGCTCTGAGGCGAGTGTTACACATGATCCAAATGTTAAACAAAAAATAACAGTAGTAGCAGTTGCATATTTTATTAGTGGCGATAGGCCTCTGACGTTCCTACATTTGAGTATAATAGTGTTTACAGTGACATATGAAAAGTGTTTGTGCCTCTTTCAGTCCTCCACTCTCCATCGACACAGTCTGTGTGAGGACTCCGCAGCTCCAGGACCAGCTCAGTCTTTCCTGGCCCAGCAGAGACAGTCCACCCTGACCAGGAGGGTGCTCCGACGACAGCCCAGGTAGGAGGCCTCATGTGCAGGGAGAAACGGAGGAGTGCAGCCCACTCGTGGGCAGGATGGAGAGCAAGAGTGTGGAAGAAGGAGAGACGGTTTTTTTTCCTGTTTGACCTTGGTTCTCACTAATGTTTGCTGCTACCACCTCCAGCTGGTCAATGTTGGTACTACAGTGAATATTAAAAGATCATGTTTTCATCTATATCATAACTATAAACGAATGCTTGATTGTCTGCTCCATTCCTGATTGTTTCATATTCATACATATTAGTTTTCGCAGATAAGATACATTTTCCAGTTGAAATAATGCCAAACTATGACTTTCTTTTATGTCAATAATGTAAAACGTTTTATTTCAATTTGTATAAGTTACGCTTTTGAAAATACACAAAAGTGCATTGAAAATCACTTTATTTACAGTTTTTTAATAATCAGGGTGAATAAAATAAAGTTTTAATTCTATTTCTCTCCAAACTGCTGAAAAAAAAGCAGCACAGACTTAAGTAGTAACAGGTCATTTATACGCATAACTTAAGAACCAGAAATAAATTTTCTTTATACACACTCTGCTCTCTGGAAGAATTGACCTTTGATTTGCTTAGCTGAGCATAACGTAGCCTAGCACACAGCCTGAAAGTAGGGAGAAATAGCTAAGTACTGTCAAATGTGTGTGTTCAATAAATGGAGATGTGGAAAACACATCATTTTAAAGAGCATCTAGCTTATTTACTAAGATAGCTGCATCGTGACACTTTCAGCTTCATAGACTTTCATAATGAGAACTAAACCCTGTGACTAGTTTGCGAGCTACCATGAAGCAACATGTAAATAGAACAATTGTCCTTTATTGTGTCCAGTTTCCTTTCCTTCCCTTCCTTCAAATACCAAACATTCCTCCCAGGTCCCAGATGATGTGTCGTGAAATTGAGTACAATTCCAAAAGTCTATTTTCAAACATCATCAGTAAGTCGGGGGATATTTTAGAACTATGAGGGGCTATTGCTTTCTGTGACAATGTCAGGGAGTGTCACTAATTTCCAAAATGTGGTCCTTGTATGGCCCCAAAGGTGCAGTAGACTCAAAGTAGATGTGGAAGCACACATTTATAGTATTAACTGATCTCCCTCGTGCATTGAAATTTCAAATCACAGTTTCAACAGGCAACCTAAGATCCAGTGAGATCTGAGCCCATGCTCACACTGCGAAAGCGCTGAGGCTCGTTGTAAGTCGGCACAGTGAGGAAGGACTTTTTCTTCCCAGCAAACGGGGGTTTAGGAATTGTGGGCACAGCTCTGTTGTGGTTGATGGCTGGCTGGGAGCTGCAGTGCTCCAGACTGGAGTGAGCAGTCGGGTGAAACAGGAAGGCAGAGGTGTGATGGCAGGTGATGGGAATGGCGGAGGCCGGTCGAGTGGACGTCTCCATGGACGACTGTGGGGGAGGAGGAAGCAGTGACACTGACACTGGAGCTTGGGCCTCCCATGTTGTACTTTCTTCTTCCCCTCCTTCCTCCCTCATCTGCCAATCTCCATCATTCCTCCCCTCCACTCCACTCACCTCCTTCCTCTCACTGAGGGCAGGGTGCCCTCCTCGCCTCTCCTGCTCCGCCCCAAACTCGATCTCCAGCAGAGGTGTTCTGAGGTTCTTCTCGTCCCTGAAACTGCTCACGGTGCTCTCGGTTTCCTGCCCCAGCCCTGATGGCAGAGACCCCCCTTTGCCTATCTTGCAACTTTCATCGTCATCATCGTCGCTGGTGCACTGGTCAATGCTGGGGGAGTGGCGTAGCCTTTGGAGCTGGGCTGAGGTGCGGCGAAGAGCCCCTCCCATGAGGCCGGTGGGGGACGGAGCTGCGTTCAGGAGGCGGTTAAAAAGGGCCATGTTGGGGTGACGATTGCTAGACTCCTCCATGTTCTCAGCAATTTCTTCCAGAGGCTGGAAGTGCATCTCCTCCTTAGGGATCCTGTGCAGAGAGGATAATGCATCTGTACTTTACCTGAAATACAATGACTTCACAGTTCTTGTGTTTGGTGTTTTCACACTACGTCTGAAAGAGTACTTTCATTTTCATTTTTGAGACTTTCCCACGCTACTGGGCGACTTAAACTGAAAGTGTCACATTCACGGTCACACATACAGCGAGCGGGTAAAACCCACAAAACTCACGCCATGTCAAAAGTGGACCCTTGGAAGGAGGGTTTGCGGAGGACAAAGAGGGTGGCGGCGGTGTACGGTGGGCGGGGGTTGGAGTCATTCCAGTAGCGGTCTCTCTCCATCGTTGGCAGATCTCCGTACATCTCATCCACTGCCATCATGGACACCTGTAGAGTTGAAACATCGGTCAAGTAGTACTTACTAATTATTGGCCTTAAATTTCATTTCCTGGGGCAGGGTAACAAATTAAGAAAAAAAAAAACATTATTAAGAAACCTGGAAATTTCTGTCTATCAGCCAGTTAGTCTCAAAGTCATCATCATCTTCTCCGAAGGGGTTGATCAGCTGCTCTGCCACCTTCAGCACAGAACAAGAGTAACAATCTGATTAGAAATGGTCACTGGTTGTTAAAAGTAAACATTGCGGTCGAGTATCAAACGTGACCAAATGGTATGTGACCCTTGTATCTGACCTTAAGCCACCCTGCATAGAAGAAGAACTGAAGCAGGGTGAAGATGGGAACGTAGAGGTCAAGGTCGTGACCTGGGTAACCTTGACTCGGGTCCAAGAACTGACGACCAATCAGACACACCAGGAAAAAACTGTACACGGCTAAAGTGACCACCTGAGGGACAGATTAATGGACACGTGTTACATTTGCCTTTAGATTCCAATAATACTTTTTTACTTTCATTTCATATTTCTCACAGACAACAAGCTGCGGTCTGAGTTTGCCTAATGTAACCAGTAACCTCACACTGTTTAAGGCTCTGTAAATAAAACATGAGAGGAGGAGCAGAGCTGTAAGAAACCACAGAAAAGTCCTTTCATTTATTTTAAATATGTGGTGTGTACGTGTGCATGAGAACCACATACATAGCACCTACCTGAGTGTAGACCAGGGGGACACTGATCATGTCATAATGAAACAACATACTGCACTTCCCTCTGAACCCATTCAGCTCCTGTTGACACAAAAAGAGAAACTTTGTGAGATCTTAACGCTCTGTCTTCATGTCTCTGTGAATATACATCTCATATTAAAACACAGGAAACTGCAGTCCCTTCTGGGTGTGTGGGTGGGTGGGTGGGTGGGTGGGTGGGTGGGTGTGGGTGTTAGCCACTATTTTGCAGGAGTGGCTACTCTTACCGGGGTCCGCGCAAAGTTTCTATACAGTTTCTATTTCTATATACTTCAATGACAGAGAAACATTAACACACATCCATATCATCCTACTAACAAAATACTCACTCATAAAATAATGACAACACATAACCAACATCAAATCCAAACCTCTCAAACATATGATGCCTAATTTGAGATCAATTTAAGAAAATAAATCACCTCTGAACTCTAAGCATTAGGTTACAAATAATAAAATGAGAAAATTGCTCATTACATCCACGTGACAGCTTCAAGATAAAACGTGTGAACAAGAAAGTCGTGTGTGTGTGTGTGTGTGTGTGTGTGTGTGTGTGTGTGTGTGTGTGTGTGTGTGTAGTGGTGCACCTCCAGCAGCAGTTTGAGCGTGTGGTCGTCTTTGATCCTGCCCTCACAGCGGGCCACAGCAGCCAGGTTGGTGAACCAGACGCAGGGGATCCAGTATTTGTTGTAGGGGGAGTGAAGACTCTCGAACTTCTTCCTCTCCTCTCTCGTCATAAATCCTGAATGAACAGCGAAGAAAAAAAACCACACTTCATGCCTCAGATTCATTATGTATATTCATAATATAAAATTTTACCGGCAGAGAGAGAGGAATGACAGATGAGGATTTAACATGTGGTTGCTTGAACTTTTCTCTGAGTCAGATTTCCAACCAAGTCATTATAGTGAGTGAGAACTTTTGCAATGTGTCAAGAAATGACACCATGGCTCTATCAGGTAGAAAACAGCTTGTGAAAATACCACCGTTGACCTCTGTGACAAATTTACAGTTAACAGTTTTCACTCCACCTAACGCTGCACCGTGTCTAATTCATAAAAACACAGAGGAGAGGACACCGTGTCTTGTGATCTTGTTACAGGCGTTTGATAACTTCCCGTTATCATCTGTGAGTTTCAGAATGTGCCTGTCCTTGTGATTTCTTCTGCACTCTCTGGTGTAGACAAGGAACAACACACAACAGTCGTGACGTGTGCGTGTGACTGATCACACCGTTCCATTATTAAACTTCCTGCCACGTCCTGACTGCAGCATGAGAAAGGTCAAATAGGCACATTGAGGCTGGATTGTGTATTGGCAAAGTCCATTTGATTGATATGATTGGGAGCGGCTGTGACTCATGAGACAGAGCGGGTCGTCAGCTGCCCAGAAGGTTGGTGGTTCAATCCCAGTGCGTGCAGAAGTGTCCTTGGGCCAGATACTGAACCTAAATTAACCCTGATGCCTGTGCCAACAGTGTGTGAATGGTGTGAGAGTAAGTGCTCCACATATAGGCACTGTATGAATGTGTGTGTGTTCTGTAAAGAGCTTTGGGGACGTCTTAAATACAGACCATTATCATCCCAAGTTCTATTGGTTTAAAACTGCTGTGGATAATTGAACGTACTCATACTTAACTCACTGCTAAATCACAGTTGGAGTTGGAGGTACCGACTCACCGGCCTCCACCACATGGTCCATGGTGGGGAAACGCTTGAAGACGGCCGTGCTGACGGAGCGCAGGATGAGCAGGGCTGACAGGCTGGCGTAGCGCATCATGGTGCGCCTCAGCAGGCGGCCTCGCTCGTCGCTCCCCTGGAGGCCCCCCGACAGGACGCACATGAGCCGGTCAGGGAGAGGGATGCTGGTGTACTGGCTCCACCAGCGGTTCACCACCAGGGTCACGTAGAAACCTGGGAACAGCAGTAATGAGGAGACACAAAGGTGATTACACTGGAGACGCAGATCAGAGCTCAAATCTGGTTCTCCAGTGAACTCTGGGGCCCAACAGTTCACATCACCTGAGGTCAAAGGAACCCTCAACAAAATGTTTAGCTTTATTGTTACATAACTTACTCTATTAGGCCCAGCTGATACATCACAATGTAAGTAATATAAGGTAATCTGGATTCATCACACACTGCATATGTATGTAAGCTTTAACAAGATGATGTAAATTCATGAAGAAAAAATATGTGGAAATATACCAAATCAATACATGTTCACTGTGGAGTCTGTAAGAACCAGAGACAATATTTTCAGGTAATCCAGATCTATCACATGTGTATGTACGATTTATGATGTATGCTTGAAGAGAAGAATAAAAAAATATATATGAAGAAAACCTTAAATCAATAAAGTAACAGTGCACACTGTGGTAAAATGCACTTTCTTACAGACAAATAAGTCTGTAAGAATTAATTCATATATTCATTTCTATGAATATATGCTGTATATTCATAGAAATGTTTCCCACCGTATTTTAATTGATGTTTTTGCTTTCCCAAAATTATCTGGCACTACTCCACAATTTCCACAATTAGTTAGATAAATAAAAATTCATAAGTTATTTTATTAAAATTCTTATTATTAAATGATGCTGTCTGGGTTTCCATTGTAAAGTCTGAGGCTCATCAGCTGTTGCCCCAACAACAATGACATAATACTATGGAGCCAATGCATCAGAGAGCAATACTGACAGATTATCTGTGTATGCAAGGTTTAGTGAGATAGTGTACATATATGAATAAAGAAGAAAGAACACATATGGGACACATATTAACTCAATAAAGTTGTAAGTGCAGATGTTTTGGCACATTGGAGTCTGTAAGAATAAGTTGATATCATAATGTATAGTCAGAGAAATGTCACATTTATATATAATATATATGTTTTAATAGAATATTTGATCTCTCCCAAAAAATGTATTGACATAAATGCTTTCTACAATTAGTCATTTAATCAATGTTACCATTATAACATTTTAATTCCCTGCATTGCCTCCAGTCGGCTACATATATTTATATCTATGTGTCCAAAGCAAACCTATAAACCTATAGAACAGAGAGCTTGAGTCTAGAGCTGAGGATCCCTGACATGAAAACAGATAATAAACTGTCATGAACATTTTCTGGTTCTCATTCATCAAACCCATCTGAACAAACAAACTGCGGATGCCTGGGACACACTGTGATCTCAACGTAACAAGAACGTGAGGAAATCTTACCCAGTACGAAGGACATGGGGATGAGACTGGCATAGTGGTTGCAATAAATCGCCAGTTTTTCAAAGTACCTCTTTTGGTCATCATAGAGGACAAATCTAAAAAATAAAAGGTAAAATTCATTTCAAAAAGATTTGTAAATGAAAACACTGATGTGTCTCAGTTGACAGTCTTTTCTTGAAGCTGCTGTCTCACCTGTAAGTGACGCTAATGGCCGTGTACATGGCAAAGAAAGCCAGGAACTCTTTGTACAGCACCTTGTAGATGCTCCCCTTCCACACCAGCAGCAGCTTGGAGAAGCCACAGAAGCGGGCGTTGGCGACTCTGGCCGTGTAGGTGACCGTCATTGGTGAGAGATCACTGGGTCCTCAGGGGCAAAAGAGCTGAGAGGAAGAAGAAAAGCACCACATCTGTAGGTAAACATCTGCAGTGAGACCAGAGCGGATCATGGAACAGAGATGCTCAAACTGTCTCATATCACATACAAGTTTTCAAGGTTTCATTTGTTCAAATTTGACAAGAACAAAAGCATAGAAAGTTTTAAGATGTGAATCCTGAACAAACAGAGCTCCCCGTTATATCAAAAGATAAAAAAGAAACAATGCAAAACAAACCCACTACTACAACTTATGATAATGATAATAAAAACATAGTGGAAAGGAATTCATATATATTTGAATCATAAGGCAGAGAACTTAATACCAACATTTATTAATTAATTTATAAAACAGTCTAAGTTATAAAGCAGAGTTCATTGTGTGCTCCCTGATGTGCCACTTAAACTTAGTCTTTAGGTTGTGATATCAATGTAGCACCACAGACTTTAAAGTTAATGCTCATTTAGTTTATCTTTATATTAAAAAAGCTTCTTCTCACCTCTTGTGGGGTTTTTCCGTGATGAACGCGCCACTTGCTCAGCGCATCCCTGTGCGTAATTGGCACCACTGGAGAGGTACAGTCACATTCTCACTCAGGCAGGACAGTCCTCTCTGTGCTGCTCTGTGTGCTCGCCGGTGGTGGAGTGTTTCTCTGTCTTTTCCTCACAGAGCTCATAACTCTGATGTCCCCTGGCGTCAGCTCGGTTGACTCGGGGGCTGCTCCGGCTTGTAATGGCTGTAATCCTTCGGAGCCTCACTCGGTGCGTCCAGTGGTCAGTGCGCCCCCGGGGTTAAATCCCCCCCAAAATGAGGAGGAGGAGCTCGTTAGCGCGGCCCCCGACCGGCACAGCGCGGCTCGCTGATGGACCACAAGCGACAGGCCGCAGCGCCGGGGCCACAGAGAGCGCACAGGGCAGTGGAGGGGATTATACAACTGCAGCAAGTGGACCATGGCAAAGTTTCGTGTTAAGTGATATGAAAACAACAAGCAATTTGCGGCGTCACAGATCTACAAGTCCCCCTTGTTGCGGACTGAATAACAAACAGATTATTTTACAACAGAGCAGATAGACACAGTGGAGACGTTTGTCATTGCGCCTCCTTCACCTTTTCTTAGAAGAAGATACAAATTACAGTTGGATGAGATCACCCCACTTGTGCCAAACAGTAACTGGACCGAGTCAGTTTCACAGCAACTTTCCACCGAAACCTTTTTTTAAATGTGGTGTGTATTTTTTAAAGTTATCCCTTTACGCGTATCCCTTTCATATTTACCTTTTTATAAAAAATATAAATAATAAATTCAAAAATGTGAATTTAAATATTAAATTGAAACCTAATCATTAAATGATAAACCTAAATGTTGAATCGAAATGTTAAAAGTAAACCCTAAATATTAAATCTTAATATTTCATGTTTAGACTTAACATTGAAATCAAATTCAATATATCTTTTACAAAAAATTAAATTAGACAATTGCTGTAAACCTGGTAAGAAAAAGTTCAAACGTAAAAATACACCACTTTTTTTAATGTTTGGCCAAAATATGGTGAAACGTCGCTGTTGTTTTCAGCATGTGCTGCAAACATTTAACCCACTGTTACCAACAAAAACCCACAGTATTCTCATTTCACGTCTGACATCATCTACATCACCTTTGTGGGTTCTAAGACTAAATTAAATATCATAAAAATAATAAAAAATGGGTTGATATTAGGCCTTACATAGCTACTCTTAAATTGTCACTGTAGAGAATAAAAATAAAGTTTCTTTAATTGACTTTGGAAAACTCTTCCCCTTGCAGTTGGTGTCCCTGACCAGTAGGAGGCACTGCAGCGCCCTCATTTCAAGCGTCATTGCAAGGTTTTGAATGCAGGACTTTCACTCGAAGTAGAGTATTTTTACAAGTGTGGAATTAGTACTTTTACTTCAGTAAAGGATCTGAATACTTCTTCCACCACAAATGCAATTCTGCACCCGGACAATTCATTTAAAGTTAACCCTTTATAATTTAACAAAATCAATAAAAATAATAATTGTACTTTTTGCATGCGTCTTTCATTTTTTGAGCATAAAAGGCTTGTTTGTGCTCCTGAATCTTCTCGCTCGAGGTTAAATGAGTCCGTCAGACACAATCTGCAGCCTGATCAGGACACAACATCAGATCAAAACAATGACCACAAAAGGCTCTGAGCTGAGGCAAGTTCATTTTAATCAACACTTGCTAAATAATTTATAGAAAACAGCTTTGTATCGTCTCAAAAGCATTCAGTTACAGAGGGGAGAGATGAAGAGTCGGATTGAGGGGTGGAGTAACCTGTCTTCTCTATGTGTCTGTTGGGAAATGAAGTAATTCAATCATCAAATCAGCCAATCAGAGTCCACTCTAGGGCAAAGATGCTTTACTCACCATTCATTGGTTCAACATCATTGATCAAGCAACATTCAATATATTTTTGATTAACAATGCACTAAATAAGGCTACTAATGTCTTTCAATTGTGTTCCCATAAGTTATAGTCTTAAGTAAACAGATATAATGATTGACAGAGCTTGTGGGAGCATGTGCTGGGGATTCAGCAGAAACAATAATGAACGTTCAGCCACTGAAACATCAGGTCACAAGCATCATCTGTCTGAAGCAACTAGATGCCTACAATATTCAACAGAGGCCATTAAAGGCAGGGTTGGTAATTTTTTTAAATCCTCTTCTCGTCCTGATAGCCATCAATAAATATAGTTGTTTGTAAGAAATAAAGAAAAAAAGCCTGTGTCTGTGGCCCTCGCACGACTTAATGAAATGATTGGCTGGTGTGCCTGTCTGTCACTAACGGATCTGCCTGTCTGCGAGCCCCCTGTTCGTGGCGTCACAACACGTGACCGGGGTCTTCACAAGTCGGGGAGACATTCCCCTCTGAAGCAGAGACGTTAGCCAGAAGTTAGTGAGCTAGTCACAAAAAAGTTGTCTATTAGCGTTGTAAGTCAGTGAGGTTTCATGTGCTTCAGGGCCATAGCTTTGTTGAGAGGAACAATGGGAGGGGGTGGGATGTATCTGTGATATGGTGTTGCCGGCTTCTCCAGGATTACCAACCCTAGCTTTAAGACTGTCCAGTTAAAACGATAACAGAGGCACAGACTATTTAAAGCTCCTAGTTTGACATGATTCAAAATCTCATTGACGTTAAGTAACTGCATTTACACCATAGTCGCATGGAGGAGTGAGTAAAGATTTGACAAATGGTAAAAGACACTTTTTTGCCAAGCCATAATTCTTTTAAAATTGTTTTTCTTTATGTCTGTTTTCACTGCCCTGCCGTCACACTCTGAATCTGTCGACATCTGGATGCAAGGTCCGGATGTGTGTGAGATGAGTTAGTGGGAAATTTTAGTCAAGTCAAACTGGAGAACGCACACAGCCACCAAGTCACACGGAATAAACATCAACCATCTGAAATGAGGAACACACAGCACCGTCACTGGAAACACATATTTAGTTTTTACACAATTGAAGCTGGACACTGTGTCAGATGGAGGGGGGGTTGTTAAGAAAAAGTGAAATGCTTTAAGGAGGAATAGTTTGACTGCCACACGGAGGATATGGAGACAAGAGGAGGTGAAGTGAGAGTCAGGCAGCTCTTATCTGTCTTATCTCTAACAATACAGCAGAATATATTTGTGTGTTTGTGATCATCAGCTCCCCTTCATTAAGCGCCTGTGTCTCGCTGTAGAGGTGCTCTACTTCGGATGATGGGCTGACGACTGAGTGGATCACCTTGAGCCTGTTACTGTGGGGCTTGAGGCCAGTGTAGGAGGGGGCTCACAGGAGGGGAGGTCAGACTGTAGATAGAGGTGTGGTCTGCAAAGAGGGGGCAGAGGGAGGGAAGTCCTGCAGGGAGGGAGATCACTTGTTTGGGGGCTTGTACGGTTCCAGAAGCTGCTTAGAGAACGTGTTAACCTTGTCGGCACCTCGAACTTCATGGGGCAGCAGCGGCAACTTGACTATGTGGAAATCTTCATAAAGGTCCTCCATCTGTAGAGAGAGGGCAGGCCATGAAAAAGGACAATAACATGTTACACTTATTAAATATGTTGGTTTCAATAATGCATCTGTATTTTAACAGCTTTGAACACAAACTACTGTCTCGTACCTGGTCTAAATACTTGGACTGAATTTTATGGCGGGCTTCACACATTTTACACGGCCTCTCTGTCTCAGGGAAAACAAGTTGGTTGACGATGACGTTGTGCGTGTCGATGTGGCACTTGGCCAGCTCCTGGATGAGCCGCTCCGTCTCGTACAGGGAGAGGAACTCAGCGATACAAACACAGATGAAGGTGGTCTGTTCCTAATGGAGGGGAAAGAAACGGAGAAGGGTTACACTCATATACAGAAAAGCTTTAAAACAACTACTAAAAACGCTAGGGTTGGTAATCCTGGAAAAGCTAGCATGAGTAGGCCACACTTTGAAAAAATGCAACCGATACATCCCCTCCCATAAGCCCTCAGATTTGTGAATGCGTAAAAGAATCTCCAAATGTGTAATGAGATTTGTGAATTTGTACATGGATCTGAAAATTGTATTTAGTGTGTGTAAACAGATTTGAAAATGTGTTTTAAAAATATCTTCAAATGTATATTTAAAATCCGTGTGTGTGTAATCGGGATTTGGAAATGGGTAAAGAAAATATATAAAATATGTATTCAGATTTGAGAGTGTATTTATATCTGTAAATGTAAATCAGTGGACAGGTTGATATGGAAATGGGATTGTCTACGTAATGCATGAACCAGTACTAAAGCAATTTCTGGGAAAAACTTTATAAACATTCGTTCTTAAATGACAATTTTTAGTCATTGTGTCACGAAAACATTATCTAGTATACAGAGAGCTGAAACTGTGTTGTTGATAGTCCTCTTGTCACAATACTACATGTCCCACCATTGTACACAGGCGTACAGTAGGACGGGTTGGGAGGCTGCACCAACAAAGCACGTGCCCCACGTGTATATGCTGCATAAATGCACACAGCTCAGTGATGAGAAGGTTTACATTAGAAGTGGCTGTTCTAGATCACTAAATGTTAAATTGGTTGTAATAACATAATGAGTGGATTAGATCCTTTTCTCCACCTGCTTCAAGTTATCATCACTATCAATTAACACTCCTGGCACCACTTCTTCACTTAAATGATGGTGGGAACCAGCTAGAGAGCTGGAAAGCCTTTGGGCTCCGCTACAGCAACACCTCAATGGAGGAGCCCAGGTCTGTAAAGTGTAGTATGACAAGCCTAGTGTATATGCACGCAAGCACAACGAAACAAAACCCTGCAACATAAAAGCAACTGCACAGTAACACTTGTTATCTTAAAGAGAAAGTAATGTGATTGTATAATAACTACAAGTGCTGTGTATCTATGTGACTTACAGGGTCTTTGAACTGCTCACTGACTGAGCGGATGACAGGCAGCGTCTCTTCAAGCTTCGAGGCAAGCTGGTCTGCGTTCATGTCACCCAGACCGAGCATGTTACACATCTACAAACAATGAGAGAAACAGAGAGAACCTTGTTTTCATTGCAAAAGAAAACGTTTCACGACAACCCCAAATATAATGTCATTGCGGCTTTTTCCATTCATCTATTTGTTTTACTATTTCAATTGAAAGCTCATCAGCAGCCCATCTCACTTACCTGTGAGATGAAAGGGCTGATCTGGTTCTTGATCTGCATGAGACGACCCAGCCCACGCTCCACAATGGTGGGGAAGTTAAGCAGCCGCAGTGTGTGGCCAGTGGGGGCAGTGTCAAAGACCACCACTGAGAAGTTCATTCCTTTCACTAACCTGAGGCACAGGAAGACAATTGTATAACTCACAACTGGACAACTTTTCTTTATGGACTCCATCATACTAGACTAAAAGGTAAATTCAGCGGTGGATCAGTGCTGCTTGTAGGAAAATGTGCTTTGGTTTTGTATCGACCAGGAGATCTCACCTCATGACCTCTGCATAGCTCATGGCCTCATCGATGCCAGGGAAGGCACTCATGGCTTCCTGCATCATCTTCTTGCCCATGCTGAGCATGTTGTCCTCTTCGAAGAACTCATCAGGCAGCTCTGCTACACCCAGGCTAGGGTCAATCTCCTGCACTCACACACAACACAAACACAGAAACACAAACACAAATTGACACGCATACCAAAAAACATGTTTGAAACTGCCTGCAAATGTTTTTTGGGCCTCTGGGGATTCTGTTTGTTACACAACGATGGTTTGTGCTTTTGAGACCCAGATGTGGAACTGACCATCCTCATGACACAGAAGAGATACTGATCTCATGCGCGAAACTTCATTTTCCAAACAGAGCATAAAGAAACCTCTTTAATAACAGATATAGCTATGATTCTATCTACTTGTTTTAGGAGACTTTTCAAATGTGATTGGGGGGGGTGGGGGGGTGTCATTACGATTTTAACTGCTGCTTATACACATACATGGTCAGAGAATCACTGTTGTTTAGTCAGTTTTAATTTCATCAATCAGAGGTTATATTTGTGAACACACCGATAAATCTCAGATGGCGACAGTTATTTTTAATCAATAATCAATAATCAATAATGTTTGTATAATTTATTTAACTCCATGTCTGGGCTTTAGGCTGCTAACTCAGTTGATACAAGGAAAAGATATTGGATACATGGATGGATGGAGATAAAATGTGCAAGAACTTTTTTTCTGTAGCAATAATAAAAAAGGAAAGTATTTTCTAAATTTCTCCCCCACCAAGAGCAGAACTGATAACAGCAAAGCGTTTCCAATTGGACCAGTTAAACAGCGGGTTTTGGAAACCATCCCTAATGGTGTCAAAAATCGAATTGAGTCCAAATTAGCTGCTTTAGTTTCAGGGTCATGGTATTGTACATGCTGGCTCATTATGTCACACTCTCATTTTGTTACTGGGTCTCTTGAATAGAAAGAGTGCCTGTTAATGTTGAACCATCTGAACCTTTCCTGCAATGACACGTAAAAATGTCTCCTGTAAAAATGTTTTACAGTATTGATATAATTCTAGCTTTTAAACAATGTTAAATATTTAGTAACTTGAGGGCTGAGTGCACAATAAATCCATCTGTGTTGATTGTGTAGCTTTTTCTATGACTTTGACTTAACTGTGGATTTTTCATACAACTTATTTTTATTGTAGAAATTAGATTACTCTACCACCCAACTTGTACAGACACTCCTTACTCTGTCTGCGACATGTTCCTGTTCTTTTTGCAGGTTGACTCACCATCGCAAAGAGGTTTTCATAGCCCTTGACCTTGGTCGGCACCTTTGAGAACTTCTGGTCAAAAGCATCAGAGATGTTATGGGCAGGATCTGTGGAGATGATCAGGACACTCTCCCTCACCGCAGCCAGCTGGACAGCCAAACTACAGCTGAACAAATGACACAGACGAGACACGTTGGTACAGCAGGTGTAGACAACAGTGGTTAAAGTTCCATTTTGTATGTGGTACTGATAATAAGATTGAAATCGGACTGAGACTTTGTTGTTACGCCGTTGTTAAGCACCTTAAATGTTCTTTTCCTAAGCTGCATTATGTATATTCATTAATTTGATCAATTTATTTGATATAAAGAGTGCTCATTAATCCAAAGACAAAACACTGCACATGAGCCAGAGTTACATGTTTAAACTATTTTCATTTGCTGTCCAAAAAAAACGTTCAGATACAATCAAAGCCCTAGTTATGTGTAAAAATCTACATAAGATAAAGTACAATGTTTACATGTGATCACACGTTTGTTTAGTTATAATCCGCATCTTAATACATTTTACTGAGGTTAGAAAGTTGTTGTTGCATTTACTGAACGTTTCTGCGTGGGCATCACATCCTCAATACTGCAATGATGTGTATTTAACGCCTTTAACATTGAATATTCCTAATGATATTTTAAGAATCGCTCAGTGAGTCTTGGCAGCTGTAGTTAATGCAAGATAGCAAGCTAGTATGTAGGCTAGTGTATCCTCAAGAAAGTAGTCCATTATCGTCTTTTAGCCACAATGCTAATGCTAAGTCTATTTAACACGGTTTAGATAGATCTTCCATTGAACATGGAAATAAACAGCTTGTCAATGTCAAACCGCAGCGGAATTACCACACACACACACACACACACACACACACACACTGACAGGCGCATGTGTCAATTGGCTAAAGTTAGCAAGTGACAGTGCTAGACAGCGATCAACCAGCCGGCAAACTGTCAACTAACTCAGGGATGACTGACTGACGTTTAACACAACGCTAATATCAATTTAGCTCAAAGCTAACACGTCTTCGGATAGTGAGCTAACTCCCATCTAATTCTTATTCTGGGGAAACTGCGCGGTGGACTCGTTTACTCACACTGATCCACGTCAACTAGTAATACAGGCTAAAGCTAGCTGCGTTAGCTAGCGAGTCAAAGCCTGGAGGCGACGAGCGGTTCTCTTCCACTCACCTACAAGTCGTTTTACCGACACCTCCCTTCCCTCCCACAAATATCCACTTGAGGGATTTCTGCTCGATGATGTTCTTCAGAGTTGGTTCTAACGGCTCCACGTCAGGAGCATCTTCGAATTCGTCTTCCACAGAAGCTGCCATCTTGTCTGTGTACACTGCACCGTGCGGCAGTGAGGGCAAGCCTAAACCGTGGCAGCGTAGAGGCACTTCCGGTGTCAACAGGAACTGCCACTGATATGGAAATGCGGCCTTTGTTGCCACACTGTTTAAAGGCAGCTGTCACAGTTGCGCCACTGTCTGAGAGCAACTGAAGCTGTTTGTGATTTTTTTCAATGAGATATATATACTGGTTTATGAAAGTTTATTAGATAGTTTGAAGCTCTGGGGGTTGGATTCCAAATGAATCAAGAAGAGTTCCACATCTATCAGATCCATATGCATGATCTTGGTGTCTGTGGATAGGTAAGAACTCAAAATTCTGTATTAGTAACAGTGTGACAATAAACTGTGATAAACCAAAGGAGAAATGTACATATTTATCCTTGCCTTAAATTCGACATAAGATGGTGAATAGCTCCATGATAGCAATGATGCACAGAGATGCCACTGCTCATGTAGCAATTTATTGACTACAGCTGTACCAAAGTAGATGGAAATACCTCAAAGCAACAAAGTGTTCAGTAACGGTAGGACCAGGCACACTCCATTTATATTTATGATTTAATATCTCCATGATTTCTTCGGCTTTCAAAAAAAATATCATTATGTTATTTGTTCTGTGCCGCTGTCAGGAGTCTGAAGTGTGGCACAGGCACATCTTATAAATGATCAGTAGACAAAAATAAAAGAATTAACATGGCATGGCCCCTTAAAATGCTTATAAATATTATTAAAGTTTAACTAAACCCCTTAAACATAAAGAAAGTAGAAAAGACTAAAACAGATGTGAAGGGATGACACCATAACTGTAGGCAGCGTCTCAACCAATCCATGGCCCGGAACAATAACAAGTAAGTTCACAACTAGTCCAAATCTCCCTGAGAGTCACAAACAGCGGTAGTTGCTCTCAGTGTATAAACAGTATATACAGTCTATGGTGGCAGCAAAGGCCGCTGCCTCCAAACAAAGGTGGGAGCTGCCGCGGCAGGTGCCCTAATGCAGCCTGGCAGCAGTGGGATTTCAAGTTTCAGTTTAATGACACAAAACAAAGGCAAAGCATCAACAGCATTGAAGCAGAATCGGTACAAATATGACAAAGAAATCAGCCACATATAAGAGCGTGCTTCACAAAACAAGTGGAGAAATACAGATCAATTAGTCTTGGTGCTCAGAACAGTAACACGCTGATAAACATTAACATAAACTACGTATGAATCTCAGGGAGTAAGTCACAAACAGCGGTAGTTTCCCCCAAACAGCCGTGGTAACTGTGGCAGCTGCCTCAAATCGCGGCAGCTGCCTTTACATATCAGTGGCAGTTTCTGCTGCCACCGGAAGTGCCTCTACGAGCTGCCGCTGCCACGATTTGAGCTTCTGTCTCTCCCGTGCGGCTCCTGAGAGGGGACGAACCCGGATGTAGAGATGCATTCACCGACACTCGGAGTTTTGGGGCTAAACGCGACTGTGGCACTGGTTTAAAAGCATGAATGTTTCGGAATAACGATAAATACTATAAGTTCTTAAAATATACCCATGTTTGAAAGTAAAATAAGACAACAACAAGAAGCAGTGACAACAAATAACTTTGTGGTCAGTGTGAGGGATGTATCCTAATTGTTATTCTGCGTCAGAGTTTATGACAAACTACCTCTAAACGTCTATTAGGGGAGGGGCCAGAATGAACAGCACAGTGAACATTTCAAAAACCAGGTGGCGGTAGTGAGTCTTTCCTCCTGACCTTATTAGGGCCCTAGCAACAACAGTGCAAAGGCCCTACTGCTTTTCATTTGATTATCATCAGGCAAATGAATAACATTTTTGACGGCTTGAACATTCTCGAAAACTCACCAAACTTTGCGGGCGCATCAGGCCTGGTGAAAATGTACATATTCTGGAGTAATTTGAAATGGGCGTGGCAAAATGGCTCAACAGCACCACCTACAAACACAGCCCCTGAGTTTGCTTTCACCGATTCACTGTTATCCTCCTGCCTGGAGCCGTGCTATCCCTTTAAGCTTTTACATATGGAGCTATGAGGGCATCACATACAAAAAACAAATGTCACATGAAACAAAAGCAGAAACTTTCTGCAAAATCTTAAACACCGTTACACGGTCAGATGCTATTTTAGACAAAACACTTCTCGTTGTAAAAATACATTTGAAATGGCACAATCGGTCAAACATTTCCCTTTGGTTTTTCATTTGGGAGTTGACATGTTTTTTTGCTGTAAAACATTAATTAATTTGTCACACTTTAAACCCAGAGGAGAGTTGAAAAGTCGGCAGTGTGCTGAAAATGCTGCCATAGACATTGAAACCACAGCCCACATGACTTGAATGCAGCACATCCCTCGAGGGGCTGATGGGGTCTTAACAATGACTGTTTAGCTTCACTGATACCAGATATTTACTTTACTTTTAGGGGGAGTGCTTGTGACAGGAAGGCTGGAATATTAGTAGTGACACAGAGTGATTAAGTAGCATGTATATATATATATATATATATATATTTATATAAGAGTAGAGTATCTTTTTATTCAGTCATGAAAACATTATACATAGTATACACATAGTTGACATTCTATGTAAAAAGAGAGTGAAAATACACAGGCAGAAGCATGATGCTTATATATGCCTGTCCTACATTACTGTCCATCCAATTCATCATCCAGATATAAACAAAGCAAAACAAACTGATTATTCACACTTGTAACCCTCAAAAATAGCATCATGATGTAATGCATCTCTAGATTTGTTCAGGATTGCTGTCTTTAAAAGTAAACAGTGCACATGCAAATAAAAACAAAACAATAAACTAAGGATAGGCGTTACATTGTCCACTCATTGGTTGTCTGGTTGCCAAGTGATGTTGCTGAGAAAAAATTCCCAGAGGGAAATTTATTAGATTCTGCTTAAAGCCATGTACAGCACATGCAATGTCTCACTTAATTAAACGTGCCTCAATAGCAGCATAAAATACATATTGTGCATATTGAAACCAAGCTGCAGCCGGTGATGAGAGAAACATTCACTTACATGAACATGTACATGCTGTAACCACAGGAGAAGACATTTTCCTCCATAAACAACTCTTCATGGCTTCACTCGTCCCCACTTCTGCGCTGCCGTTATACCTTTTGCTCTTAATCTTTCTAGATCCATCACCTCTGTCTCTGATCTCCAGGCAGTGCCAAGCCAGAATCTTTATGTGTGCTGTCTGAGGTCTCACACACTCCATTCCACTGGGAAAGGAGCAACTTTGCACTTGGTCCGATCTTTCGCAGTCTGTCTGCCGCAGCCAGCGAGGCCAGAAAGCTGGGCTCAGGTCCTTCCACTGGTAGGTTAGTTCACACGTGGCAGAGCGTAGTAGCCAGGATCGAACCGAACTGGCGACATCTGGAGGAAGAGGACCCAAATCTAGACCTGCAGCTTCCTTCTCCAGCTTGTGGTGATGGTTTGCTGCAGCCTCTTTCAGCTCTGGAGGAGGATTCAGGTTAGTGGGTGATTTGCCAGGCGGTGTGTCTCCATGCAGCAAAAGCCGCCTATCACCGTCACCCTCAGTGGCCTCAGGTGGCTTCTCTATAGACGTCCAGAAGGGGTGGAAAGAGCATCCAAGAAGATGCGGGAGGCGAGAAGGCCGGCGGTGTCTGGGTTTGGGCATGTCCTGGTAATCCTCCATGTTTGTCAGCAGAGTGTATGGACGCATTGGCTGCGAGAAGGACAGGAGACTGGCTCTCAGCATAAGAAATGGTGAATCAAAGCGTGAATCCTCCTGGTCTTGAGGGTTTGAAAGCTGATTCTGTGTTGACATATTAGAAGTAAGAGCTTCAAATCCATGTAGAAGGAGGGACACAGAAAATCCAGCAGAGACAGACACAGTTGAATGCTCCAGACATGATCCTGTGTCTGTATGATTAAACAGAGGAATGTAAAAATCGTTCCTCTAATCTTCCTCTGGCTGCTTCAGGGACTCAGTGTACTCAACACCAGACATCCTTGAGCTCTTAACCAACAACATACTGAAAATGATGGCCTTATCACACAAACAGCAGGCGTATTATGAAGTATGGCCAGAGCCCAACCGAAGCTCCCACTTCTCCTTCAAGGCTCTAACTCACCAGAGTGAAAAAAAATACAGCACGGCTCTACTTTGGTTTGGTTTCATGTAAATGTGTTGATTGCCAGAATTAGGAACAGAAAAAAAAGTGTTTACATATTTCACACAAAGCAGGAAACAAGACAGGAAGAAGCATGATTTGACCTGGATTAAGTGGAGCTGTGTCACCAACCCCAGACACAAGATCTTCAGAAACAACAGATGAAGAGTTTTCTAACACAAAGACGACACTGAGATCGGTTAGAAAACAAGCTCCAGGGAAAATTCACTTCATGGCGGCGAAGAGAAAAACATGTGAAAAAGAGGACGGATGAAACATGTTTGCAGGACAATGTCCCGTTTATTCTCATTTACACAAAATCAAATTTCTTCTTCGAAGGCCTGCGATGGTGTGATATCAAATATATGTTCAACTGTAAACTCTTGTTCACATCGACATTAGAATAATACATTTCATAAATACATCCACATAAAGTTGTACTTACAGAAAGGTACGAACAGCAAAATTAACTAAGAAATACTGCATATGAGTTGATCAGGCACTAGTTCTGTAGTGTCAGGTTTTACTGTGTGTGTGTGTGTGTGTGTGTGTGTGTGTGTGTGTGTGTGTGTGTGTGTGTGTGTGTGTGTGTGTGTGTGTACTTTCAGAGATAACCTGACTTGGCCCAGCCTGTCTGTATGTATAGCCTTCCACTTCCCCACACTCAGAGTGAAAAAAGCTGGTCATGTGATCTGTCCTCTTGCTGGCTTGCCGGTGGCGGCGGTCTGGACGCTGCGGGCGGCATGCTGCGGGTCCCCTGGCTGCTGTGGTCTGCCACCTTTGCCCGATCCTCCAGAAACATATCAAATTCTGCAAGAGATGTTTACAGTTAAAAGGTGTGTGTTTGTTTACGTATGAACACACATAACAGAGCAGGATCTTCAAAACATATTTAAAATTAAATGGCGGTGATGCGGCCAGCTACACACCTTCACTGGACACTCCCTCGCACACTGAGGACTGCTGCCCCTGCATGTCCAAACACAAGAAAACACAAAGGCTAAAGATCACATCATACTGTTATCAATCACTCTCCCTCCTAACACCCACAGCGTTAGTTCCATAGAAAACTGTATATAACCTCACCATATCGCAGGATAACCACTTGTCAATATTGTTCTGCGGAGAGTTTTTCGTCTGTGGCATCTAAGGGGAAAAGTATTCAAGAGACAGACATGAGGACACTGTGTTGTAGCTATGTATACAAACAGAAATACACTTTGTACTCTCAAAATAAATCTTCTCTTCACATCCTGGTGTGTGTGTTACTGAGGTTCACTCACTCCTCCTGTGACCTGCAACCTGGTGTCCAGAGCTCCGGCGAGGCCTTCCACTGCTCCTGGGTCCTCATATCTGACACTGGACACACCCATCAGGGACATATTGTAATGATGCAATGTGGGTTATATTTAGGTGAATAGGAACTGACCAGGATCAAACCATGGACATTACATTTCTGTGACATGCACTGTTACCATAAGTCTTTACTTGTTATTAGGGATGGACTTTTTTTATGTGATGCAGTTAAGAAAAAATCTAAATCAGCAACGTCACAAAAATATCTTGGCCTAATACTTCACTTTTATATTCAAGGCTGCACACAAATATACAAAACACATGTTCCTCTTTGCCCCCATTTCAGACCTGGTATTAATATCTGTCCTGAGTGATCCTAAGTGAACACACCCATATGTATCCTAAATGCGTCCTGAGATCCAATCACATCTCCCATTCGGAGGTGGTCTGGGACGCATGTGGCCACCTACTCTGCTGACGTCCTCTGACTTGCTACAGTTTCCCAATGATTCAAACGTATTTTTAAGTTTCTCAGTTTCCATATCCTGATTTGTTTGTGGCCACAATATCAACACTGACCACCACACAATGATTGATACCTTTCTTAAATTGGTCAAAATCTTTCTTTATAGCACTGGTCCATGAGATTCATTCAGACCCTCCTGATCTCTCTCTACCTCCCTCATGCCGACACAAACACAAACATTGTCATTTCAACAACATGTTTTTTTCTTCTCAAACAGAAATGATGCACAATGATTATTTGCTTATAGAGCAGGAAAGTGAGATACGATCACAGGTGGTCACAGGAGACACATTCAGGACGCACTTTTGTGCCACGTGTGAACAGAGGAACTTCATAATATCGACTTGTGACTGGATCTCTCAGGGCGGATGTTAATACCAGGTCTGAACAGTCTGTCTGTCACCAGTTACTGTAGCACCACTCACCTTTTCCTCTGATCAGCCAGGGAGCTGCCTCTGGTCTGAGCAAACATGTCAAACTCCTCCTCCTCTTCTGAAAGGTAGAGGGTTCACTCATGAAGTCACAACTCAATGTAACAACAGCCAAGATTTTGTAATGCATCCTGTAGTCTTTGCAAAACATTACTCACAAGCAAACAAATGGACACAGGTGAAAACATAACCTCCTTGGCGGAGGTAATAATAAAACCCTTCTGACTGATCCTCTCTCCACATACAGATCACATGGTACAACAATGCATTTTTTTTTAGGATTTACTCCGTGGATCCACTGTTGCTTTTCCTACTATGTATGCCACCCATGTAATGTCCAGCCACAACATCCTGTTTTTACCAGACAAACAACAAATAATAAACGCTAGACTTTAGTTACAAGAGATCATTCATGTAGATTTGCTGTTGCAAAATACGGCACATACAGTATGAGGTTAAGGTCATACAGCGTTGACTCACTGTGAGGGGCCGGTTGCCTCTGATTGGTGGAGGTGCTTTCTGTTGGTTGGCTGGTTGTTGTGATGACAGCAGGTTGGCTGAGAGTGGGCGGCTGTGGGCTGACGTCGATGAGGCTCGTACTGCTGGCAGAGCTCTGCTGAGAGGAGGACACGGCCCACTGGGTGTGAGTAATCTCTTACAGCTCACGTGACAAAGAAAAGAAGTTTACACCTCACAGCTTTTTGGGAAATGCAGTAGTGCGTTCATTATTTCAAACAAAAGAGGAAGACAACATCTGTCATCGTACCTGCTGAGGACTTGAGATCTGGGCCTTGTTAAGTCTGTCAAACCTAAAATACAAACATAATACAACGAACGTGAAATTAAACAAGATACATACAGCTTATTTAAAACGAGCCCTGTCTGACTCATTTAAAACAGCAAAAGCTCGGCTGCAGCTCACCTCTCGTAGCGGATGAAGGCGTTGTTGAGGTCATCGTTGACCACGAGCAGCTCTTCCATAAACCCTTCATCCAGCAGCTGGGGGATGAGCTCCACCACCCGAGTCTGCATGTTCTTACACACAGAGTACAGCTGCTGCTCACGGAGAGGGAGAGAAAAGTCAAGATCGTTATTAATCCTTCACGTTAAATCCAGACCAAGAAAGATGCTCAGGAAGTCGAGGAAAATTTTGTAAACGAGTTGCTGACATGATCACTTTTATACCAATTAATATTATTTTACATTCAGCTCCAAAAAGGCAGCTACTAATGTTAGCTTGTCACATTTTTGTCACTTGCAAGTTTTTCTGTTTAACATGCACATTTTAAGTTATTTGTACGCTGTCACACCTAATCCATGCCCTTCGTTATTATGCAAATATTGGAAAGAGGTGTCAAGACGTTGCTTAAACGTTCAAAATATGTTTACAGCGACCATGTTTTTTCCGCATTCTGACTTCGAAGCACATGATCACAACAAAGTCAGAACACTGACTTCACAACTCAGGAAAAAGGACCTTTCCTCTGACTCCTTACTCTAAAAATAAAAAGTGGACCGTCAGGATTAATAGATCACAAACTACAAAAGAAGACCAGTTATGTGGTACATGTCCTCACTGATGATTGTTTTTAACAGTGTTGAAACGGTGGGGGCATGTTTTCTCCTTCTGTCACACTATGATAAGACATGCTAGACCATTGTGACACATAAAGTACAGACTTGTAGCAGCTCCGTATCATCAGGCTTGCTCTGTCCAGGTACAAGCTCATTCAGCATTTCAGACATCACTGTGAGATTCCCCTTCACCAGCGCCAGCTCGCTCCGCAGCTTCTGCTCCTGGATAAATGCAAAGAAAACTAAACACGGCCATTTTACAGTTTGTTTGTTTGTTTTTTGCTAACTGTTAAGGTTAACAGTGATACAAGCAACACAGTTATTATTCAAGTCTGATTTGACTTGTCATAGCAGGAAATAAACAGATGGAATTAATATTGTTAACACTGGCTCTACTCCAGCATTCACTGCAATGCAATGAAACAACAGACAATGTTATAACAGTAGTTTAAAAGTTTAAAAGTATCTATTCAGCTTCAGTTTCAGCCAACACATTAAAAGATTAGTTAAATCAATTTGGTTGACAGAATGCTATTTTTATTCTGAAAACAAATGCTAAAATACTCTCTCGTCTCTACTTGTGAAATCAATTGTTTTGTGTTTTGCACTGTTTGTCAGACAAAATAAAGAAATTCAAATGTCACATTTGGTTTTGGGAAATTGTGGTAGAAAATGTCAGATTCTTATTTTATTTTTTTTAAACAAGCCCTTAATTGATTAGTCAAGAAAATTAGATAGGAAAATAATCAGTGGTTAATCAGCTAAAGAGTAAATCCTCCAGATAATATAAAGATTAGTTGAACTCCTAGACCTGATTAAAGATTTGTATAAATGGTGTTCCAGAGGCTACTTTTAAAGTGAAACTGCACAATTTAATGTGTTTTTCGAGCTGTAAACTAAATGATATGACTGTTCTTTGATTAAATACATTAATGTTGGTTTTAATAACAAATGCATTAACAAATATTTAAATAAATCTACATTTATGGGTTGAACATGGCTCATAATATCACCCAGCCCTTGCAGGGCCAATGTTAGAGTCAACACTAGCTGACAGCTGTTATTTGGCAGTGGTACCTGTTGTGCAGACAGCGATGCTGGTCTCTCGTTGGGCTCAACTGGAGGTGAAGCGTTCAGAGTGGTCGCCTCTGAGGGAGCCTGTGGTTGTGACTGAGGTGCGGGAGGAGCGACAGCTGTCGTGTCAGGAGTCTCGTTTTCCGGGATACTCTGCGAGATGAAGGCAGAGAGGTCCAGCATATTTAGATACACACGTGTCTGTTTTGATTTGATGTGGTACTTATAAAATCTGCAAGCAGTCTCACCCTGTTTGGAGTGTGGATCGGGGACAGAGCGTCCAGGTCCGTCATGGGGAACTCCAGACCTCGCCTCCTCAAGTCGTCATACACATACACCACCCCAGCCAAAGAAGGAGAGCTGCGAAATGCATCCGCCCAGGACTGGAGATGGGAGCGAGAGCATATGAGGCCACATAGTAAGAATGAATGAATCTTCCGTCCAACACAGTAAACAGTCCAAAACAAAGATCACATGTGAAGAGGAAGAAAAGCAACATGGAGCGAGAAGAGACAGAAATGATCCTTTAGCATTAACAAGCCTGATTCTGTCTAAAGTTATCATTCGTGCTCGTCTGTGATTACAAACAACTGGTTCTGACCATGAAGCACAGAGATGCACGAAGCTATTTAAATGACAAAGAATACTGAAGATTACACTGTTGTACATGACTGCAGACATAATAGAGTTGAACATGACCCTCATGATACAGCTGAAGACATTGTTAAACCACATACAGCAAGAACTTTTAAAGGGGACATAGCATGCAAATTCCACTTTGTTAGTGCTTCTACAGGTTAATGTGGGTATCTGGCATGTCTACCAACCCAAAAACTCTGGGGAAAAAACACTTGCGCGTTTTGTTATAGTTCCTCTAAGTCAGAAACGTCATGCTTGAGCGACTCGATTGAGCTTCCTGGGTATTGTGTCGTAACAAGGTACTGGAAGTCTCCCTACATGGTCTTACAAAACTCCAGGACAACAGAAGGGGAATACAAAGTATGGGATGCATATTTGATCATTTATATCATATAAAATATGTAATTTATATCGTTTAAAATCATGGGGGGAGAGGGGGGAGGGGGGAGCTGGCTCATTAGCATTTAAAGGAACAGGCACTCAAAACAGGTCACTCTGTGGAGGGCTGTTTTATACAGGGTAAAAAGGGTGCTGTTTTAAATGATCCTTGTGGTATTTTGACCAAAGTATGTTACAGACATTTCATTAAGACCCCAAGGAACCATATCAACTTGTGGTAAAATGGGCATGCTATGTCCCCTTTAAGAACTTTTATTTTCTAAGCTTTTTGTCAAATGTGCTGGAACGAGGGTCACTTTCTCTTTGCTCAAAGCTATAGTGTTAACAGTAATCAGGAATTCTTTATGGAAGTTGGACATATATTTGTCCCCTCTCTGTAAACTGTGGCCCCTTTATGACACCTGATTTACAAAAATCAGAGATATTCCACTGAGCTGCTAGTTGGACAAAATATGAGGAATTGTGGTCTGTGAAAATGCGTCGGGTATGTATGTCATATATGACATCTTTTCACACATGAATATTACTTGAATATTAAATGAAACAAGCAGCAAATTAATTCATAATAGAGAAAATCATTAGTTGCAGTAGACAGTTTCTATCACACTGTCCCCTGAAGGAAGCATCCCCTTACCTGTATGAGGCTGAGCACCCTGTCATGGAGGGCAGTGGGTGGGTTATTTTTGGGCAGAATGGAACGAACCAAAACCCCTTCAATGAACTCCTGCGATGCCACGAGGACATGGAAGCGGTGGCCGCAGTTCTTCACACAAGCCTCAAGAACCTGTGAGACCCATGAGATAAAGAGACATATTTAAATCAAAATCAAAATGTAAAACTAAAGCTTTGGTCGTCATGTTCTCATTATGAATGTTGATCCACTATAAGCATGTGCACTGAAACCATTGCCTCTAGACCACCAGCCAATCAGGAGCTGATCTCATGAACAAATTCATAAAACATTTATATACAATGACCTACAGATGATTAACTCACAGTAAGGGCCAACATGATCTCTCTGAAGTTCTTGTTTCCTACGATCCTCTTCTTTAGAGCTTTGACTGCATCTTTGGGACTAACAGGGAGAACAAACTTTGCGGCAGGTGATCATTGAACATTTATTTCCATGTTGATATTCTAAAAATAAAAAACAGGCAATAATCATTAACAAAAACAGAAAAATAGGTTTTCTGTTGAAGAAGCACTAATGAAAGTAGTGCTGTTCATGATTCAAATGTTCAAGGAACGACAATAATGTCTATTAGTAAATAAAAACGTTTTACTGTAGACATCTAACTACAACAAACACACTTTAGACTTAGAGTGACATTCTTCATAGCATCACAAACCAAATGGCAAATGAACTATAAAAAATGGTCTTTAATGTAATAATAAAAACCAGCGCCAAAGAAAAGAATGTAACTGTAAAGGTAAAACTGTGATACAGTGTAATAACTCATCAGAAAGGTTGGGCAGTGTGCACCAGATCATGAGACCGTGCTGGGTGGCCTGGATTTGCCTCTTTCACCAGTAATCATGATACTGACTTGTACTGAGAGGTCAAGAACAGGACAATCTCAGTCTCCACTGGCTCGTCTGCTCCACTGGAGAGATAAAGACCAAAAATAACTTAGCAGAGGAAACCACATCATCCCTACCCCTCGTCCGTCTCATTGATGATGTCACATATCTCTATGTTGAGCCCCCAGTCCTCCGAATGCAGAGCGCCGCCGGTTGCTCTTTCTGTCAACAGAGGGACAATCAAGAGAAGTTACAGTAATACTACTGACATGGGAACAGACACGTCACAATAACCAGAAGAAATACTCCCACTATCAAGATAACTGAGTCATAACAGGAAGTCATTTTAGTTGGTCTTTTTAAGGATTATTTTATAAATAATTTGAGGATAAATGAGTTAATTTAGACAGATATGTGTGTTATGATTCATATCATTAAATTAAATGATTAATTTGAAACAGTGCCAACGCTGTGATTAATTATATTATATTAAGACAGGAAGCAGGATCACCACATGACCGTTTCAAGGTCTGCCTTCATAAGAGGTGCTTTTATTGTTATATCCCTGGATCTTGCACAAAAGTTCACATTTCCAGTTCTGATCACTTGAGGTTACAATAAAGAATCTGAAGTTTCAAATCTTAAGTACTTTTACAAAAAAATAAATGTTAGTTAAAAAATATGCTTAAGTTTGAATTTAACCTTTTTTGGTGACTTGGCCAAAGTATAAATCAGCTGTGAGCACAACGCTGAATGTCACCCTGTTGAACTTGATGGCAAACAGTGGCTTATTTATGTGTGGTTTAGCCGGTATTTATGCATGGTGCATTATGCATGGTGCATTATGCATGCTCCACCAACTCCTGATGGAAACATCTGGCTCTGTAGCTGCTAAACACTTCACTATGTTCACCAAGTAGTCGCTAACTTTGTCCAAACATAGTTGCTGGCCAGAAAACCAAAACAACTACAGATAACTTCAAAGTCAGTTTCTCCATATTCATATAAAATGCTCACTAGCTACACTTAAACAAAAGTATCTTAAAGTAGTGAAGGCACTTTGTAGTTTGGCTTTCTTGAAGAAATTGTACTTTCTTGATTCTTGTTGTTCTGGGTTTGTACCCTCATGGTTGAATGCACTTATTGTAAGTCGCTTTGGATAAAAGCGTCAGCTTGTAATGTAATGAAGGTCTGCTGCTCTTCAAAAAAGTTGGCTGCCTTGCTATAGACACATTTCATTCACTAGATCCAGATTGTTATTTGGATATGCACCAAATTGCACACAGTCATAAATATCAGTCCTCTAAACATGTCAGCTTTATTTTCTTGATACTGCTGACTAACAGACAAACTTAATTTTCCTCGGTATCGGTCTATCTATCTGTCTGCCTGTCTGCCTGTCTGTCTGTCTGTCTGTCTATCAAACAAATGAATATGAAAACACAACCTGGAGTTAATTAAGGCAGCATACTCCAAGATATAAGATATTCTAGAGTTTTTCCTGAATTATACATTTCCCATAATACAGCAAAAAAATCCATCAGTTTATAGCTGCAGTGCCAAAAAGAAAATGTAATCTTCAAACCTAAGCCGAAATAACCTTGATGATAATTTAAACTGTAAAGCAAAGAAAACAATCGACAGTGTTATTATGGGAACTGCACTGCCGGTTGAGAGAATAGGTTTTCACCTCTGACATAAAAAGTTTAGCAATCAAAGCCAGCTTTCTTTGCCCTCCACCCCTCACAGGCTCCTCATAATCTCCTTCATTCCTTTCCACCAACACAGCCCTCAAAAAAAACCTTCATCACTGCCTTTCTCAATCCCATCAGGTTCCCTCCCCTCTCCACCCTGCTGCTGCTGCCTCCACTTCATGTGACTGTCAGCTGCTTCTGTTCTCCTTTGCCTCAGAAGGAGCTGAAGCCACTCGGAAATGTATGTGCTAGAAAGTGAGAGAGGTTGAGAGGAAAGAAGGAAGAGGAAGGTCGGCTTGAGATCAGATGGGTGTGTCATACTCTCTCACTACTCATCACTGTCCTCATGACACCAGTAGCTGCTGCTGGCCTCCAGTGGTTTCACACACAAAAAAAAAATCACCCTCAATTCAATTTTATTTGTATTGCACCCAATCAAAACATATATTGCCTCAAGGCACTTTACATTGTACGGTTGAGACCTTTCAAAATGAAAGAGCAGCCCTTTAGTGACAGAGGAGAGATGTGCGTCGACCGGTTGGGGTGAGAGGGGAAGAATGGGGGAGGGAGGAAGGGGGCTGGCAAAGAGGGGAGAGAGAGAGAGAGAGAGAGAGAGAGAGAGAGAGAGAGAGAGAGAGAGAGAGAGAGAGAGAGAGAGAGCACCCTGCCGCCATCACTGAGGAAATATATCTGCTTTAAAACTTGCACGACCTCTCATTTCCTTCTTGAACCGGAGCAGCGATGTTCTAACTGTTGTGAGGCTGTAGCCTCACTCAGCACATCTGTGACTGAGGAAGTGAGCGGAAGCAACAGGCGGCTCTGTGATTCGCCACGGCAGCTGTCACTTTGCCACAGCGACCAATGGCATTCAAGACTCCGAGAACTGAGTCCCGCCTCCTCTGCGTCATTTTCTCTTCAGACTTTTCTTTTACGTTTCTGTCATTATGAAACATTTAGGAATATGAAAGCTAGAAATAAAAGCGTGTTTCAGTCACTTTAAGCACCGTGGGTGTGGTTATAACAGTTATATAAATTAATCTACTGACGTTTATTTATTCCAGCAGCTCAACGACTAACATTTACACATTAAGTTTGAAAAGCAAAGCGACTCACCGATTCTCTGGCCGACGGGCGTGGAGAAGGGGTTTCCTATGAGAAACTCCATCTTCTCCCCGAGTGAAAACATGCCGGCAGACTGGGTCCACAGCGCTCGAGTGAAGAGCTAAAGGCTGAGCTGCTGCAGCCTGTGTTGTTTCCTCTCGGATCTCAGCGAACACCGCTGCCTCTGAGACGCGCTGGCCCTGTGAGCGGTCACGTGAAAACACACAGAGCCAGGAAACAGCATCAACACACACCGCTGCCCTGTGATCACATCACTTTTCACACACACACACACACGCACACACACACACACACACACACACACACACACACACACACACACACACACACACACAGAGGATTAAGACGCTTAAGGTTCGATTTTCAGGCCCCAAGTAAAACAAATATATAAAAACATTCAGAAGTCTTCAGGAGTAAAAATAAGTAAAATCAATTATATTCCCCAAAAAACGGTTAAAGGAAGGTTAATTTGTTTAGGACTTTTTTTAAAGCAAGGCCATTCGAGGTGCTTTTAAAAGACTTCATGGTAAATTGTAAAAGCAACATATACTATACTACAAATAAGAAGTACAGAGAAATCAAATAGAGAATAGAATAAATTTTACATATATAAACAACATAAAAAAAAAGAGAAACACAAAAGTGTAAGCAACCGCGCAATGTAAGAAATGGGTAAATATTTGATTTCAATTAGAGGTCATGGCAGACAGGAAAGTCTTCAGCATTTAATTTAAAGAACTGAGAGTTGCAGCAGACCTGCAGTCAATTCACTGGATGCTTGTTCCTAATATGATAAGTATTTAGTTTTGAGTCCTTAAAAGGAGAAATTCCACAGTTTAAAACTAATTCAAAGTAAAGGCCTTTCAACCCTTAAATGTAAGCACTGAAGCAACTTACCTAAGTAAAGTATGAGTGTTTCAAAATTGTACTTCAGGTGTTGAACTATGGGCCGGTTGTAAGAACATATTTTTTTTGTATGTATATGTTTCTTTAAAACCTTAATCGTTGACTTTAGCTGTCAAATGAATGGACATAGACTTGAATATTTTGTTCTGAAACAAAGAGTGAATGAGAAATATAAAGTTACATAAAATAACCACAAATACCTGAAAAGTGTACTTAAATGTATTGAGTTACTTTGTACTATATTTCAAATCCAAGCATCATTATAACTGCACTTGAAGTTTGACTTTACCTTTTCCTCTATCTGGTAAAAAAAAATGAATCAACCACCATCGACCTTTTGTCTTTTTCATTCCCATCTCAAATTGCCTGAAGATAACCTAACAAAGAGATCAATTCTACACAGTTAGAAATGAGAGAGAGATCTGATTATTTGCTTAATCAGCTTGAAAAGATTTTATTCAAAGAAATGTTAAACAGGCTATAACTCCCTGGGGGACTCATATATCATATTTCTTTAAACAATGTGAAAACAAATACACTACAGCTACTTTTGATTGCAGCACCAATACCTACAGCTTTGCAACAACCCATGAGAGCCATTTATATAACGATTTGTGTTATTATATCTTCATTCCTACACTGGTCTTTTACAGGAGAAAATAAATGTTAGAGAAAATGTTTGATTCTGAACTGGCTGTTGTACACAGAGCCACTGGAGTTTGCTGAGCTGTTAACAAAAAAAAAAATAAGACGTTTGCTCTGGCAGATTTTCATTCTAATCTTTCACAAGCTTATCCTCTCATCTACAATGTGTCGACTTTCGTAAGTCTGTTTATTGCCTAACTACTAAATTCTTCTCAGAATGTGCTTCCTCACAACAAAAGTCTTATGACATTTTTGTCAGTGTTGTTGCGTGCTCTCTGTTGTGGATCCTTCAAAATAAAGTTACAAAGTGCTTCACAATAAAACAGATGATGCAACTAAATAAAACACTATGAATAGTTTCAACCATTGCAGTAGTTCAGAATATGCCAGTCTTAAGAAGAGATACTTAGTTTGTCTGCCTGAGATCTCCAGGCATCAATCATGAAACATATTAAAAATGTACATTGTCACTCTTAAATACATGTGTTCTCATTTCATGCAAATCTAGTCTTATTTTTGCATGCATACATTCTCAGTCTCACATATATTGTAAATATCTCATATCTATATACAGTGCACACTGTGGTTAGTTAGTAGAAATTCCAAATTATGAAACCACAGATAATTCCCTTACCTGTCGGTGCTGTGTCTTACAGTAATACCACATTTATGAGAGTAGCACCACCTTGTGTCGTTTTATGTATCCTGCATCACATCAGAAAATATAAGTGAGTTATACCTCTTATATAAAGAGGAGCAGTCACTTACTGAAAATAGAAATAATATGTTAAAAGCTAGTGACCATATATGTAATTCTCTGTTCTCTGATGTTGTCTGAGAGAGATGTGGTACAACATGTAACAATAACGTCCTTACTTGGACACGTATGAAAGGCAGCTGTACAAGCCACCTCTACTTGTTTCACACATAAACACATAGTAGAGGTTTGTCTACAGAAATGACTATTTCCTCTGAATTATTATACTGTTGTTTTTTGCTTTTGTATCTCTTTCTATTTTATCCTTTAATTCGTCTGCAATCCTTGTTATTATAAAAGCTTGTAATATACACATACATATTGTCATTCGTACATGCATATGCAAAACAAATCAAACATGTATATATAAATGTTTATATTGCCTACTCTTTTTGTATACCATATCTTCCGATATACGTATAAATGGTCTAACCTGCACAACATATCCACATTTGGACACGTTTATCCCAATATCTCCTTATACTTATTTACAAATAGTTGTTTACATGCTCGAGCAATCATCCTGTGCCAATTCACTTTACTCAATAATATTTCTATATCTTATCTTATCTGATCTTTGCCGTCTTTTGTGTATTTATGCAGTGTCAGCACTAGGTGGCAGCATTGAATCTAAATGTGATAGGAAGTGATAGCTCTGTGATCTGTGTAGTTGTGTTTTATTTTGCTCCTGACACACAACCCCACTTTATGGACATGGTGTATTTCTGAAGTGGTGAAATAATGACAGTCAAGTTGATATACAGACTCTCTTACTCGAGGGAATCTCCTCTTATGTGATCCTGATTGAGGACTTGAGTTGTAGTAAGAGTTGCATCCATAACCTGTGTCTCAGAGAGGAATGTATGTCACAATAAATTGAAAGTAAGAGCAAAGCCTGTGCTGTTATGTACAGTATAGCCCTGATACTTTTTCAGATTCAAACCTATGATTGTTACGTTTGTGAGCATCTTGGTTGTATGTGTCCCCAAACCACAATCCGGTTTCTCAAGTAAATAACAATCATGATAATGTCTGGAGAATGGCGTGAGAAACAGACTACTGCCAATTACCGATGTCATGTCTGAACACGCACACCTGTTCACAAACAACTCCATGTTTAAATTCCATGTCTTTCTGCTGCTTAAAAACACATGTCTAACAGTCCAACATCAAAACACGGAAGAGGGGAGACGGCACATTTGGATTGATCTCATTACTCTGATTGAACAGCAACTAACATGTTCTGTCTGTGACGATGTAAACTTAGTGACCTTTAAGTTCCTCAGGGTTCTGGTCCACAGATTCTTTAAGGCCTTTATTGTTTTTATGATCCTTGCGTGTGAATAGTTTTTACTGTTCGTTCTCATACATTACCATCATGAATAGATTCTATACATACATCTACAACTTGCACAGTCTATTTCTGCAGACTTTACGCATTGTGGGTGGAGTAGATCATAAAGAGTCCGATTAGACAGCCCAGAGGGGTGAGGATGAGAAAAACCAGTGTGTTGTCTCTTTGCTCCTGGCTGTAAACGGCCTGGCATGAAACAGAAACTCAAAACCCTCACGCCATTGTATGCACAATGAGAGGTCTGTATCAGGCCTCTGTGGACAATGACATGCATGTTTCCTGTATATATATTAGCCTGCCGCAGAAGAAACAGCCACATAGCTGAAAATAACACTAAGGAAACATCTTATTTTTGTGATTATTATTATTATTATTATTATTATTATTATTATTATTATATAATTAGCATGTTGTTTTCAATGTTTTGTATTCTTGTTTTCCTTTTTCCTATTTGTGAAGCTAATAATTATAATTGATTTATATAGCACCTTTCAAAACAGTTGTTCAAAGTGCTTCACAGTGACAACAAATTAAAACAAGAATACAAAACAAGACAACAAGCAAAACAATAAAATATCAAAGGCAGCAGATAAAATAATACATCATTTAAAAGCAAGGTGAAAAGGAAAAAGATGAGGTAAATATAGGTAATAGCAAAAGAACAGTAAAGGCAATTGTGTAAAAGTACATTTTGGACGGTTTAAAAACACACAGTGAAGTTTCTTTACTAAAGTATTCTAAAGTGTTCGAACCTTGACACCTTCGGTCGTCACTCTTGACCAAGTAACCTCTAACAGGCCCTTACCAGAAGATCAAAAGATATTATAAGATATTCTTTTTTAATAAAAGAGACCAGAGTGATGGGAAATACAGAATGTTTCCAGTGGGTTATCTCAGTGGTTGTGTTTCACCCGGGCTTTCAACTGATTTGTGCAAATTCAATATCATCCATATGTTTTACTGTTTATATTTTGTTAACATATTGCTGTTTTTTTCCTCCTAGTTCCTTGTGTTTATATTGAATTTATTTATTACCTTTACTGTTTATTTCACCATTCCGCTTTTGCTGCTGTATCACAGTAAATGTACTCCATTGTGGTACTATTAAAGGATTATCTTATCTTATCTTAACGTAACTTAACTCATCTTTTCTTAGCTTTACTTATCCTAACTTATCTTACCGTAACTTATCTAATCTTAACTTATCTTAACGTAGCTTATCTTAACTTAACTCATCTCATCTTTTATTCGTTTAGCTCATCTTATTTGACCTTAACATATCTTACCTTAACTTAAAACTATGCCTGGGGGGAAATGTGTAGAAAACGACACATGAGCACGAGCTGCCACAAAATCACGCACGGCCATGGAAGCGACCAGGAAATTGCATGCATGTATGTAGAAAATGCACTTTGCCTGTGTATGTGTGTGTGTGTGTGTGTGTGTGTGTGTGCGTGCGTGCGTGCGTGTGTGGTTGCACTGGTTGTAAAGTGATCCCTCCTACTCCCGCTGGGTCGTTGTGCAGAGGAGGGGCGAAGAGGAGGAGGAGGAGGAGGAAGAAGAAGCAGAAGCAGAAGCAGAAGCAGGAAGGCAGAGAGAGAGAGAGAGAGAGAGAGGGGGAGAGAGAGAGAGGTAGGGAGTCAGGCTGTGAATGCTAACGAGCCCCGTTCGTAACCACACGCAGCTCCGTGGGTCGGCTTCGATAAAAACCAACCCGTGAAGCAATGGAGAGGACCGAGGAGCAGCGTTAGAAACACCTACTATGCGCCAGTGCCGCGTCCGCCCCGCAGGCGTGCAGCAGCCTCACCGTCGTCGGCACGTTTGATACGAAGAAGAAGAAAAGAAAAAAAACCACAACGTCTTTTTTTCCGCTGAGTGAAATGTGTCGCTGCTGCTCCGGACTCACATTCTGACAATGGAGATTGAAAATATCGTGGCCAACACGGTTCTCCTGAAGGCGAGAGAAGGTAAGAGCCATTTAAATGTGTTTTTGTTGTGTTCACCCACCACCACCAATACCACCTCAGCGGCTCGGTCACGGTAGAGCCCGGAGCTGTCGGCGGCAGCAGCCGTCCTCCTCCTCCTCCTCCTCCTCCTCTTCCCCTCTGGGATTTACGCTTCCTCCGTCTCCTCATCCCCTTTGCGCAGCGCTTTGTCTCCGGGCAAAAACACGGAGCATACTGGGTAGTAAACCATCAGCTTGTAGCCACCACCACCACCACCACCACCAGCAGCAGCTCACATATATGTGTTATTGCACCGGGCAGGTTAACACCGGGCCCGCGAAGCAGCGGGGCTGACGAGGGGGATGAACAACGCAGGGAGTGTTTGCAGCACCGCGCGTTGCGTTAGAGGCTGTGTCGAGTGGATTTTCTCACACAAGCACCATTGTGTTTTTTTTGTGGCTATTTACAATGTAAGACGATTTGACGGGCACCGAACTGTGTCCTCGCCACACGACGGTGGAGGTGGAGGCAGTTCAATGTGCGCAGTGGGGCTGCGAGCCTCGTCCTTACCTGTCATTGTAGGTCTGCGTTCGAAGCCTCGTTATGGAGGTGGAAGTGAACGTGTGGTTTGACTTGACGCGAGAATGATGTGCTGCTTTTCAGCTGGGATGGAATCGTAATCTTGTGATAATGGTGGGTTTAGGTCTAGAGGGGTAGTGGGGGGGGGTACAGCCCACCACCACCACCGTGTAGCCCCGGCGGCTACCGCTGCTCGGTGGGCCGGTGATGCCACAGCAGCTCACCTGGAGGTGGTGAAAAAAAGAAGGAGAGGAGGAGGAGGCGAGTATCCATCTGTTTTCCAGGAGGTGGCAGAGCAGAGAGGCTGCTCGGTGGCCTGTGAGTGGGCGCAAGGTGGGTGTTCAATACTGGATCAGCACCCAGAGGGGAGAGAGAGGGAGAGAGAGAGGGAGGAGGGGGTGTTATTACTGCTCAACGATTTCCACTCGTGTTTTTTTCCTCTTTCCAATCGCACTGGACAGCAGCAGCAGCAGCGCTGGTGTATATGGTCCCAGAGTATATTGTGCAACTTGATCCATTTTGCTTTTACATACATCCATCGCTCCAGGGGTCGTGGTTCAAACACACACACACACACACACACACACACACACACACACACACACACACACACACAGAGGCCCTCCCTGCCTAAAAGGCTCACATTTTATTCAGTGTGCGTCGTCAGCTCAAGACTAAACACTGCTGTGAAATGGATTGTTCACAGCACCACTCAATCCGTTTCATAGCAGCAAACAGCAGCTCCCTTCGAGGCAGCGGGCTTTCCTTTACCTGCCGTCAAATGGTGCCAGGCATTGTCATGAGTGTTGTTGTTGCACCGATCAGCTCTACAGGCTCGATACCTGTCACAATCTGTGGTCACCAGCGGCTCCAGAATGCCCTCAGTGATAGATCTGACGGTATGAAGCATTCAGAGAGGGGCAGGAGCCTGGTGTCTCTCAACATGAGGCCCCAGAATCACTAAAACATCTGTTGTGAGATCAGTTGCTTTTTTAATAGAAGATTGTGATTTTGATAAGTTTGGAATCATTGGAGTTGTCATTGTTTTTTATGTTATGTGAGGGAATTTGATTATTAGACTAATCAGTAAAGACAATTATCTGTAGTTGTCGTCTTTCCAAGTTTTAATTTAGTTGGTATAACATGGAGAATGCTGTGCAGCATCAAAAAACAGTTTTTTGTAAATATTTCTCCCTGATAATTCACTGTCTTAATTATCACAGAGATTAAAACAGCTAATGGCTCCCTATTTATCTGTGTACGGTGCATAGGAGACTAATTTGGTTTTAATTCACATTTCCAGTGGTGGATGTTTATAGCTGTCAAAGTGTTTCAGTACGTCACAGAGACGATGCTGGTTGTGTTACAACCCCCACAAGAGAAAACAGCTCCCGTGCATCAGAGGTCAGTGGCCATTCATCGGAGGGTTTTGTCTCAAGCCTCCTTCGTGCACGCAGGTGGCATCGCAGCCTCTGCTTGCAGCAGGACGGTGCATGCAGAGGCGGCTTTTCATCCGCAGGAGCTGAATCCAAGCCACTGAGTCAGCAAGAGTTTGCCCTGCTGATGTGTCCTTGAGCAGGACATTAAATCATTTGTTCTGTAACTCGCTGACCTCGCTGCAAGAGAGGGGAGATGACAGAGGAATTCCCGGTTTGGTGCTCAGTCTAAAATCCACTGTGCACGCAGAATTGGAGGTTTTTATAGTTGTTTGCAGGTTTCTCCATCTCACACATCCGTCAGTCTTTTCACAAGATGATCAAAAACTTTTTCATACCTGTTGATGTGAAACTGGGTGAACAGAGTGAGAGGGGTTATGACAGGGTGTGCCCGGTCTGCCTGATTGGAAATGACACATCAAGGGAAGTGGTTTAGAAACAACAGTGTTCCCAGCTCTCTACCCCCGACGCTGTGAATTTCACACATACAACTGGTACAAAATGTAGAAAGGAAAACCACCACATTTACATTATTTAGATTTTATCTTTGCCTCAGAGCTACTTAGACTGCCTAAAGAGATGGGTGCATGAGGAAAAAGTCTCCTAAAGTTAAAGGGAGTTATTCCCATAGCCCCGCTGAGAATATATTAAATTTAGAAAAAATGGTGATTGTGATAATCCCATGAGGGATATCTTTTTTTGTAGAGATGAAACCCCCAGTTTATAAGCCAAGTTTACTAGAATATTTTTCAACATAGCAGCAAGGGTCCGCATTGTTTATCTTTAGGACCATCACATTAATAATTGTTTCGTGAGTCTTAACCCTTTCAAATCTGTTTACTACCTGTTATCGATAGAATGTGATCAATATATTTTATACAGGTATTGGTGCACATATTGGCTTATATTCACTGAAAGCTGCAGTGCATAAAGCAGTTAAAAGCCCTCGATAATTTAGAAACAGTGGAGTCATAGTTTGTCCCGCAGACTCCACTGTTTACCATACTTTGCAGAACCTGAGTGGGCAGAGCACCCTATCACAGTGCAGCAGATGGTGGTGTGAAGTTTGTTAAATACAAAATATGCTTACTCTTCAGCTGTAAAATATCCTGCCTCATTCCATTAATTCGTCAGAGCAATAACTAACCAAATCGTAGGGTCTCGTTTTTCTATTTGTTCCACATAAAAACAGATGAGTTAAGAGAAGAAAATGGGAAACAACCGTTGATATAAACTGTTATGTGACCTGTAGCCTTACATGTAGTTGTATCACAGATTGAAGCAAGCTGTGCCGATCAGCTACTGGAAAATGTTTCTGAGACATATTTTCCTCCTTGCAGAAAAAAGTCAACGGATGTGAATCCTAATCTCCCCCTGATGCTGTAAACAATTAAAACCAAGCTGAGGTTTAACAATTTTTAAGAAAAATCTGCTCTGATATTATTAGATATAATTAGTCTGTACTCTACAGGAATTATTTTGTGAAACTCTCGAATTTTGTGTTTCTGGTTCGGCAGATGACAACCAGTTAAACTGATGCAAAATTTCAAAGAAAAGTTGAAAACACAGAGGTTAACTGTATATTTTTTTTAAAGTTGACATTACGGCTTATGCATTTAACGGCCTACTGGAGGACTTTTTAAAGCATTAAAGTATTAGCTGTTGTACACAGCTTTGTTTTGAGTGATGTACTGCACCTCAGAGGCAAGAGGAGGATCTGGGTGTTATAGTTTTTAGGTGACAGCTCTTTAGCATCTAGGGAACTAGATCAAGTTGCACACACTGACATAATAAGGTCAGTTGTTGTCAGTAAAAGTGCGTTGCCTCTGCCATTGTTACTACTCCTTTTAGAGCATTATTCGTTGATCTTGATAAACAAAATCAGGCATGTTAAGGGGACTGATATTTATGAGTATGTGCAATTTGGTGCATATAAAAATCCTGATCTGGTGAATTTAGCTGTGGATTCATAAGGGGACTTGGGTCTTGGTGAAGGGAATTTAAATTCAAATATTCTTTTTTAGTTTACTTGGACTACTACTTTCGACAGATGTGAGTTATATTTGTAGTTGCTGATGAGTTTTATATGATGAAATAAAAAATGTTTATTGAAAAATTGTTGTTTTTGATGTAATAACGAGTAAAACTGTCATGGGGCCTCTGTCACTGACTTACCTGTCAGTTCCTAAGATTGAGGGTTTTGAAGAGAAATGTTTCACAGCCAAGAGGCAATGAAACTGAGGACAGAGAGAAACAGGATTAACTGGTGCAGCTGAGTTTCAATACAAATACCGGCAAAATTTACATATTTTGACCACATTACATTTTCACACATATTTCATTTATATATGATGAACAGAGTGACTGGACATGAATATGACACTCCTCTAACCTCTTTTCCCTGCAGTCACATTTACTTGTTAATACTGGATGCGTTTCTGTCATTATTGCAACGGTTAACTTTTTTTTTTTTTATAAGGAAGAAGGAATGCAGACAGTCCAGTGCTCACATTCCTCTGACAAACAGAAGAAACTTTTATCCTGTTTATATATCTCATTTCCACCTTACAAGTTGGAAACTTTACTCTGATAGATTTTACAGTATAACATTACAAATGTCTGAAGTCGGTGTCACTAACTTCTATGTGCTCTCGGCTCTCCACCACAGCTCAAATTGTAGGCCAGCAGGTCCTCTTTGACGACTTGTGAGGGTTTTTTCGTGACGTTAGCCAGCATGGCTTTATTAGTCTTGTGGCTATAGCTAAGGCTAACACTTGTTGTCATCACTCTGGGGTGTTTCCTCCAGCTGAGGCTAATAAAACACATTGCTTTGTGACTGTCCCTTGATGTGGGACTCACTTTACAGTTATGACACCCACAAATGGGCCGTGCGGAGAATGAGACTCTGTGTGTTGCGTTCACAACCTCTGCCGCATGGCAGTAGCAGCGACGCTTTGCTTGGTGGCTACTGGGATGTTCATTAGCACAACTTCTTGGCAGGATGACGAACCATAAAGAGGCACTTTTTGAGGAACATCATAGGGACGTTGCTCCAGCCTCCTTCCGAGCTCAATCCAACAGTATGTAGTTACAGGTTCTTCAGGTTCAAAGAACAATTTGGTTTCTCTAAAAAGAGTTTTCAGTTGTTGGGCAGAGTTTGAGTCCAGGAGCATGCATGTTATATGTCAAGGTTCCTCATATTTCATCAGTTAAAAGCTAGGCTTGGTAATCTTGGATATTTAAGCTACATTTGCAACCATCACACCCCCTCCCCTCTGCTCTCTAGTCAAAGTTACTTCCCCAAACACATGAGCACACACTGCCTGACAACTGCTAGAAGCCGACTTTTCCCTGACTCACTCGCTAACTTCTTACTGTAGTCTGTGCTTCAGCTGTCTATGTCTCTCAGTCTGAAGACTGCGGTCATGCGCAGTGACAACACTGGCAGGGTGTGCACAGGCAGACAGGTCGGTTAGTGACCGACAGGTACGCCGACCAATCATTTCACTCGGTCTGAATGTAATGTTAATTTATTGATGGTTATCGGAATGTGAAGAGGGTTTCAGAAACCAATTACCAACCCTACTTTTAAGGAAATAATTTTTGAGTCTACCCTTTGTTAAATACTGTCAGTCCTGCTTTCAGATATGGTTCAAAGGTTTTGTTTTATCAGAGATTATCTTTAAGGTGTAATATGTGCTATGTGTTCCACACTCAAGGGCTCAGTGCTGGAGAGGCTGCTTCTTAGTGTTCCTGTCCTTTCAGCGCGGCCATGAAATTAAGCAGTGGGCGCCTTCATCTGCGAGACAGCTGTAGATAACATATAGATGATTAACATTACAGTTTGTGCTCTTACGCACTCAAAACATCTTCTTGCACGTCTTGCTCAAGATTAGTCTCACAACGTTCCCTTCACGGCCCTCCCCCTCCTCTCTCCCTCAAGACGCTGAAAACAAGGGTCAGTTTTCAAGCACGTCTCAGCTCGATTTAATGGAACATCTCAAACACAGAGAGAGATGGGCTGGAGGAAGGAAATGTCTTGCAAAACACCACAGCATGCTGCTGGAATGAGCAGTAGCGTGTGTGTGTGTGGGTGTGGGTGTGTGTGTGTCAGATGCTACCATTGGGGACAAATTTCACACTGAAGACCAGTTAATTGGGGAAAAAGCTGATTCTCGGGTGTTTAAGGTTAGTGTTAGGTAAGAAGTGGTGAGGGAAAATCAAGGCAAGTCTATGTATTGTCCTCAAAAGTGACCTGTTACTACTTGTGTGCAAAAACGGCTCTACCTCGAGTGACAACCACCACCTCGTGCTCGATTGTTGTCGTGTCCCGAAATTTACTCTGATGTTGTAATGTGGTTTCACATTTTTGCACATGATTCAAGCCTTTTCTCTCTGTGCCATATGGAGAGAGAGAGAGAGAGAGAGAGAGAGAGAGAGGGAGTCTGGCCATAAAGAATTAACGAAGACATAGCAAGAGAAGAAATGTGTTTATATGGGGGAGGGGAACAAGGAGCTGAAGTCAGGGAGGGGATGAAAAAGGGGAATGGGGTATGTGAGAGAGAGGTGAGGATTAGAGGAGAGCAGCAGTGCATGATATTCACATGTTTCTCTTTCCCTCTCTCTCTCAGCTGATGTGCGAGTATACACATGGATTACCTTGTGCAAACACTGGGCCTTTGCTTTGAATAGGCAACAAAGATACTCGCAGCTAATGTTTTCCTTATCAGAGGCTACTCAGGCCAATCACACACTGTATTGTAGAGTGACTGGGAACGCAACAGACCCATTCATTTATTATGGCAGGACTCCATTGTGCCGATGTGCATGTGCATGCTCATATTACAATGGGCCCTAAAGTGACCCTCTCTCATTTCCTACCATTTAAGTAATGGTTTTGGGAGAGTACTGCGGCCGTCCAATCCGATCCTCCGCACATGCGGCTGCTGCAGGGTCAAATCAAACGAGGCAGGGCTGGTACCAAATACTCACTGGACGATTATCCCGGAGAAAAATATCCTGCTGAACAGTGTTATCAGTGTTTTGAAAGTTTGAAAAAATAATGTTATTGCCAAAATGCAATGGAGTTACTTCACAGCATGTTTGACTTTATACCTTTCTTCCTTTTCACTCTTTGATCTCTTCTCTTTGACTTTTCATTTCATGGTCACAGGATTTTTTCAAGTGCATAGATCTGGATTTTGACCTCCATAGTGTTTCTAGGAAAGCAAGCATCTACTCATATGTTTAAGCATGTAGCCAAATGTTTGCGAAGCATATTGTGTCACTGTTGGTCTGTCACTGTCACAAACGACGTGCATTTTCTGGCCTTGTGGCTGTTATTCTCAGTTTCAGCATGTGACACGTGTTCAGCAACTTCTCCCATATGGTGATGAGAAATAAAGACGGGTTGTGAAGACAGCAGCACCGCACCGCTCTGTTTTCTGGGCAACATCTGTAAAATGGCAAAAAGCGTCTCGTGTGATCGAGCGACTCTTAGCCAAGAAAGGCATTATTAAATTATTCTTATTATTATACAATTATTCAACAAAATTGTTACCCGTACATTTTCCAATGAATGACTTATTATTTAATCAGTTGTCATTTAAGCTCTAAACGGATTTGAAGACTAAATCCAATCTCACTGTTGCTGTTTCTTATAAAATAACCTTGACAAAATCAGCATTTAAAAAGAAATTGATGTCACCTGAAGAGAATATGTTTCATATCTTGTTGTTTGTATTTGACATATTTGGTATTAAATATGAAAATAAACCTGAAACTGCAATACAAAATCTGACTGACGCGTTGGACACAGGATTTTTGATTTTAAAATATCAGACAACAATCTCACAGAGGTGTAACGATTCTGAAACTGAGACCGAAACTGTGACACAAACGTCCTGGCTTGTGACACAGGACGACACAGCCATCATACCTAAACTTCAACCCTCTGCCACCTCTACTGTTGGAACTCTCATTACTACCATTACTTTTTTAACAACTCTCATTTTACCACCAAAACTTCATCACAGGTAAATCACTAAATTATAGTTAATCCATGTGATCCCTTTGGTCCAATATGGACCGAAAAGTTAGGCTACCTTAAATTGGCCACTGAGAAACAAAACAAACCGTGGTGCATTTGGAGAATTGTTACTTCCCTAATACCTAATGTGATGGATTTATTTAATTTGTGACAAGGAACTGTACTCAGTGCTTTGGTCAAACAATGTGATATTAACACGTTTTCTATATAACCTCAAACATATCTTTGACATTTTTACAGCCATCTTTTATGGCTTATCAGTTGTTTAGAGCTGATATTGGCAGACATTATGTGTCTAGTCTAGTTTTACTTAAGTCAACAGATAGAACGCAATTAAAATGCTGTTTAGTTATTTGAACAATTGAGTTATAATTTAATTTATTACACAGTGATGTCTTCTGTAAGCTCTGTCTTATTTTTCCACTTTAGCATTTTGAATGTGAACTAAGTGATGAACTCTATTTGAACTGATATGATGCTCTGAGATGATGCTGCCACATTCTACTGTGAGTTACCTCCTCCTGTCTGGCCCCCTTTCCCACTTGAGATGAAAGGGAGAGGAGCATTTTTTGGATGGTGTTGTCGGACTGTGTTTTGCTGCACACGCAGTACGAGCATGTGAAAGCTGCAGCCGCTCACGGGGGGAAACGGAGCAGAGACAGAAAGGACCCATGAATGAGCATTGACTAATGCACTCATATAGCTCACTCCAGACAGACAGAAACATACAAACCAAAGAGCTTTTTTAAACTAAAATGATCTGTCTACACGAGAGGTTTGGGTCCGTATCAGTTTTAATCCCAGTCCATACTTGCGTGTATGAAAACGCATATCACATTACCACTCATGTACACTTGGCATACACATGCTGCACAACAGCTGTGAAGCAGCAAACACAACAGTAATCACTTGTAATTGATTACCCATGTTGTGTTCTGCACTGGTAGCTGAGGCTTATGCCAGTTGTTGTCCTCTGAATCAGCGAAGGCTACGTCGTGACCAAAAAGACTCGCCCAGACTAAAACGCAGCCCCAGAGTTTTCAAACTAAAACAGGGTCAGCAGCCTTTCCAAACTTCTCAGCTGTAGTGTGGATGCCAGGTTTATCCGTAGCAGAGTCAAAGCATTTTGAACTGAAAATGCAGTAATATATTATGCAGGCTTAGCTTCCTGCTTTAAATTGTGCAACAAATGAGATCAAAGTGAGTAGGCCTTAGACTGCTGACACAGTTACATTTTGCTTTGATGCCACTTGGCACTTTGTGTCCCCTTTTTTAAACTACAGACTGTTGGACTCTTATCAAAGGGTAAGACTTTGGTTCCATGAAGTTGTTTTAAATGAGCTGAGTATTATGATAGGTTATCCATTCATCGGTGGCCAAAGCTGTCTGTCGCAGTTCTTTTATGGCTTTTTATTTGTGGTGTTTTGCTTTTGTTGGTTAGTTGACAGTAGCAAGTGACCGGCGACATGAGGAAAAAGAGAAGGGGATGATGTGAGGCAACGTTATATGACTCAAACCAGAGATGTGCGCAGTGTTTAACACATCTGCCTGCTGTGCGACCAGGATGCCCCCTATGTCAATAAAGCTGCTAAGCAGATGAATGTGCGTCGTCAAAGTCAAGCAGCTTGAGTCTCATTTTGACATCAGCCTTTGTCAGCGTTTGAATCTCGTCACTGCCGCACATGCGCAAACCTGTCCCAGGATCCTGTGCGATGATCTCAGCGCTGGCTTCAGCTCGGCAATGAATGAGCGAAACTGCAGTGAAGTCAGTGTTTATGGAGGGCCCCGTTCTCTCGGAGGGGAGAACCAAAGTTCAATAAATACTTGCTCCATCCTGTCTGCATTAAGGGCCTGCACACATGGCTTTGACGTCAGAGTGACATTAAACAGGGTGGGGTGCCGGCTCTGACAGGCATGTGCACACACGCACACATTCACTTGCATACACACAGACGCTCTCTCCCATACCTCAGCATTCAAATCTCTGTCTTTCTTTTCTAGTCAGTACCTTTTTTTTTCACTTTTGTCATTTCCCCCTGTTCCTCTCTGAGTCTTTCTTTCATTCTTTTTTTCCACTCGACCTCAAGTTTAGGTCACATTTCAACCACATTGTAGTCGTCTGTACAGGATACAAGTAGGGCTTTTTCAATTGTTGTTGATGTGCTTTAAATTTCAGTTTATGAAACGTAAAACAAATTTAAAATAAAACTTTCCTGAGATCTGAGCTCATCCATTAATTGACTTAATTTATTAATTGACGAGCAATGACACTGCCATCCTTTGTTGGTCTTAAAGGGGACATAGCATGCCCATTTTACCACAAGTTGATATGGTTCCTTGGGGTCTTAATGAAATGTCTGTAACATACTTTGGTCAAAATACCACAAGGATCATTTCAAACAGCACCATTTTTACCCTGTATAAAACAGCCCTCTACAGAGTGACCTGTTTTGAGTGCCTGTTCCTTTAAATGCTAATGAGCCAGCTCCCCCCTCCCCCCTCTCCCCCCATGATTTTAAACGATATAAATTACATATTTTATATGATATAAATTATCAAATATGCATCCCATACTTTGTATTCCCTTGTTGTCCTGGAGTTTTAATTTTCCCAATCACATAATTAAATGTCCCCTCTGCCCATCCACTACAAGCACACAAGCAGACAGACAGAGAGAGAAAGAGAAGGGTGGGGGGCTATGAAGACCATCATTTACCCCCGAACCCCGACATTCAACGGGTACAACAACAAGCGGAGAAAGCAGAATCGCGGGCTGACCTTATATATACAGTCTATGGGGCTGACCAGCGGAGAAATGCTCGTCCCGTGTGAACAGCCAGGCGGCTGCGCGCTTGAGAACGGCGCTGCGCTGCCTCGCAGCTGCGCTCCTCCGGTACCCGGCGTAATTACTGTACCCGCGTAACTACTGTAACCCGGCATACAGTAGAGCTGAACACTGCGGAAGTCTTCCACACAGCTGGCAGTGTGGAAGACCGCTGTGAGGGAGCGCAGCGCCGTTTCAGGCCGCAGCCGCCTGGCTGTTCACACGGGACGAGCATTTCTCCGCGCTGGTCAGCCCCATAGACTGTATATATAAGGTCAGCCCGCGATTCTGCTTTCTCCGCTTGTTGTTGTACCCGTTGAATGTCGGGGTTCGGGGGTTACAGTAGCGCTGAACACTGCGGAAGTCTTCCACACTGCTGGCTGTGTGGCGCTGACACAAATTCCAGCTCACGCACGGGAGAGCGAGCGGTCGCTCCCGAGCAGCTGCTGCAGCCTGCCAGTCCCAACGATCCAGACAAATGCCACATGTGAGTGAATCGCGAGCTGACCAGCGGAGAAATGCTCATCCCGTGTGAACAGCCCGGCTGCGTGCTTGGGAACGGCGCTGCGCTGCCTCCGGTGTAAACCCGGAAGTAACGAGTGTGGGGGACGGGGGGGGGGTGGGCCAAGACCATGTAGGGAGACTTCCAGTTCCTTGTTACGACACAATACCCAGGAAGCGCAATCGAGTCGCTCAAGCATGACGTTTCTGACTTAGAGGAACTATAACAAAACGCACGAGTGTTTTTTCCCCAGAGTTTTTGGGTTGGTAGACATGCCAGATACCCACATTAACCTGTAGAAGCACTAACAAAGTGGAATTTGCATGCTATGTCCCCTTTAACACTTAAGGCCCTTTCAGATTAGCCCTTTTCTGACATGAACTCCGGTGAATGTCCACACATCTGGGTCCAGACATTCTTGGGAGTTTGCCTCCTCTCTCATATGGACAACGCAGCAGGAGATTCTCTACTCATCCGTGTTCACAATAACACAGAAATCTCTGGAGTGAGGAGTGGCGAAACAGGCAGAGGTCGAATGTGACACAAATTCTGCTGCAGAGATCACATGTTCTTATTTACAACATATCTACACCGGCATTTGCCCTCATCACTAAAAGCTCCCTTGACATCTTCTTCTGTGTCTTCTATGTGTATGGCAGCGCTTCACGCTCGCACATCTAAAAGCAGCTTTAGTAAGTGATTTGCACTGCGTATGGCCCTTGGTCTGCACTAAGCTGTCTGCTTGGTTCAGAGCTTTTCTTCCACACATTTACGCTACCAAGAACAAACTATGTGACTGTTAAAACATGCCTAACATTCCTACCTGATTTGAAAATGTGTTTCCATGATATAGCTATATATAATATGGTGAACTCAGATACACTCAATATTAGCCTTTCCTCCATAGTGCCTGGCTGGATGCTTTGTTTCTAATGGACACACAAGGGCTCGTCATGAGCTTTGCTTTGGCGCAGTGAAAAATCGATCTTGCGCGGCACAGCCCAGGAGGTTTGTGTAAGAGTGAGAGCAGGCACACTGTCCATACAGTGCATGTGTGTTTGTAGGGCGTTGTTTTGCATGTGTTTGACCACATTGACCCCTGTATGTTTTTGTATTGAAGTTGTCACGTGTCACTGCCGAGCCAGCTGGTGTGTCGTGAACTTAGAGGACAGAGGATTTCCCTCCCTTACATCCTAAAATTGTGTACATGGTTCACTCGATCTCGGGCAGATTCATCGACTTGGTGTTTTAAAACACAGAGCTGAAATGTTGGGGTAAACAATGTTTGTGATAGTTGAGGGTTGTGTGTGTCTGTGGAGCAAAAGTTATCTGTCCTGCATTCTCCCTCACTAGTTTCCTGTTGTCTAAACATCTTTTAAATGGTAAAGCACAAGACAAGATATTGAAATGGAAAATTTAAAATAATGAAGATAAATAGTACCGGCATTTACAAATTTTATAGGACCTGGTATTGACCCTTTATCACCTCTTTCCTACTGGTGCCAACAGTGCTGGTGCAGCGCCGGTTTAGAACTGGTTTCTTTTTCGGACCCAGCCTGCGTTTTGACAGCTTTGAGAAACCAAAAGTTCTAGTTGGTGGCAATAATGCACAAATTTGTTTGCAAATAGACCTAAAAAAGAAGGCAGAAGTCATTAATTATTGAATACATTTCCATTTAATGTTATTACATCTTGTGTTTAAAGGTATCTGAAAGCATCTTATTGCTGCTGCTGCTTTTCCTACTTATGAATCAGTTATTTCCTGGAGCTGTGCCGGTGCATCTCAGTGGAAATGCAGGTTCTAGATTAGGCCCAAGCACTGCATCGCTTTAAAAAAAAGTCCTTAAAGTCACCATTGAAGGCCTTTGATTATTCAAATATATATATATATATATATATATATATATATATATATATATATATATATATATATATATATATATATATATATATATATATATATATATATATAAGCTTTATTTGCATCAAAATTGGACAGTAGGTTCTTAGTTCAAGTTCCGGTTCTGCCGAGGTCTTTCTCTGTGGACTGGGATGTTCTCTCGGTGTCTGTGGGTTTTCTTCAGGTACCCCAGATTAATCACAGTCTAAAGACATGCAGATCGGGGTTAGGTTAATTAAAGACTCTAAATTGACCGTAGATGTGAATTTGAATGGTTGTTTGTCTCTGTTGGCTCCGCGATACACTGGCAACCTGCCAAGGGTAAACCCCACCTTTCACCCAATTACAGCTGGGATTGGCTCCAGCTCCCCCGTGACCTTCGAAGGATAAGTGGTATAGATAATGAATGGATGGATGCATTAAAATGAAGGAATTATTTTTGCCAAACTTAGGTAACATATCACATACAGTTCAATGCATTGAGAAAGACAACAGAAACAATATGATGATTCTTACTTACCAATGACTAGACTCTATCTGATTTAACCACTGCATTTTCAACTGTATTTAATGTATCTTAAGTGTTTTACAACTGCTTATGTTTTAGAATGTGTAACTTATGAAAATGTATCTTGGTCTGTTAAAATCTGTAAGGGGCTTTGTAGAACACATGTTTGAATGCTTTAAAGAGAGTTATTGAAAAAAGCCTTTCTTTTGTTTCAGCATTTGGTATCGAAATTCAAGCGTGTCATCAAATAAACTTACCAGAATCCAAGTCGCCTTTAAAAAGTTTGGCGAATGAGATAAAAGTCATGGAAAGCGATTGGCCTCTGACATTTATATAGTTTCTTAGATGGTACTAAGAGCTGAAGGCTCCATCAGATGTTTTATATTAACGGCACTTTGGCACTTTGTGTTTCCTTTAAGAAAAAGCAGCTGTTGGATTTTATCAACAGTGAAGAAGAGGACTTTAGTTACATAAACTTCCTTTTAAACGAGTCGAGTGTGTCTTTTTTTAGTTAAATCTCTAAAGGCCCTTTTATTTCAATATGTATTGTTCTTTTCAAATGATACATACCCCTACATTTGGCTTTAAATCAGAGTTCTGAAAAAATAAATAAAATAAAATAAAATGTTACCGTAAAGAAAAGTTCTATACTTATAAAGGATATGTACACTGCTCAAAAAAAGTAAGGGAACACTTACATCACACATCAGATCTTGATGAACAAATTATTCAAGTTGAAAATCTTTGCTGATGTACATTGTAAAATTTGTTGAGAACAAAATGATCTAGCTACGGTTATTGGAAACCAAAATCATCAACCCATTGTTGGCTGGATTCAAAACCAAACCGAAAATCAAAGTGAAAAAATCTAATCACAGGCTGATCCAACGTGAATTTAATCACTGCAAGACTCAGTAGTGTGTTTGGCCTCCACATGCCTGTATAAACTCCAGACAAAGTCTGGGCATGATGTCCTGGGGGATCTCCTCCCAGACCTGGATCAGGGCATCACTGAGCTCCTGGACAGTCTGTGGCGGTACATGGCAGCTTCGGACACCGATACATAACTTCCCATAGATGCTCAATTGGATTGGAGGAGCTGGACTACCTGTGCAATGTGATTGGGCTGCAGGTACCACCTCATTCTACCAGTAGTGACAAGGACACTTGCAGAACACATAACAAGATGTTCCCTTCATTTTTTTGAGCAGTGTATTTTGGATGTGTTCTGGTATTTTCAACTTTCTTGGATATTAGATAATTATATAGAGGCAGATAGGGAATAGGGGCAGAGAGACGAGTTTAACATGAAATAAATGCGCCCTAATCATTCTCCTATCAAGTTGCCCCACTAATGATTATTTTTACCAACAGCACAGAGGTTATGTTTTTGCCTCTGTCCAAAGTGTCCATATGTGGGTTTGTTCGTAAGCAGGATTGCGCAAAAAGTACCAAAACAGATTTTCACGAAACAAAGTTGAAGGATGAGACATGGGCCAAGAAAGAACCATTATTACATTTTGAGGTGGATCCAAGGATTGTTTTTTCAGTTTCTCTAGGGTGTTTTTTGACATTCTCCCTGATTTCCCAGGAAATGACACATGGATCTTGATGAAAAAAATCTGGCATATTAATAAGACTGATATCTATGAGTGTGTGCAATTTAGTGCAGCTTGAATGAATTTAAGCTGTCTGTTGGGCCTTGGTGGAGTTATGTGCTCCACTGAGTTTTTCATGTTAATCATGTCAGAAAATAATGTAAAATGTCCATCTCACATTGCCAGAGCTAAAAGTGATGTTTTACAATGATGAACTAAATCTAAATAAGAAAATCTTCGCATTTGAGAAGTTGTAACCAACAAATCGTTGCATTCATACATAAACAACTTGTGCGCGCGCACACAAACACACACATACATACATTCTGTCTGCCTCCAGGAGTAAATACCTCAGTTCACCCCTGATGTGACTGTTTCTCTTCACATGCACACACCCTTGCTGCTGTTGGAATGTGCATGTGAAATATATTGGATGACACCTGGCAATTTGAAGACTATGGTTGTACCTAGAGGTCATTCATTCCTCACACCAGGGTCTTCTGAGCGGCCAGGAGAACTTCCCAGTACCTCTCTCTCTCTGTGTGTGTGTGTGTGTGTGTGTGTGTGTGTGTGTGTGTGTGTGTGTGTGTGTGTGTGTGTGTGTGTGTGTGTGTGTGTGTGTGTGTGTGTGTGTGTGTGTGTGTGTGTGTGTGTGTGTGTGTGTGTGTGTGTGTGTGTGTGTGTGTGTGTGTGTGTGTGTGTGTGTGTGTGTGTGTGTGTGTGTGTGTGAGATAACCCATGAACGTTATGTTTGGCCAATGTTTGACTGAGCTCCAGGGAAAGAGCTGTGTGTGTGTATCTGATGATCTTTGAAGCTGTCAACATTCTTCACCACATGCTCTGTCATGATGCATAGAGGTGACTGGTGAGATGAACCAGCTGTCCCTGCCTGTGGTTACTGCAAGGTCAACATGCTTGCACTTGCACACACACACTTGGAAGGGTATCTTGTTCGTGTGTGGAAATTGCCATCAGATGTATGTGGTTGAAGACTCAAGTCCAGTGCTTTAACAGTGACCTGATTGATGTGCTGATTTAAATCTCTTCTCTCTGTGTCTCTCAGGTGGAGGTGGGAAGAGAAACGGTCGCAGTAAGAAATGGAAGGAGATGCTAAAGCTTCCGCACATCAGCCAGTGTGAGGAGCTCCGTCGCACCATCGGTAAGAAATGAGGGAATGTATGTGTTTGCGTGAGGCAGAAAGATAACGTGCCATGCTGTGTCTTTGGGGTGTATCTGACTGCGGGAGGAAGTTCAGATTGGACTTCCTTCCTGTTTCTACCCGTCTCCGCCCGTAGTTACAGGCAAGGGACAGGAAACACAATGTGTGTGGGTGTGTGTCTGTGTTTGTGTGTGTCTATCTGACACAGGGAATCTGTTTGGAAGCCGTTTCTTAGTCTCACCCTCTTTCTTAATATTTTGTGTGTGTCTACATTCAAATCTAAATATCAGTCAGTCTTGCTTCCTTCCTGTTCTCTAAATCCAGGTTTGACTCAAGGGTAGGGGCAGGATTTTTCTCTTTGTGGCCAGAAAAGTGCTCTACTCTTGGGCTTTATTATATCCACATCCCTTCCACACACTGAGGTTCTCTGAATGCCAGAGCACTCCGTGTGTGTGTGTGTGTGTGTGTTGGTGCCTGTATGTGTGTGCGTAATAGTGCGTCACAGCTATCTCTGCCAGAGATTGCAGTGCAACCCTCCCCCACATTCTCTCCCTCCCTCTTTTCTATCTCCGTGCCTCCCCCTCCAACTATCTGTATCTCTCCCTCCATCCCGCTTTCTACCACTTGAGAACAGGAGAGTCATGAAGAGAGAGTGAGTGAAAATCAGAAACAAAGAAAGAGGTTTTTACAACAGGAGGACAGATATCTTAAGGACAGGAACGAGGGAGAGAAACATGAGGGAGGCAGAGTGAAAGAGATGTGGCTGCACGTCCTTCTATCTCTTATGCAGTGTCGATTGTGTTCCTCATGGAGGTGTCTTCATATCACAAACCGTCACCCACGGATCCAATTATCATAAACTTGAATGCATCTGTCGTCAGCAGTGATAAAAGATGATATCTACTCAAAAACAGCCCATAAATGTCACCTTAAGTGTGAAGAAGCATTGTGATTGTCATATCTTGCATATATATTGCCATTTGGATTAAAACTTTGCAGAGGATTCAAAATAATGGACTGTATGTGCCTCTATTTCTCTCTCTCTGTGTGTGTGTGTGTGTGTGTGTGTGTGTGTGTGTGTGTGTGTGTGTGTGTGTGTGTGTGTGTGTGTGTGTGTGTGTGTGTGTGTGTGTGTGTGTGTGTGTGTGTGTGTGTGTGTGTGTGTGTGTGTGTGTGTGTGTGTGTGTGTGTGCGTGCACAGCAGCTGTTCAGGGTTACATACGTCACTATTACATAGACACTATTGCGTAATTTCCCTATCACACTGAGCACAGATCAAAATAATCCCCTTTGAGTACCTAAACACTGACGTGTATGCATGTGCATATACACACCTGCGACACGCACACACATGCCCATGCACCACGTAGGCAAAGTGGATAGAAGGATACAGTAAAGCAACTGATAACTGTGTCTTTGTTGTGTCTTGATAATGTCAGGCATTTGACCTTAGCCTTGACAAGTGTGCAGTACTTCTAGGAAGCCCAGATTACATTATGTCGGCTGCAGCCACTTTGTCTGCCAGCCTCTGACCGCTTTACCTTTCTGTTCGTCTCCTTCTGTTTCCCACTGTCTTCTTTATTCCGGTGTCCATGCAGCACATGTAGTTCATGTGCACCTTTTGCTTTTGATCACTGACATGTAAGCTTTGTTCAACCTCCTCCTGAAACCAGTTTTACGGAGGCTAACAGCTCTCAAATGCGCAGCAGTAGTGACTGTCGGTCAGTGCTCAGGTCTGTGCCTCAATAGTGTGCACACAATTCAATATTTCACACAATTGCATTTGTGCACATTTTAGAAGCCATTCACTGTCTCACTAACTCGCTCTGTCTTGGCCTAAATTGGAGTTTTAATTAAGATGTAATTGCAGCTCACTTCACTGTCTCTGTCAGTTACTAGTCCAGACTAGTTCAAGCTTTTCAACTGCTCCCTCCCACTTTTCACTCCTCATTTCCTGCTCCATTTTTCTCTGACACCTTGCTGTCTCATACACACCCTCTCTCTCGCTGTATTTTCCCCGCTTTCTTTCTCTCACTCACACACACACACACGTACATACATTTACAGACATGACCTACGGATAAAGTCCAGAGAATTGGCACCACCACAATCTCTCTCAACATATTCGGTGTCTTCTACGTGTATGACACCACTTTTTCAGATAATCCGGAGACTCTCACTTGGACATTTGCGTTCACACAGGCACCTCCTCTGGAGAAAGTGCGGGGAATCAGGGGAGTTCAGTGCTTGTCTGAAAGCAACTAGACAAACCCAGGGTCAATGTACGTGGTATGAATAAAAAGCTCAATTTGATCAGCAGTTTCTCAAGAATTATCTCTATCCGATACTACAATTTTAGAAAGTTCTCTTTTTTACCATTAGGTTCTGAAATAAATAGATATTTAAATCACTATGAATGTTTCTGGGTGTTGCCACATCACAGTTCTGTGTAATGACGGTAAATAACACGTTCATGCTGAGACTGCTCCACGCCTTCCGAGAAATGATGTGTGATAGAAGAGGCCTGTGACCACATAAAAAAAACAAAGAAAATTGTTTTCCAAACTTAAATTATATTAGCTTTTTTGGTTTGCCACATTTGTGAAGGAAGGCTCAAAATGTCTCCACATGGTTTTATGTATGTATGGCTGGGATACTGTTGCGTTTCCCAGTCCATCCATATATTCAGTACACAATTATGGTATCTTGAATACCTGTAGACATGTAGGCAAAAATATGTTAAATATATAGTGTATCATTGTGGCGTATTATTTTGAATCAGATGAGTTACCCAATGGGAAAGTTACTAAGAACATGGAAACCCCTTCAAGAACATTGCAAAACAGTTTCTGGGATTTACTTTGAGTGTCACCTTAAACAGTGACCAGTTTTGCTGTGATTCAGCAGAGGGTGGGATCTAAGAGCCACCTTGGTATTTAGATGGAAACCATCAGAACCTGTTTTCAAACAAGATACTGAAACTGGATATGGAGGCTGATTGTCAACCCAAAATCTTTGAAATCTGTTGTTGTAATTACATGCAAAAGGAGATAGGTTATATTCCCATGAGAAAAAAGTTGCACATTATGTTTGCATGTACAATAATATTCCAACTATTGACCTTGTTCTGAATAAGACATTACTCCATTCAAGATGTTTACACGAGTTGCTAATAGAATATTCCATTCATATTCCCGTTTACATGTTACAGACAGTTTCTCTGGAGGAGGTGTACGTGTGAACGCAAATGTCTGGGTGAGAGGCTCTGGAGTTTCTGTGAACTTTCTTCGCCTGGCCCCCTAGTATTAAGTCTGCAGAAAGTCCATATAATCTGATGTTAGAACACAGCAGGAGTTCCCCACTGGTGTGCGTGCGTGCGTGCGCGTGCGTGCGTGTGCGCGCACTTCTAACACGCCAGATGCAAATATGAGAAAAACAAATGGAATATAAATATCTCAGGATGAAAAAGCAGTGCCAAACAGGCAGAAGACAACAGCGAAGATGTTAAGAGAGTTTGTGGTGATAAGAGCCCACGCCTTTTTCGATGTGACGTCCCAAAGAAAGGCTGCACCATCCCTCACCTGAATCCTGCGAAGAATTTATGAAAGCATCTGAGCGGAGAACCCCCATGAGTTGTGTGAAAGGCAAACTGCGTAGAAAGTCCGGACCCAAATCTCCGGAGATCTTGCACAGGACATGTCTGAAAACGGCTTCTGACTATGACTCATGTCGTCATTACGTCCACTAACTCATACATCAAAAATTCCTGCCTGCAGTTGAAAACCTTATTACCCACTTGAACTCAGATTAAGCTTCATCAAGCAGTTGGTAACTGCCTTGTGTCAATATTGCAAAATGCTGAGAAAACTCAAATATTTTTTTAGAATGCAATTAAGATGTAGTCATGTCCACATAATGCTACTAAGTTCGAGATACTCCACATATTTGATAATTCCTTATTCCGGTCAATGTAATCTGAGAATGCTGTGGACAGGACAATGTCCTATTCAGACTAATGTTTTAATCAGGTTAAAATTATATATATATATACATGTTTACTGTGTGTTATTTGACTGTAAACAGCTCAAACGGCGCTGTCCTCACCTGGTTCAATGATAACGGGGTAAACGCTCCAGAGTTCAAGTAAACATTTTTTTGCTGCACAGATGCCCTAAAATTGCTCTCATCAACCAGGAGTGCACGGGGAAATTCCGAGCTCCGGCTCACAGCTGAACACAGCTGATAGGGAAACACCAAAGCAAACCTCCAGAAACTTGGTGATCAAAGATGAAAAGGCGATGTCTAAGGCAGCGAGATTTTCTCAAAGAGCTTTTGTTCTTCGAATTGAAAACACAGCGGTCACACAGTGAAAAGGGAAGCAATAAAATAGCTCTACACTCTTCTGTTTGCGAACAAACTGATAACTTAGATCTTGTGGTCGTACAAGTGGTGAGTCTGAATGTGGAGCGCTGAGCTGCAGAGCAGAGGGGAATGCTGTGCAATAAACAGTGCAGCTGCAGGGCTGTTGTGGAGATTTGATTTAGCCCGCTGTGGGAGGTTGTCCTGTAGCTGTCACTACTCAGAAATGTTCATCCCATGCACCCCCCTCCTCCTCCTCCTCAGTCCACAAGCGTGCATGTGTATGTGAACGTGTGTGGCCTATTTTTGTTTGTATGTTTATCTTGTCTTTCTGTATGTGTGTCCTTACTGTCAGTCAGTGATGGAAAACGTCCTGGGTCTTCTTCCTCATTTGGAACCAGAGGAAATATGACTCAATTGGACGCCATTAGTCCTAATAAGCTGGGGCCAGCTGCACAGAAAACATCAACACACTCACACACGCACACACACACACACAAATATGCTAACACACATACAGAAAGCATGGATACAGACATACTGTTGGTTTATTTTGTAGGGAAGCGCAATATAAGCAAATGTACAATATTTTTTCCTCTCTCACTTCCTGTTTAACTGTTTTCTCAGTTTCTGTTTACTGCATTTTTTGGAAAAGGGTGTTTCAAATCCTCTGTCTTTATTTTAAGTTAAACTGTAAAGTTCTTGTTCTGCCTGGAATTGAATGTGCAGTTATGTTTAGTTTTTAGGAAGAGAATAAAAAAAACATTCTGATTTTAGAAACTAGTGAGCTAAGCTAAGCTTGCACCCTGGTGCATAGCGGTGGACAGAGACACGAAAAGGCATTTGTTTCTTACTCTGGTGGATAAGAGCAATAAAGGTACAATTTCCCCCAAAAAACAACCTGCCCCTTAATACATGCTAATGTAGTAGTGCTATTTAGTAGATCCCAATGTTATTACTATGTCTGAGACATTGTACTTTCTCAGTTATATTCCAACTTTTAAATGCCTAGATTGTGAGAACTGCACAGTACTTCCAAAAAAGTAAAGCACGACAGAAATATCTGAAATTATTTTCAGAAAGACTGTTATATTGTGTTTATTTGTGTAACATTTCTCCATCTGCCCCCACCCCTTTGTCTCTTTCTCCCTCTCCTGTCCTCCTCTTAGAGAGGGACTACACAAGTCTATGTGAGAAGCAGCCCATTGGGCGGCTGTTATTCCGTCAGTACTGTGACACCAGGCCGGAGCTGAAACGCTGCATTGAGTTTATGGATGCTGTGGTAAGAGTCTATTACCAACATTACTCCATTCTTTCACACATCCTCTTTTTCTTGTCTGTCCCCGCGTTCTCTCTTTCATGGGACTGGCGTGATTCGGCCCCCGCAGAGCAAGAAGTGGGAGAGGAAAGTCAGTCTTGGTCTTTTGCCTGCTCTTGTTGGCAAGCATGAGGTGTTGGTGGGGTGGGCGTGCGGGGTGATTACCGCCTTAGACAGGCTGTCAGAGAGCAGACCCCTCCCCTTCCTCCATGCACTCCTCCATGAGGTCAAGCCCACGTCAGAGGCAGGTCCCCTGGGTGAGCAGGCAAACACAGGCCCGAGCTTGTGTCTAGGCCCCTGGAGGTATGCGAGAAAGGAAAACAGGGGGGAATCATGCTTATTTAATAAGAACCTACATTACTCATTTTCAAGGTAGGCAGACAGGCACATACATATGTGCACTGCGAGTCACATGTACTTGCACTGGCTGACAAAAACTCAAGAAATGAAACAAAGATTTTAGCGCTCAACATGCTGTTAGTCCCCCTGATAACTTCATACCCTAGCTGTGATGTGTAGTGGCACGACTTGGTCCCATTCCCGTCCGCCGAGCTTGTTTTCAAACAAAACATATGGTTCGAGGCAGTGAAACTCCAGTCCATCTCCCTGCCGACAGCCATATTTGACCAAAAACACAATCTGTGCTGGTGCGATGGGGTGAGATCTGTAGCATCATCCTGGTAGGTGACAGATGTAACGGGCTATGTGTGAAGATGAACACAGTTGGTAGTTTGCTGCTTTAAATAAGATGATATTTGGTCATCAGTGACATCTCTATTTGCCTGTGGTCCCACGCTCAGTCTTATTTTAATTGCTTTCTCTGTCTTTCTTCTTATTAACCAACCCCCCACCCTTCCTTCTGGCTCTTCCTCCTTTTCTCAACCATCTTCTCTCGCTTTCTGGGTCTTGTCTCTCTCTGACCTTATTTGGAAAGATATTAAAAATGGCTGAATGAGCATGGCGTCCTGCGCTGTTGTGGTGGCTCACACTTCTTTTCTTCTCTGACAGGCCATGTATCAGCTCGCTCCTGATGAGAAGAGGAGGGACTGTGGAGTGAATCTTTTAGACACATACTTCAACAATGGGGTGAGACACACGCACATGCTAACAGAGCCGGCTGATATGGACACAAGAAATTATTTTGATATTGGTCAAAGATTAAAAACTTTTTTAATGTACTCAGTAAAATCTTAATTTAAAAACAATTGTTTTATTGTTTGATATTAATTACAATTGAAAAACCACATTTGCCAGTGATGTGTCACGTATGATTTACTGTGGACATTATCAACTTTATCCAAAGGTGTGTGATGTCAGCCTAGTACCCCTATCTGCAAAGGGCTGTTTTGTTTTTGGTGTGGGTAAATGAACATAATTGGCAAAGACTCAATCTGTACTTCAGTTGATGATAGAGGAAACATCTTGTCCATTACTGCAAAGAGGAAATATGCTGGCCTAATTCGTTTGGTCTAGTTTTTTTTTTTATGTATAAATGTGTCGCATACATATACCACACACTATTGTTGTGTTAACTATAACCACACAGAGATCTCTGCCATCTCTACCAGACAGACTATATAGGTTCATAAATAGATTAGGGTAGAGTGGACATATACCGTTTTGATCAGTTTTATTATTACACCAACATCTCACTTCTGTTTCTATCCGTCTCTGTCTCTTTTACCCCCAAGTCGGCAGCCCATCTGCCAGACGTACCCCAGGATGTAGTTGCTGGGTGTCGGGAGAGGCTGGAGCAGAGTCCGTGTAAGGAGCTCTTCAATGACTGCACAAAGTAAGTCTGCATCTCCCACACGCATGTGGCATTGCTCTGTGACCACACTCTCCTACAAAATTAACTGACCTGCATCTCTAGGTTTGTGATCAACGGTTGAATACTCCCAACGCTCATACCGTTAATGTGAGAGATGCTTGTTATTTGGAAGTGAATCGTGTTTTTGTTTTTCTTTACAATTTAGCCTGTCAAAGTGCAGGGGCACCAACAAATCTCATTCCTGCAAAAGTCACGTGTGTTTGTACATTCTGTGGACTAATGCACCCTGTCACTAGTGATGATGAGGCAGCTGGCACTGGGTGTGCAGCATTACACACACACACACACACACACACACACACACACACACACACACACACACACACACACACACACACACACACACACACACACACACACACACACACACACACACACACACACACACAGGGATATGCAAAAACACACGCACGGTGGATGTGAATGAAAAAGGGCAGTGGGCAGGGAGAGCATCCGGATGGCTGGCATGAAAACAACAGCCACCTCAGTGTTCCCTGCACACACACAAACGCACACACACGCTTGCAGGTGTTTCTGCTTCCTGTTCTCAGAGCCAGGAGAAGCAAACAGGCTGCGGATTATTACCCCCAAATGTACTTCTCATTGCGCACACACACACACAGACACAAAATAAATATCATGATAAGTTGTCACATTTAGCTTGGTTATATATTATATATCTATTTTATATGTGTCAGTGCATTATATTTTCTACCACAGTCCCGTCCCTGGGTTGACTCTCGTCTGACGTGCTGTTATTGATGAATTACAGTAAGAGCAGTTAATGATCCTGAATGCTTGAGCTGCACCATGTGCTGATTGGTTAGCTGGAGCTGTTGTCGGAAGTCATCGATTTGTTTTATTTATTCTCAGATTAATTAAAAGGGAATTCAGACTGTTAATGTAGAATTATGATGTGAGGAAACTGTGGTTGGTAAGAGAAGTTCATGATGAAGAGTCAAAGGAGCATCTTTCTTTTCTTTTGTATGAGCATATTTATTTGTGAAGGATACCTGAGATATCTTCAGGAATAATATAATTTAAAAATATGTCTGTGTTCTGATTTGATTGAAGTATCATTTTGAGAGGGAGTACAGGTTTCGATGTGTATTGTGGCTGATGCCTCACGCACAGTTTGAGAACATCTTGTACACAGCAAACTACTATACGACATTTTACCTTACTGCATCTTATTAGTTTCATTAACTTTTTTGGGAAGTTAAAAAACATTTGTATGTAATAAGACAAGAAATATAGATAACATCATAACAGAGGATGTACATCACAGTACAATCCAGCCCTCATCAGATCAATCGGGTAAAAAAAACAACATGTTTCCTTAGTCTTGGCAGAAGCTGTATTTCTGCGAAGTCTCAACTTTTAGCCACACAGGCAGATGGATTTGGACTGAAAATGCTGCGACCGGCCTCTGAGTCACTTGAGCTTCCCCTGGGAATACTGGAATCTTCTAGATGAAACTCAGGAGAAGTGGGAACCGATGGGAAAACACTCACTTATGTTCTCAGCCTGTAGTCGTGTTTTGGCAAAACACACGCGAAGAGCTGTTCCCGAGCTGTTGGATTTATAAAATCAATAACCCACATGCTCCAGAAAACTTGCTTAGCCGTTTGTGGCGGCTGTGCAGGCAGAGTTGCTGTTGCCAAAACTTTTTGAAGCTGTGATTAATTTGTTTCCAATGCGTGTTTAATTTTGTCTGGACTGGGTGATTATTTTTTTTGGTTTTTGTTAAGATTATCTGTAGTTTATTCACCTTTCCAAATTTTTGTTTGTTTGTTGGTAAGATTTGCTTGAAGTTTGGGAGAGACCGATCAGCAAGCGCTGGATGAAGGGATATGACGGCAGAAAACTCAGCATGACGGGCTGAGTTGGAAAACTCAGGGAAATGAAAGGAGAAGAAAGGAGAGCAAAAAAGGGGAAATTGGGAAAAGTGAGGAGAAATGGAAAGAGAGTGTTAAGGAGAGCAGGGGAAAACAGCAGAGTGAACAAACATAGAACAACACAGGCACATGTTTGTTACTGAAGCTTCGCCGCAGCTCAGATGTTTTTGAATGAGATTCATGTTCAACTTCTGTCATCACTCCTTCCAGTATCATCATTATTTGTATTCCACTGTGGTATTTAGATTTTCTTAAATTTCTTGTTCTTTTCCTAAATTCCGATACGTAATTCGGGACCAGGGCTTACTCAGAGGGAAAGCCTGTAGGAAAGCATGGTGCTACACGTGGAAACGTGATTTCTGGCAGAGCCAAACATCCACTAGAGGAGATGTGTTAGCTCACTCATGGATTTTCTTCTGCTGCAGTGGAACATATGGTTATGTCATAATAAGAGTAGAGCATGGCCGTTCAGTCCATGTGTTATCGTGATATTTTAACAAAGGTCCCACTGCAAATTTTCTACCCTTCTCTCTTCCTCTCCACACTCCCTTTGTGTAACAAAAGCCATATTGTGGCCTTGTTTATTTCTACTCCCAGTGGTGTCTGTCTGAGACCCGACTCCAAGCCAGGCACTGCTAGGCTCCTGCCTTTCTGGCGCCCCTTTCTTTAAGTGTCCAGGACCAGTTTTGCCTCATAAGACTCTGCAAGGTTCATTGACCTAAGAGAATGTGGATGAAATTCTGGGCTTAAAAAGAAAAATCAATGGTTTAATGATGAGAGAGTTGACAAAGAATTTAATACATAGAAAAACATATGCTGTGCTCAAGATTTTCATTAAAAATGACACAAGATTTTAGTGTAGACTAAGTCTCTGAGCTGAGGAGCAGCAGAGGATAAAGTATTTAAAACCTTTAGACATATGAGGAAACTCAAGATCTCTTCAGGATAGATGATGATGATAGATTCTTGGCTAGTGTGCCCAGCAACTCGCTCCTATGATGACATAATTCAGTTTTCTTTAACACTGCAGAGGGTGCTCCCCTTGTGGAAACTCTCAACTCTCGAGCCCTTTTGCCAAGAACAGCCACCCCAGCGCTGCTGGTAACCACAGGCAGCTTTCCTCATTCTCCTTAGTGATGAAGTAATATGGTCAAGGAAAATCTCCAGGCCAAATATGAGCATCTCTTCAGCGTTTGGGTGGTAGAGGAGGGAACCGAAGTTTGTAACTTTGGTTTTTAGTCACGTGTCCTAGGCTGGCAGAACCGTTTGTGATTGCACTGGTCAGCAGTAGAGAAAGCTGCACTGGCATATTTTTTGTGTTTGTTTTGTAACCACCATGTTTTGGATCATAATAAAGTATTTTGCCTCATTACGTCTGTTAGATATCCAATGTATTTTGCTTAATCACTTGCTTCTATTGTGAAAATACTCATGTTAATTAAAGAACCTTCATACCACAGTCTTGTTGTCCACAATAGAGCACCAATTACAATTTTTAAAACAAAAAACTTTATGTAAATGTATCTCCTGCAGCAACTAATACAGAAATGTATTTCTTAAGAGCACAAATGCAGATGTACAAAACAGGTAAACTTCTCTGACATGCCTGTTTCTGGGTAATTAATTGATACAAGTACTCTCCTCTGACCATAGGCTCCGTCTTTACTGCCACATAAAGCAGGACTCATTTAATCCTGAATTTGGCTGTGAGAGGTGGAATGCAGTTATTTCAGTCATGATGCTACTGGTAATAATACGCAAATATGTCTCATACTTTGGATTAACTACAACTCAGCACTGAAAGCTTGAATTAGTGACTTGTTTTTTTTGTCCTAATTCAATATGTTCAGCTCCTAATATAGTAAGTTCTTGTCCTAATGTAATATTGGTCAGTAAACATCTCGCTCCAATGGACAGTTAATCACTCAAATGTGAAGATCTTCTTTGAATATTGGACATGACAGAACAGATGTTCAACCAATTGCATTTCCCACACTAAGACACGTTATGTAAAAGCTTAAACGTGTCCTGATCAGTTTTCTTGTTAATAAACACATTTTCTGTTCACATTCAGGCTACATCCGCAATTTTGAAATACGTGGCTCTGTTTAAAGGGCCCATATTGTGTAAAATAAATGTTCTGGGCTTTTACAATCCGTAATGACTTGAAGGGGGTCAGAAGGGGGACAGTCACTCCGCCGACTTTTTCACTCAGTCCATTCTAAGAAATATGTTTTGTTTCGTACTTCCTCCCCCGTATGATGTCATTCGGGATCGCACTCGTCTCTCAGCCCCACCCAACCGTTACCAGTCCAGCTGCCGAATCAACCACCCCGGCTCCCCACCACCACCCCTCCACACCAAACTCGACACTAAGCAGACATGTTGCTGAGCTAGCAGCTTGTTAGCTACCACAGGCTAACCACAACAAACTACACTGAAGAAACACTGCAGTGCGGAGGGATGCAATGAAGAGAATGTGTCTGTGCACATTCCTCCTAAGAATGTTACTGTTCGAGACCAGGGGTTACGCTTTATATCTTCGGACGTGCCGTATCACTGAAACTCCATTGTGAAACTCGGGACATTGCTCCTACAATGGCCGACTTTCCTGCTAAAACTTGAACAAACATGAGGACGGTGTAACTTAACGTTCAGCAACATCCTGTTGTAACCGACTGTAAATATGTGGCTGGTCTTCTATAGCTGCAAACATACCAACGGGACTTTCATCTGTGTTTACCAGAGAGATCGTCCACGCGCCAGAATGAGACCGGTGATAGGCCTGGTCGCGTGTCACTCAAAGTGCAGTCAGCCAATCAGAGCAGGGGCTCAGGAGGCAGGCGAAAACAGCCTGCAGCTCCAGAGAGAGGCAGAAGAGAGGACATGGAAATACACATTGCAGCAGTTTTTTTGACTATAAACCACTGATATATCATCTTAGGGGTACCAGTACCTCAAACTAAATCCCAGAAAGGTGTAAAATATGGGTCCTTTAAGTTTGAAAACTGGGGTTGCACGTTGTAGGTGAAAGAAAATAAATACCTCATCTAACTTTTCATCATGGTTTTTTTTCTCCTTCACAGTATTTTCTGCAACTAAGCAACCAAATGTGTTTACACAGACAGGCACATGCCCATGTTATATACATTTTGTTAGTCAAGATGGGGATTATTTCTGATGCAGAGCTTAAATGCTTGTGTGGACGGAGATGATACTTTATTAAAAACAAAACTTATCATATTATCAATTTAGTCTTCGTGTTTCTCACCAAAACACAGAACAAAGTCAAGAACAAGTGTTACAAATTTGCCCAATGCATTTATTTCCCATAAAACATTTACAAAAAATATGTAAATCAGGCATGTTTCAATCCATCTTTTCTTATTTGCAAGGTGTTGTTTCTATGTCCATGTTTGTGTGTAACTGTGGATGTCTGGCCTCTCTCGCAGCTTGAATATTTTAGTGTGTCAACATCAACAACACTGACAGCAAGGACAGTAGAGATATAAGTCGCCATAGACACCACAACTGTCTTTCTGACCTGAATTGTTTCTTCTGACAATCCATAGAACTGTAGATGTAGATATAAGTTACCTATTGATTCAGCTCGTGTCTGTTTGGTATGACGGTGTTAAGGAAACAGGGTGTTTATAGTCAAACAACATCTGTGGTCAAGTCAATGTAGTTAAGATGGGCACTAATACGAGAGGCCGGAGGGGTCAAGTCAAAGAGTCATGTTCTAACAACTATCAGTGGAGTGATGGTTGACTTCTGGCCAGGAGACGTTGAAGCTGTGACCTTTCATGACCTTTCCTCTCCTCATAGAACTTAAGTGGTGTTTCGTGTCATCGTGTGTCTGGGCAGGAATTTCCCAAAATCAAGGTTTTTTGGTTGCTAACGTCAGTGTACATGACATAATCAGACAAAGCCAGACAGACTCACACCCACATTTACGTTTCCACTAAGGCGTTCCACAGAACCTCCTGCTCAGTAGAAAACGGTTTCCCCCAAGTCCCCTGTTTCCTGTTGGAGTTGAGTGGAATGTTTCTGTTCAAAGGCATTTTTTCATTTTTCACGGTGGCGTATCCACACTGAGTTTTTTCTGTCTTTCCACTGAGAGCGGCTTCGAACCATAACACCACCAGCAATGCCTAAACACACGCACACACACAACGTACAGCTATATATACAAATATGCATACATGTTAGTCAGGAAGCAGTCAGATGAAGATGATGTGTTTTATAATCATTGCAAAGGTTAAAAGGCATTTTTTAGGAAATGCAAGCGAACTCTGTGTGGAAGATTGGGCATGAAATCTAACATGAGCTTGTTTTATTTTCTTCTTCTTCTTTGCTTGTTGACATGTACATTGCAATGTCCTTATTAAAGCATTCTTTAAATAATCACCACCCCCCTCTCTCCCTCCCTTCCTGCAGAATAGTTCGTGATTATCTGAGTGGAGTTCCATTTTCCTTATACCATGAGTCCATGTACTTCTCTCGCTTCCTGCAGTGGAAATGGTTGGAGAGGTGGGTAGTTGGTGCAAACATACAAACTATGACAAAATGACGCTTATGATCTTGTTCAAGTTCGTATTTGTATTCCATGTTTGTGTTTACTAAGGGCAAGACTTTATCTCATTTAACCCAATCAGACCTAGGGTACAGAGCAGAATTGCATTTTAAAACCCAAGCGTTGTTTGAAAACACCCACCTCAAAGCTGAGGGTTTTCTAAAGAGCTGACAGAATCGCCAATGTTTAATAAAACTTGTATTTTCTCAGCCTCTAACGCAGAAAGAGACAAAAGAAAACATTTGATGGCTTAAACATTTGGCTTTCATTGGAAATCATTTTTTACAATGTTACCTTAAACTTAGTGAACAAAAAGAATCAAGCTAGCAAACTCGCCAAGTTTAATTAATAAATATTAAATATATTTAAAAATAATCTGTATATATGCTAGACTTACTGTATACAAAATGAATTGCATATTGATAAAATGCTTTCAACAAACAAAAGTAATAGGCATTATATCTATACAGTATATATTTATGCCCAACTCACAAAGGTGGTGCCGCCAATCAGTGTTTCTGTGTGACTTGTAAATAATTGATGATGGTTTGCATAATGGCTGGGTGGAAAAAACAGTCATCAGGGCAGATAAATAATATATTAGAGCATTACTCTGTCTGCAACAGCACAAGGTCTGAAAGAATGACATCACTTATCAGATTTTTTTTATGTCCCCCTATTTTGTCTCTCTCTATCTTTATTTATCTACAGGCAACCAGTAACCAAAAATACCTTCAGACATTACAGAGTACTAGGAAAAGGTGGATTTGGCGAGGTGAGTGTCACTATGATCAGGAATAAATGTTGGAATGCTGTTGCTGTTACAGTTTACCCTGGTGTTGTGCTTGTCAAAGTTTTTCTGACGGATACTGAACCAACATTATGTTCCTTTTACACATTAAGTCTGAAAATGAGATGTTGATGTTAATGATTTAAATTTCTACGAGTAACCTTTAACACTTTTAAATGCAGCGCTGTTTATGTCTCCGCTGCAGTAATCGGTGGTGTGACATATTAACTTCCATTAGTTACACTTTAAGAGGGTGTTTTGCATGTGTGATAATGATTCCCTGTTGCTTGTTTTCCAGGTTTGTGCCTGCCAAGTACGTGCCACCGGTAAGATGTACGCCTGTAAAAAGCTGGAAAAGAAACGTGTGAAGAAAAGAAAAGGTGAAGCAATGGCACTAAACGAAAAACGCATTTTAGAAAAAGTTAACAGTAGTTTTGTAGTAAGTACTACCTTTTTCTTATTCAACCTTTTCATCAGAAATGTACCTGTTTTCTGTGTCTTTGTGTGAGTGTTTGTGCGTGCACCCTGTCGCTGTCTGTGAGAGTGTTGTTTGTTATAACTCCAGGATCCTGCAAATGAAATTGAACGGCGTGTTTGCAAAGGCTGTTAATCTGCTTTTAAAGACAGTTGCTGCAACCTCTCAACTGTTTGTTTAATGACGTCCACGGCAGGTGGGAAGCCTGTGAATGACGGTGACTTAAAGTTTCACGTGTTGCAGTGGGGAGAGATGTGACAAAACTACAAAAGGAAGGACATAATTATGTTAATTACCAGTTGCAGGTGCAGCAAGGCTTTTTTTGCAATATCTGACTAGTTCTTCCGACCAGCATAGAACCCAAATGCTACGTTATGTTTTCGTAGCAAACCTGCCATTTTGCACACACGCCATGTTTGATTTTGTTTGGAGTTTTCTGTAAATCCTGAATCATATGTCAATTTGTTCATACATTGATTGAAACCTGTTTGCGACCTTACTTTTCTCCCAATGGTGTTAAAAAGTGAAACATAAGCTGCTTTCAGACATGCACCAAACTCTGGATAATCTCCTCAAATTATCCAGAGGGGCTGTATCTGAGAACACAAATGTCTGAGTGAGCAGCTCTGTACATTTTTTGAAGTTTCTCTTGCCAGTCCCCTAGTAAAAACTCTGGAGAATGTCCGTATGAGCCCATGTGAGAACACAGCAGGAGATCCTCTGGAGAATTTACAATGAGTGAGTGGGCAAGTTGATGACATTTCTAACACGTGACAGATGCAAAAATGAATAAAACAAAATGAATACAAATATCTAAATGAAAAGCGATCCCATACATGTAGAAGACATCCAACTGAGATTTGACGAGAGATTTTGGTGATGAGGGCCGACACTGGTGTCAATGAGCTGTAAACAAAAATATGTGATCTCTGCAGGAGAATTCATACATAATCTCCTGCCTTGCCTGCTGCACCCTCACCTCAACGCTCCAGAGATTGCTTTGTTGTCTGAGCGGAGAATCTCCTGTTGGGTTAATCATGTGTGAAAGGCAAACTCCGGACAAATTGCGAACCCAATTGTGTGGATACTTTCTGGAGTTCATGTCTGAAAACAGCTTTACTTCACACACACACACACACACACACACACACACACACACACACACACACACACACACACACACACACACACACTTAATATTTGTCTGATTTTAACTGTTTACTAAATCCTGAATTCACTAATGGATGGATTCCTCAAAAAACAACTTATTGGTCATTGCAGTCACCTTAAAACTGAAAAACGCCCATTGTAAAGATATTTCAAAATACGAATATCAGATACCCGTTACTAATTGAATGTAGTTTATTTGAGGCCAGAAAAAAACAGGTCTGTAATCGTTGAAAACTGCATGTCACAGAAGTAACCTGGGCATGGTATATTAGGAGCTGTTTCCATGAACAAATTACCAAAGAATTTCATAATAGAATTGCTACTGCCCTCATTAGGGAAACACTATTTAATCTGGTTTCCCTGGTCATCCAACCACATTAAATAACTGGCACAAATGTCATTAGCATAGTTGACCACAGAATGCAGATGAAGGTAAAAAAGTTCAAAGCTTTTCCAAGCAGAGCAGCTAAATGTAGGAGAAGTAAGTACAGTGTGTACACATGATGTGCACCAACCCAAAGAAAGAAAATCATTACCCTGCCACTGTACCCCCATGCCTCAAGCTCTTAATGGTGGCATTGCTCTTGGCTGATTTTCCTATGGAAGATTTCTATAAATTGAGCCATAATCATGAGTAAGCAGTGGTTTTTGGCCACTGCTGTAATGCCAAGCTTGAACGCTTTTTAGGGAGTCACCTAGCTTTTAATTTCTTCCATGCTGCACCAAAGCCCTCCACTGAAGGGCTGGAGTGTACAGCTAACAGTCCGTTAACCTGTAAGATGATACTGTGGGAACAGATTATAGGAACAGTTCATGACCCTGAAGGTTTAATTTGTTAACTATTACATTTGAGCATTAATTGGTATTCTATCGAAAAATTCTACTACAAATGAGAAACAAGAGCTGCCATTTGTCAGTGTTGCGGCTCCTGAATGGATCTAGGGGTTCCAGGAGACAAAAACACAACAATCAAGGAAGTTTGAGGGAATCAGAGTAGAAGAGAAAACATTTTACTGGGTTTACACATTTAACAATTTTAATTTCCATGTCTATGAATCATCGGAACTACTATTTCCTCTTACTGTGTGTGACGGTATACATGTTCCTGATGTATCTATATTCCTTTGTCCTCTTCTTGTCACTTTTTGTGTATAAATATGCAAATGCTTGAAGTTTCATCCTCCTTTAAAGGCAGATGTTAACACCAGGACTCAGATGCATTTGGAAAAGTAGTGCTGTGTGCTTCTCTTTCCATTTTGTCCAACTGTACGCACAAGAAACGTCTCAGGTGCTCAGGCAGGAAAAGAAAACTTAGCTTTGGCTCAACGTCCTAGTTCCCTCCAGAAAAATTATTGTTCCAAAGACAAGAAAATTGCAGCAAGTGCTCATTTAACATTTTTGGAACATGTCAAGGAGAAAGTAGAGGGATCATTTTTGGTCTGTGGGTGTGAGTGTGTGTACTCTGAATATTTGTACATACTGTAGAACATGGTGTAACTACAGAACTGTGCTATTGATCTGTAGTACAGTAACCTAGACTGTAACAGAGCCCCCCCAGTCTCTCTTTGTGTTCTCTATGTGAAGCTAACGGTTGTGTTTGGGTTCTACTACGTGTTGGATTAGTCTGTTTCAAATGCCGCATGAGCTATGCTGCGTGTCTTTGTTTTGAGTGAGTCATGGCAGAGACATGTATGGGCATGCACACACACAAACACACACACACAGAACCATTTGCCAATCCCAGGTGACAAGATCTGCTAGTCTGAGGTTCTGTAACAAGCCCACTCCAGTGTGTGTGTTTGAATGTATGTGTGTGTGTGTTCGTTCTCTGTGCTGCAGGCAGAACTGATGACTCTTCATGTGCCTCTCTACCTACGAGAGCAGCTCTGTTGCCTAGCAACACTGACCAAACAGCAGTAGCAAGGAGAAGAGTCAAGTGCTCTCTCAAACCCCTCATTTCTCTCTCTCGCTATTCTTCTTTACCTTTTTTTTTTGATCAGTGCATACGATTAGTCAATACATACTGTTTGGTTTAAGATATAACCCATCCACATATTTTTCATGTGGGTATGACACGTATGTGTGTGAGACACAGAGCAGGGTCACCTGGATTTTATTGTAAAACAGTTGCCAGTTTGGTCAAATTTATTTAACAATTTAAATGCATCTTATATTGAAAAAAAACAGTCTGATATATCATTACATGATTTTTCCATAAAAGAATATTAGATAACTGATCACGTAATAAAACAAGAAAATCTAATTTAATCAGTGAACAATTGAACATGAGAAATGTCCATAACTGTCATGTTCATTACTTGAGAAAACTCTGGGGGGGCACACATGTTGTGATGTTATGATTCACCTCCTTTGAGAGTAAAGTCATTTCCAGTGAGCTAATGGGCGCTCTTCTATTGCATTAGCACAGATGTGAGGCAGTAGAGGACATTTTGATTGTACAGTTAAAACAGCTTTTTTCATTATTACGAGGCTTTTTAGAATTATACATTGTGTGTGTGTGTGTGTGTGTGTGTGTGTGTGTGTGTGTGTGTGTGTGTGTGTGTGTGTGTGTGTGTGTGTGTGTGTGTGTGTGTGTGTGTGTGTGTGTGTGTGTGTGTGTGTGTGTGTGTGTGTGTGGTCCAAATCTGACGACATACTCTTTAGCAGATGGGATTCCTCCCAATGGCAGCAACATCCTGCTTGTACATAGCGGCACATGCACACTCACAATACCCTGCATGTCATTGACCCACAGGGGGGAGGAGGGGAGGGAAGTGGGCGCTGGTGGGAATGAAGGGAGAAAAGAGAGATAGATGGTTGGATTAGAGGGACAGGACATGAGCGAATGGAGTAATGAATGGAGAGGAAGCTTCTGGTTTTCCATATCTGTGATGTATCGCTCTCAGTTTTTCTTTGTGTACATTCTTGAGATTGTGATGTGGGATAATGGACCAATAATTTGGGCATTAACCAAACCAATTGAAAAAATCGTGCTCCTCCAACCACTGTGTCTCTTACCACTGCTCTTCCCTCTTCCTCCTCCTTCTCCCCGCTCTCTCTCTTCTTGTCCTCTTCTACACCGACTTCTTCCCTGACTCGACCCTCACCTCCCTTGTTATCGCTTCCCCCAAATTTGCCTCCCTGTCCAGGTTAGTCTAGCATATGCCTATGAGACCAAGGATGCGCTGTGCCTGGTGCTGACCATAATGAATGGCGGTGACTTAAAGTTTCACATCTACAACATGGGCAACTCTGGGTTTGACGAGCAGAGGGCCATCTTCTACGCTGCTGAGATCTGCTGTGGCCTTGAGGACCTGCACCGTGAGAGGATAGTCTACAGGTAAAGGTCACACAGGGGTTAGAAACACTTTGGGCCAGGTGAAGATGTGTTGTCAAGTCAAAAAAATATATAATTTTATGATTGTTCCATGATCGTATCTTTGTTTTGAACATTTGAAGATCCTGTGGGCCATCTGTACTCTCTCACGTCAATATGGAGGCTTTAGGAAAAATGCTTGGGGTATTTTAAGGTTCCTTTTCTCTGGGGACATTGTGAGGTTTACAGGCCCAGAAGCACTTCATGAAGTTGCCTAAAACTGACTAAATGTCCTGGCATTTAAAGGAGCTCTCTTCAAATTGTTCACACGAAGTTCAGGTTACTTACAGTGGTACTATTTACATATGAATGTTACCAAACCCTATCTTTTTTCCATACTTAACTCCCTCTGTAGTTGAGACTACTACAGTGCTTGCATAGTGCATTCTGGTGTAATATTTAACCATAAATAGTCTGCATTTAACTATCTTTTTGTTTCATTGTAAGTTTTCAGACATACTTAGAAGCTTGCATTCTGTTCTAGTGTAGGAAATGGCTTGTTGGTAGCGAATTTCCAAAGGAGTTTTCAGGCACTGGTTGAGTTTTGGCTAACGCTATTAGAAATACAAAGATTATGTCAATCAAGACTGAAAAGGCCCAATTATTCTTAAGATTAATTATCCAAAGGTTTTTGAGAAAGTATACACAGACATCTTCTTTTCTAATTACCTCAAGATGTCAATGAATTTGACAATGATTTGTCGCTTTCGTTGTCCTTGGACGGTTCAATATCTTAGGCGGTGGCTGCAGGTATGCAAACACTTACAACGCAACATGGCACCACAAATATTGCACTAAGCATGGTCTGCGTTGACTTTAAATAGTGTAACCATGCCAATTTCTGCTCGCCGCTACCCTGCCTCACTGTGACTTGAACAACATGTAGGGGATTACAACATAGCAACATTAGTCTTGGTCCTTTCTTGCAGATCTGTAATACCGACAAGCTCGGCACGCAAACCTCCTTGTCCCGATTATTAAGACTTAGCTTGTGAAAAGTAAACACATGCATAATAGTTTTGTGGCTGAGAGAAAATATCTGATGAAGACACATTGACAGGATTAGAGTTATCTCAGATTAGGTTTGGGGCTTGAAATTTGTATTAAAATGGGTGTGGAGATTGAAACGTTTTAACCACAGACCGTGAGGGTGAAATGAAAAGATTTAATCCCAATGCATCATGGAAAATGTGAGATCTGAGATATTGAAGTCATGAAATCACTACTGGATGAGCAGTAGGGAGTCAGTGGGATATCCCTTTAATCAAGAGACCTAATTTGGTTTAACAATGCAAGAGGTTTAAAAACCATGCAATAACTTTTTGTCGGCACTCTGACCCAGCCATGGTGTCAATAAGAGAGATATTTTAAAGAAGAAGAAGAATATAAAGTCCTGGATAATGACGTGTGACTGGATTAATGTTTTTCTGATTTCACTGAGGTGTGTCACACTCGATGGAACCTCAAAGTAATGTTAACATAAACACTGATGTTCCTAGAACACACATGCTCCCTCATACACACGCCCCACATATTCACATAAACACACACACTGTTCTTTGATGTCCACGTGTGTTATAAGAGACTTCACTGTTAGTACTATGGTTAAGGTTGGCATTCGTAAAGTGACCCAGTTTTCATAGATATTATAATAATACAATAAATGGCAAACGTCTGGTATCTTGCTTTTGTCAAAGTTACCTGAGATAATTAAGAGGATCCAGATAAAACAAATGATAATTAAATGTTTATTAAATGACAAGAAAAACAAATTGATGAGTTTTGAGAGGGGTTTAATACAAAACTGACCAACGAGCTTAAATCCTCAGGAATTTGTGTTGCAACACTATTGAAAGCAGAACTGTGGCTCAGTCCCACACATTACACATTTGGTCACAAATAAAGAAAATTAAGATAAATATTATTATCTAATCTATTTAATAATCTAATCTAATGAGAGACTGTAAAAGAACAGAAAGCACACAGGCACTAAAAGACAACGAAAGGTCAACAAAAAGACACGCTAATGAAGAGTACAAATATGTATCGTTCTCTCTTTTTGAACATGCATTATGTCATATGTATCACTCACTAATGTGCCCTTCTTTTCTGGCAGGGATTTGAAACCTGAAAATATCCTTCTGGATGATCGTGGTACGTCCCAATTCTTTTTTTCCCTCTTGTTTAGTTAAGACCAGAGTGGAGTGAGCCAATATGTGGGCAAACTTCTTGGCTTGGGAATATTATTTGTTTTCCACTGTTTATTTGATGTAACTCATAACACATAGCTCACAATGTCCAAAACAAGTGAACAGTTTGTAAGGAGCCCAATTTGTAATGTGCACGCACCACAGCAGAGTGTCTCCCCATCGCTCTCGAATAGTCCTCTCCTCAAGTTTCTCACATCACGCTCTCTCCTCTGACTCATTCTCCTGTATTATCTCTTCTCTGTGACACGGTCTTATCTGGAAATAGAGGAATCTCCTCTGTGTTGGTCTGAAACGCTTACTCTTCTTATTCTCTGTCTTAACCACTTATATATACAAATATATGTATGTATTTATGTATGTATGTATGTGTATGTGTGTATATATTAATTTTAGCATAACATGATTGTTGTCAGGGCACTTCTGCTTCGACCTTTGCTACTTATTAGTGGTTTCTCAGAACAGTGGATGTCCCAGAAATCTAAATATATTTCTCTGTACATCACTTAAACAAGTGTAAGTGATTATTGAAATATGCACAACACCACCATCTCAGTTTGGTAGTGAATCTGTGGTTCTTGTTTAGGACACATTCGGATTTCCGACCTGGGCCTTGCTGTTCAGATCCCTGAAGCAGAGACGATACGAGGGAGAGTGGGGACTGTTGGATACATGGGTAAGAATAAAATAAAAAACTTTATAAAAGTTGAAAGCGAGCATTAGCACTCATGGTCACTTTATTAAATCAGGTTTTGCTCAAGTATCTCTCTGATACCCTCTTCTACCTCATTTCATTCTTTTTACCTCAATACAACCAATCCTTTGCCAACCGTGCATTCATGTGCTCCTCGGAATGTCCCATTTCCCGAGTTGGGAAGTCATTGTTCTGAAGTCGGTGTGATCATGTGCTTTGAAGTTGGAATTTGGGAAAAAAACATGGACACTCTGTGTTGTATTTATGTGTTTGGAACTTTAAACAACACAATGCACATTAACAGTAAAAACGTCTGTCATGGCTAAAAGAGTGAGAGATGGACATGCAGTTTGCAAGTGACCAAAGTGTAACATTCAACAAGTTCAATTGAAGAGCTGTTATTTAGAGTTTAGTGCAAAATTATGTTAATTGGTTTATACGTGATGACGTCAGCAATTCTGCAACTCCAGTACTAAAAAGTTGATGAATTGTGACGTTTGTGAATTTTCCCAGTTGAGAACTTCTTTTTCCAATTATTCTGACACCACATGAGCACTATAACTCATCTGTACACAACTTTTTACTCCCTCAGCTCCTGAGGTGATCCAGAACGAGAGCTACAACTTCAGCCCGGACTGGTGGGGGCTGGGCTGCCTGATCTTTGAGATGATCCAGGGCCAGTCTCCCTTCCGCAAGCGCAAGGAGCGCGTCAAGCGGGAGGAGGTGGACAGGCGAGTGCGCGAGGACCAGGAGGAGTACTCTGATAAGTTCTCAGAGGAGGCGAAGGACATCTGTAGACAGGTGAGCGTGAGAGGATAGAAGTGCTGGATGAATGTGGGATTAGGTGATGAATGGGGAAAAAAGGGCAAAGGAAGGAAAGAACATTAAAACATAAGTGGCAACTTTCAGAAAAGAATACTGAAAAGGCTCTTCGTTATATTGTGTCATATCTGATGTTTTTATTAGTTCAGATGTTTTCTAAATGTCTTCTTCATCACATATCATAGCCTTCAAGCCAATAGCCACCAGTCCATTTTTGCTACACCCACTTTTCCTGTTCCTTTGGCTTATTGTTTCAATTCTTATAGGAAAAAGCCTACTCAGAAGGGTACTATTCCCAATTAAATGTAGTTTAAACCTTTTATACAATGTTTTTGGCCACTTGAGGGCAGTGGAACAAACTATAAACTCAACAAAGACATATAGAGCTAAACAGCGTGGTTCTGGAAGTAAAACTCCCATTCATTTTCTGGATAGAGATTTTCATTATCAGCCATAATTTTGTCCTTTATAATATCAACCACATTTTAAGAAAAACATGTTTGTGTTTTATAACATTGTGTTTTATTCACATGCTGTGTCCAAAGAGTCCAAAGGGGTAAAAATCAGATCATATACTGGAGTGTAGTGTTAGTGAGGGCCAGCTTGTAGGTTCGCAATGGTTTTTGGGATTCCTAGTTCCTCCACTCTGAAAAATATTATAAATATGATCTTTTAAAAGTTGAAATGCTAAAATCAGAAACTGAAAAACTCAAACAGTGGGGCTGAAAGAGGTTAAAATACTCTGTAGAGCTAATGGGATCACAGTGCTGGGCTGCCATTATACAAAACCACAAGAACATTTCACACACGCATAACATTTCAAAGTTAAGGTAAAATATCGATTAGTGCAAATTTAAGGAAAACAAAGGTTTATTACAACTCCATCTCTCTTTCACCTCCTCTGTCCTATACAATGTCACTAACTCTGTGATCCAAGAGGGAGCCACTGAGCTGCTATGCTTCAGAGCAGGAGGGGATGGGACGTTTATTTGTGTGATGCGGTGGAACATTCTGACCCGAGGTTCAAGCAGATTCAAAGGTTCCCCCGGGGAGAAGAGCAGTGGTGGAGGGAGCGGGGAGAAGAGAGGTTTCTGCGAGAATGGGAGTAAGATAATAAAGAAGGCCAGAGAGCGGTGGCTCTTACCGCAGCCCAGAATAAAGTGATCTAAGTCGTCAGGATTGGAAAGTAAGAGTCTGCTTTGAACCCTGGTGTAAATTAAGCAGGGATTGCACAAGGACAACCGGAAACAAAGTGGAAAATAAGAGATGTGCTGAAGAAAGTGAGAGGATATGTGTCAGTGAAAGCCCTCAGCTTTTAGATGACGAAAGGGCCAGTGAGAGTATCCACTGATCCACTTTATAAGCCTGCTGTCCTGTGGGTGGTGTGCTGGTAATATTATTGAGAAGCTCTTATAGAGACGAACTCGAACTCCATCCATCATAGTGTTGCATTATTTATGGTCTTGTATTGGTCTTCATTAGATTATGTAGGATCAGACACATTAAATCCAGAGGATTACCTGCAAACTACGTCCATGTGTGTTAAGTATATGATGTACTGGAGAAACTGGTCATAAATCTCTCATGAGTTGTCCAACATCACCTCCATGAGTGTGTGATTTGTCGTTGGAGAAAAGGGCTTTAATAGTTTTATGGTATTCCAAATGAGAAATTAGAATCACATTTAGCTATAATATATCTGCCAGAGACATTTGGGCACACACACATCTTTAGAGAATTTAATCTATTTACTCTTCCTCATCCTCCTATGCATCAGCTCCTGGTCAAGGAACCCAAGGAGCGCCTCGGTTGTCTGGGTCACGGGGCCATAGAGGTCAAGCAGCACCCGATCTTCAGAAACATCAACTTCAAACGGCTGGAGGCGAACATGCTGGACCCTCCCTTCAGCCCAGATGTAAGAACTACTCTCACACACACACAAGCTCCCAGCATGCACTGCACTGTACATACAGGCTCAATTCACAGCTTGTAGCCTGAAACCTCGTTGAGCTGTGAATCAGCATACAGGAAATACCATTGTCACAAGTAAACAAACACTTCCAGTATAAGACCAGTGATCAGGGAAGCCAGAGGGGGTGATGAGGTGCGGTCGTATAATTTCCGTGTTGTATGAAATCCCAAACTGGCTGATAGAACCAATTATTGCAGACATCACAAATGGATGTAGTTCAACAAAAATAACCGCTAGCTTTCGTGCTGCACTTGTGACTAGCATAACAAAGCTGTTCATAGAGAGAGTCCTCACAGTTTCAGTGTCATAAATAGACTCGGTGAGGGAGAGTGAATGACCCCAGAGGTTAAATCAATAGCTGAAAGTAGATAGTGTTATCTGCAATTCTATTTTGGGTTATTCAGGTCAGTAGAACCACACTGACGTCAGTAGCAACACAGGGTCCTCAGTTGTGTGAAGATTTACATGTTGGTCAAATATCCTTTTTTCCCCCTTTCATTCAAAAATACTTACGCATTTAACAATTTTTATGAATCTGTCTATCTCCCTCTTTCTAATTCTATCACGTCTCATTCTCTCATTCAGCCTCGGGCCGTGTACTGTAAAGACGTCCTGGACATTGAGCAGTTTTCCACTGTCAAAGGCGTGAACCTTGACCCCACAGATGACGACTTCTACCACAAGTTTGTCACAGGCAGTGTCTCCATCCCGTGGCAGAATGAGGTACTGCACACCCAGGCCTCTCCGATGATGTCATTGTTCAGTCTCACAGCAGACATAACGCAGAACAACACCGGTGGTGTCATAGTGATACATATATCAGTGTAGGAGGATAAATTGTCGTTGATGCTCATTAATAGTTAATTGTGAATGAGTAAAGTCGGTGGAGTGCGGAGGTGTTGATTTACATCCTACATGTGTAAATAAGATGGATACTGAAGGTTTTCTGCAAAGAAGGTTGCTGATAAACAAACCCACCCAATGCTTACTAACATGTCTGTTGTAGAATTAAAATCTGAGTGTGAAAAGTATCAGGCTGCATAACTGGACCTCTTATCTTTTGCAGATGATCGAGATGGAGTGCTTTAAAGAAATCAATATCTACGAGACGGATGGGACCCTGTGCTCAGACCTAGACATAAACCGGCCCAACCCTCCACCAAAGAGAGGCTTCTTCTACCGCCTGTTCAGAAGAGAGGCAAGTGCTAGTGCTCCGGCAACTGTTCGAGGGGGTGGGGGCTAAGGTACTTCCTCTCTTACTTCTTTCCTCCCTTTTTTTCCGAGGCCTTGTCCAAACTCCACATGTGAAAAGATTACTCCTCAACCCCAGAGAAATTCGAATGTTAAATAGTTGTTTCCAGTCCATTTGTGTTAGTTGGAATAAGGCCTCCCTTTTTTTTTTTCTCAATTGGAAATTTTCAGTCCTTTGCTTATCCCTCTGCACGTCCCTTCCTGTATTTTGTACTTTGTTTTAGGGGTCAAACATAGGAAATATTTCTTTGATTGTACTGGTTTAGAGTTGTGGGAAGACTTGCCATTTATAATAAATGTAACTTTATTTGTATAGCATTTTTCAATACGAGTAACACAGTGCTTTCCAAAACCCATATGAAATGCACAAACAGAGTAAATAAATAAAAATAATGAGGATACAAATAATAACAGTCATAGACATCATGTAATAAAAGCTTTTTTTATAAAGATGTGTCTTAAGCAGAAAGATAAATCGGTAACGGATTCTGCCAGTCTAATCTCTTCTGGCAGATTGTTCCAAAGTGTAGTGCAATAACATGACAGTTAGCGTTAAGTTGCCAGCTTGATTACCAGTTCATTTTACTTAGAGTCTTAAATGTGTTCAAGATGAGCTTCGATATTTCATTTTAAAACCACCCTCATAGCTAGGAAGTAGCTAAATACTATCTAATCACAGCTTCTGAGCTGTCAATATGTCCCTCCACACTATAAAATCAGACGGTGTCAATCAAGCAATGGTTAGTACAGAAGCACATTTAAACAGACGACGCATTTACATTTTTTATTGTTTTATTTGATATTTCTATTATAAAGGAAGTGCAATAATAGAAGAATCTTCCATTTCATGCCTTATGTTGTCTTCTAACTTGCTCGGAGTTGTGTGTCTGAGTGCTGGACACCACAGAATTACGTAATGTGGTCAAGTCACAGACGCCGTTTCTAGAGATCATGGCATCATTTTTTCACATGCGAGATGGCGAAATGGTGAGAGTTGCTGATACTAGTGATATATTCTGACCTTTTGGTTCTCCCCAGGTCTGTTTTAAGAGCAGTTACAGTGACGACGAGACCGGAGAGCCCTCGCGACTTTAAACCACTCCCTTCAACCCGCCGGTTAGCCCCACCCCGCCCCTCCCTCGCCGCTGAACTTCACCACAAACTCCAACCGAGCGCAAATCTTAGGAACTCAGTGAATGTTGACCTGTATTTATGAGCTGTATTAAAAGTGTATTATAATTAAAGAAAAAAGTATGAGTTTAAAGATTTTGTACATTTGTACTTGAATTTATGTCTAGATGTATATTTTCACTAAAGGTTGTATTGTACAAAAAGCCATAAAAGTACCACTTGAATGCATACATTACATTTTTTTTTTTTTTTTTACTTTCCTTTTGGAATGAGTATGGATAATGTGTATTGGGGAGTTTTTTAAGAAGCACAGTACCAGTTGTTGTTTTGTTTTTTTCTCGATGTAGCATAAGGCCTTTTTTGTTTTTATATGTGCTGTATGTTTGTCATTGATTTGGCCAACGTGACGTGTTGTTAGCACATCAGATCCACCCCCATCCCGAACTAACCTTTAGCCTCTCAACCCATCGAGGCTCAGGTAGATCTGAGTGGGCGTAGATCTAAATGAATCCAGTCTTAGGTTGCTGTGTTGAGGCCATGCTGCTTAAACCTTCCCATATATTTCCCAGCTCTCCACATTTTTCATTGGGAGTCTAAGATCCTTCCCTCAGTCCAGTTAGGCAGTTTGTGGTGGAATGGACGGCCTGCGTGGTAAAGCATCAGCTAGTGGCCTGGACCGGCTCCATTCTAGCAGAGACGGTGGATTTCTGTCTGACAACTTTTTCGTCAGCATGCGCAACATTAAGTATCCTTACAAATACAAAGGACATATTATGGAGGTCAGTTTGCGTGACACACGGCCTGATTATCATTCCTGGACCTCTCCAAAAACCTTTCCAGGGATGCAAACTGCTCAGATGCGCAGTGTTTCCTTTGGGAGCGCAGCTGCTGAGTAAACGTCTGTTACATTGCTCACTCAGGCTGAACATGTTTCGGTGACTTATATTTACCCCCCACCCTTTTCATGCTTTTGTCATACTACCTAGCTTTTCTGTGTCATTGCTCCGTGCAGAGCGGAAATGCTTTCACTTGAAACTTCTTAGTAATTTGCTTCCCATATTTTTTTTGTACACTAGAAAGCCTATGAGTGATTGACTGGAGAATGACTTGGAACATATGGGGGACAGCTGGGGATGAGGACAATGATGCCACTGTATTAGATCTGACCTGCAGCATCATCGAGAAAACAAATTGCTGATGCATCAAACTGACTTCCAATGATCCAGCTGTCAGCAGCTATTAGCCTCTGCACAGAGTCGAGACGCAGCCTGCTTTGGCCTCTGCCTGTTGATCGTAGATAGCTCGATCCCTTTTGGCCTCTTATCCTGCTGGTAGAACGCTAGTAACATCCAGTGGCTTCAGCCGTGTTTGTGATAATGATAAAATCAGTTCGTCGTACCCGTGGCCATCTTTGATTTTTGCTTTGAAGTCCTGGATGTTGTTCTCTCAGAGGAACGACATCAGAAAGTTGCTTGTATGAGAGTAGACCAGGAGAAACACTTGACCACTTTCACTGCTACAATATTTATGCATTTAGTTTGGTTTCCTTTCAGTTTAACCAATCATGAACAAATACATGTTCTGTACATTTCCCGATCATGTTATACACAGGATTCATTTTTCTGCTCTCACTTGCATTTCTGATGCCATTTTGCTTCATGAGAAAGATGCTGTATACTCCCCATCACCTGTTTTAATGCTGTGAATATCCAATCTGGACATGTTAGCTTTGTGTGTGTATATTACACTGTATGCTAATGCAGCTTTTGGTCAGTCTAATGCATTGAAGTAAATTAGCCGTGTGCTGTAAGAATTGAGTTACATTAAGGATTCATTCATAATCTGATTCTATTTTTTTTCTCCACAAAAAAAAGCAATGTCTGCCTTTTTTTGTCAGCACAACATTTCAAAATCATTTAGGGGTTTGAATGTCAGTTGAACACATTTCTAACATTTGAGATGACCTGCAGTTGAAATGGTACGCATAGAGTTCCCCGTCTGTTTGGAGAGTCTGCGGTTTGCCGATTTAGTAATTTTGGTTTCCCCTCCCCTTGTTGCACACTCCATTATCAAAATCAGGAATCGAACGCGTGCATCTAGCTGTTGCTGGCTTTCGTTACTTGAGTTTCTTTAGTGTCTTTATTTTTTTGTTGTTGCTCTCAGGCACATTTTAAAGCTGATTTCTCTTGCCAGTGTAGATTTTAGCCTTTTAGCTCTTTAGCCTCAAAAACCTTGTAAATGATGTATTTCTAACATGTAACTAAGCTCTAACACACACACACACACACACACACTCACAGGGAAACAAATGTGTTTGCCTGCCATGCCTCTGTCATTGTTTGGAGTAACTTTACTGTCATACCACCCATACAGCAGTAAAGTTGAGTTCTTTTCCGTTTCATTGCACTATGGTGTGTTTTGACAATGATTATATAGGAAGTGTCTTTAACTTTTTTTGCCAATGATACCAAAAGCGACATTTGAGTAAATCAAACTTGTTTCGTTTGCTGAAGAATTTACTAAAGAAAGACTGACAGCCTTTATTCTATGTGCCAATTATTAGAGTTAATTTCTGACATCCCATCTTTTTTCAACCTCTTTATCCTTCCGTCCGCTCTAAGAGAAATCCCTTCACATAAAGGAATTTCAACAGTTCAACAGTTTTGAATGTCCGCACTAAGTGCATTTTAATGCCTGTTTTAAAAAAAATACATATGTTTTATTACTCAAGCATGTATTGGTTTGTAATACTTCAGGTTCCTTATATATGTAAATTATGACCTTCTAGTGCCAACATATCTCACTGGTATCTGAGAACAACCTTATAAATGGCATGGTGACCAGCTGAATTAGCCCAGTTTGAATACACAACAAGCATTCCTGCTCTCCTGCCTTCCTCCAAGGCGCTGATGGCGAGTGCGTCTCCCTACAAACTGGGATGATGCGCGCTAGCACCGGTTAGAAGTGAGAGATCCTCAGTTCCTTGATGTCACCTGAGTCTAGTTTAGGGATAACCACCGATACAATTCTGGAAATTCTCCAGGATTTTGTCCAGATGTGTCAGTGAAGTGATTTTTTTTTTTTTCAAGGAAGGAAGGAAGCAATGGGAAAATGCATTAGTGGTGTTCAGACTGGGCCTGGGACTTCTTGATTTTTCTTTTCTTCTTTTTTTGTATCTGTACAGTCATGTCGTTCAACCACTGCAGTCATTGTTAATTCTTGTACAAGTTGTATCACTGGTTGTTGTACCATATCTGACATTTGTAATTATGAAATAATACACTGCCATTTGTATAAAAAAAAACTTTTGTCTTGACTTACTTGTGTCATATTTAATTTTGTGGTTTGCTGCGAATAAATTGGACTAGACACGAAAAATAGTTTCATGCTGCTATGACCTGTGTCGTGTCCAAGCCACAATATGCAACTGCACTGATTGCATTAGAGCAGTGTCTCCTGAAAAGTGTCAGGACCCCCTGGGGTGTCGCGAGACACAGAGAAAGGCTTGCAGAACAACACATACGGTTTAAAAACAGTAAAAAACAATAAACAAACATTTTAGCCATAATTTTTTACTAACAATTAAATAAATTGTTTTTAAAGCTATGCATGTAACATGTCTTCAACCCCACTGACTAAACGTGATCATGACAAATAAGTGACAGCATCAGTTGCATTAAGGTCAATTTACAACATATACAACGAATATTGTGAGATGTGCATGTAGTTGATTTATTTCATATCAATATCCTTTAGGAATCATGGGGGTATTGGGGACCCCTGCAGTAGAAGATAGCTGCTGCAGGTAGGACTTCATTCAAGCTCCAACTACTACTTACTATACACATTAAATAAGATTTGATGACCTGTTGGAGTTATAGATTTCTTTATAATTGACTGTTGTCTTCATTCATCCTCTGCCACTCCCACTGAGTCTGAATGGTGGTAACAATACACTTTAGTGTAAATGAACATGTGGATGAGTCAGATAAAGTTAGATCTCCGTCCTCTTTGAGCTCATTCCCTTGTCGCCTCCTCCCTGTCACCACTGATCTCCCTGCTACAATATCAGTGTTGCACAAATCTCTTTTTGTACAAATCTGGATTTCAGGGTCTCGTGACAGCAACAATAACAACAGGGTGAAAAAGTGTCACAGACAACCATTGGTGTTCCCCCAAGTCACTCAGGGTAAAAACCGCATCCTAATTGGCCGTTGAGGCTGAACCCCACCCCTCTATGCAAGCTGTCACACACTCCACTTCCCGGTGAGATTTGTCGGGGGAACGCGACGCTGCACCGAAGATGGATCGTCAGCGACAAACCTTTCGCTCATTCGGGAATAACAGCGTGAAGGAATAAGAGACTGTGTGCCCGGAGAGGAAGCGGAGAGCCGGCGGTAGCTGTCGCGAGCAGTGTTAGCGCTCTGGCCGCTCCACGCCCCGCTGTGCTCGCTCCGTGCGGCTAACCTGTCCCCTCTGTGCCCGTTAGCTCCCATAGTAAATATTAGCCAGTCTGCTTTAGTTGTTGATTGCTAAAATGGCCACCATGGAGAAACTGATGAAGGCCTTCGAGTCCCTGAAGTCCTTTCAGCAGCAGCAGGGACCACCGACCGCCGAGGAGCTCGTCCAGAGGCAGTGAGTGGATTTTAGTCTAACGGGGGTCGCGTAGCAAGCGAGCGAGCTAGCCGCCGCTGGGCTGGACGGGGAAGCTTAGCTCGCTAGCTAACGGTAGCAGCCCTCAGCTACACACGATTTAGGAGTTAGCATGAAGCTAGCTACGCTAACAAGCTGGGAACCAGAGTCGCAGCTGCTATTTAGGTATCTCTTGGTATAATAGCTTCTTGCTAGACACTGTAGCTACAGACGACGAGGCTCCGACCCTCGGTATTCACCTTACGTGTTAACTACACAGGTTCGGAGGATCACAGCAGCTGAATGATAGCTTACATCGAGGCTACGCAAATCTATACCCACGCACCTGCAAAAGGAGTCAAGGACCAAACGATCAGTTCAGATCTGTTTCATAAGTTAACCTCGGCTGTTTGAAAAGACGCGTAAGCAAAGCGATCGTCACATTTTGCATGTAATGCTGCAGAAGAAGGCAGGTAGTAGAAATGCTGCATTCATTGCCCTTTTGATGCACCCGGACTCACGTCATATACTCCATCCTGATCAATGGAGCAAGTGGTTCTGCAACAGTCAGGCCTGTGTGCCTTGTTATTGTTATGCTCCTGCTCAGGAAACGAAGCGTGTCATTCACATGCCAGCCTCTTTCAGTAATGACAGCACCATCTCTTCAAATGTATAGTTCACTTTTATCAGAAAGTAAGACACAGTCCAATCCTTTTAGTCCCACAAAGGGAAATGTCCAAACAGGGGACAGTCAAAAAATGGACATCAGTAAAAGTAATAAATATTATAATGCAAGGTAATATAAATATTATTCTAATATGAATAGAGAGAAATTGCATGGTGTCATAGGGATCTGTCGTGTTATGAATATGAATTTTCCGTGGCACAAGTTCATCAGGCTCATCTCTGTCCAGAGGTCCCTAAAATAATTCTATCTGTTCTCAGCAATACTTACTCTGTCAATTTTCCCCTTTTTGATTTGTATAACTAATTGATTGAGGTATTATTAATGTCATACATTTATTCAAGTATGTTATCTATCTTGTTGTATGAAATTGGTATCACCCTCTATTCTACACAACAGTTGAAGGCGATTATCCAGAAGGTGTTTTGATCTACAAGGAATTATCTTAGAGGAAAGCAGGTCTCTCCCATCACGTGCTGAGCTTCTGCTGTCGGGGGAAAGCAGCTGTGGTGCCAAAGCTGCAGCTGCCTGGCTCTTTATAAGATTACCATTCCTTTGTCAATGCAACAGGGCAGCAAGTCGTGATGAAGTCCGACGAAAGTTTATTCATCTGACATGTTCGGGTCACATGAGATCAGTACAGTGGCAGGTCAGGTTCATCCGTATGAAGTCATCAGCGTCTTTTATTGTTGTTTGTATGTAGGCTGTTCAGAGGGTTTCTATAAGGAGCTCAGGTTACTTGATTAATTATGTAATGACTGATAATAATTGCTGTTTATTTGCACATGAAACAAAGTGGAACAGCAGCTCCTTTAAATCTGTCCCTAGCATTGATCCTTACACTCTACATCTTTTGCAGTACTATGTATGCCACATATTATATACTATGTTTGGTGCGTGCATTTACTGTTAGATGATGCAATGATGTCATAACCATGGATTTTGGTGCTCAATCGACACAGCAATCTTAAAAAACCCTTTAGCCAACATTACATTCCACAGGCTCTTACATGAGTCATGCTGCTGCTATTTCACTTAAATATGAGCTTTATGATTAGATATGGAGTAGCTTCAAAGCACTTGAAATGGACATTTCTGTTATTTTATCAGAGGACACTGTTGATTTTAACTCTACACAGTGATTCTGGAGATCTCTTTAGTTAAAGTAATCAATGTTGCAATGTTTTATGGAGTGGCACTGACTTCTTGTATTTAGTATTCCAGTCATTGTGCTGTTTGGCTATTAGCAAGAGATTAAATTAAGATCCCATCTAGAGATGGAAGATTTCTGGCTCTGGACTTGCATGAAGGCACTGACTTTGTCTGCGAACACGATTATTTTCTCCAAACCGTCCCTCTCTTTCTTTTACTCCCTCTTGCTTTCTGTTGCTTCTCCTCATGCTCTCCATCTTTCTTCTTTCACAGGAAAAAGGAACAGGCTACTACAAAGAAGGACAGGGTGACCCATTGTCTGACAATATGTGAAAACATTGTGGCTCAGTCTCTGAGGTAGGCCTTGTTAGTTTAATTAAAATCTTTTTTTCCCCTGACGTTTAAAGGTTCAGTGTACATGATTTAGGCTCTTATCAGTAGAACTTAAATATAATATTCATAATTATGTTTTCATGAGTGCATAATCACCTGTAATTAAGAATCATTGTGTTTTCATTACATGAGAATGAGCCCTTTATATCGAAATCTGGAGCTGTTTCTTTTCCATGGAGTCTGCCATGTTTCTACATTAGCCCAGAACAGACAAACCAAACACCGGCTCTAGAGAGGGACTTTCCCGTTGTTACGTTACCTGGACGTCACTGTAGTGTAGGTTCTTCTACATGCTTGGAAGGGGAGGGTATGGCTAGATGTTACTATAATCAATAAGTTTCCATCTAAAACTCTTTCAATTATGTCAAGTTTATTACTACTTTAGTCTCCCAGGTATAATGGAGAATATTACTAAGCTGTGTGTGTGTGTGTGTGTGTGTGTGTGCGCGCGCGCGTGCGAAAAATGTTTGACCAAAACACATCTGAGTGGAAGAATGTTGCTGGTGTGGGCATGTTCATTTGGGTGCTTCATTTGTGAACAGTTGAGAGTCGAGTTATTGACATACACAAGCAATGTCCGTTATATATAATGACATTTGCCTGACTTTTGTTCTCTATGGTCCTGGGAGCAGAACGTCTCCAGAGTTTCAGAAACTGCTGGGCATCGCCATGGAGATGTTCCTGCTCTGCAGCGATGACAGCGAATCAGATGTCCGAATGGTAGCCGACGAGTGCCTGAACAAAATCATCAAAGTGAGCAGGAACCAATGAACTCTCTGGCAGGCTCCCTTCAACAGCCTTCATGTTTCCTTAAAAATAATAGAACAGCCAATATATTACGAGTTAATGTCTAGCTGGTAAACACTATGGACATGGTAGACCTAGGAAATAATGACTCATCCCTTGATTTGTGTTGATGATCATTTTAAATACGTTTTCTTTGCTGAATCATTCATGTTGTTCACAGTGTGTGTTTCTATTTCTCTTAAGGCACTGATGGACTCCAACCTGCCCAGACTGCAGCTTGAGCTGTACAAAGAAATAAAAAAGGTGATGAGATATGTCTGTTGTGAGTCAGACTAATGATCCATGTGAAGTGTTAAACCTATTTTATTGATATTGTTTTTTAAAGAATATTGCTAAGATTGTTTTAAATGGTGTTAATGTGATGGTGGTGATGTTGATTATTGTTTGTGTGCCTCTGTAGAACGGTGCCTCTCGGAGTCTGAGAGCAGCTCTGTGGAGGTTTGCTGAGCTTGCCCACCTCATCAGACCACAGAAATGCAGGTAAATACCTGAAATTAGTTTTTTTTTACCTTGTTCACATGACAACCATATTTAACCATATCCTACCAAAGGCGCAGCAAATTTTGGTGTACATCTAAACATCTGAACTCATTCAAATGTCTGTGCCAGGTTATTAAAATCAAATGTGTTTTATTATTTGACATTGCACGTCTCAGAATCACTTGCTTAAAGGAAGCGATGCAATGCCCTGTACTAATCTCACTGTGTTGCCCCCATCTCCTACTTGTGGTGCAGACCCTACCTGGTCAACCTGTTGCCGTGCCTCACCAGAATCACTAAGCGGCAGGAGGAGTCGGTGCAGGAGACTCTGGCTGCAGCAATGCCCAAGATTATGTCAGCTCTTGGACACTTTGCCAATGATGGCGAGATCAAGGTATCAACACAAAGTGGAAACAGTGTGGAGTGGACATTACATTTAGGCTCAGATAACTGTTTCAAATTTTGTGTTGAGGAAACTAGTGTTTCTTTTCATGTTTCCTGCTTCCTTCAGCCTATCACATGCTTGACATAGTTTATACTACAGGTCAAAAGTTTTAGAACATTCACAGTTCAGTTAACAGTTTTTTTCAAAACAAAATCATGTTCATGCGACAGAAGTAGCCCCGCTTTTAGGTACAAGGTCCTCATTTTGTCGCAGTTGGTCAGAGTCCTTATCTCGTCGGGAATAATCACATTCTATGTCACTCTCCTATGTTTGTTTATGTGCATGTTTTCATTGTAGTCTAACCACATCTGTTCCAGTTGCTGCTAAAAGCATTTGTGGCCAGCCTGAAGTCCAGCTCACCGACCATCAGACGGACTGCAGCAAGTTCAGCTGTCAGCGTGTGCCAACACTCCAGGCGCACCAGCTACTTTTACACCTGGCTCCTTAATGTGCTGCTGGGTAGGACACACAGAGACCCACACACTTATTTGACAGCTGAAACAAGCAGTCAATAAATGACATTTAGGAGCTAGTTTAGTATCAGACTGCTTTTAGTTACAGGTTCAAGGCAACACATATTCACATTTGACAAAGAAAGACACTCCCTCACCTTCTGTCTTTTTCCAGGACTGTTGGTTCCAGTGGATGAGGAGCACCCCACCCACTTAATCCTTGGGGTGCTGCTAACTCTTCGCTACCTGATGCCTCTGCTGCAGCAGCAAGTCAATACCACCAGCCTCAAAGGAAGCTTTGGAGTCACGAGGAAGGAGGCAGATGTACAGCCAACACCTGAGCAGCTGCTACAGGTAAGGAAAAGAGTGTGTGTGTGTGTGAGAGAGATGTAAAAGTCCTGATAAAGTTTTGGCTCACTTTTCTCTGTGTGTGTGTGTGTGTGTGTGTGTGTGTGTGTGTGTGTGTGTGTGTGTGTGTGTGTGTGTCTCTCAAGGTGTACGAGCTGACGCTACACTACACGCAGCACTGGGATCACAACGTGGTCACAGCTGCTCTGGAGCTGCTGCAGCAGATGTTCAGGACACCCCCGCCAGAGCTTCTGCACATGCTCATCACCGCTGGCAGCATTCAGCATGCCACTGTGTTTCGCCAGGACACAGAGAGCCGTGCACGCTCTGGCAGCATCCTGGAGCTCATTGGTAAACACATCAGTTAATCCCTCTTGTACTAGGGCCCTGCAGTAGTTAATTCATTAACCCATGTTAACTTTGTCAGGATATTCGTCGAACCAACCTTTTCTAGTTTCTGCTTTGGTCTGTCTTTGTGGCTTTGGGTTTGCTTTGCTAACTCACTCCCTATCCTCTTAAACTAATTGTTTCCTATGAGTCTCTCTGAGCTTTTGCTGCTTTTCTCTTCCTCACCTCCCGTTTCTACTTCCTGTTTTCCTGCCATCTGCAGCAGGGGGAGGGTCTTCCTGCAGTCCACTCCTTCTCAGGAAACCGAGAGGTGACTAGTCTATTTATCTCCTGCTCACCTCGCCCTTCTTACTGAGGTTCAAATCAGGGCTTGGGCAAATTTAACTTTTGGTCACTTACTGCAAATCATCAAAATAACTTTAATATGTATGATTAATGATATACTATGAGAAAGTTGCTGGTTTCTGTTATGAATGTGCTCGGTCTGAAGTAAATTGCCCACCCTCAGGTTTTCCTTATCTCCATCTGGTGTTTGACTGTTCGTTTTTGTGACACCTGCTGTTTTCAGGTAAGATGCTGTCAGGAGAGGAGGATGGTTTGGAGGACGACCCTGAGAGGACAGAAGTGACTGCTGGTGTCTTTACAGGTGAGATACATCAACCTGGAGGCAGAATGCATAGTGTGTGATAAATGTAGCGCTCTGACCAGCTTTAATTCACTGTTTAAACAAGATGGTAATGCCCCAATGCAGTAAAAAGTGTTATTGTCTATATCTTTACTCACAGCGTCAGTCGTTGGTGCAGAGAGCTCCTCTGCAGCCCAGGTTGACATCATCACTGAGCAACCCCGCTCCTCCCAGCATACCCTGCAGCCTGGCGACTCCGTGGACCTCAGTGCCTCCTCGGAGCAGGGCGGAGGCGGTGGCGGTACATCTGCGTCAGACACGCCAGAGTCACCCAATGACAATGAGGAGGAAATGCTGAGTCGTAGCTCCAGTGGTGGGGCCAACATCACTCCAGAGACGGCTGACTACACCACGCCAGAAAACGCCACCCCAGAGGGAGGCCCCCTAGGAGAGGGTGGGAATCTGCTAAGCACTAACGATCGCTCATTCCCACCCAGCGACTCATCCCAGACCACCACAGAGGGACCGGACTCAGCTGTCACTCCCTCAGACGTAGCAGAACTGGTCAGTATGACTGTACGGGCATCTGAGTGAGATCTAATGAGTTTAAGGAAAACAGCTTGAACATACAGCACCTTATTTTTGTTAAATGTAAAATACAGAGGACAGCGTTCTTCCCTGGAATAAGAAAAACTCAAATACTGTCATCACCTTGGATTCTTCAATGTCCAAACACCCAGTTAATATCCATTCTTTGAATCCTAATTCTATAAAGTGAAATGTAGCATAATTCATAAATTTCATTATTATTTCTGTTTGTCACAACAGCTGCAGTTTTATGCAAACCCTGAAGCAAACACATTAAAATTTAACCTTTCTTCAAATATTAATGCAATGTTACTTATTATAACATGAACCTAAAAATGAAGGAAAGATAGACAGCGATTGTGGCATGAACAAAGGTTTCGGTGAGATTGAGTCAATACTTAACAACCCGCCCTTTGTGAAATATCCCAATTTTGCACATTAATATTTGTAGCCAGCTAAGAGTCTGTCTGCTCTTGATTCCGAGATTTTCTCCATCTCTGCTAGACCACTTGAAGTCCCAGACAGCCAATGGCTTCACTTTGTGCAGTTCAGTATGAACGGATTTGGTTCATGGTGGTGTTGAGGGCTGAGATGGTAAATACAAACTTGAAACTAATCAAACCTCAGTGAAGACTGTTTTGTTAACGGTGTTTCCAGGTGTTGATTATTGAACTGTTTTTCCTCTTGTACATGAGCACCTTAATGAATGACTGGGTTCAACCATGTCACTCATTAAATACGTGTCGTTTTCACCGAAGCTCAAAAAAACACATATTATATTTGATTGAAAAATTCAATTATTTTTTCTATTAGCATAGACTTTCTTTATTTCAGGCAAGACACAGGATCTTGCTTTATAAAAGTGTGTGTGTGTGTGTGTGTGTGTGTGTGTGTGTGTGTGTGTGTGTGTGTGTGTGTGTGTGTGTGTGTGTGTGTGTGTGTGTGTGTGTGTGTGTGTGTGTGTGTGTGTGTGTGTGTGTGTGTGTGTGTGTGTGTGTGTGAAAACTGAAATGGTAAAATGTATGTTAGAATTTTAACTATGGACATCTCCTCATTCTATTTGTGGCCTTGTCCCAGAGGATCGCTATAGCACTTAACACACTGGAAAGTGATTGACAGCCGTGTTTGAAATGAGGTTTTTGGTATTTAATGAAGTGAAACATGAATCTCAAATGTCACATAAAGATTATGTTATAAAATGTTCTTCTCATCATAACGCATTGGACAAAATGTGACTGCTCACCCTGCAGCTGGAATCCATTGAGTTGTTGTGAGGCAGGTCATGTGAACCTGTTGTCGTCTGGAGACATCATGTTGTCAGATTGTCCTTTCTAACAATTCCACCCCTATGATCTTGCCCCCCCTCTCCTTTATCCTTCTCCTCACTCCGCCGCAGTCGCGCACTCCATTGCCACGGGTGATCGAGCCGTCCCCACCCTCGCCAACTTCCACGGAGGGTCCCGACAGCACAGACAGCGACTCCTCTGTCTACACTGCTTCCTCTTCGTCATCTTCGTTCTCTTTCTCCTCCTCCTCCTCTTTCTATGCCACTTCCTCCTCTAGCACTAGTGAAAAGGTCAGCCAATTGGACACCGTGAAAACGAGTGGGAGGGGCTTGCTTGTCTGGAAACTTTTGGCTTTCTTCATTCTTTCACCTTCCGTTCGTTTGTTCGTCTGAACCCATGCACAGAATTAGCCTTGATTATTTCTTCTTCCCCCTCTTTACTACATTGACAACATACTCCCCTTGTGTCCAGTGATTTTCCTTCAAAAATAACAAGCCTCTGAAAGTTCTTTGTAAAAACAAGCAACCCTGATATCCTCTGTTACTGGCTTTCCACCAAGTTCAAAAATAGGAGCATGGAGACCATATGTTCCTTAAATGTGTTTCCCTTTCCCTTTCTAGAGGCTGTGACGGGCTTTTGTTCCAGCTGGAGTCATACATGGACAGAAAAAAATAAAAAAATAAATTCCTCATGAGTACTTTGTAGATAAAGCCTTTTATCACCCAACTAGTTTGCTGTAAAAGTTCATGCAAATTACCTAAAAATCATGTGCACTTTTCGTGGTTGATGTTAAAAGTAATACTTGACTAATCTAGGGGACATTCATTTTAGAGATAGTTTGGATCAAAAGCTTGCTCTTCCTCTGGCAGATTGTGGCAACCACAATTGAAGTTGTCGAGCCTGTGCTTCTTCCTGTATGCAGTTGATTTAGTGTAAATTGCGTTTGGACCCAAGCATGATTCAAATGATGAGTTTTATTTTAGGGAACACTAGTTTGACATGCAATTCTAGTCATTTGTTGTGCTGTGTCTTTGTCTTTCACCCAGCAAATCTAACTCAGTGACTCAAACCTCTTCAGGTGTCCTTTGCATGTGATTGCATTTCAAACTAAGGCAGATTCGGTGTATTTGCAAAGTTGAGTTTAGTTCCACTCTGGAGATATCTGTTTTGTGTCTGTGCACAAGGTGCTGGACGGAAGTGAGAGTCAGTACTCTGGGATGCAGATCGGGACACTACAGGATGAGGAAGAGGAAGGAACAGCACCGTCCTCCCAAGAAGAACCAACAGAACCATTCCTGCAGTCAGCACTGGGTATGTTTGTACACATACACATACACACACGGCTCTGGTGACTGATATTACTCCATGATTATGATTTAATGTTTCTGTGTTTGTGTGCAGCTCTGAGCAAGCCTCATCTCTTCGAAGGCCGAGGTCACAACCGGCAGGGTTCAGACAGCAGCGTGGACCGCTTCATACCAAAGGATGAACCTCCTGAACCCGAACCAGACATCAAGGTAGAGACACACCCAACAACAAAAAAATCTCCATGCCAGCATTTCACAGTGGACAATAAGGTCCACGCTACAAAGGTCTAATAGAAGCAAAACGACAACATTTCCTGTGTTTTGATTATGAATCTCCTCTGCCTGCTTCTTAGCAATCACGGATAAAGGGTCCTATTGGACATTACACAGACCAGGGGATGGAGCCGCTGGTGCACTGTGTACGGCTTCTCTCTGCTTCCTTCCTGCTGACAGGACAAAAGAATGGTGAGCGCTAATAAAAACCTCTTAAAATGACTACATTTTTTAAAGGTTGAGGAAAATGAACTGAATCTGAACATTATGGTGATCTGGTAACCATTTATCCACTACTACGAAGAACAGATAATTAAGAGAACAACGTTAAAAACAACCATTTAGGTAAATTCTGTCAGTAACAACATCTTTAGAATAAGAAAAGTTCATAAGGATAACCACTTGGGCGTCTACTAATGTCTTTTCTCTTTTTCTAGGTCTGATCCCCGACAAGGAGGTGCGAGTGAGTGTGAAGGCCCTGGCGGTCAGCTGTGTGGGAGCAGCAGGAGCGCTACATCCTGAAGCCTTCTTTAATTCCCTCTACCTGGAGCCGCTGGACGGCGTCCCAGCAGAAGGTAGGTTTCTGTGGTGCTTGACACCTGAATAGGTCGCTATCAAGAAAATCACATTATTAAGTCAATGCTCCCTAATTCAGGGGAAGGCTTAATGGACAATGTTAATGTTGCAATAATCATCACAGTATTAAGTCACATCATTTCAGTTGAGCTCATCCCTCAGACTCGAGTAGTTTTTATTGGTGTTTGATAAGGCTGTACCCAACCAAGAATTTTACATATAAAGATATTCAACAATTTGTTAGAGAGACTATGAAGCAACACTTCATTGAGATGCCAGATTTTTGGAACAGTGTCCCACGGGACCTTCAGGCTGACCGCGCCTTTAAAGTAACATAGTAAACTACCCAAGTCATCCCTCTGTGCTAAAACATTTTAGTGACGGACCGGAAAAAAACTTGCTCTACTCTACATTAGATATCCAACAATAAATCGTATTAAGTTGCTGTGTGCTGTAAATTCACAGCTTCTAGGCGGAAAGTGAAACATAGCACATTCTCAGAGACTGACCAGTCAAGGCCTCTCTTCCTCAGGGCAGCTGCCTGTGTCTCACACTCCTCTTTGGTTTGGATCTGCAGCTGCCTCTACCAATAACAGGCACTTACACCAAGTGGAGGGGGTGACCTGATGTAGTGGAATTATTTTACTTCAGATTTTATTACCTCTGTGAAGGAGGTTTTATTTCCATCTGCGTTAGTTAACTGATTTCCCTGAAAATGCTGTGAAGGGGCGGGCCATTGCCCAAGGAACAACCCATTAAACCTTTCTGGACGCCCAGCACACCTTCAGATGTTTTCACTTGTTACCTGATTATACCCGTGCACAGGGAAAGGGTGGGCGGGGCTCCACAGGAAGCATGGTGATGTCACTGCACTCCGTGAACCAGTAAACTAGCAGGAGAGAGGGAGGTGCAAATTAATCACAGCTTGTACACCCTCATGTAATCAGGCCTTAAGTGACAAGACCAGTGTTGGTGGAGCATTGATATTTAAACCTCTCACACTTATATGTGGATATGGAGCTCTACAAATATAATGTGTATACAGCTGAATTAAGTTTTGAAGCACTTTTGAATTGTTCAAGGTAAAAATAACTTTTTGATACAATAGTGTTTGTTCTTTCTTCCACTAACAGACATTGTAAATGTGGATTTTCTTTAGATATGGCTGTTTTTATTTTTTTTACCTCTGTTGCAATGTAAGTACCTGTCTGTTAAAATGCATGAATTGTATTTGTCTTTTGCACTTTCATTGACCCTCATTCCTTTCTCTGTCCCCTTTCAGAGCAGCAGTATATCAGTGACGTGCTGTGTCTCATTGACCATGGGGACCCTCAGATCCGAGGGGCCACAGCCATCCTCTGTGGAGCCATCATACAGGCCGCACTCATCAAAACTCGTTTCAACATACACACCTGGCTGGCCAGTGTGCAGACTTCAACAGGTTAGTGTGTGTGTGTCTCTTTACACAGGCCTGTTGGTCTTGCTGCTGACAAATTAAAAGTCTGGATTTTGTTTAATGGTGCACTTCTCACCTGTCGTCCTGTCCAGGTAACCCTCTGTCCCTGGTGGACTTGGTGCCTTTACTCCAGAAAACGCTCAAAGATGAGTCCTCTGTCACCTGCAAGATGGCTTGTTCTGCAGTGAGGGTAAGACGGATCCGTTTGAGTGTGTTGATCACCTGTGTTTTGTGTTTTGAGTCTGACCTTTTTTAATGTTTGTGTTCAGCACTGCATCATGACGGTGTGCAGCAGTACTCTGAGTGAGCTCGGCTTGCAATTGTTGATCAACCTGCTGGCTCTGAGGGATTTATCCTATTGGCTCGTTCGGACTGAGCTATTGGAGACCCTGGCTGAGATGGACTTCCGGTATGATTTTTAAAAAATTGTTTCCCAGCTGAAACTCATCAATGATGTTTTATCTGACTAAATATATTAACTCATTTGTGTTTTTAGATTAATTAACTTCCTGGAGAGGAAAACGGAGAATTTGCACAAAGGAGATCATCACTACACTGGAGTATGTTATTTTATCTTTCATGTATTTCCTGTTAATGTTTTGGATCCACAAACACATATGCAGTGTAATTTTCATCTTGACCTGCCTGAACTGTGATCCCTAATTTGTCGATATTGTTCTCCATCCAGCGGCTGCGGTTGCAGGAAAGAATCCTGAATGATGTGGTCATCCGTCTTTTAGGAGATGATGATCCAAGAGTGCGGCACGTGGCTGCGTCTGCTGTCAGCAGGTACGACATCATTTGTCTGGGGGGTGTGCAGAGGCAGGATGTAACACATTTATTCCGCTGCAGAGATCACGTTTTGTTTACAGCACATCAACGCTGCTGTCGGCGCTTATCTCCATGAAATCTCTCGACATCTTCCTCAGTGTCCCGTGTGTGACAGTGCTTTTTTGACTGGAGATAAAAAAAAATTCAGTGTTGCATCAGAAGCATTATCATTCCCCCCCCCCGCTTGCTTGTGTTGAATCAAGTGTGGATCCCCTGCTGTGGTCAGATCCTGCAGACCTTATACTAGGGGACCAGACGGAGAAAGTCCGCAGGAACCGCTCTAACTCAAGTTTCCATCTCTCCAACAGACTGGTCCCCCGGTTGTTTTATGACTGTGACCAGGGCCAGGTGGACCCAGTGGTGGCTATTGCCAGAGACCAGAGTTCAGTCTACCTGCAGCTGCTTATGCATGAGACACAACCACCCTCCCAGTTCACCGTTAGCACCATCACAAGGTAAATGCTTTCATTTGGTGTCACTTGCTCTCAATGCCATCATTGTCAATAATACACAATGGTCATGTTTCATTTTATAGTACCTACCACATAACTATAGTAACTTTGGTGTTGACCGTTTAATCTTCAAGCCATGAAACCACAATTTTCACTTCTTTTCCATAAGTTCAAGTGGAAAAGTCCCAAAGGTTATGACTAAATGAAAGAACCGTCTTTCTTGAACTGGTTTCTTTTCTATGTCAGGACGTACAGAGGCTACAACCTGTCCAACGCTGTGTCCGATGTTACACTGGAGAACAATTTGTCCAGAGTTGTCACGGCCGTCTCCCACGCTTTCACCTCCTCTACCTCCAGGGCTCTAACTGTAAGCCTCTAGACATTTGTATAAAAGGCTTTTTTTTTCTTTTTTTTCTGCTGTGTCACGCACTCATGGTATTTTTGCATTTTCATAACTTGTCTGAATATCATTTCTTTATTTCTCTACAGTTTGGCTGTTGTGAGGCCTTGTGCCTCCTGGCTTCAAATTTTCCAGTGTGCACTTGGAGCACTGGCTGGCACTGCGGATATGTTAGCTGCAGTAGCATGTTTAATTCCCGCTCTAGCCTGAACCGCAGCAGGGGCAGGGCTCTCAGGTTTGTCTCCCCATCGTGAATTCATTCTTTTCTGTACATTTAATGCCGTTCTTGTGTAATCTGCACCATAACATCTTACATTTCAGTTCTACTATATTCACAACTGATTATCCTGTCACTGTCCTGTCCCTCTCCAGTCTGTCCCAGCCCAGCAGTGCTCCAGGCTCTTCAACCACCTCATCGGCACAGGACACAGAGCGGAGGACTCTGACCGTGGGAATGGCCAATATGGTCCTCTCCTTACTCTCCTCCGCCTGGTTCCCACTCGATCTTTCTGCACATCAGGATGCACTTTTGCTCTCTGGGAATCTGCTTGCTGGTGGGTAATATTCTGAAAATGTCCACCATGTTGTAGCTTGCAAAGATATTGCATTTCCAAACACGCTACCCCTCACTCAACCTCTTGGATGTTTGCAGCTGTGGCTCCTAAATGCATGCGCAACCCCTGGACGGGAGAGGAAGAAGGTGGCAGCACAAGCGGAGGCCAAAATAAGATGGAGGAACCCTGGGCAGCACTGTCGGAGCGCTCCCTGGTGGCCATGTTGGAGCAACTTTTCTCCCATCTGCTCAAGGTGCTCAACATCTGTGCCCATGTGTTGGACGACACGCCACCTGGACCAGCAGTGAAGGTCAGTCTTATCAGAGATTGTTCTTATTTTATAGGCTTTTATATGACACAGATTTATTTGTAAGTCACATTTTATTAATCACAAATAATTGTTATATTAGAATAAATGAGAAATTTTAATATAACAGAAAAATTTAGGACATATTTTAGGAGAACCAACCATGGCTACAGTTTGTGTCAAACAGGTCAGTAATCTGTTGTGTTAATGTCCTAAATACGTGTGTGTGTGTGTGTGTGTGTGGTGGTCTGAATGGTGCCAGCACTGAGCAGTGTGCTGCACCTGGTGCGACCCCACACAGAGTGATACTGGTTCCTGCCGACAGAGACTGTAAAGGCATTGGTCTTCTGTGCGATGGTTCCATACATTCATATAGCAAAAGATTTACAGTAATATACTTGTTGAAAATCATCATGTTGGAGAAGCTTGATATGATCGCCTTCAAGACATGAGGGATGATTTAAATAAATGTATTACAGAAACTGTTCCCTAAACAGAAATTGGAGGATCAGATAAAAAAAAAATGCAGTCAAAGATATTGTTCACCTACATTAAGCACAGATTATGAATAATATGAGAATAAATGATGTACAATGTCAAAGAGGAATCAAATAACTCCACAATATTTAATAGAACATTTTCCACAAGCATTTTTATTAAAAGGAAGATGAAGGTTCTTGGCTTGTCTGGTTTGATACTTATTCCCTGTACTTTTTAGGCCACCCTCCCCTCCCTGAGCAACACCCCCTCCCTCAGTCCTATTCGCAGGAAAGGCAAAGAGAAGGAGGCTGCGGAGCCCAGTGCTGCTCCTATGAGCCCAAAGAAAAGCAATGATGTCAGCACAGGTACATGAACCCTTCGCCCTACACTAACACAGGTACAGATAATCTGATTGTCTGTGAATACTTAATAAAGATGTTGGTGTTTTTTTTTGTGAGCAGGGAGGCCAGCAGACAGCACAGGGTCGGCAGCTGTGAACAAATCTTCCACGCTTGGCAGCTTCTACCACCTGCCACCCTACCTCAAGCTTTATGATGTCCTCAAAGCTACACATGCCAACTACAAAGTAAGAACACGCATCTGTTTTTTAAAACACTTCCTAACATAAAAGTATTTCATGGAGCTTAAACCGTGTCGCTGTTATTTTTTTGTCTCCAGGTGACGTTAGACCTTCACAGTACCCAGGAGAAGTTTGGAGGTTTCCTGCGTTCCACTTTAGATGTTCTGTCTCAGCTGTTGGAGCTGGCCACACTACACGACATCAGCAAGGTAAAGAAGATAATGACATCACCTCTATTAGACACTCTCAATCTGTCAATAATAGTGGGAGCAAGAATGAGAGGATGGAAGCAAGAGTTTATTTTGTTTCATTAATAAACCATTAAACTCTATTAATGTTGATTGGAGTTAATACAATATAATGGGGGTTTTGTTTTCTTTCAGTGTGTGGAGGAAATTTTGGGCTACCTCAAGTCCTGCTTCTCCCGAGAACCAACCATGGCTACAGTTTGTGTCCAACAGGTCAGTAATCTGTTGTGTTAATGACCTATATTTCCTGTGTGTGTGTGTGTGGTCTGAATGGTGCCAGCACTGAGCAGTGTGCTGCACCTGGTGCGACCCCACACAGAGTGATACTGGTTCCTGCCGACAGAGACTGTAAAGGCATTGGTCTTCTGTGCGATGGTTCCATACATTCATATAGCAAAATATTTACAGTAATATACTGGTTGGAGTAGCTTGATATGATCACCTTCAAGACATAAGGGATGATTTAAATAAAGGTATTACAGAAACAGTTCCCTAAATGGAAATTGGAGGATCTTTTCTCATTAAAAAAATGCTGTCAAAGATAGCAGATTGTGAATAATATGAGAATTAACAAATGGTGCATTTCTTTCCTCTGTACACTAACGTTACAAAGAATTGTCTTATTCAAAACCAAATACACAAACGGAAAGCATTCTTTAAATGTTTAGACTCCAAGTAAAGGCGCTGACTTACGAGATAATAAATTACTGTTTAATATTAAGACTGTTCCAGAATTTGGGCAGTGAGATACTTCATGAAAAGTGTGAAAGTCTCCATTAAAGAACTATTTAGAGTCCGAGTTAGATGTGGTGTTTTCTTTATGGTAACTCAAGATGTCACTTTCTTTAGCTGTTAAAAACCCTGTTTGGCACCAACCTGGCCTCCCAGTACGAGGGGGTCCTGAGTGGACCCAGCCGTTCCCAGGGTAAGGCTCTGCGTCTCGGCTCGTCCAGCCTGCGACCAGGTCTCTACCACTACTGCTTCATGGCACCGTACACGCACTTCACCCAGGCTCTTGCAGACGCTAGTCTCCGCAACATGGTGCAGGCTGAACAGGAGCAGGACACGTCTGGGTAAGTTGTAGAAACGCACCGATTTTTAAATGCAAGCCGACAATTCCATAAATTTGCAATGAAATATGTCCCTCCTTTCTATGCTTGTAGGTGGTTTGATGTAATGCAAAAGGCATCCAATCAGCTGAGGTCCAACATTGCAAATGCAACTCGCAACAGAGGAGACAAGGTACTTGCATCGTCCTGCAACTTTTTCAGAACTGTAATAGATATGTCAAGACTCCAAATGATTCTTGACTAAGTTGCTGCTGTTCTAAAAGCTCCCTTTTCCCTCCAGAACGCCATCCACAACCACATTCGTCTATTTGAGCCACTTGTGATCAAAGCGTTGAAGCAGTACACAACCAGCACCTCTGTGGCCCTGCAGAGACAAGTGCTGGACCTGCTCGCCCAGCTTGTGCAGCTCAGAGTCAACTATTGCCTGCTGGACTCAGATCAGGTTAAATAAATACATACTGATGGTTTTACAAGGATTCGTTCAAAACTTGGAAAAGCTGGCTCATTCAGGAAAATATTTTCTCTGTTTCAGGTGTTCATCGGCTTTGTCCTTAAGCAGTTTGAATACATTGAAGTGGGACAATTCAGGTAAGTTTTCTCCATCACAGATATTTGTAATACTTCAATGTATCACTAATGTCAGAAACCCATTCACATGGATCTAAACTAATTCCTGTTACACTTTTCCAACAGAGATTCAGAGGCCATCATTCCAAACATCTTTTTCTTCCTGGTGCTGTTGTCCTATGAGCGCTACCACTCCAAGCAGATAATCAGCATTCCAAAGATCATCCAGCTTTGTGACGGCATCATGGCAAGTGGCAGGAAAGCTGTCACACATGGTGAGAGGATCACAAGCAAAGCACACGACACAAAATAATTTGCTCTACTTGTAAGCATGTTCTGTTTAGCCACTTGATGAACCTTTAGTTATCGGATATGCTGTTTTTTCTCGACAGCCATCCCAGCTTTGCAGCCAATAGTTCATGACCTGTTTGTCTTGAGGGGCTCAAACAAAGCCGATGCAGGCAAAGAGCTGGACACGCAGAAAGAAGTGGTGGTCTCCATGTTGCTCAGACTCGTACAGCACCATCAGGTAAGGTTACAAGCTGATGCAGGAAGACGACAGCAGGCTATTCTCTTCAATTATTCCAGCCACACTTTCCTCTGCCTTACATGTTCCTTTCATATGCATGTTTTTAGGTGCTGGAGATGTTTATCCTTGTGCTGCAGCAGTGTCACAAAGAGAATGAGGACAAGTGGAAGAGACTGTCCAGACAGATTGCTGATGTTCTACTCCCCATGATCGCCAAGCAGCAAGTAGGAAAATCCATGCAGTGTTTTTGTAATTGGTCATTGAGACTATAATGCATGTAAGAAATGGTCTGAAAGCTTAAACATATTTGTATGTCGTGTCTTTACAGATGCATCTGGACTCTCCGGAGGCTTTGGGAGTGTTGAACACTCTTTTTGAGACTGTAGCTCCCTCTTCTCTCAGGCCTGTGGACATGCTGCTCAAGAGTATGTTTACCATCCCAGCCACCATGGTGAGACCTGTCTTTGCACAATCTGATGTACCTTAACACCTTGTCTGCTGTTTGTTAAGTGATTGCAAAGTAGATGTTTGTAATCAAACCTCTTCTCTACTCCAGGCATCCGTAGCTACTATACAGCTGTGGGTGTCTGGTATCCTCGCCGTGCTCAGGGTACTCGTCTCCCAGTCCACTGAGGACATTGTCCTGTCGCGAGTCCATGAGCTCTCCCTCTCCCCACATCTCCTCTCCTGCCACACAATCCGCCGCCTGCATCAGCAGAGCCCCTTTCCGAACGACCCGCCTGCTGCTGACACACTCGGTAACCAGGAGACTAATGGAGAGGCACAGAAAGTCCAACCTGAGGAAACCTTTGCCCGGTTAGTAAGAGTATTCACTGTCCCGTTGAGTTTAAATGTTTCTGAAATAAGATTTGAGTGATGTATTTTTTTTTTGTCCCACACATTTCTGATTTTGACCTTTTTTCACTTGTAATGTCATGTTCCACCTCCCTCCAGGTTCCTGCTGCAGCTGGTAGGAGTGTTGCTGGATGATATTTCCTCCAGAGAAGTCAAAGTGGACATTACAGAGCAACAACACACCTTCTACTGCCAACAGCTGGGTACACTGCTCATGTGTCTCATACATGTCTTCAAAAGTGGTGAGCATAGCATTTTATTATTCAATTTCTTTATTTTAAATGTCAGGGTTAAAACAAGTTTTATTTTGAGATATTTTTCTATTTTCTTCCTCCAGGAATGTTTCGCAGGATCACAGCTGCAGCCAGTCGTCTCCTGAAGGGCGAGGGTGGCAGTGGACAGACTGGCACGGAGGGCGGCCTCTTTTATCCCCTGGAGGGCCTGAACAGCATGGTGCAGTGCCTCATCACCACCCACCCCTCCTTGGTGCTCCTTTGGTGCCAGGTCCTCCTCATCATTGACTACACCAACTACTCTTGGTGGGCTGAGGTTCACCAGACACCCAGGTAAGAGCAGTGTTTGGGCCCCATTTATGTCAGGTTTGTATAGACTCTAAATTAAGAATTCAAATGACCACATTTGACAGAAAGCAAGGACACTCGTGTGAAGAAGGAAAAATGGTTCTTGAAATCGAGGTTTCCTATTGTAATAGATCCCAAGCAGCTTCTGGCTTTTATAATGAATTGATTTTGTACATAGAATTTAGTTGAATATCATCCTGCCCATCAGTCCTAGCTCTGTTCTTCTCTTTTCCTTCTGACAGGAGACAGAGCCTCTCGTGCACGAAGTTGCTGAGCCCTCACTCCTCAGGGGAATGTGAAGAAGACAAACCTGGGTCCCAGTTAGCAATGGTCAACAGAGAGATCGTACGGAGGGGAGCTCTTATCCTCTTCTGTGACTATGTGGTGAGACTCCTAACGTTTCATTTTGCTGACGTTACTTTATTTATTTTTTTCCCAACGTGGATGTTTAATGTGTGGTTTTCTCACCTTTTTTAGTGTCAGAATCTCCACGACTCGGAGCATCTGACTTGGCTGATTGTCAACCACGTACGTGACCTGATTAACATTTCCCATGAGCCTCCGGTGCAGGACTTCATCAGCGCTGTACACCGGAATTCATCTGCCAGTGGCCTCTTCATCCAGGCCATTCAGTCACGCTGTGACAACCTCACCACGGTATTGGTCATTTTTTGATCTGCTTTATTCTCTTTTGTTTTCTATCCACAATCTGCTGACCACCTGGCTAACCTCTCCTTTTCTTTCCTCTCAACCTTTACCACCCTTTCTGCCGGGCCACCATCCCTCTTATTGTTACCTTAACTCTGATGCAGCCTACCATGTTGAAGAAGACTCTGCAGTGTTTGGAGGGCATCCACCTGAGTCAGTCTGGATCGCTGCTCATGCTTTATGTAGACAAGCTGCTCAATACGCCTTTCAGAGTTCTGGCTCGCATGGTGGACACGCTGGCGTGTCGCAGGGTGGAAATGCTGCTAGCTGAGACACTACAGGTACACTTTACTGTTGGGTTACGTTTTCTTGTCCCACAGGAGTTTGGCTGTATGTTGCACATATGATCCTTGGGTATATATTGGTTGTATACCTCACTGCATTGTTCCTTACACCCTCCAGAACAGTATAGCTCAGTTGCCTGTGGAGGAACTGGACAGGATCCAGGAATACCTTCAGACCAGTGGGCTCGCTCAGAGGTAACGTTACTGTGTATTGCAGCCATTTTAAGGAATATACTTGGATTTTATTTTTTTATCTAGTGAAGTAAGGAGCTTGATTTCCCACCTGCTAAAACCAGATCATAAGTGTACACAACCAAGCACATGACTTTTTTGGCTTGATCTCCCATAAACTACTATTGAAAATCTTAATGTGTTGTATCCTCTGTCACAGGCATCAGAGGTTCTACTCCCTGCTGGACAGGTTCAGAGCCACTGTTGCTGACACAAGCAGCCCCTCCCCTCCTGTGACATCACACCCGTTGGATGGAGATCCACCCCCTGCCCCTGAACTGGTGATTGCAGATAAGGTGAGGAATTATCGATTTGGCCTTTGCAAGGTGTGTTCAGTCAAAGCTGGATAGCGGAGTACTTGTATATATCACACAATCCACAAAACACTTTTAGGAACAGCTCAGTCTCATAATGGAACCAATTTAATTCATACACATTAAGGAAATATTAAACCCTTTCTCTTGTTTCTAGGAGTGGTACGTGGCTCTGGTGAAGTCTCAGTGCTGTCTTCGTGGCGATGTGTCCCTGTTGGAGACGACTGAACTTCTTACCAAACTACCTCCTGCTGATCTCTTGAACATCATGAGCTGCAAGGTGAGAAGTTACACATGCAGCCCTTCAGTCTGCACACAAACTTTATTTTGCAGTAAAATATGTATTGACCCAAAAGAGCACCAAAATATTTCAATATAACTCAGAATTAATAATTTATTCATCTAGTTTGGTTTCTTTATTTTTGCTGCAGTCCCACACTCTGTGGCAAACTGGCATATTTTATTTCAATTTATCACTAAATCTGAATGTTGCCCTCTGTCATCTTTTCACCAGGATTTCAACCTAAGCCTGCTGTGTCCATGCCTGAGTATAGGCGTGCAGCGGTTAGCACGAGGTCAGGGTCCGCTCTTGTTGGAGACGGCCTTGCAGGTGACCCTCGAGCAACTAGCAGCGGTCACCGGGTCACTTCCTGCACCACACCAGTCCTTCCTGCCTCCTTCCCAACCCCAGCCCTACTGGGTACAACTGGCTGATGTGTATGGTAAGAAACATTGGATGAATAAGTACAAGTCAGTTCAACTTGGTTAATGCTCAAGTTGTCATTCCTCCTATTTATTTTTTTTTCTCATAAAACGTTCCTCTGTTTCAGATGTGGCAGATTTCTACCCTCGCGTTTTGTCGCTCTGCAGAGCTCTGTCCCAGTACCTGCTGAGTGTGAGCCAGCTGCCTTCCTCACTACATATTCCCTCTGACAAGGAGCATCTCATCACCACTTTCACCTGCACTGCCACTGAGGTAAAAGACCACATAATAAATGTTAGCATCCTTTTGAGTGCTTTGGACGACATATCAGAATCTAAATCTTCCTTGTAGCTGCAATGAATCAGTATTATAGTTAATAAGTATTTTGATATAAAATATAAATCTTAAACTTAGGACGATTTAGTTGTGTGATTGCTTTACACCCACTGCCTTTGTATTTTTTGCTGTCTTCTTACTCCTGTGTATGTGTGACTCTGACAGGTGGTGGTGTGGCGTCTGCTCCAGGATCAGTTGCCCCTGAGTGTGGACCTACAGTGGGCTCTATCCTGCCTCTGTCTGTCCCTGCAGCAGCCCTGTGTCTGGAACAAGCTTTCCACTGCAGAGTACACCACACACACCTGCTCCCTTATCTACTGCTTACGGCTGATCATTTCTGCAGGTAATGAGGCCAGCAGGATCATTAATTCCCTGTGATTTGGTTCTGTAACATGCCACGACTGCCTCAGGACTTGGAATTTTTCATCATGGATTGAACTTTTTGTTATGTCCTCCTAGTGGCTGTGAGTCCTGGGGACCGCTTGCTGTATCCCGCGAAGAAAAAGACTAAGGCAGAAAGAGACGCTGAAGGAGACCAAGTGGACTCGGCACAAGCTGACAGTGAGCATTCACTTAAAAATTTAATAAAACAGTTGAATGTAAATCAGTACTTTGTCGCAGCATTTAGCTTGAAATTTATGCATGTATTTTTTGGGGTGTTTCCTCTGTAGAAATGTTCCAGTGGCAAGCATGTGAGATCATGGGTGAACTGGTGGAAGGGCTGCAGAGCGTCCTTGCCCTTGGTCACAGTAAAAACAGTGTGTTCCCAGCTTTTCTCACACCAACTCTACGCAACATTGTCATCAGTCTGTCCCGACTGCCTCTGGTCAACAGCTACACCCGAGTTCCTCCACTGGTCAGTGTTTGGAATGAAATTCTTTGTGCAATTTAGTGACAAAGCATTGGTGTATTTGTTTAAATGGTGTATGTTTGTTTTGCAGGTTTGGAAACTGGGCTGGTCCCCTCAACCAGGAGGAGAATTCAGCACGACGCTACCTGAGATCCCTGTGGACTTCCTGCAGGAGAAGGATGTCTTCAGAGAGTTTCTCTATCGCATCAACATACTAGGTACAGAAATGTTAAATAAAATTGTCTCCCTCCTTTCATACAGTATTAATATCATATTGTTCTTAATGTGACATTTTGATATTTTCACCACTGTACAGGCTGGAGTAACAGGACTCAGTTTGAGGAGACCTGGGCCACTTTGCTGGGGGTGCTGGTCACCCAACCCATCACTATGGCCCAGGAGGAGGAGACGCAGCAGGAGGTACACATACAAACATAAAACTGCTACTGGTTACTGAGATTTACTTGCTTAGAAAAACAAGTGCAAGTGTTTTGTCTTGACACCTGTATGGAGCCATTCTTGCTGCAATCTTGTGTGTGTGTAGGGAGTTTACTAACTATCTCAATCGGTCTGTGTAAATGTGATCTGATTTGTAATTGGTCAAAAGAATCTGAAGATGTGTGCAGAGATTTGGGAATGTTTACAGGAATCTTTAAATGTGTTATGCTATTTGTTGGTCTATTGAGATTTCCACATGTGTAGACCAATCTGCAAAAGCGTGCATAGATCTGTGGTTGTATAAATACATCTGTAAACATGTACCTGGATAATAGTGGCTGCAATTTCTTTGTTTTTACTAATGCATGTTTATCATTGACTCTAGGAGGATTTGGAGCGCACCCAGTTGAATGTGTTGGCAGTGCAGGCAATCACCAGCCTGGTGCTAAGTGCCATGACCCTGCCTGCTGCTGGCAACCCTGCAGTCAGCTGTCTGGAACAGCAGCCCCGCAACAAGAGCCTCAAAGCCCTGGAAACAAGGTAGCTGTACAGCTATTGTCTCATGGGGAATTAGCCTAAAATAGGAATGTGGCAATATTTAGCTAACTTGTTACTAATTTGTGCCCAGGTTTGGAAGGAAACTTGCAGTTATCAGGGGCGAGGTGGAAAGAGAGATTCAGGCTCTTGTGTCCAAAAGAGACAATGTCCATACACACCACCCGTACCATGCATGGGACCCTGTGCCCTCACTGTCTGCAGCCTCTGCAGGTAACGGACAACCTGCATTCAAACTCTCTGTAACTACAGCTCCACTTGATTTAGTTTAAACTGAATACATTCTGTTATACGCTGTATCAGCAGGTACGCTGATCAGCCATGAGAAGCTGCTGCTTCAGATCAACACAGAGAGGGAGATGGGCAACATGGACTACAAACTGGGGCAGGTAAGAGAAAAGAAGTGATGGGTTGGAAGAAGCTTGAATAATGTAGTGGATTTAATAGATAATATCTCAATTGAATATGCATTTTTCTCTGCATCTCTTTTTCCAGGTCTCAATCCATTCAGTGTGGTTGGGTAACAACATCACCCCTCTGAGGGAGGAAGAATGGGGTGAGGATGAAGAAGATGAAACAGACACTCCAGCACCCACCTCTCCGCCGATATCTCCTATAAACTCAAGGTCTGACAATGAAACATTCATTCACATGCAGTAATGCCCTAATCTCCAATGCACAGGCGACTCTGCATTGAAATAAGCTTGTACACTGTGACTTACCATTGTCTCTGCTTTCAGGAAGCACCGTGCAGGTGTGGACATCCATTCATGTTCTCAATTCCTCCTGGAGCTCTACAGCCAGTGGCTGATCCCTGGCTCCCCGAGCAACAGAAGGACTCCAACCATCCTCATAAGTGAAGTGGTCCGATCGGTGAGTTAAAACACACGGTTCGTAATTTAGGCTACATCCATACTATGTTTGGGAACACAAACTCCGATACGCCTGGCATCCAGTGCTCCTGAGTTTTTAGAGCCGCTAAAACGGAGAAGTTTGAAAAAGTTGCTGGCCCTGTTAACGTTTGAAAACAGCAGGGCTGCATTTTATTCTGGATGGGTAGAAACTGAGAACTTTGGAAACTTGCAACAGCTTGCTAATTGGCTCTTGGATCATGATGTAGCCTTCACTGATTCGTCAGGCTCCTATCACATCACTCCCTTCAACAAGAAATCAACCTGCACCGGGGTAGAACGCAACATGGATAATCAATTACAAGCGTTACTGACCCTGTTGTCTTTGCTAAAAACTGTTTTTGAAGTTAAATTCTGCTTTTTAGGAGACAAGCTATTACTTGATAAATTCCTGTATACACTGGCACGCGCATGCCTTGTTTATATTGGCACGTGCATGTCCAGTGCACACAATTGGTCACGTGATATGCATTTTCAGGTGTCAATGTGGACACTGATTAAAACTAATACGGAGCCAAAACACACTTTCCTGGCGAATATTGAAACTGAGAAGATTGTAGACCCAAATATCTTCCCTCGGTATGAAATCCAGACTCTTGCTTGTATAGTATAATGTCAGTGTTAAAATTTATTGAGATGTTTCAATAATTGAGATGTGATGGAAACATTATCCCTATGCTTTTAAGGCACCTGAAGAATATTATTTCCATGTGCATTGAAGCTGAGGTCACTTCTCTTCTGAACCTCTCCACCCTCTTGTCCTTCTCTGTAGCTGCTGGCAGTGTCAGACCTGTTCACAGAGAGGAACCAGTTTGACATGATGTTCTCCACCCTGATGGAATTGCAGAAGCTCCACCCGCCAGAGGATGAGATCCTCAATCAATACCTGGTGCCGGCCATCTGCAAAGCTGCAGCTGTGTTGGGCATGGTGAGCATGTTTTTGTGTTGGTGAAATGTTTGTGATATATTATTTGTGAAACTATACCATCAACCTGATATTCGACAGATAAATATAAAGCATCTGAATGTGTATTTCCAGGACAAAGTGATAGCTGAGCCTGTGTGTCGCCTGTTGGAGACGACCCTGCGCAGCACCCACTTGCCGAGCCGCATGGGGGCCCTGCATGGAGTGCTGTATGTGTTGGAGTGTGACCTGCTAGACGACACAGCCAAACAGCTCATCCCCACTGTCTCCGAGTACCTGCTGTCCAACCTCCGGGCCATCGCTCAGTGAGTATCGCTCTTATTCTCATTACAGAAACAAACGCAGACCCTGACCTAATTAAATGAGCTGCATTGGTAATGAAAGGGTCACATTGAGCCAATGTGTTTAATGTCAGCTGAGTCTGACCCCCTCCCCCCAAACTCTAAGTGGATCATGTAATCAGTTTTGTCCAGCTTAATGCACTGATGGAATCAGTGCAATGCAACTCTTGGCCACTAGGTGCTGCTCTTAACGTTTTATTTACAATCTGAATCTTTGTCCCATTCACACTCTGTCTCATCTTTCTATTCTGCAGCTGTGTGAACCTGCATAACCAGCAGCATGTGTTGGTGATGTGTGCTGTGGCTTTCTACATGATGGAGAACTACCCTCTGGATGTTGGAACTGAGTTCATGGCTGGAGTTATACAGGTATGGTCAAATGAATATGGGAAAAATAAACCCTAACGTATATAACACATTTCCCAGTAAACTAAAGCTGGAATATATAAATTATAAGCGTTTCTCTGTCCCGCTCTCACTTCCCCCCTGTCCCTCAGTTGTGCGGTGTGATGGTGTCTGCCAGCGAGGACTCCACTCCCTCTGTCATATATCACTGCGTGTTGCGCGGCCTGGAGCGCCTCCTGCTGTCGGAGCAGTTGTCGCGTGTGGATGGAGAAGCGCTGGTGAAGCTCAGCGTGGACCGAGTCAACATGCCGTCACCGCACAGAGCCATGGCTGCACTTGGCCTCATGCTCACCTGCATGTACACTGGTAAGTAAGGTGATAACATGCCTGCATGCTGGTTAAACCACCAGAGTGCACTGTAATAGGACTGGTGCTTTCTTTCCTGCTGTTGTAACTTTGTCATTCTGCTACAAACTCTCATCATGGCATCTGGCTAACTCTCCTGCATGGACCCTTGTTGTAGTAGTTAACTACATAATCCTGACTAATCCTCACTGAGGCTGATGTAGTACTAACACTAGGGAAGCATGGAGCCATTCAAGTTAAATGCTCCGCTCTCTCATCCCAGACCCCTTCCTTCCTGATGTTAAGAGGAGCAATGCAGTTTGAGCAGGATAAGATCTGCTGTTAAACCACAAAGAAAATGTTCCTCCCCTCCTATTCCACTCTTGCCTTGGACTATTTATCTGCAACGCTCATAGCTTGGAAAACTCTGAAACAAACAAGGGTTAAAAGCCAAGTGTAGGAAACTCATTGGTTGGGAACATGTGGCTGCTAGTAAGCCCCCTGCATTGCTAACTTGTTGGTGTACAATTTATTGTGTATGCATCTGAAAGAACATGCACACATAAAATTGTATGTTAAAACAAATTGGGTTTTGTGTAATGTAAAAGTTACTCACGAGCAAAAATTAATCTGTGTTCATAATGCTACCATTTTAGGAAAGTATAGGTAACTGTAGTTACCTATACTTTCATCAGTACTCAAAGTACTGTATGACAGTATATATACTCAAAGTCCCAGTTTTCATTTCACCTATGACAGAATTTTACAAACCTGCTTGCTTCCCTGCATCTAATACGTGTGTTACAGTGTTTCCCACACAACTAGACTCCGACTGTGGTGGTTGTGTTGCATACATTCCAGGCACATGCATGCTCTCATGCGCACCCTGAATTTTTGACCATCAACCTGCATGACAGGATTTCTTCTGGTGCTTCTGATTAACAATGTGAACAAACTGCCAAAAATACATCAATGTATCGTAAAAATATATATTTAGTTCAATATGAAACAGTGGTGGGCTGCCACAGTCTAGGTAACTTTTGGGGAAACACTGTATTATGTACAAATGGTACCTCTGACATACCCTACCTCTAACCCCTACGTTGGTCCCTACTAACTCTAGCAACTCTTAGCATGTTGTCCTTATGCTGACAGCCTAAATAACTTTTATTAAAAAATAATAAAAATTCGCTGAGATACCCAACAAATTCCTTGAGTTAACCTCGGCTCTTGCAAACCGACATATCACTTTCTGCATACCTCCCCTTTACGTGCTGTACAGCAGTGCAAGCTGAAGCACATTGGGGTCACAGGAGAGGCTAATCTAGTATGTACCCAGGAAACGTGGCATTGAAAATCTCTAATACTTTAATCACCAGTCGCTTTATAGAAACCCTTCTGAAGAATGTTACTTGACGTGGGTAGCTCCCCGAAATATACCAATTTTTGATTGAGGTCAACTCAATTTTGGTCTGAATCTTGTGATAGCAGTGTCCCTACTCCACCTCTAACCTCTCACCCACTGGTTCAACCGGTTCCAACCCCCCCCCTCTCGTCCTCTCAGCGGTGCTTGCGTCGGGTTCAGACGTGACAGGGGTTAGAGGTCAGGTTGACTCTGGCTCTGCCGTAGCGGAGGCGGTGGGCGTCACGGCGGGTCATGTTGGTTTCTCCTCAGGCAAGGAGAAAGCCAGCCCTGCCAGTCGCCCTGACCACGCTGACCCTCAAGCCCCAGACAGCGAGTCGATCATTGTTGCCATGGAGAGGGTCTCTGTGCTCTTCGACAGGTACACACAAGCACACCCACCCGCCATTGTATGTAAACTTAATTTAAAATGTATATTGCAGCCTTCTTCTTTCCCTTTTTTATTTTATTTTTTAGATGCATGGGGTTTGTAGAATTCAACAAAAGGCTGCTGTACTTCATGATAAAAAGCAGTTCCACATGTTTTGTTTCCTGTCATCTGCTCTGTTGTGGGGTTTCCTGTTTGTAGAATCAGGAAGGGTTTACCAAGTGAGGCTCGTGTAGTGGCCAGGATTCTTCCCCAGTTTCTGGATGACTTCTTCCCGCCACAGGATGTCATGAACAAGGTCATCGGAGAGTTCCTCTCCAATCAGCAGCCCTACCCACAGTTCATGGCCACTGTCGTGTACAAGGTCAGCGGCAGGACATGAGTCCATGCAAAAGAAAATCACTTAAGTGTTTTTTCCTTGGGCATTTTATGGCACGGCAAGATTAAAAACTCTCAAAAACAGGTTTTGCTCTTTAGACTCAAGGCAGAATTTGATCAGATTATTCTTTGACCAAGGAAATGCTGCATTGCTCAGTTTCCCTTTTACCCCTCACTCAGTCTGCTTCTTGCAGGGAGCATTCGCTCAGTCTCAGTAAAGCCATTACTTTGCTTTGACCATGTAAGCCAGCTCTTTTGTTGTCCAATCAGACAACAGGTTGTCAAGACAACACAAGCTTGAGCAAAGACAAAGGGTTTAAAGTTTTTGTCCAGGAATGTAACATGGTGATAAAATTTAATAGTTAAATAAAATATGAAGCATGATTTGAGTTTGTATTAAAATAAAGATTATTTTTCAACATATAAATGTTGGCATTTTCTTAGATTGAATATTTGTTAAACAGAAATTTGTGTTCCTGCTTGGTTTAGAAATTAGGTAATTTACCCAAAACTTTTTAATGTTCAAACTGGCTGATGTGGTGGAAAATAGACACCTGGCATTTCAATGAGTCTCAGGAAAGGCGAGCAACTGTGTTCAATGCTCCTTTATAACAAAATGTATGTAGGCAATATTCTCCATTCATTTGTGTTGGTCTAATCTTTCCTCAACTCTCCCGTGTGTGTGTGTCCCCCCATCCTCAGGTTTTCCAGACACTCCACGCCACAGGCCAGTCGTCTATGGTGCGAGACTGGGTGCTGCTGTCCTTGTCCAACTTCACTCAGAGGACACCGGTTGCCATGGCCATGTGGAGCCTCTCCTGCTTCTTTGTCTCTGCCTCCACCTCTCAGTGGATCTCAGCCTTGTATCCTTTACTAGTGCAGTGCCTGTTCTAAACATGTCTGTTAGGGCTGCTTGCTTGGCCTGTGGTAATGCTGGTTGCATCTTTCTTTTATTTGTTGCACCAATTTGATCCTGTTCAAAAAATGAAACTGAATTTGCTCTTACTGTTCACGTGTCTGGTTTACACATAGAATGACTTGCTAAACTGTTTTATTTCATACATTGCATGTTGGCTATTTGAGAGGTCTGTTAAGCAATCAACAATCCTCAGACTGAAGTTCACAACTTTTCAAATGCTCTGTAATTCAGAGAGCAGTTTGCTTGTTTAATCATATTTTATACATTTTTATCACATGTCCAAATCGCACCAAATTTGACGCTGCACTTCCCTGGTCCACTAACAATACCCATGCCTAGTTTGAAACGGATAAGATGAACAGTTCTTGAAATATGTGTTCTACATTCAGGCAGATCTTTGGAATTGGTAGATAATGAAAAGCAGATCTTGTGACCTTGACAGTGATTGTGTTGTAATGATGAGCTTAGACAAGCAAATGAGAGAGAACTTGTAACTGGTCTGTTGTCCTTAACCCCCCCGCTCTTAAACAGACTGCCTCATGTGATTAGCCGAATGGGCTCCAGTGAAGTGGTGGACATCAACCTGTTCTGCCTGGTTGCAATGGATTTTTACCGGCACCAGATTGACGAGGAGCTGGACCGCCGGGCTTTCCAGTCCGTCTTCGAGACCGTGGCCTCGCCCGGCAGCCCTTATTACCAGCTGCTGGGCTGCCTGCAGTCAATCCACCAGGATACATCACTGTGAGAGCAACAGGCTGAGACGGACATCGAGGCACAGAGTGAAAAAGAGGGGCCGGGGGGGGTTAAGCATGGGTAGAAGAGTGGATTAAGGTGAGAAATGTGGCAGGCTGTGAAATTAAATCCAATGTATACCTCCCCCTAAGAATGCTTCATTACAAAGACAGAACTACTGAAGTCGCCATAATAAATTCAAAGGAATCAGCGTAAAGGTATTTTGAAAAAAGAAACAGAGGGAGATCTAACTCCATGTCAGGTTTAGAGTGTAAAATGTACAAGAGCAGTCTCTGAATAGGAAGAGTGAGCTCCTGTCCCTAATATGAAGGACTACACCGCCCCCCCCCTCCACAGCCCATTCCTCAAGACGAATGACAGCACCTTGAAAACTTCCTCCAACCCAGCACCTTGATTTAAAAAAAAAAAAAACTATAAAGATCACAAATTGGATTTGTTTATTTTCCTGTGAGGACTTGCTTGAGTATTGTGATGTGAGTAAAGTATAATAGAGAAGAGAAAAAACATGAGAAAATATTTACTATATTTAAAAGTTTCAATGCATCTATTTTTCAAGTGTGTTAAATAGAGGTGTGATGGGCCGACATACAAGTTGTTAATAACTAGTATCTTTTTATATTTGTTGTGGTCATTCCGACACATTGATAAGATTTCATGTGAGTCACTTATGGCGTAGTCTTGTTTTTTTTCGTGACCATGAGCAGGGGATGGGTGTTGTGATCTGTCACTGCAGATATGTCAAGTTACTCCTGCATCCGTTCAGTGACACATTCTGGATGTTAAGTGAGAGGACAAAGAACCAGACGGGTACGAACTGAGCATTGTAAAGAGAACCTCACTTTGTGCTGTTTCTAAATAAAATAGTTTTAAATGTTTAAGGGCCCATACACCTAAAGTCAAAAATACCAAAACTGCAGTGATTTCATCTTTCATTTTTTATTTTAACCAGTTGCAGGAGGAAAATCTTTTCCTCGTATGATTTTATGATCGTGCTTCTGTTTGTTCCTTTTGTTTCCATTACATACACCTCCCCCAGTGCACCTGAACGATTCCACCTGTCAACTTCCTGTCCCTTTTCTTTTTAATTCTCAGGATGTAAGATGTGACTATTGTTGTAATAAGACCAGATGTAATTTACAGTCTTTAAATGGAGTTACCTTTGTATCTTGTAAAATTGTAAAGTAATATGGACGCCATGGTGCATGATAAAATAGGAAGCTGTGTAAAGGTGAGAGATGTTAAATAGCTGCATAATATGACGCCATCTTCGTCTGTCTTAAAACACACGTACACGGTAAGACGAATCGGCAGAATGCAGAAAGCTTGTTTTATTGAAGACTTGACCTCGAGTTGCCTGGGAGTGTGCTGGACGTCGTCACTCTGTACATACACTTGCCTTAGATAAAAGACTGAATATGTTTGTCCTGTACACTGAAAGCTTGAAAGCATGCTTAGCATTACTGCTATTTTCTTGCGTAGTCCTTAATACTGTTTCTGTGGGCCGACTGTTGCCATGACTGTTGTGTGGGAGAGATGCAACACAATCCAAAGGGAGCCTTGTAACCTTAGCAACCAACAGCCGCTTTGACAAATCAACAGACAGGGGAAGTGAAGCGTAGGGATGCCATGTGACGGTTTACTGTTTTTGTTGAGCTTTAAATATTGTTTTGTCTCAGTTAAAGATGGGTAAATATTTCATTGTCTTTGTACAGAATATTAAATACACCTAGCACTTAAAAACTGGAAGTTGTCATCTTGATGTCAGATGTGTTCCACAATGCATAAAAGCATTTTACTGCTTTTCAACTTTTAAAGGCAATGGGACCGGTTTCCTTTGGTCACGTTAAAATAATATATTCCCATAATAAATGGCTCTTATTGAAATCACAATGTGAGGCCTGAAACAGATTAAATTAGTCTCAGATCAGATTTTTTTTTATTTTTATGCTACTTATGTGTCAACTGGACAGAGGGAATGTTTTCACCTAGTCCTTTGGTATTTCCCCAGGCGTAAGAAAAGCAAATGCCTGACTGGGGATCCCTGCAGGGGGTAATACGATTACCCAGAAATCCTTTGTGGTTTTGAGAGATGGGCGGGGAGGTTGTGGACAAAGGTCATGTTGGACTGATTTAACACGCTTCCCTTCAAGACTTTATTTTCCTTCCACTGGAGGAATGAAGGCGCTCAGAGGATAATGTAGTCACTGCTTTTGACCCAATAAGTCTTTTCTCTGCCACGTTGTCCCATAATGTCACCTGCGTTTACGATTAGCATGTTGACGCTTGGCATTAAATGAATACATCTGCGTTTGGTGCCCACTTGTCACAGTTGTGATTTATTCAATAAGTGTGTGGAGGTGGTGGAAGAAGCAGAAAGTGAGGAGTCACTTTGCAGCTTTTTTAATCTGGAGCCTCCATTTTTTTTTATTATTTACATCTGCCTGTAAAAACATGATTAAAAGCGATTGTGTATTTCAGTTATTTCAATATTTTGATCACTGCATATGGTCCATTGTAGAAATGAATAAATTATTTAAAGATGCTAAAGTTATGTTTCGTTATTTAATGACACAATTTCCTCCCTGTGGGTTCTATGCTGGGCTCGACAACCTGACCGGTTGCCTGGCAAACACAGGGTCCGCTGTGCGTCTGTAATATGATCAAACAATGAGGTTATAACCATTAAAATGTTTTGCCACACTCTGCCTCCTCTTCCTCTACCAGAAAGAACGAGCTGTGGCCGGCCACCTCAAAATAACCAAACGGCAACAACTGGGCAGAGTTTAATAGAAACCACAAAGAGATGATGGAATTTGTTGCCATTCAAAGATCTGTTGTATTTGACCTTATCTTTAACTCTTAACTGATCTTTTCCATGGTGAAGTTTGTCATGGTCACATTTTGTACAGTTTCCTTCTCATCCAGGCTGTAATTCCCTTTTATTGACCAGAGTATGAAAACGTAGTTCTTGGTTTTACAGCACCCATTAAGATGGGCTCTTCATGATTAAAAGGGTATTAACAGGATTACTGAGCAGCTGCCATATGGTTCATGAAGCACTGAAATCACGATGGCACAGGTACAAGGCAACTGTATATACAGGGAAAAACTTATGGCTGAACTTTAGACAGGCTTTATCGTGTCATCTGTGCGACTTACACTAAATACTTTATACATCGGGACAAACATGATGTACGATGTACAAATAATCACATGAAAACAAACAGGCGGCACTTGAATAGAAACAATGCTTTAGATCTTTTTATAGACCTATAGAAATGTAAATTTCAAAATAAACTTTTGAAACTAAAAGAACAAATCTTCAGATGTGCTGTAACTGGTCTTTTCTAGTTTGAAATAGAACTTCGGATGTGAAAGTTGTGCCACAGCTTGTACATTAAAGATGTGTTGACATGTAGAACTTACGGATAGAAAATGATCTAATGTCCCAACAATGCTTTAGATTGTTTTACAGGCCTTATTGCAACTGTAAATTGCATAATTCAAATAACTACGAAACACATCAAAGACAGTTTGACCCTCAGAGGTACAGATTTCTTATAGAAGTGAGTTAGTGAAGTTTCGCTAACAATGTTGTTGAACCGTGTCGTATCTATTGTAAAGAAAAATAACTAACAAAATCTGAGTGTTAAAAAGTGGCTGCTTGTACATTAGAGTGAGCAGCCTGGATAAACTTACCTCACACACACACACACACGTATAAATAGATCAGTTGAGCTCCATGGATGAAAACTCTATCAAATGAACTTGTATTATTTCATCAGTTTGAAGTCTCCCCCTCGGCTGCCCACCCTGAACACCCCTCCCTCACTCCCTCCCTCCCTCTTAAGGCTACTTCGCCAGATGGTGCAGCCTTTTCTTTTGTTTACCCATCGTCCCTCTGAGTTTACCGAACCAACCTTAGCTACTCAACTATGGAGACTGGCCGAGCAGCATCACCGTCCGACGGAGACAAGTAAGTCATTTAGTTTTTTTTTTAGTCTCCGGCTTAGTGATCCGCTTCACCAAACTTATTTATCGACACGTTAAGAAAAACCCCTGCATCCACCTTTTCCCTGAGCTGTCCCTTCTTCAAACCCACAGCTTTTTAGCCAGATGCTGTCGTTTTTTTTAGCAGTTTTCCATCTTCAAGCTGGTTAAAAACCGATTTCTACACGTGCCCTGCTGCTGATAACACTTCGTATAACTCTATAAATGAAGTTAAAGGGGCATTGTTGTGACTGTACGTTTTGACACCTGTGGAACGAGCTACTCTCGCTACTTTTATTTGTGATTTCTCAGTCGAACTTTCGTCAATTTATCCGCACAACTGTTGTCGCGGCTGACTGACAGCTCTGCGCGCCAATGACGGGACGCGAAAGTCTGTGTACAGTGCCGTTGCCGTGGTTACGCGCCGACATTCCGAAGATGTGGGAAGCGGGGGGGCGGGACTAAGATTTCAGCATGGATGGATGCACTTTTTTTTTTTTCAACAGCAAGACAAGGCAAGAAAAAACAAAGGTTTTTAAAAGTTTAACGAACCGACGCGAGGGGAGCATGACGTTGTTTGTATGGTGAGAAACTCATGGTGTGTTTTTATATCCCGCCCGCAGCCTTTACCCTACCAGCGCTAACTTTGCTAGCATGCAGAGCTAACTGGGCTAACGGTAGCGCGACAGCTAACTGTAGCTAACAGGTTTCAGTAAAAGTCGGAGGCTCTTTATGGAGAAATAGTCGTTCAGCACTTACGCGGAGCGCAGGTTGCGTTGAGAATTACAGATACGCCTGTTCTAACGTCAAAAAGCTGAAGTTCCCTGCGAGTCTCAGGTGTTGTCGGCTGTGTGTGTGTCTGATTTACCTGTCAGGTGAGGACACGCCCCTGTTCAGAACACACACACGTGTGACTGGACGGGGCTGCTGTGACTCCGCCCTGCACAGGTGTGTCTGTCCCGTCCCGTCCATGTGCTCTCTGAACTTATCAATACTTAATAATGGTCCAATACCAGTTGTATTGATCTCCCCCACAGGCCAGACAGGCTGTTTGATCTACATGAGGACTTCACGTATGATAGAATAAACATTTCACATAGTCTTTTGTATTTTGGATACTGGAAAGTCTAAATTCATCTGTTCATCTCTGACATGCTGAACGTGATCATCATTATGGGCAAATGTCATATCCACTGCAGGTCATCAATGGGTTTATTAATCTACCTGCTAATTCCGGAAATGTCTGTTTGTCCGTCTGTATATGTGCAAAGTACGGTGGCCCATAGAGCTCAACGCACTGCAAATTAAGAAAACAAGTGCAAAAAGAAAAGGACACATGAAAATTAAGATAAGAACTTCATCAATTTCTAAATCCAGAAACGTGCTGCAAATATCAAAAACCACACTAAATGTTTCCAGGGGACCCCAAAAAGTGATGAACCCGGCTGAAGTTCAGTGCTCTGTGAAGTTCCATCACCACTGACAAGTAGCAGACTTCAATAACTTCACAAAGCATTGAACTACAGCCAGGTTCATCACTTTTTTTTGGATCCCCTGGAAACATTTCCGTTTGTAGTTTCTGAATTCGCATGTGTTGTCACTTTTTTTCCAGCGCATGATAAGGTTGTTATTTCTTTATTTGTACGTGTTTTTTTGCTATTTGCATGTGTTTTCTTATTTTGCATTGCGTTGAGCTCACTCGGCCACCGTATAAAATAATTTCTCGGCTTCTTACTTGGCATGTGTGTTCTTTGTGGTCCAGGGAAGTGCAGTGTTGAAGTTGGTGTGATTTGGACTCACAGTTCAATATTGATAGAACTTGAATGAACTGACCCGCGCTCTGTAGCACTTGGGTGTGAAGATTGTGTGGATTGCTTGACAGAACGTAACACCAAACAGTAATGAAGCAAATTTCAGTTTTATTTTATGGCAAAACATTGACAAATTCACTGCAGATAAACCAAGTACGATGAACACAACGTTTTCTAACCTCACTCTGCACCATAGACTGTTTATGAAAAGCTCTGCACACAACGTCCAGCACACAAACAATAAAACGTGACAGTATATTGTAGAAATGTTTGAGGACGACTCACTAATGACAACGAATAATTCTGAAGTAGCCTCAGAGCATTAATACAGGCCAGCATTTGAAGGTTTAGAATGGGCACCACACTTGTAATTCTTAAATAATTTTTTTCATCACAACAGAATGCACTGTGGTAAAGCGAGGACATTTTATGAGGATATATGTAAGATCTTGTTTTGATTCAAGTCTCCCCCTTTTTGGAGGTCTGGTGTGAGCTGGTTGGCAGGATGTGTGTGTGTGTGTGTATGTGTTTGGCTTTTTAGCTAATTTCTTATATATATCTAGTCACTGACTGAGAGACAATGAGAGCATGTTGTGGAAGTAAAAGCTCCCACTGACTTGGTTTTGTTCTTTTGTGCTGCAGGTAAACTTGCCCATGAACTGGAGCAGCAAGTGACACCAGGATGGGAGGGCTAGCGAGACCGTGCCAGAACTGAGGCCAAACTCTCACTCCCCTGCTGCATTTAGGATTGCTGCTCACTGGATATTTCCTTGTGTTTCTGCCTGAGCAGAGCCCGGGAGACGAATGATGACTAACTGAAACTTATTGAATCGATGGACTCGAGAAATCTCCCTGGCACAATGTTAAGGCCAGCAGACACATCATCCAAGAGGCGCCCGTGTGGCGGAAGTGGGCCGAACTTGCCTTCTCCTCCCCCTACATCCTCCTCCCACCAGCAGGGCCGTATCCACGCCGTGGAGGTGGCACGAGGGAGGACAGGGTACGGCTTTACGCTTTCAGGTCATAGCCCATGTGTCCTCAGCTGCATCCTGAAAGGGAGCCCTGCAGACTATGTGGGCTTACGTTCTGGAGACCACATCCTCTCTGTTAATGACATCAATGTGTCCAAGGCCTCACATGAAGATGTGGTCAAGCTGATTGGACGCTGCTCTGGTGTTTTGAAACTAGTCATCGCTGAGGGAGAACGTCAAAGGCGCCACCATCACCACCAACGCGCCGCTGGAAATCGCCATCACAGCAGCAATACTTTGGGAGCATCTCACCTGGACTCATGCTCGAGCGATGATGAGTTGGATGGTTTCTATGACAACAGTGTTAACAATAACAATAACAGCAGGTCAGGCTGTGGGGCTCGTGGGGGTTTGTACAAACCCAAATTGGATTCTAAGCAGCTGGGCATCAACAGGGCAGAGAAGGTGGTGGCAGAGCTGCAGTCTGGAGGAATCTTCAACATGATCTTTGAGAACTCCAGCCACTCGTCCAGTAGCTCGGACAAGGAGAGGCCGGGGGTTAGTTCATCATCAAAGCCTCGTCCTCGGTCTGAACCCGAGTTCCCACAGTATCGGAGCTCCTCCTGTTCCCAGAGCAATCCCAACCTTCTCTCTGAGGAGGAGATGGCTCAAGTTCTGAATGACGATTCAGTCTTCCTGGACTCAGACTTCCGTCATATCCACATCCACCCGCATGAAGAGCAAGACGTAGATGTAGGAGATGAGGGCGACTTGGGCCTAGAGCCCGGCGAAGGCATCCTCAACGTGGGCATGATTGTTGGCTACCTGGGCTCCATTGAGCTGGCCTCCTCTGGGACGAGTTTAGAGAACGACAGCCTGCAGGCCATCAGGGGCAGCATGAGGCGTCTCAGAGCCGAGCAAAAGATTCATTCATTGGTCCTAATGAAGGTGAATCTAAATCTTTCATTACCCATCTGATGAAAAAAGCTTGTTAGCTATATTTTGTATCTAGTTTAAAAAGACAATAGCTTAATTGAAAAACCTATTTCTTTGTAAGCCTTTAAACAGTATATTGATAGGCCTCGAATGAGTCAAGATTTAAACAATTTTCTTTGTCTGCAGATCTATTAGCCTTGAACTTAAAGCTGTTAGAAAAGCAAGTAGTACATTTACTTTACACTATTTCAGCAGATTAAACAGTGTCTATAATGATGTCAGGAATCTGTGATTGCCTCATTATTTTCCTTGGCACCAGGTACTAACATGCATTAATTATATCCGGCCAGGTCATGCATGACAGTGTGCGTCTATGCAGTGACAGGGGCCTGGTCCTGGCCACCTATCCTGCAGAGAAACTAGCCTTCAGCGCTTGCTGTCCCGACGATCGGCGATTCTTTGGACTGGTCACGATGCAGGCCACGGACGACCACGACTATCATCGCTTTAGCAACGGACAAGATGAAGATGGCGGTTTGAGGACTTCCTGTCACGTGTTCATCGTGGACCCAGACCTCTGTCACCACCAGGTAAAGAGAGAGACACAAGTCCAGGCTGCTCTTGAAGATGAAATAAAAACAAAATCACAGACCAAAAAGATACACAAAAGATGACGGCTGTGCCAACAGTGTGTGTGATAGAGAAAATGCTGCACATAAAGGCACTGTATGAATGTGTGTGAATGGAAAAAATGTACTGTGATGTGCTAAAAGAATACAGAACATCTGCCAAATATATTCTTATGCATTTCTGTCATGGAGAAGAAGTGAATATATGACAGCACACATCTACCCATACACACTCTTATGGTGACTGTTGTTTCCTCAGGTCCATTTAGGTGTAGCCAGGAGGTTTGGCTTTGAGTGTACCCCCGACCCAGACACAGGAGGCTGCCTTGAATTCCCGCCCAGCTCTCAGCCTCTCCTCCAGTTTGTCTCTGTCCTCTACCGAGACATGGGCGACAACATTGAGGGGGTTCGGGCCCGGGCCTTCCACGATCCAGACAACGACGCCCAACAGAACCACAGCACCAGCAGCAACAGTGATAGTGGGATTGGCAACTTTTTACCAGAGGAGAAGAGCAACCGAGTGCTTTTAGTGGACCTCGGAGGTCCTCCTAATCACAACCACATCTCTGGGCCACGCCACTGGGACAGCCCTCCTTCCTCCCAGCAGGCCTGGAGCCCCACCCTAGGAGCCGCCGCCTCTCTCCCACCTCCTCCTCCTCCTCCGCCAGCTCTGAGAAATGGCCACTACCGCCACGATCCACACCTGGCTGACCTCCCTCACCCTCTACCCTTGGCTCACCCTGATGTCTCCAGCAGGCACTCGCGAGGGGTCCACCCTCACCACTACCCACTGGCAAAGCGGGGAGGAGCTGTGGGGGGAGGAGAAAAGAGAGGGGCTGGAGGAGCTGTAGGGGTGGAGCCACAGCGGTGGCTCCCAGTCCATGTGCTTAGAGACTGGCGCCAGCAGCACCACAACAGCCACCTCCAGGGCCTGAGCAGCGACCAGGAGTCTTATGCTGAATCCACTGACGGGTGGTCATCGGCCAACTGCAGCACCTTGCCTCCACCCATGAATAAGATCCCTGCAGACCGCTACCGGGCTCCGCTAGCTCCGGGAGACCACCTGCCACCACCTGGAGGGAGCCAGCCTCCTCCTCCAGCACAGCCCAACTCCCACACCCACCGGCTGGCCGTCCAGAAAGATGAGTGGGCCAAGAAGCTGTTTGGCGCTGGAGACAGGGAGCGGCCTAGAGCAGAGAGAAGTGAAAGAGAGAAGAAACGAAGGAATGCAAAGGAAGGAGAGAAAAAGGTAAGATTAGCACAAATTCATAAACATTTGTGTTTTAAGACTCTAGATTCAATGCTTACCACTTTCACTTTTTGTACCTGCTATATAGCCAGGCTTTCCATAATAGGGCATTCATTGAAGTGTTTCCCTGTGCCAGTTTGTGGATTGTGGGGCTTTTGGAAGAGTCGTGTTAAAACTGACCATGAGCTGAGAAGCCCGGGCAGCAGGTAGAATCCTCATCACACCCCTCTGCTGTGGAAATTTGCTCTGACTAGTGTATGTCCAAGGCTACAGTTTATTGAGGCTATAAATCCATCTGTATTCATCCCTCTGTTAGCCATCGCATTTTCACCCTCTCTCTCAAGGCCTGAAAACTTGACTCAACTGAACTCGTTCTGTCCTCGAGAGAATTCTCTCACTTAGTCGGGAAACTTTTCAGTGGTGTTTAAAGTTGTAATAAACAACATCCACCTCAGCAAACCTCCCTGTGCCGTATTGAATAATGTGAATGCTGCAGTTGGCTCTCTACCCAGACTTAGTACAAGTGGATTGATAAGTTATTTATTCCCACTGCTCCGGTATCATCAGGTCATGTATTATGCACCAACCGGCCATCTGCCTTCACCTGAAAACCACCTGTTTCCCACCGTAATTAGTCAGTGGTAAGAGCAGGGGAGAAATGATAAAGTGCTGCACATACATGCACTGTATGAATTTGTGTGTGAAAAACTGGCACAACTGTACTGTAAAGCTCCTTGAGTGGTCAACAAGACTAGAAAAGTGACATATATTAACCCAGACCGTTTTAAAAACAGACCATTTAGTTTATTTCACACAATATACAATATATACAAAATACAGAAATGTTTAAGTATGTGTGGGGTGTGGTAGAAACCAGTGACATTTTTTAAAACCATACCTAAATATAACAAGAGAAATTCAAAACATACTGAATCTTCAATACAGGTTATATATTAGTATAAAAGAGAAAGTTCGATGAATCTACACTTCACAAACATTAACTAGTCTACATTATATGTTATATACTATACATTAAATACCCTACAACCCATCAGCTGAATTGCTTGTAAAAAATGATCAATCGTTACAAGTATGCAGTAAAGATCTGCCTCGTCTCAGTCTGCATTTAATACAAATGAGTTTCTTGTTTGTCCCTGACACTTAAGGATGTTGTTGCTTCCCCCAGTCAAACTTGTGGAGGACAGGGTCCGAGGGAAACCCCAGGGGAAAATCAGAGGAATTGTTTACAAGGCCAGGGTCAGTAGACAGGAGGTTGGACGTCAACCTCTCTGAACAATGTTCTCAGACTGGACAGAGTGTTGAAAGCTGTCCTAGGAAGCCACGATTACTTGTAGCAAAGATGTTAGTTTATCCTTCCATGTACTTTATACTTAAGAATTACATTGATATTATTGCTAACTTGCTTCCTATAGTGTATAATATGTAGTATATATATATATAAGTTGTTTTCCTTAATTGCCTGCTTTTGTCTGCCACATGGTGGCACTGTTTTATCATCTGAACCATAAACCTCTCTGCGAGCCTCATGCACCTCCATTGTCAATTGGGAATACAAGATGTACTATTTGTATACGTTGTTTGGTACCTGACATTAATCTGTACAAATTAAGTAGATGTGGTTATAGTTTACTCATGGGGGGGGGATTATAAGGAAATGTCGTATTGGAAAAAAACACTTAAATGTATAATTGATACAGAAAGCAATTGAATTTTATGAATATGACACATTGATCATCCTAAATTTTCACGTTCATTTAAAAGATATTTCTTCATTTTTTTGCAGTTTTCAATTAGGCCTCGTTGTACTGCTGCAGTTTCTGTTTTTATACGAAATAAGTGGGATATTTGTGTGTGTTTGTGCTTCGCTCTTATGTTGACAGCTGTTTTAGTTGTAAACAGGAAAGATGCCTTGTTTCTGTGACATCTATCGCGCATGTGTGTGCGCGTGTGTGTGATCAGAGTTTGAGTTTTCCACAAAAAATGTCTTTCTTTCAGATGTTTCTGTGAAAGCGCTGTGGTGCAGCCACACCCAAAACAAGCCCCCGCACAACATCAACATGTTATCATTTCCTTTTTATAGTTAGAATCTTTACTCTCTGAGAAACTATTTAGTTTGCCTTAAGCGTAAGTGCTATAATAATTAAGATGTTAAAACTGAGCAGGTTAAATGGGGGTCACGTGTGAATGTTTGTGTCTCCATATGTAATCTGTGCTGACTGATACACGCACACTTAGACGAAAGGGTGACTTTGTTTCCAGGCAACACTACTGGTCATCTCCTGATGAAATGCCAACAAGACCTGTTCCTAATCAGCCAGTAGGATTCAACATGCGCCACAATTGGCCTCTGGATCCTGACTGTCAACATCGATTAATTACTCATTAGTTAACGGCTCCATTGGCGTATGCTCTCTGCTTGAGTTTAAGGAGATTAGCCAAATGCCATTTGTGAGCGGATAGAAAGAAGAGGAGAGTATTTGTCTTGTTCTCTAGAAGCAGAAGAACAACAGTTGTTAAAAAGCTAATTGTAAACTTGTGAAGGCTACACAAGCCTGTCCTCTTTGGTTTAGTGCACCACTCACTGTGGTTACATCATTGTCAGATGGTCTCTGGACAATAAATCCTGATGAACCAATGACTAATTTTCTAGTGCCCATTTTACTCAACAGTTTTATGGCATCATGTAGCAGCTGGTCAGTTTAAACTTCATTCCAGTTTCACAGCATTAGTCTTTACTTGCACATTCTTTTTGTGTGTATTTTTTATATCAGTGTGAGTACACTGAGCAAACACAATAATGACACTACCTGAGCGATGATGAAATCTTATGTGAGAGTGCAACATGCTACCTGCTCTGCAAGTGTTGTTGTTATCATGACCCTCCCCTGATTGTGTGTCAGTGTGTGTTTCTCTGCTATGCGTGGTTGTGGGTTGTGTGAAGTACAATCTGGTGCTGCAGGCACAAAACACAGGACTATACATGCCTGTGTCCACCATGTGGAATTTAACATTTAAGTGGAAAGAAAAAATGCGTCTTAAACAGGCACGAATGTGTAGCAGCAGGGCTTCAGGCAAAGTGGCACACATCCCCTCATGTAGGCTCTGATGTAGGATTCTTATGTGCTATGTGTGTCTTTTTGTGACCTTTCAACACTTAGACATTTCATTTTCTACAACACCTTTTCCATCACACTCTCTCTCTCACACACACACAGGGTGCAGGAAATAGTGTCATGCTGTTTATGAACGTGTTATTGATAAAAACATGTTTCAACTGGATCACGGTTTGGATGCTACTAACAAAGAGATTCTCAAGACAGGTTTTGATTGAAAGCCTGTTTAGTTCAGAGCACTTAAACCATCAGTGAACTACACTGTTATTAACAGATTAAGTAAGACTTTAGCTGCTGGTTGCCATGGTTGTTACCCAGCACAGCAGCAGCACAAAGACTGTTAAGACTCCATGTGCTAATATTAAAAATCACATTGATTATTTGACTTTCCAGCAGAAATAGTGACAGAAAAGCAGAAGAATAGGATAAATGCTCTTTGCCCCTGACAAGAAGGATGCTTTGTTGTTACCCCTGTATGTTTGTTTGTTTGTGGATTACACAATAACTACTGAACAGATTTCCATCAAACTTGGTGGCTGGATGGGACATGGGCCAACCCATCAAATATTCTGTCATTTTCAAAGGCAATATTTGATATACTGATATCTATGAGTGTGTGCAATTTGGTGGAGCTTGATGGAATTTAAGGAGGTATGTGCTCTACTGAGGTCCATTGTAGTTACAGTATTTATTAGTTGTATCTTTGTTGTGCATAGGGCTAGACGATATAGCAGAAACCTTTATCAAGATAAGTTTTCAAATCAGTCAGTATCGATAATTAACACGATAAATGTCTCATTATTATTTCTCTTAAGTTTTTTTGTTGTTGTGGTTTTAAAGTCTTCTGACAAACACTGACAAACAGCAACACATTTTACAAATCTGAGGTAGATCAATTTTGTGTTATATCTCCATGTGCTTACACAATGCATCAGCTTTATATAATTTATATATATATATGGGTCAATGACGTATAAGGATTTTCAACTGGCCAATTTTAAAATACAAAAAAAAAGAATATCTATTATAATTATTCAAACATTAGGAATGTTGTGTACACATAAAATCATATAAAAATTTCAAATTATTTGATTTTAGTGGTGCGACCGTAATTTATCTTAAAATGAATTAATTTCCTTAATATGCTTACATTTTTTTGACAATTTCTCAATAATATAAAGTCATTAGTAACAAAGTAGTTGCATTTCTTTAGAGTTTTTGTAAATAATGATCTCATATTTTTTTCCCCTTATTAAATGTAGTTAACAGACTTATTTTTCCGGTAAAGTGCATAAAATTGATAAAAAATACCATTCATTTAAGCATACTGTATCAGTGATTAATATTTCAGCCACAGAAATTGTATATTTTACTTTAAATTTAATACAGGTCTTGGTATTATTGGTCGCACCACATGATGAGTGGTCGCTCCAAATGATATGAAAACCTCCTATCGTTTAAAAAGATCAATAAACAATAAATTCTATACACAAATTTGACTTAAACCAGATTTTATAAAAATTTCATAGAATTTTCATGAACACAAACATTTCCTAAACATTTTTTTTAATAAAAATCTCATCAAGAACCTTTAAGTGCAGCACACATTGTTGTGAACAAACATTTCATTAAACTGGCTGCTCTTGTGCTACATCTACATCAACCAGAGCTGGTGGAATGTTCTCCATAGATGGCGGCGTAAGGTCTAACACAGCGTTTGCCATATTTGTACTTTCTCTGTAAGCTCTGGATGCAGCCCTCCAGTTCTCTCTCTGATTCTTATTCTCTCTCTCTCTCTCTGTCAACTCACTTGACTTGGCATATGGAATCTCTCCCTGCTGTTTATTTCTCTCGTAGCTGAAAAGGATATGTAATGTCATGCCATAAATCAATAAGTTATTTTGGACTAATGATAGATGAACATTTGAATGCAAATATGCATTTAGCAATATGTACTTCATGTTGCTTTATATGTAGTTTTCATTTTTAAAATGTTTTAACGTACCTTTCTCTTCTCTGAGCAAGGTTCTCCGCTCTTGCTATTTTTGCTTGGAAGGGGCATCTGGTAAAATAAATTTAAACAGTTATAAATAAATAAACACATAAATAAATAATAAATTACTAATAAATTCATAATAACCGAGATAAAACTACATGTTACATTTTTGGGGTGGTATTTATTCATGATATTGTCCAAAAATCTAACATAAACCGTTGTTTCAGAAATATTAGAAAAAAATACTCTAATTGCATAGAAATATTTTCCAAATAATACTAAAATAAAGTACTTTATGTATATAAATCATTAATTGAATTTAAAAAAGCCCCAAAACTCCCAATCTAGGACATATATCTATCATGTAAAACACTCTGCAATGGTCGCACCACATTTGGTCGCACCACATGATATTTTTCTAGTTCAGTCAAAATTTACAGCCACAGAATTGGCCACCTAAAGAAAACAAACTACGTCAGCACAAAAGGTCACTATGAAATTTATAATAAAAATATATATTTTTAGAAATAACTTAGAATTCATAGTTTTTTTGAGGTCATACCAGTTACAAACCTGTTGCTGCTTCCATGGGTCCTTGGCAAAATGGTTTATGATGCAACTTCCTGTCTTTGAATGGATTTCAACATCAAAGTCTCAAATTGGTCAAGTTTGTTTGTATACTATGATGGAAATATAAATGCAAATGCTTTGCAATTTTGTACAGGATTACAAAAGACTTTGGAAATCATGCCAAATATGGCAAAAAATACATTTGAATAGATTTTGAGTAATTTCAAAGAAGTTTTCACAACAGCAGTCATGGCCGGACGGTTGCACCACATGCTATTTTGACACTTTAAAAACAGAAACATTTAAATAACTAATGGTTTTTGGAAATTTAAAGTGTGTACATATACGGGACAGGTACTACATATATATGGTATTTCTTTATGTATTTAAACCTTTTTTTAACAGAAGAAAATGCAGTCGGACAGAAAATATAGGCGTCACGTCAATGACCCATATATGACTTCTGTTAAATTGTTATTGATCAAATGTATATTGCAATAATTATGGTATTGTTTTATTGCCCAAAATGTATATTTTCTATTATTTTTACATTATTTTTTAAGAATTGTGACTAGGATATCTACTGATCTTAAAGTTAAAAGTAAACTTCCCTGTGCTGTCTGGTGGGTAAAATATGTAATGGAGACATTAAGTAATCAATGTTGGTCAGGCTCTAATTCATATATTTTCATGTGTATTTTTTTATTTTCATGGTGTGCACTGAATAGTGTCAGTAAAGAGTGACAGAAATACGTAAGAGCAGAGAGAGAGTGAGGGTTGACTTGACAAAATGCATCCAATTGTTGATCCAAAGCTTCTCAGACGACAGAGGCCCCCACATTCTTCTGCTTTTCTGTCATTATTTCTGCTGTTAAAAGTCAAATGATCATTGTTTGCAATTCATTCAGAGTCATTCACTTCTACAATCTCACATAGGGGAGGTTCCAAGTCAACCTTTCATTTCCGCTGTCTTTACAATGAAGTACCTTATTGAGAGCACAGCAGTAGCTGCTGACGGAGGCGAGACACTCACTATCCCCTCAAGCGTTCTCACCTGCTGGAGGTTTTGTTTGATCATCACCAGCTTGCTTGTCTGATGTGTGGCTACTGCCCTTGTTGTACTTCATTCTGAATGCTAATTGAACATGTGTGTCTTTGTCCCCTCAGGGCAGTCGGTTCCGTGGTCTGACAATGGGCTTCCCTCCTCTCCCGCAGCGCTCGTCAGCCCGACGCTCCTTTAGACGCTCCAAACGCCTCAGCATGGCCCGCTCCCTGGATGACTTGGAGGTAAGAGTGCACACACACACACACACACACACACACACACACACACAGAGCATTGTGTGTTAACGCAGTGCTCGAGCTCAGTCTGACCACCGCGTTGTTGTCACATTTGAGCCACACGTGCACCATCCATCTCTAATAATAGCAGCTCATGAGCATCATACATCCTCACATGATAGGTCAAGCCCTCTTCCCACATCGCCATGGCAACTTACACACACACACACACACTCATGGACAATGCTTTCTTATAGAAAGGGCCCTGAGACATTTCAGGCATATAGATTTGGATTAAGATATCTTTGTCATTAGATAGCAGAAGATTACTGAGGTTACCGTTTTTTACTTGCAGCCACACATTTAGTGGAAAAGCATTTCTAAGGACTGTGTGCTCTACGGCTATACCGTTACAGGAATTATACTTTTGTTCTCCTTTTAGCTGTAAGAAATGACCTGATATCCAGTCATTTGAGAGCCATGAGGTTTCCCTAACAATATGCCCATTTAGTTCTTCTTACAACATTTTATAATAAGAAAGTCTGCAGTAGCTGCTGTATTACTCTCGACAACAAATGATACAATGGACCGCTATCATGGTTACCACAGTAAATCCTTGCACAAGGTTATAATAATCATAATAACGATGGGATTCAAATCTGTGGTGTTTCATTTCCAGAATCTAAATATATTTTATCCATTTTATGTTTTATGTGTGTGTATGTGTGTGTGTGTGTGTGTGAGACCAAAAACAGAGTCCTGCTGTCTGTGATCACGGCTCATAAAAGTAGTTTTGGTCCAAAGATAGAGATCAGAAGAAAGCTAAACGTTTCCGCCATTTAGTGGCTATACTGAGGCAGCCTGGGATCAGATAAGGAGATCCCACACTGTCGCTTCAGTAGTGAGATTTGTTTTGGTTAATATACTGTACATATTTGGCATTTTTTTCTTTATTGGATAGCTCAGTAGACAGTGACAGGAGAAACGGGGAGAGCCTGGGAGAGACAAGTTATTACATGCTACGAACATTTGAGATGGGTTTCAAACACTGGGCCCCAAATGGATTTTAAGTAAAGTTAAAGCTTATAAAGTAAAGTTAAAAGTTATAAACCATATAAAGGGAAATGCAATTTGTAAATCATGTGTTGCCATAGACTCTGCCCACACATTTCTAGTGTTGTTTAGCTTCAATTTGTGATTTGACACTGGTAAAGAAAGTGATATCCTCCTTTTTTGTCTGTATCTGTGCCAAAGTTTAATTGTTTTTGTTTTTGGCCCAAGTCCCATCCTTCCACCAAATTTCAAGAAAATCGATTCAGTAGGTTTTTGCGTTTTCCTGCTAACAGTCAAACAGCAATGAAAACATAGCAATGTATCTTTCAATCATTATTATTAATCACATTCATTTCATTTTAGTCATTAGGTGGTAATGTCAGGAGCACCAGTGCTTTTCTGCACACATTCCAATCTCCCACCTTTTATGTGTGCTTTATACAGGGGTAGATGTATCTCCGTCCCACTGCCAGACCATCCCATGGTCTCGCTCTTCTTTTCTCCTCACAACCCCTCCACCCTCGCTCCCCTCTATTCTACCTTTTTCTTCCGGTCGTTAGGCCTTTTTCTCTTGCTGCACATTTGGCAATGTCGATAAACAGAGAGGGCTTTGTGTTGTGAGAGGGGGAAGGACGGAAAGATTGGTGTGTGTGTGTGCGCATGTATTAATGTGTGTGTGTGGTGAGGTGGTGGGGGGCAAAGTGTTAGCCTGCACTTCTAATGAGCCCTGATGAGCAATAAGCTGACATTGTCCTCGTTAGTGAGGCCACAACACAAAAGCGTTACAGACACACACAGTGGACAGACACACACATAGACACACATACTGTATATATGAAGAGCTGTGCGTGCACATACACAAACAAGTTGCAACCCACTCCAAGTCGGCAACACAAAAACACACTGATGCATATAAACCACACATCTACACACATAGTCCTCCTTATGTTGTTGCTCTATCATTTTCATAATGCGGTTGTGTGTGTGTGTGTGTGTGTGTGTGTGTGTGTGTGTGTGTGTGTGTGTGTGTGTGTGTGTGTGTGTGTGTGTGTGTGTGTGTGTGTGTGTGTGTGTGTGTACTGTATGTACATGTGTCTGCAAGAGCTTGAGGCTTCCTTCTTATCTCGTGATGGTTCTCATTATAGAGCATACACACACACACAGCACATAACACATATGCGACACATAGCGACACTCACAAACAAACAAACAGACAATGTCTTATGACAGCTGGAGGGAGGAAATCTACAGGCTACACCTACTAGCTTAGCCACTTCCAGTGGACTTTTAAATTATTTGAATTTATATAATATACATTCTATGGTGCAGTGAGAAGTTAGAACACTTTTCGTTCATCCTACATGGTTCATTTGCAGTGAAGATTTTCTTGTCAATTTTGTCATACAGTGAAAGTGAATTTGCTTTTTTACTGTTGACTTATCTAGCTTTTTCGACAAAATAACTGGTGTGCTTTTACTTTGAAGACAAATTACTGGGCAGCTCCCATGACTCCTGTGAATGTCTGTGTCTCAGTCCGTTATGCAGAATTATCTAAATGATCTGACGCCAACTTTTGACTCGCGGTTTCACCCAGTTACAGTTTATCCAAGCACGTAGAAGAAGACATGTTCAACTTGGCCCTCAGACTGGTGTTAAGGGACGCTGCTCCCCCTTCCACTCACACACACACTGACAGCTACAGAGCGCTGGTGTCATTTTTATTCCCATTTTTATTAATATTGAGCGTATCCCATGTCCAAATCACTCCAAACTTGGCATTGCACTTCTCTGGACATATGCCAACTGTGAAGTCCATAAGATGAACGGTTTGCGAGCTATACGTTCCACATAGTAGGTAGATATCAAAACCTTATGACATAATTTGTATACAAAAATATTAGTTCAGACAGAGAAATGTAAAAGTTGAAGATCCCATGATAATGCTTGCACGGAGTTTGACATTAAAAACAGCAGAAGCACTAAACCTTTACATGTCCTTGAACTCAAAGTATTACTTGGTTTACACATCTAAAAATTAAAAACGTCTCTTGTCTATAGTGTAATTCTTAGGATGTAGTGGGAATGTGTGTGTGCTTATTTTTGTATGTGTGTGCATGACTTCTCCAAAGCTAAATGATGTAGAGCCCCACAGACAAATGCAGTCTGTTTCTCCGTGGGGAAGAAGTGGGAAGTCTCAACTGATCTCACACGCAAACACGCACCATGACCTGCAAAGTCCAAAGCAGTCTTTTTAGTGGTGAAACAATTTCAGGGTTTTGAAGATGCACCCCTCATCAACCTCCCAGCAAACCTCTCCAATGTCTCAATTAGCCCAGGATATGTTTTGCCCACTGTTACCTCTCTTATTATTATATTAACAAAGTCAAAACATACAAATTTTTTTACAATAAAATACAGTGGTTTGACCAAAACAAATTCTGACTCTAAAAGGTTAGGGTCACCTTTTTCAAGTCTTACAATTAGGGCTGCACGATATATCAAAAATGTATCGTCATCGCGATATCAACGTGTGTGATATACGTATCGCAAAAGACGGCTTAAACTGCGATAAATGGTGTATCATGTGCCGTGCGTTCACGCTCTGCATGTCCATATATTTGGCCAATCAGATGGAGCCCTGCTGCCCTAGATAATAAATTAAAGATATTCAGATGATGGACGGGTTGAAGAGAATTTGAAGAGAATAGAGAGAGAACAGAGAATTACGAGCCGACTCCGTCAAATCTCGCTCCCGTCTAACGGTTTTCACGTTTGTCCTGGGTCAGATTCATCCCTATGAGCTGACGTCCCTGACTCGCTACAGTTTAAAAGTAGATTTGTTTGAAATAACAACATCAACACTGATCATCACATAATGATCGATACTTTGCTTAATGAGTAAAATCTTCAGAGTAGCTAATTCATCAGCCGTCTCTCTCTCTCTCTCTCTCTCTCTCTCTCTCTCTCTCTCTCTCTCTCTCTCTCACTCACACTGTGTGATCAGATGTGATAATGCCAAACTCAAATCTGTTAAAAACAACAGACTTTATGAAGCTTAGACAATATGGAGAGCAGGATGTGCCGCTATGCAGTTTGGATTACTTAGTTGGCCCCAATTACACAGCGCCAGCGCCAATGACAGATACAGTAAATTACTGAGAGAGCCGGTAAAAACAGTAAAACAGTCGGTAAAGAGCCGGTAAAAACAGTTAAGAAAATAACTTTTCATGGTCCAAACATGTATGAAAAGACCCCAAATAACAGTGTAAGTGGACTTAGTGGAGCTGTTCATGGCTCCCTGGGTGTCTACCCCGGACCTGGAGGCGCTGTGGCCAGGCTGTGTGCCTTCTCCCTTGGGCTGTGGAGATGTGCGTCAGTAGTCAGGGACTGTTTATGTATAATTTTCGCAAGTCATATCGTCATCGCGATATTCAACAACGTTATCGCATGTTTTCCTAATATCGTGCCTCCCTACTTACAATAGTCACATGCACATATGTAGCTAATGTTCATTCCAAACATTGCAGCTCTTCTCTACCAACACCGACCATTATCAGACCTTTTCCCAACATGATTACAATTTAAGAGATGGCAGATAATATGAACATTTGCAGTTGTGTGCAGCAATGCATCCTGAAGTTCAGCTGAAGCTAATATGTGGCTTCAGAAGTCACAGATGGGTGTTGGTATCTTTGATAGTCATGGTCATTTTACTGCAAAATTCCCTCCTTGTGTTTTCCTGGATTGTGTCTTCTTGCTGAGCCACAGGGGAGAGAATTTGAGTCATAAAAAGATTCCAAAAAACAATGGTCTCGGGTTAAGAGGTTTTTTTTGGAATAAAATAAAATAAAATCTTTACAATTTAAAAATGTAATTTAAATAGCACTTCTCCAAACATAGTTACAAAGTGCCTCCTAACTATAAAACTATAAGGTGCAGAATACCTGAAACCATTAAGTTCTGCCAACATTTTTGCGAGCATAGAGGATATCTAAGGTCATATAGTCACTGGATGGTATCCTACTGTATTGTCTCTTGTTTTAAATGAGAGAAGTCTTTTTAAGTTCAATTATAAGACAAGGATCAAAAACAGAATCCTAGAATTCCCATAAATTCTCATAAGACCATCCCTGTCTTTTTAATACCTGCATAGATAACAGAATCTTTTTTCTCCTGGAGCTTTAACCATGATGAGTATAATGATCTTTATATGTAAAACTGGTGGAGCAAATATCTTCTCTTTTATATCCCTGTCAGTCAGACATGCTTTTCACACACAACTCACACCAATGTGGAAACTAAACCATTGTAAACAAACTGCTGTGACAGGCCCTATGTTATCTGTGGACTACATGAATGACCTTTATCTGTATTGCTTCTCCTAGTTAAAGGACTTGAACAGCTTTTAGAAAAGTTCTTCAAATCAGTTTCCAGAGCAGTTTAAAAGTAGTCTGATTTGCCTTATTGTGACAAACATTTTTCTTTATAAGGTTCTCTTTGTTGTTTAACACTTTAAAGTTTGAGTGAGGTGGAGGACTGACAGGAGGGGCATTTGTGTGTAAGTGTGGGTGTGTGTGGGTGTGTGTGGGTGTGTGTGTGTGGGTGTATGTATGGTGGGGAAGGGTTGGTGGGGGTGTTAGGAAGAGTCGAGGCATGTTGAGGAATGCAGCTAATTCCAATCGTCGTTAAATGATCAATCCTTGCTGTCAACTGTAGCTTGACAGGTTACTCGTCTGCATGTCTCTCTCTCCGTCCTCCTGTCGTCTCTCACTCTGCTGTTTTGCCTTTTTTCTGTGCCCCCACCCGTCTTTGCCCCTCATCGTGAATGTCAGTTTACTCTCCGTGCCCGTGACATGCGCAGGGCATACTAAGCAGATGACAGAGGAGCGCTGAGGGTAACGCATTCAACTCCACACTGATTTTACGTGTGGGTGTGTGCGTTCCTTAATGGCAAGGGGTCTGCCTCCGCATTCGCCTTGAATGCGTGTGTGTGTGTGTGTGTATGTATGTATGTGTGCGTCTCAGCCCACAACAGTGTGGGTGGAATAGAAATTATACGAGGGTGGGTGGAAAAGCAGAGAAAGAGGATGGGTGGGGGGAGCAGAGAGGCAGGGCGAGGGAGTCGATAGAGAGAGAGGAGGAGGAGGAGGAGGTGGGCGAGCAGGGGGATGAGAGCGAGAGGGAAGGGGAATCTAGCGACAGCGACACTCTATAGTGGTTTGGACATTTGAAAGCAATCAAGCTTTGCCGCTTCGTCTCTGAACACACACAGACACATTCAACAGCTGATGACAATGTGTACTGAGGGGAGCTCTCACATGCTGTGCTGAGGATTACTTGTCTCTTTCTTCATGGAGCAGCAAACTTTGAGCGTGGATTCTGAAACCACCGCTGATCCAGTGAGTAAACGAGCTGTGTGTGCATATGTTAGCACATTATGTGTGTGTGTGTTTCCCTATATGTGATGCAGCCAATATTTGATCCTACAGATGACTCCCTTGCCATATCTGATATGAAGGCTTCGCTTCTCATTCTGTAATGTTAGAGATCTGTGTTGCTGGAACAGGTCAAATATTGTTGAATTTGAAACCCTATCAAACTCTTACTTGTGATTTGGAAGCTTTACAATCACCAACAGTCGAGCTGACGCGACTGCTAGTCACTGCTCTTTTTCTCTGTTGCTCTTTTGGGTTTGTACATTTTTAATAATGACCCAGTATTCATTGATTTTGGTTCAAATGAACTGAATGCACTGAAACTTTAGCAGCCAGGTCTATGTCTGGATTGACAGATCATGTGACACGCATGGGCCAATCATCAGGCTGCCTTTGCTGAGTCAAAGGGAAACCTGTTGATTCTTTGGCTTTAGTTTATCCAATCAATTCAAATGAGCAAACTTTTCCAATTTTGCACCAGTGGTCCTGAAGAAAATGTGTGTGTGTGTCCGTGTGTATTGCTGGTGTATTTGTATGTCTAACAAGTTAATGGTCATCTATAGGTCAGTAGTTGTGTGTGTGTGTGTGTTTTGACAGTGTGGTGGAACGCAGCACAGGACATTATTTCACAAAACACAGCATTGAGAAAAGAGCTGCCTGCAAGCCCTCTGACCTCGCACAGACACACACTCACACTCTCTCACATACACACACACACACACACTTGTGCACACAGGAATAAAAACCTCATTTATATTGCAAAAAAGTGAATAATCACACAATCAGACGCACAAAGATAAGAACCTGCATGCACATTTCTTCTTCAGTGTGTGTGTCTTCTTGCTCTGTGAGGCTGTGTGTGTTTTGTGCCGCTGCGTGTGTGTGTGTGTGTGTGTGTGTGTTCCTCGTGATATCCCCTGGGAACAGTAAGTTGGGGAAGGAAAATCAGATGATGAGACAGAATCAGCGCTGCTCCTGTACATGAATCACCTCAGGAGGCCAGGAGTCACATCAGACGTAGCTCCGATTTTCAAACACAAGTGCCTCTTTTTATCTTCGTCATGTGCCAGATGGGCACAGTTTACCACATCAGCACTATCAAACCGTGTCATGGGATTATTAGTCAGTTGCGGGTCTGCATATTAAATCGACTCACAGATACAGAGCGTAGACCAAACTCACCAGTTATAGGCTGCAGTTCAAAGTAGCAAATATCCTGTCAAGAGTCTCAGTCAGTCGGTTGGTGGAGGTCTACTTGTGACTGCTGTTCCTCTTCAGCTGTGCACTTTTTCTGTGTTTGTCATGAGTCATCGGGATTTTCAAGATTTCTCCCCTTTATTTTTTACATATTTTATCACAGTCTCAAATCTAATTTAAAAAAGGCAGCAACACATGTGAGTCATATTAAGTTGAATACTAATTGGCATTATGTGTCATCTTTAATAGACAGCCACTGAGTTTTTTTTTCAGAAAACCCGTGACACAATATCAGATACACACAGCTGCATTATAAGTCTTTCAGATTTTTTGTTCAACACATGTACTCTGACTTATTTCATAAGGGTTCAGTCATTAGGGATCAGTGTTATTGCGTTTAAGGTCTCAAAAAAAAACAACAGCAGAGGGCAGTGTTGAGTTTTATTGGATGTTTTTGTGCACAGGGGAAAAAGGGAAATCACAAGGTGATAAACTCGTCTCTGCAGAAAAATGTAGTTCTTTTGACATAGATTGGAAGTGAGCTGACACATTTCTAAACTGTTCACTGAGCCATTCAGAAAAAAACACCTGTTGATTCCTCTAATGTTGCTGTACAATGACGCTCTCTATATTCTCATTGCAGACAGTGGTTCTTATTTCAAGCGTTAAACTTTTTAAATGTTCCTCAGTTTGATAATAAATTCGCAAAAAACATACTTTTTTTCTACAGAGCAAGGTAACAGCGGTAGGTTTTAACAATATTCTGATGTAAAATTAATTTATAGCAATTAATCGGATTTTTTACGATTCTTTAGATCAAGGATGCTAACCCTCTGGTTGTATTTGTTAGCGGGGGGAAACCCTCTGAATATGTTGGAAATTTGTAATAATGTAGTGAAGCCCCTAAATTTGTCATCTACTTAATTCACAAAGCTGGTCAAAGACAATGTCTGGTGTATTTATCTAAGAATATTGTAATATCCAGAAAATGTACTATATCATGTACATATATGATGTAAAATTGTATCATTGGTGAAAAACTGCACACTTTCTACTTTTTTAGTACATCATAATGTTCCAAACACGGATACAGTAAATAACATGTACATAGACAAACAAATGTCAAAAGTTAGAAATACGTGACAGGAACTTGACAGCACAGAAGATGACATGTGATGCTATTAACAGTCTAATGTGACCTATTTCAGGCAATAAACAACTACACAAACATAGTGAAATTATACTGGTATAATTTCTGTAAATATACACACCATAGACCGCATGTCGTCCTTCTTAACATACATAGAGATGGAAGACATGACGGCTCCCCAAAAGTAAAGCCAAAGGGTCTTGAGCGCGCCCTGATGGCTGCAGTATAGATCTTAAACGTTGCCCCCTCCATGTTATTTAATAGGACATCGACCAAACTAAAAAGTCAAAATATGTCAAATAAAATCTTTTAAAAGATGGTTTCAGTTATTTTAGCTAGTTCTCATTATACGGATGTATGTTCAAATGTATTTTTTTCTGGTAAAGTTGGTTTTGATTACTTATTTGATGCTATTAAAATGGGGTGAAATGTCATGATTGACAGCTGAAACTAACTCGTGATTGCTTCTCAATTCGACTGTTCCATCCCCTGACTCTGGCTCCATATGGGCAAGATGGCCGAGTTAATGTCAGGATACTTTGTCTTGATTTCTGGATAGTGGGATGAGGTGGTGATACATTGTCCATCTTTATATACAGTCTATGATGCAAATAAAAGGGAAAACCTGAAAAGCGAGTGGAGAGACAAGATGAAATGCCTCCAACCATATGTCAATGGTTTGATGAAAATGATGTGAATAATATGCTATAGCCTTCACAGTCAACCCCAATAGGAGATTTGGTGTCTGAGCATGTTAGACAACACTCCACCACCACCATCAAAACACAAAATGAAGGAATCCCTTTTGAATGAACGGTGTCCGTCCCTTCAGTAGAGTCCAGAGACTTGTAGAGTCAATGCCAAGACCCACTGAAGCTGTTCGGGCTGCACATGGTGGTCCAACTTCTAACAGAGACACTTTTTTGTACGCCTGTGCTTATGAAATGTCTTTGACATGTGCCTTTAGTTTAAACACAGCATGTGCTCTGCTTTGTTGCCAAAGACAAATTTCCACATAAGTGGACAATCAAAATGTCTTTGTATTAACACTTAGTTGATGCAAGTGCAGTGGACAGGCCGTACAGGAGTACACAGCACCCATAAAATAAATAAATGTTTCTCTCCATATGTAGCCTTTTTGTCTTAGTGTCATCTGATATCTGCAGAGGAATTTGTTTCCTTTTTATTTTAAACTGTCCTACAAAAGACCATTATCTAAGGCACACACACACACACACACACACACACACACACACACACACACACACACACACACACACACACACACACACACACACACACACACACACACACACACACACACACACACACACACATATGCATACACAAACAAAGGAAACAGGGCTGCTTGGCCAGACCACAGAAATTAAGGTAAAGAGATGAGTGAGACATGAGAAATATTTCATCTTTTGTTTTCTTTTCGTCTCTTTTTGTCTCCGGCCTCTCCTCCTTTTCTCATCAGGATGTGGACTTAGCCAACTTAAGCTTTGTCTTATCTGTTGTGGCGCTCTGCCGCTTGTCTTCTCTCTGTCCCTGTGCTGACGGATATGTTTCAGACTAAGCACATATTACTCATACATCACTGACTGTTCTCTTCTTTTCATGGAAAGTCTCTCACACAGACACATAAACAACTCTACAAAATGTTTTAGATTACCTATGAAATAGAACATTGGTAATTGAACCCCCACAAATATATACACATAGACATACCACTGCTAGACCAGGTTACACACACACACACACACACACACACACACACACACACACACACACACACACACACACACACACACACACACACACACACACACACACACGTTTACTGTAAAGGTTTTTCTTGTGAGTCTATATTTGAGTCATCACAGTCTAAGACAGTGAGATGGAACAGACAGAGTGCCGTGGAATGAGAGAAGGTGTAACAGAAACTCTTAAATCTTTTTTTCTTTTTTTTTTGCCATAACAGGAAATTAGGGGGAGCTAGGTGTAGGCTCAAGGCCATATACACAACTTCAATTGCAGCCTTTGTTTGTGTGTGAGAGAGAGAAAAAGAGAGCATGAATGTGTGCTGCAGTAGACCTCCCTCTCTCCTGTGAAGTGACTTTGTTTCGTCAGTTTAATAAACCTGCAGAATTTCCATGTGAATCCTAAAGATGAAATGTATCTTTTTACTGCCTGGCCCTCTTCTCCTCTTCCTCTGGCTATAAATGATAAACCAATAAAGACGCTTTGTTTCTTAAATCGCCGTTGAGTGTGATCTTAGCTAGACCTGCCGAACTGTGATTTTGAACAGGCAGGAGTAGGAGGAGGGCGGAGAGGTGAGGGCTGTGCTGTAGCGTGATTGGCAGACTGACCTTTGTTCCCTCCCCGTCTCTGCAACTGCTGCCTGATGGGGGCGTTTCACTATGGAAACGGATCTGTGTGTGTGTGTATGTTGGCGTGTGTGTGTGCGTCTGCCAGAGAATGGAACTTCCTAGTCAGTCTGTCCGCTCAGTGAGTTTGGTGTGAGAGCGAGAAGCAGAGGTGTATATGGTGTTGAGAGGGACTTGGTGTGTGAAGCTAATTCCAAAGTGTGTATGTGTGTGACATGGACATGCTGAGCAATGGCTCCATCCAAGTTATCTGTCCGGATGAATATCCTCATCACCCTAGATAGCTTCTGAAGAAGCTCTGTCAGCTTGTGTGTGTGTTTGTGTGTGTGAGTGACTATGTGTGTGTGCGTGGTTCACATATGTAGATTGAGCGGTTAGTGGGTTTCCTCCTCTGTGAGAGGGGAGCAGGATGAGCCTGAGGAAGAGGCTCTCCTTCAAGCGGGTCTGGAACTTCAATGCAGTGAGTAGTACACACATACACAAACACACATATACTGATAATGCTTTACAACTGGTCTTGTGCACAACTTGTAGGTGAGACTAAGTTGCGTATAGTCATTTACTCATTAAATCATTTATTTAATATTTATGTCCACAGAAGCAAACTTGAACACTTCTAGATTCAAATATTCCTGCATTCACTGATTTAGAAGTCCCATTAGTTTTTAATAACAAGCTAATGTCTAGCTGTCATGCCACCAAGTGTCAAGAGCGGAATGTCTTCACAGCCGCAACAAAACCCCTGCACCACTTGTCCTGGTTGGCAGGTGTCATCTTCAACCCTGGCTTTGTAATTCAAAAGAAAAGGTTTCATTAAGCGCAAAACCATAATGCTTTCCAGTTTTATTCTGGTCACCAGTGAGAAAGACAGGGACAGATGGAGGAATAAGGTGACTATTACCCAGCAAAGTACGCAGGGAGAATAAGAGGAATCCATCACCTTCAGATCGTATGAGAGGGGAAACAAACGGATGAGAGGGCGCGTCCAAGACAAATGGAGATGAATGAAGACGAGAGGTTGTGAATGTGGGAACCTTGGGGGAAAAAAACTTGGCAGAAGTTGAAATGAACAACTCATCCTGCCTGTCTGGTGTTTTTTCTTGAAAAGGGGGCACTGTGGTGGCAGACTGTGGAAGTGTGTGTGAGGGTAAAGTGAGACAACAGGAAAGAAAAGACTAACAAGAGCTGGAGATGGCTCCAGGCTGTTTCTCTTCCTCTCAAAGCCAGATGTTTCTGGGGCCGGAGCAGGCGGTAGAGAAAGAGAAACAGAACAAGGGATTAAAACAAATGGAGTAGAAGACAGAAAGAGCTTTTTCTGTCCTCGTCTCTGTGAGTCATATGGTTTGTAGATTTCACCTCGAAGGCTCGTCTTGTGTGTGTGTGAGTGAGTGTGGATGTTAAAGAAAGTGAGAACTGCATTGAAAAAGGTGAGCTGAGTCAGCTCACTCACTTTTTGTGCAACTCACTTAATTGAGCGTGTCGAGCGGCGGCTGGGGGAGTGTGCGCTCGGGTTTAGGCAGAGATGTCCGATCAGATTATGTTTAAATCTTGTTCCCTCATCTGCCTGCATGACGCTGGTGTGTTTAGGGCAGCGAGCCAGGTACATGAGACATTTATCAGCCACTCAGCCTGTGAGTCACGTCTCCTGTGTGGCTCTATTGTACGGAAACAAACATCATCCGCATTCCTTTCTTTCAAAGAGAGTGGATATGGATTTCCGAGTGCATCGCAGCGATGTAGGGCTTTGTCCCAGAATTCCAGAGATGGTCACAGAGGATTTCACTCTGGAATATAAAGTGTAGTTTTGAAATGTTTGTGGGGAGATGTTGAGATGGGTCCATTTACTATTTAAAAATACTATTAAATCCCCCCTTTTTTTTTTTTTAAATGTCCCATGTTTCACCACGTTTAGTGGACTGAACAGAAAACCAAATACAGATGTCCGGGCTTCTGCTATTGAGATTTATGTTGACACTGCGGCTGAGGTCAATGATGATATCTGCTGTCACTCGCCTTCCCCTTCACGCGTCACGCTCACCAAGTTTATAGATTAGCGCCCACTCTCACCGCCTAAGGAGAGAGGAGGGCGTGTGCTTACAAGCACAAATAAAAAACGACAACCAATAATGTGAATATAAATAAACTTAAACCCTACATCAAGCATCTTCCGTCATGCTCACACCTGCAGATCCTCATTTGGCTTTTGGATCATTAGAACCTAATCAGCTTATGCACCTCATCCTTTCCTCTCAGAGTTAAGCTACTCTAAAGCTCAAGCACTTTCATGCCCGCCAATCCTGGCAGGGTGACTGGTCTTCTCAATGGCAGCCACTATTCACCTCATATTCAAAAGTAAACACACAGGCATGCACGCACTGAGGCAGCTTCCTCCTCAGTTGAAAGTGTATGTGTGTGTTTGCACGCATGCAGTGGGGAAATCTGTGTTGTGAATTCCAAGTCACCTTTTAAGGACAGCATGTGTGTATGTGTGCGTCAGTTGTTTGGTTATAGGTGTGGTCTCCTGTAGCCATGCCAGGCCATAAGCAGATATGTTTTGTGTCCCTGGATGCATCAGTCTCTTCAGATATCTTCTACGTACACTCGTATAAGAGTGGATGCTTATTCTTACCAAAGGTGGCAGTTACAGCTCCAGCTGTGGAGCCAGGAATATATTCCTGTGGTACAAACAGTGTTGTCTTTGTGTGTGTTTCCTCGCAGACAGTTTCTCCCATAGATAGACATTTTGTATTCACTGTGTCAAGTGTTAATGGCTGCGCTGCTGTGTCTCATCCTATGTAACAGAATGCCATTTTCCAGGAATCATCGTCTACACACACACACTGACGGGGAAGCTTTTGGAAACTTAAGATTGTTTAAGAGGACTTTATACTTGATACGTGTTGATATTATGATAACATTGAGAATGAATGGCTATAAATTGCGCCCTGTGTTTAACCAGAGTTTGAACCTGACCAGGCTTCATAACAGATGATGTAATCCAACCCTCTCCCTCTAGTCACAGCTAATAAAGCACTTGGGACCTGCGCACACAGTGACCAACCACTCCTTGCACAAACCGAGCATAAACAGGCCTCGGCGTGCGACCTCAAGGTGCCAATTAATGGAAGTGGAAGTAACTGATCAAATTGTGACCTGTAGACAGAAGTTTGCTCATAATCCAACTGGCGATCAACACAGTCATAAAGCAACACAACGCCCCGTCCACACTCCTTTAGGGTCTGAAGCTGATTTGTTTTTAATTCCTGAGACCCGACAGGGAGTGAGTGGATGTGAAAAACTGGTGTGTGTTGCCAGTGACTCTTGTGCAGACATGTGATTCAGCCATCTTATCTTTTGTTAAAGTGGGTGTTGGTGTAATGTGTGCTCATTGTATAAATGTCCACATCACTTCCACTGTATTGCTGTCATGCTCACAGCACTTCTCAGAACACCAAAATAAACGTGTTAATTTTTGTGAATTCCTAGATTTTCTTCTCGATATGACGGCATCATCACACTGACTATTATTTAAAATTAGGCTCGTAGCTTGGTTGCAGAAAGGTTTTAATTTGTAAAAAATCCCAGTGACTCTTAAAGTTTTGGCCTAAACCGCTTCATCCACAAAAACATCCCTGTCGGGCGTTTTGTTTTTGATGCACATGTTAGTGCAATAGAGAGTCAAACTGACTGAAGGTAATCTGTTGGAGAGGACATTTGTCAGTATCATTGTGTCTATGCAGCTGTAGCTTGTAGTAGAACTTTCCCATATATGTTATTGTTGAAATTATTGTTTGAAAGTGTAGATTCTTTAGTGGTCGTCTTTATGTTTTCTTTCTTCACAGTCCTCTCCATTCCAACATGCCTGTGGACTGAAATGTCATAAAACCATAGCTAGTAATGGCTGTCACGCAGCATCCGAACTGAAACCATCTGACGCTGATTAAAAGCAGAACTACGTATAGTGATGACATGTTAATTGTTGAGAAGAAACTATTAGCTACAGCTGTGTGACCTCATAACATTAATAAGCACACACACACATTCTGAGGTTTTGCTCTAAATTATATTTTCCCTCTTTGATAAAAACTGAAACCATAATCCTGACCCTCAGTCATGTACTGCCATGTCACTGTTTTCTGTTTATCTTATCAATGCATTTACTGTATGATGGGAACATAAAAGCCCCAGTTATATATGCGACTAATCAGCATCAGAACAGACAGTAACCGCTGACAACATTGGGGCTCACATAGCAGGACATTTAGTGGAGAAAACATAGTTTGAAAGCATGGAAGCTAAAAGTAGCACATACATGGCCTATGGAGAAGCTGGACTTTGTTACATGCTCTGGGCGATGTATTTGATATTATGGCTCTATATTATCAAGACTGTTACATTTTCCAGCTGCATGTGTCTCCGTGGTTATGAGGTCGGGGAGAGGAAAGGAGGGAAAGTTTGGAAAACCCCAGTCATTCCCTGTGGTCTGTAAGGAATGACCAGGATCTGCCAGGAGAGGAGGAGGAGGAGAAATCAGGTTGAAGGTTGAAGGAACGAGGGAGTGAAGAAGAGAATGACTTGAGCGGAGAGTGGAAGGAGAGAAATGGGGGTAAAGAGGGGGATGAGTGGGGAGGAGGGAAAGAACAAACAAAAGGAGTTTGAGGATAAGTTCGAGGGAAGTTGAAGGAGAAAAAGAGAGGAGAGGGGACTGGGGGCCTCAACCACCAGCGAGTATGCCTGGAAGTGGTCACACACACACACACACACACAAATGTATGCCAAAGAATGTACCCTGCAAATAAAAGACACATCTCTACCAGATGTTGACCATATGCATACATACTGTAAGCTACACCCATTCATACACACAGATATTGTAACACACACATCAGACACAGAATATGCACTGTTGAAAAGTGCGAGATGTGAAATGTGTGGGATTCTAACCAGCGCGAGGATCGGGTAACCAGTTTCCACTGGTGAGGTTTCTGCCTCTGTCATTTTCTCAGGTCCTGTGTGGAGGTTCAACCACAATCAGCTGCTAAAAAGTCACATCAAATCTTTCCTCACACACTGGTGCCAACCTCCACTCTTCTGGAATAGTTAATCCCAGTGATTATGCTGGCTGTGCCATATGGTCCACACAGACCAGCTCAACTGTGAAAATGGCCGAGATGGCCAAGGCATGTCTGGTGAATCAGACCAGCACATATGCTGTACTAAGGGGTTAACGTCATTAGATTTACATACTGTGCATTGAACCTGAGTCAGAGTAGGATCTGTACATGCTCCAATTTTTTTTTACAAAAGCTGAGTGTTAACATGTACCACAGAAACAAGGTTTCTGGAAGGAATCTGGTTATGGTTGGAAATCTCAGGCGTAACTGCAAAATGTGCATATTCTTTGATGAAGGCTGGATAGTTTTTAGTGTATGAAGCTGGTTTCAGACATGCACTGAACTCTGGGTAATCGTCTGGCATACTCCGGAGGGGCTGTATATGTGAGAATGCAAAGGTCCGAGTGAGAGGCTCTGGAGTTTCTCCAGTTTCTCTGGCCATTAGTAAAAACTCTGGAGAATGTTCGATTGAGCTGATGTAAGATTCTCTGCAGGACTCACAGCGATTGAGTGTGTTGATGACATTTCTCCTAAGCGTCAGACACAGAAATGAAACAAAAAAGTGGTGCCATACACATAGAAGACATTGACAGAGATGTCAGGAGAGTTTGTGGTGACGAGGACCAATGCTGGTGTTGATGTGCTGTAAACAAAAACAACCATCACTTGAATTCTGCGGATGCTTTGTTGCTGTTGTGAATGCGTCTGAGCAGAGCATATGTGAAAGGCAAACAGCTGACCCAACTCCTCCGCAGGTCATGTCTCAAAAGCTTCACTTAGCATTAGACTGACATTTAATAAATCAGGTTACTAGAGATAGCTAACGTGTAAATGCAATCATTTGCCTGTTCCCCATGAATGGGTGTCGCACTTCCCTCTCTATTAGATAGCTTTCACTGTGAGGATAAGGATGTGTTGTGGACACCCTGCTGCTCAGTGTTTAATTTGAATATAATATCATGTTGCACCGACAAAGCCTTCAAATATGCAAACTCTACAGGTCACTGTATGAAGTCTCAATCAATGAGCTAAAATGGGGAAGAAAGTTCTTTAATTCTCACAAATGCAGTTGAAACATTTTAATGTGATGAATGTGATTTAACCCTGCAGTCATCCATGAGACTCTCATGTGTCTGTTTACCAAATTTGCCATAGAAAATATACTCAGAACCAGTTAATCTGCCCATGTAGCCGCTCCGTGACGTACCTTCTACCTTACAAAATAGGTCATTAACAAGATTAGTGGTCAGATTAACGACATCAAAAGTCAACACTGGGGCTCAGTGTTGAGTTTTATCCGGAGAGCTGATCTAATATCAGCTGATCGAACACCAGCTCTGTGGATAAAAATATCACTTGTATTCTCTGCTTTTTACTCTTTACTTTCTTCTTTCTTCCACGATGTCTTTTGGCACACGGATCTGTCTTTAATTGTTGCCCCACACCTTCTCTCTCATCCCTCTCCTGTCTGCCCCTCTCTCTCTGGCTCACCTCACCCTCTCTCTTATTTTGACTTCTCCTCCGTCTGAGTCACGGAGTGGTTGAAGTTTGTTCCAGAGTTAGTTACGTTACTGATGCATCTGTTGAATGATCTCATCCCAGCTCAGCATGTCTGGGATAAAGATCACTGTATTGTATGGTGTGTGTGTGTGTGTGTGTGTGTGTGTGTGTGTGTGTGTGTGTGTGTGTGTGTGTGTGTGTGTGTGTGTGTGTGTGTGTGTGTGTGTGTGTGTGTGTGTGTGTGTGTGATGGTTAAAGAGATGGCATTGATAAACAAACTGTTATTGGTGATTGTTAGATATGCAAGCAAACATCACACTTAACTGTGATATAGGGGGCAGGGAGACCAAGAGTTCCCCTTCTCACCTCCGCACACACACACACACACACACACACACACACACACACGCACACCTCCTCACACACACGCACAAGGTAATCTCCACCCCTCTTTGGATGTTTTCTTGCAGAGCAAGCGCAGCCAGTTCACAGATGATTCCACCCACCCACTCACACACACACACAAAAGACATTGAGTGTGCTGACTCTCTGTGTCATGATGTGCAAGTGTGTGTGTGTGATAATGGGCCTGATCCTGTGAGAACCACAGTCAGTCTGTCTCCATTTGGCCCAAAGGGCATGCCTGGACAGCTGCCTCCCTGCCCTCATGTCCTGTCGGAGCTTGTATGAGTGTTTGTCATCTGGATGATGAGCGAGGATCCTAATCCATGTCTCTCTGTGTTTTTTTACAGTCCGCTGCAGTCTCCGATGGAGGTGAGTAGATGCACCTTTTCAACATCTGACGTCCTCAGTGTCTGTTCACATCATTTATTATCCTTCGAATTATCTATAATATTTACTTTTCCTCCACCATTTTCTCTTTGTTAACTTTAGTCATAAAGACATTGACCACGATAAATTCATGCACCACAGTTCTATAGTTCTTACGATCAACCTTAGGTTTATATACATATAGTCATCCTGTTCCACTCTTTAGGTTCATGGCCAAGCTCAAAGTGGGCTTTTCAATGATATGCGGCGGCTTTCATTCAAGTCACATGAAAAGCTGACAGTCTGGTTTGACCTGTTCAACTTCTGCCTCACCTCTGCTTGCTCTGTTGCTGTTGACAGACTGCAGCCTAAAGATAGTCCCCGAATCTGTGAACGTATTAGCTGCACATGAGCACTTGTAGCAGCATGTCACGGATAGGAGAGGCTGACATTTACATTTTGCACTACTGATGGATATCAGTGTGTTTCTGACATGAAGTATCATCTGAACTTGTGCAGAAGCATTGGTGTTTTTGTTTTTGTGACTCTTGTGCAGTTCCTAAAGACAACTGTGGTGATGTGCACATGAAAAGTGACTGAAGAGAGTGTGTCAAAAAGAGAGAGAGAAGTTGAAATCCTGTCTGCTTTCTCACCTCCACACAGCTGGCATACATCTCAGTGGGAAGTGCTTGTCATCTCAGAAAATCACAGAAATTGTTGGACACACTCTTCAGTACATTGGTGTAGAGGGAGACGGGGTTTTTTTCATGGTTGTAACCATTATCAACCCATTCGGACACTGGGTTTTTACATGGATGTACTCCGTCATAGTGTTCTGTTGTATCTGACCTCATCTGAAGTAGACTGTTGTGTTTGTTGTGCAATTAGCACGTGTCAGTGACAACAAAAGCTCTCAGATTTAGGAGACTCCTAATGGTGCTTTAACGCCTCACAAATGCACATGAAAGACACAATTTACTGCGGATGGGAGATAAAAGGAGGCGAGAAACCAGATAAAAGAGGAGAAGACACCATGGCTTCAGTCTGAGCTCATGTCCAAGTGTTTACGGCCTCTGTTCACACCACGTGTCTCCGGAGGGAAGAATGTGTGGTCAGTGAGTGAAGTGAAGAGCTTGATCTCCTTCCACATGAGCTGTATGTACATGTGATGTAGGGAACATGGCGATAGAGATGAGGGAAAATCTTTCCTCCCAGTTGTTCAAACTGTAAAGTGCTAGTTGCAGCACGTAGCTGCAGCAAGCGACTAATTTATGCTGTTTTCAGACATGAACTCTTGTCGACTGCGTCCGGACATTTTCTTGAATTTACCTTTCACATACACACAGCAAGAAATTGTTCGAGTCAGACACGTTCACAACTGGAACATTTCCATAACATCCAGGCGAGGGGTGGCGCCTGTAGAGCTCGCAGGAGGCAGGGCGCATACATTCTGCTGCATTTTACTTACAGCACATTGACACAGGCGTTGGCCTGTATCGCCAAAAGCTCTCGAAACTCGTTGTCTTTCCAAGATGAAACCTCTTTTTCATCCTGAGATATTTGTCTTCTTCTAGTTTCGCGTCCGTTGCGTGTTAGAAACAACACGCCCACTTGCTCACTGTGGATTTTCTGGACATTTTCCTTCTGTATTCTCACATGGGCTCACTCAAACTTTTTCCAGACATTTTACTCGGGAGCTGGCAGGAGAAGTTCCAAAGAATATCCAAAGCAGCTGACTAGGAGTGCATGTCTGAAAGTGTCAGCTTTTATTTACTGATGAGCGGGGAAACATCACAGCTTTGGTTTATTTTATTATATTTTTTGCACAAATATTTTCAATATTGTCTATTTTTATAACCACATCAGCTTTTTTATTGATGCATAATTCGGAGACAACAGGGAGTAAAAACTGGGGAAGTGGTTGTTCATTCTTGCAGCACATCTGGAGTTGAGATACTCATTAACTCCGTCCAAGGTAAATGGTGAATGTTGTCTTTGTAAGTAAAAGAATTCCGCAGAGATAACCAAACTGCTCTGTGAGAAAGTTGCTTAAAAACCTATAAAAAGAAGAGACGCACAATTCAAACGCTGTTCCGGGTTTTATTTCTCTAACTCTAATCTTTAGGACGTTATGGGACAGTTGTGATTCATACAAAGTAACTGGAAGTATTAAGTGTCTGTGCAAATTTCTAATGAGAACCTCTGTTTCCACATATTTTGTCACCAACTTAAAGTACAAATTCAACACTTCTCTTCTCCTGAACAACATGAGACTCCACTTCCCTTTTCCTTACATTGTTGCAGCAATAATGAAGTCCTTTCTTCCCTGTTTGAAACTGATCAACTGACAAAGAAGCTGAGGAAATTGAACATATCGAGCTAAAAAGAACCTTTTATTAAGCTCTGACTTATCCCTGTGTGTTTATTTTAGGAAAATCACAACTTTTGTCTACAAGACCCGTCTTTTACCTGATTCTCAACGCTGTTATTAATTTCTGCTTATTTGAAAATCTCAGACAAACATCCAAACCTTTGAGTTTTTGACTGTAGACCAGCAATGACAACACCATACCCCTTATTACGACTTCGAATTTGTTCAATTCTATAAATGTTTTTTAGACATTTATAAAATTAATCAAATCAATTTTGCACTTACACAAAACTGTACATGATAACATATTCACAGTTCATTGTATAAAAACAACAACCACAACACAAGTAAGGAATTTGATATCAGAAACTAGAAGTAGAAATTGCACCCACTCATCTGTATGGTCCACAGGTACAGAACCACAGAGGTTAAATACCTAAAAACCTGCCATTAGTCAGTTAGAACTGAAGAACCCTCTTGCATGAGAGGTGAAATGTTTTGAAAAAACACAAGCAAGTTTATTTTTTTACGTACAATTGTACAACTTTTGAACAACTCATAGATGTGCTCCAAGTGTGCCTGATTATTTTCGATGGAATTCTCAAAAATATAAAAAAGTGCCCAATCTCACAATGTTAGACAAAGTTAAAAATAAAATGTGGGTTCAGTATCCCACCCTTCCACCAAGTTTAAAAAAAATCGGTTCAGTAGTTTTTGCGTAATCCTGCTAATGAAAAAAATACTTCTTTGCTAAGGGAAACATGTTGGTACATTATATCTGTTACATTATAAATGTATCAAATTTAATTTCCCTTATTCTGATTTGAATTTACATTTTCTGAACTTCCTCTCTAATTTCCCAGGTCTAATAGCAGGGCTTTGGCCAACTTTAGTGTGTACTAAAAACTGTCTTAAAATACATTTAGATTTATTTGGATCTGTAGTGGAAGTTGAGACAACAGTTGTCTCACCAATATTATTCCTTGTTCTTTGCATCAGTCGCTTTATGTGTCTGTGTATGTATTTGTGTTTGTAGCTGTATGAGGGCTGTGGGCCTCATTAGTCTCAGTTGTGGCCTTTCTTTAACAAGATTCTCATCAATACTGCAGTGTGTGTGTGTGTGTGTGTGTGTGTGTGTGTGTGTGTGTGTGTGTGTGTGTGTGTGTGTGTGTGTGTGTGTGTGTGTGTGTGTGTGTGTGTGTGTGTGTGTGTGTGTGTGTGTGTGTGTTCTGGCGTTTTTAGTTCCCCCCTCCCTCGACTCTGAATTATTCATCATCTCGAGGCCTGTGTGTGCTTGTATCACTTACCTGCATGCGTGCGTGTGTGTGAACGTACATGCGTGTGCGTATTGTGACCTGACTCTCTGTAGTCTCTCAGGTTGTCAGCCAGGTTGGTCCTCACCAAGCTCGCCTTCGACTACCTTCTTTTTTCCCCAATTCTCTCTCTTCCTCCCTGTGTTTCTGTCAGTCATGAGTGTGTGTGTGCACGCTCAGTCATGGACTATGTGTTCAGCCTGGTGTGTTTGAGGTTGTGTGGGGCCCTGATAGGCTGAGTATGGATGGTGGGGCTTGGATCCCCCTAAGGATTCGCTACCTGCCTCGCTGGCACCACACAGGCTCCTACCAGCTCTACCCAGGTGAGGTGAAAGCTGGAGCGCAAGATAGCCTACTTGTCTCTTCAGTAAAGTAAGTCATCTTTAGGCACAAAGGAGCAGTTAACCTAACATATTGATCCTGAATATTGGGTTAGTTTTAGTTTAGCCGCTGAAATTCTTGAAAGAGTCGGCAAGTTCCCGTATCACAAGACACAGATAGTTTGTCATATGAATGGTTTTGTATCTACCAACAGCAGGTTGGGGATTAATGAGCCTAACCTTTCTGTATGAGTGTGGTAGTACAGCTGATGTTTAGTAATGCTGTTGCTAGTTTAAATGGTGTGATGATGAGGTAATGTGGTTTATATTTTCCAGTGTACTGTACCATCCCCATTACAAGTTAAAAGTGAATAAAGATTTGACTTTAAAAAGAAAGAGTTAGGAGCCAGTGCTGTGACCAAATTCTAACATTTCTTAAATAGGGAAATAATTATTTTTAATGGCAGGTCATTATGGCAGTGTAACATTTCTCACTTTGTCACTGCTGAGGTCTGTTAAGCATATGCTCTGCAAAATGTCTCTTGAAATGGCTGATTTCTTTTGCATGGGTGGAAAAATGAACCTTTTTTTAAAGATATTTTCTGTTGCCCTCATTTTGAGGACAGTGTAAGCATGAAATGGGGAGAAAGAGAGGGGAAGACATGAAGCAAAGGGATGGGTCAACACCAGAGGGACTCAAGCCCCCCTATGTAGCTCACCTGGTAGATTGGGCACCCCATATACAGAGGCTTGAGTCCGTAGGACCTTTAACCTTTTGTGAAGATTTCAAAATGCACAAAATTAATAAGAAAGGTAGTTTAAACTGTATTATCCATAATTTGGAAAATTGTCTTTGACTCCACAGAAAAAACAAACATAGATTATAAATACAAAATAAAAAACAGTTAAAAGAGTTAAAATGATTTCTTGTAGGCATGATTGGTGGCTCCTGGATTTTTAAAACGCTTTCCTGAGAGAAGCAGTTCAAATTGCATTTGCAAGGACTTTCCTTTTGGTAATCAGCGTAAACCTGACATTTAGTTTTTTCCCCAATGATTTTGCTCGCCGCATTAACCACTCTTGACAGTTTCGCTCTATACTTAACTCACCATCACAAGTGACCACGTTAAAAGACAAGATGCTTTCCACCAAAAACACAATCTCTGTTATCTATGAAGCTCAGGTGCCTATCTATATAACTAAGTAATCATACTTAAAACCTCCAAAGACTTGGTTTGAAATCTTATAGATTCAGTGTGTTTTGGGTTTAATGGCATCTAGTGGTGACATCGCACATGGCAACCACCCTCAGCTTACAAGCATGTAGGAAGGTGGAGAACCTACTCTGGCCTTCTGCTGATGTGAAAATACAGAAGGCCTTCTCTTGAGCCAGTGCTTGGTTTGTCTATTCTGGGCCACTGTAGAAGCGTGGCAGTGAAACATGATGGGCCTTATCACTCACACTCAATGTAGTTAAATTCCAAAGGTAACAAAACTGAAATGACACCTACCTTCAGGCGACTATACCCTTATTAAGATATACCCATTAATAGTAAGTTCTATTTCTGCTAAAAGATCCCTCTAATTCCCTACAAACTGAAACTTTAACGCTCTCTATGACATTAGATATTCATGACTGAAGCAATAAAGCAGAAAGTATTGGAATTTGGAATTGGACATTTTAGATGATAAAAATCCTCTGTTATTATTGATAAAGAGTTTAAAACTTCTTTTCAGATATACACCCCTTTTCTCTACACGTGTGTTGTACTTAAAACATGGAACAGGTCTAAAATAATGCAGTCATATTGAGTGAGAGAGGCATTCACAAGACTACTGTGTATGTGTGCCTGTGTGCCTACAAATCATGACAGCCTAGGAAGTGACCTTTAAAAAGATACAACCTGGTCCAAGACATTATTCAGTTGTGTCCGGCTTTAGATTACAATGTTGCCAGACCCTGATCCAAATTCTAACATTAAGAAATAGATGGAAAGAAAATATTCATATTGTTCATTCCAATATTGACACTGGCAGAGATTGTTATGTCTAACTTAATGAAACCCTGCCCTAATGTTTTAAATGACATATCATTTAATTTAGACTATACTGACTGTAAGCATTTGGCTTGTTTGGTTTGGATGAGTTGACACAAAACGTCATCAATGGTTGATTGAGATAAAACGTTTTTAGGAATATGTGTGAATTAGTGACGCAAAAACAAGGTCGCCAAACAACACAAATACCTGGAGCTTTGTTCTTGTTATCAGCCTGGTATGACTGTTCTAATGAGTCCTGCTGTTGTCCTTCTCTGTGATAGACAGCTGCTTTATGCAGGCTGTGCACTGTGGTAGACTCCCTGTGACACTGAACAGGATACATGGCATGGAAACTGCTTCTCAGTCGCAGAAGCAGTTGACCTTAATGTCTGAAGTCTGAGGACTTGTTTACTGTTAAATACTGATTGAGAGTGAACGAGCCCAACACTTTAGAAATAGTGATGAAAAATATATTCATTGTGAAAACTCGTTGAAAACATTAGGCTGAAGAAAAAAATGTGCAAAGCGGAAATCACACTGGAATTATCCAGGAATAGCCAAGTTTCCTAGTTTTAAATCACACAGGCCTTTGGCTGTGGGCAGGATACTGCTCTTTCAGTTCACTTAGAGGATTTGCGTAGTTTCAGGCACCTGATCGGTGATGCCTTCCCGCTGGCTGTTCTTGTATTTATTTTATCTCAATTTAGAAGCCCAAATTTAGTTCATCCGGCCTGAAGGGCCTGCACTCTGGTTACTCTCAGCTTTTCTGTGTGCCTCTGTCTTTGTGCCCCTCTGTCTACACATCAGGAACATAGACGTAGTGAGTGCTGTCCAGTGGTGGGCACAGTAATCATTGTTAGATAAGTTGGTATTATACTCAGGGCAACTGAGCATTCACGCACAACATTTGTTAAACAGAATGTTAAAATTCCCTATTGCTGTATTTAAAAAAACAAAAAAATAGGCAATAAGAGTTTAACTTTCCCAGGCTAATTTTTCTACATACAATATTCACCTGCTATCCTGACAAACTGGCAAAGGATTTCTGAGTTTTAATTTTCCAAGAGGTTTTAGAAAAGCTCAGCTGAGATAGTATTAAGAATGACAATGTCCATATACATATTCTACATAAATTGTTGAGGATAAATCGGTCAAGCACAGGATTTTCACCAGGGGGATTGGGGCTTGGATCCCATTTTACTAATTGACCCCCAAATTGACAGGCACCCAGACCCTATGTACCCCCCCCCTACTTAGGATACTTCTGTTGCACTAATAAGTGATAGCAGAAGTACACACAGCTACACAATGCACCAACAGAGAAAGACACCAAGTTAGAGATCTCTTATGTTGATAAGAAAATTGGTTTATTATGAAACTGTGGCAGGACAAATTAGAATACAGGGGGCCACCACAGTAGGTAATTAATGGGAAACTGTGGTTAGGGATAAAGGGATCGCATGAGTGAACGTGTGCAACATGGATTTTGCTGCTCGGGCCTAATGAGCTCCTGAATGTGCTGCTTTCAAGTAGAGCCTCTGTAGACGGATAAACAGTAAACAGCAAGAAAGCAGAGAGAACCTCTGAGATATTGTGAAATGCAACATTTTCTTAATATAATAATTGAAGATTCCGAGCCTTGGCCAGGTCAACCTACTACTGTACAGCTGTTTAATGGTGTGTGTGTTTGTGTGTGTTTGTGTGCGAGCAGAGCTGAACAGTGTGGAGCTGCAGGGCTGCAGCAGCGACAACAGTCTGAACAGTAATGCCAGCCTGCCCAGCGTCCAGAGCCACCGGCGCCACACGGAGAGGAGAGTGGCCAGCTGGGCTGTCTGCTTCGAGAGGCTGCTGCAAGATCCCGTGGGAGTCCGCTACTTTTCGGTACGATGACAGCACATGACTGGTGTTGGCCAGCACATGCTCACTGCATAATTTACCTTTACTTTATCTTGTAGAGTTGAAACTAGTAAAGGTTTGCTTGTGTGAGGTGCAGAATTTCTTTTTTGTGGCAGCTAGTTTGGGCCATGCATCACACTGTCAAATTACAGAAATAAACCTCTGAGCATTGTAATGAAATGTGATAAGAAGCCCAATACATTAGAAAGTAATCTCTTATCTAATATTTCCTGAAGAAGTGAATTACAAGCTACAGCTGAATCTATGATAATAAAAGAAAACTGAATTATTTTTTCAAAATGCTAAACTAAATAAAATGTCAAAAATTGCTTGGTTGGTAAGGATGTATCAACAGACCTAACCACTGACTGCAGCAGAAGAGATTAATAATAGTTAGAAATGAGAATTGTAAAACGTCACCTTACTGCATTTCTGTATTATTTATTTTGTCGTTTTTGAGCATTTCTGTATTTAATTCTTGTACTACAGGAGTTCCTAAAGAAAGAGTTCAGTGAGGAGAACATCCTGTTTTGGCAGGCGTGTGAGTTCTTCAGCCACGTCCCTGAGAACGACAAGAAGCAGGTAACAGACATGGTTTGATCACAACATGCACACTCCTCTTGAAATAATCTGCTTTCAGACATCGTACAATTTCTCTGGCCAGTCCCCAACTAAGAACTCCGGAGAATGTTTGAATGAGCCGATGTGAGAAAACAGCAGGAGATCCTCCGCAGGATTCACCGTGAGCCAGTGGGCGTGTTGATGACATTTTTAACAGACAGAAAAAAAAAACAGAACACAAATATCTCAGGATGAAAAAGTTGTTCCATACACATAGACACAGACGATGATGTCATGATAGAGTTGTGGTTGGTGATGAGGGCCGACGCCAGTGTTGATGTACGTCTGAGCGGAGAATCTCCTGCTTCGTTGTTTATTAGTTAAAGACAGACTCCGAAGAAAGTCTGGAACAAATTCTTTGGACATCCTCTGGATTTCATGAATGGCTATATTTGGATTAATCTGTGAGCTGTTGATCAGTCCTCTTCATTGCCCATCTTATCTTTCTCTCTGTCTGATCCCCTTTTTTTTTTCACCCTCCACTCCCCATTTTCCCTGACCCTCCCACCCTCTCCAGCTCTCCCAGCGTGCCAGGGAGATCTACAACAGCTTCCTGTCCAGTAAAGCCACAACGCCGGTCAACATCGACAGTCAAGCTCAGCTCGCCGATGACATCCTCAATGCTCCCCGACCTGACATGTTCAAGGAGCAGCAGCTGCAAGTAAGCAATCACAACAAATGCACACACTAACACCACACTCAAGGTACCCACTATCCACTTATGTATTACCGGAAGCTTCTTCTGCTTTAAGATCACACTGACCTCTAACCTTCCTTGTTAGGTAGAAGGGAGAAGAGGCTTTCCCTGAACGGCCGCTTTATTTCTACTCATAAATCTGAATCAAAACAGACACCTATTGAAAATGCACTTCTATTACAGCACTGGGTGCTCATAAAACATTAGTTCAACTATTCTTCCTGGCCTGCTGTCTGGCATCATGAATCTGAATGGCTTCTTACATGTGCATGTTGTGGGGGACTGGCTGAAAAGCTCCATTGATTTCAACAGCTGAGCTAAGATGTTCCAACTCTGATAAGAGTCACAAGGCTGGAGAGATATCTGCACCGTCACCCTCTATATTTTTACACATCAAACACACACACACGCGCCTCAGAGGACCTTTTCCAAGAAATCCCTGGATTGGAGATCAAGGGTCAGACATGCACCGCATGTGGACTGAAGCATACACAAATAAAAACACATAAATACACACACACATATATTGACAGTTTATTCAATACATGTACTTCTTATAGATGCATAGGCTTTTAACACAATGAGTATCTAGTCTCTCAGTCAAAGCCAAGTTACATTAGTACTCTGGACTAATACAACATGGAAAATGTTAGTTTGACATTGACTATTGATTAAATATGAAATTCAATGTGTTTATTAGCTTACTGGGCAATAGGGATGCACACCACTCAGTAAATAATAACCATCAAGTGTTCAGCCAAGCCGTAATCTAAATAGTGTTTTATATTTGATAATGTGTAAGAGAGAATCAAGGGGAGCCTGTTTAAAAAATGGCCAAATTATTAACAGTATTTTTATCTGTAAGTTATGGGTTCTGTGCTTGTTGCTGTCATTAGAAGAGCTGGATCATCAGCCTGTATTAATAACCAGGCAGCAGAGCCAAAGCTCACTGTTATTATTTTTTATTGTCTATATTTTGTTTTCTACAATTTAATTGTCATATTCACTCATCTTCAGATGAATAAGAAAATATTTTGTTCACTAATTTTTGTTGGTACCATGTTCTGTTCAGTGCAGTTCTTTTTTATTCTTAGATCAACAGATGGAGCAAACAGTTTTACAGGAGGGAGGATTTTAGTGTGAGCACGGGGGTGTCAGGTGTGACCGTGTGGTGTTATGGCAAATGGTTTACACGGCTCATGAGTCAGGTAGGAGGGCCCCTTATCAGAATATGGCTTTAGATCTCAGGGAGCTCAGGACCGACTCTGGAGTGAACTGAGGCACATGCCATGAATCCTGACATGTATATGTGAGGAGGGAGACCCCTATAGCTCCCTAATGCAAATCATTACATTTAAGTGTATCTTACTGCGCTGCCATACACAGTGAAATAAAGTCCCCTTTAACTCAGAGCATTTTATGCACAGTGCTGGTACATTGCTGATTTGATTTAGTTGGTGTAATATTTTTTCTCATACGCCATTTATATTGTAACAGACTTAGTCGTGAATTCATTGATTTAGTGTGGGCCTCACTACATATTGTTTCCCAGTCCTCTTGAACTTGAGAGTGATTGAAAGTAAAACGTATACATGTACATTAAACACACAATATATTTAATCAAATCAATCTCAAGTTGTTTGAAGTGCAAACCTACCTGACGCCACGTCCTTATGTATGCATGCCTCATATATGGCATACATACACCCAATGTCACTGCAAGAAATCTAAAAATAGGCAGATTGCAATTTAATGTACATAAAACATTCTTGGTCCCCAGAGGACAGGCACATTTGATTTTGCAAATTTAAAGGCACCAAAGATCAGTAGGTTGGTAGTATTTCTAGAAGACTTCATCATTTTAAATGATTTAGACTTGTACTTCCTCCCATGTGTTTTCAACATCTGTAAGCATCTGTTTTTCCTCTTCTCTTCCTTCATTTTTTTGTCTCTTCTTTTTTTATTTGTTCTTTGTCCTTCCCTCTTTAAACCTTTTGAGTTTACTTCATTCCACTGATTAATTATTTCCTTCCTTTTCTGTAGATCTTCAACCTGATGAAGTTTGACAGCTACACACGGTTCCTCAAGTCTCTGCTCTACCAGGAGTGTATGCTGGCGGAGGTGGAGGGCAGGCCTCTGCCGGACCCTTACCACATCCCCAGCAGCCCCACCTCCAAACACAGCACCACAGGCTCCGACCGCTCCAACCTCTCCACGCCCAAGAAGGTAACACAACACACATGGTTGACTGTGTTTCCTAACAATTCCTATTTCAGGGTTGACCGTGTACTTTGGACTCATGGTCTTACATCCATCATGTGTGCCTGCCTTTACCTCTACCCCAACCTTCTTTCATTTTGTTTTTGTGATACAGGAGGACAAAAAGAGTAAATCTGGTCGATCGTTAAATGACGACAGCAAAGATGACTCAGGCGACCGGAGGAAAGGCCTGTTCTTCTCTTGGTCCCGCAACAGGAGCTTCGGCAAAGGCCCCAAGAAGCGAGAGCTGACAGACTTAAACTACAGTCAGTAGTCTTCTTTTTTCCATGCTGAGTTCCCTCTGTGTTTTATTGTAAACAAAAAAGTTCCTATGAGAGAACAATGGCAGAATTGTTTGCTTGTTCAATAGCACAGATCACACGATGCATCACATACTGTAGCTGCAGTTTCATCTAGTTGATTAAAAAAATGTATTGGAAGAGATGCTGCAATGCGATGTGTACAAAAACATGTTAAAATTTGGAGGGCTGTCTTTTATGTTCCATACAGAGGTTTGGAAATATTCCTTTGTTTGTCTCTCCTCTGGATAATACTAAGGAGTGTGTTTTGTATTGTGTTTTAGATATCTCCGGCAGTAATGGTCGGCGTGAATCGCAGGGTTCACTGTCGTCAGGAGCCAGTCTGGAGCTGGGGACTTCAGGGTCTGGGAAGAATGAGGTCAGTCTGGAAAGTGATAATCAGTTTAGATGCTTAAGTATTCACGTAAACGTTATCTTCACCCTCTTTAACTGATTTACTTTAAAGTGACTGTGAATAATAGGACTGACAGTTTTACTGTTTCCCTGCTCTCCCCCTCCTCATCTCTGTCTCTATTTTTTTCTTCCAGGGTGATGCTTCCCGTGGTGCAGTATCGCTGTCAACAGAGCGCGGAGGGGGCAGCGCCCCCTTGAGGCAATGTAACATAAGCTTGCCGGACGGCTCGTGTTGCTCTGTGCCACTGAGGGCCGGAGTGTCCATCAGGGACCTGCTGCTGGGCCTCTGTGAGAAGCTCTGCATCAACTTGGCAGCTATAGACCTCTTCCTGGTTGGAGGGGAGAAGGTATCCCAAACCACAATAAACTGCATTTACGAAACCAGATTAAAAACACTAAATTAACTATGCTTAATAGTTATGATTCTTTTGCTAGATTAAAAAAAATCTATTTATTATGATTATAAAGCGTCACTTATCATTAATGTTATTAGAGTAATAGGAGAAATGTCAACGTGATGTGAATTATCATCCAACTCTGCAGTTCTTCTTTAGTTCTATGTAGTGCTTTAGTGATTTTCAAGTCATTGTTTTGGTTTTACAGCCCAAATATTTACTGTTTTAGTTCTCTCGCACCACTCAAACAGGCAATAATCAAATAACATATCAGTTTAGTTTTGTTTATTTCACGCAACATAAATACAAATGTGTGGGGTGTGGTAGAAACCATTAATGGCTTGTATGAAATCGACACCAAATATCACAAAAAGATAAAACATACAGTAAACAGAATAAACATACAGAATTCTCAATACAGGTTATGGTGAAGAAGTATATATGCTAAACATGCAATATGAATTACAGAATCTAAACTAGCTTTTCATTGCAAATCAACTGTTGTAACAGCAGAGCATTTCTAATTCTCTTTTTGCACATGGACAATGACACAATGAAATCCAACAAATGTTCCACAAGATAACTACACACTATTTAATAGAAAACTAACCCACATATATCAACTTTATTACTGATGTATGACTTATAAATGATAAGAGCTCCCCAGAAAGATGCATTTCATATCATATCAGGGGATCAGAGAGAAACAGTTTTTGCTTTTTGTCCTCTTCCGTTCCTTGTAACTCAAAGGGAGTGTACGATCATGATACTGTGAGTCAGTGATTTCAAACTTTGATGTTGTGCATGAAGGTGGGCACACTTCAAGAAGACATTGTCCTGTTTCTCTTTTCTCGCAGCCACTTGTTTTGGACCAAGACTGTATGACGTTGTGCTCACGGGACCTCCGACTAGAAAAACGCACTCTTTTCAGGTACAGTGACATCCAGTCTTAGACAGTTCTGTATGCTGTCTGTTTCACTGGCCGTCAATGTTCCAACTACAGGCCTACAGAAAAGCACTAAATCTATTCTCTTCTTCTCCAGACTCGACTTAGTCCCAATCAACCGGTCTGTGGGCCTCAAAGCTAAACCCACCAAGCCAGTGACCGAGGTCCTCAGGCCTGTGGTCGCCAAGTACGGCCTGCACCTCTCTGAATTAGTAGCTCGCATTGTAAGTCACTCCTCACCATGGCTGCCTGTGCACAAACAGAAAGAAATACACAGACAGTGGATGTGATGACCTCAAAATCTTATCTGAATGTGTGTGTGTGTGTGTGTGCGTGTGTGCGTGTGATGCAGAGTGGGGAGTCAGAACCTTTAGATCTAGGGCTTCCTATTTCCAACCTGGACGGGCTGCGAGTGGTGTTAGATATAGCGGACTCCACTCCTGGAAAAGGTAACAAATGTTGGCCGGTGTCTCATTGACAACATATTGAACATAGCTTCTGTATTTGTATTACTTTGTATCGTTGTTGTTATTGTATATACACTGTATCAGATTCTCGAAATGTGCCCTCTGTCCTTCACTCAGCAGACAAACAGAAAGTAGCTCCCTCTAAGGGTCACATCCCGGCGTCTACGAGCAGAAACCAATCTTCAACTGTAAGATCTTTACCAACTTTTTATTTCTTATCTTCTTCTTGCTCTGGAATGTTCCATAACCCACCCAATGTCTCCACTTCCTGGTTGACGATGTCACGCTACTAAGTGTCTCTCTCTTGTCTGTTTGCAACGTGTTAAAAGCGTGCGCAGGTGTACGATGTGTGTCTCTGGCAGCGTGTGTGACTGTATTTATGTGCACTGTCACTGTGGAACCAAGAGCCGCATTACGCTCTCCAGGTTATTATGGTCTGCCTGTGGCCGAATGCATCATCAACTTTGCTCTATGGGTTGCTGGTTCTCTTTCTTCCATAACACACACACACTGGCCAGGCGAGACCAGCCCAGCCTCGCAGAGCAGATGCTGGTCTCATAACTCTAGAAACTCTTTCTAGGGATGCAGGTGGTGGTGGCAGCTCTCTGGGTTTTACCTGTTATCTGAAATGATCATTTATTGATTTCATGGTTGTTTCTGGATATTTTTTAAAAACAGGCTCTACCCTCCTCAGGGGCAGTAGTGTTGCTTTAAGTTTTGGATAGTTGGTCCTCTGCTGCTGTGGTGTATGATCTTTGTCTACATGTTGGTGCTGCTGAGTAAACACTGCCTGACATTGTGGTTGTATGAGACATCCCACTTGTCTTTTAGTTAGAACTGATCAATATCTATGTTTAACTAGAATCATTTCTAATTAATGAGTGTCATTGATTATTAATCACAATCATTTCACTGTCATAATTGATCTCATGTAATTGTCCCTCTCAAAAACAGCCACTGTCATTGAAATGAATGCCCCATACCCCAATCAAATTATTTCCACCATCAGTAGCATTAGTCCCCATGTGTTGTCATCACTTGTGCCCATACTTGCACCACCATGACTCATCAGGGCTCAATGCCTCGCTCCGCTCTCCTTGTGGCCCCCAGGGGGAGGATAGGCCAACAGGGAAAGCCGGTTCAGCCCACCCCCGTGGGGAAAACGGCAAGGCTGGGCACAGCCCTGACCCAAGAGGCCTGGCCTTACCCAACCACTCTGGGTCTCTCCATAAGGCTCCGGAGAAAAGAAAGCAGAAAAAGATTAATATAGATGAAGCTGAAGGTAAAGACTGAACAACCTCCCTCCCTCTCTCTCTTTCTCTCTCTCTCTCTCTCTCTGTAGCTTCGTTGCTGTGATCACACTAACACGTTTGTCTGTCTGCAGTATTGCAGAAGCAGCACAAAATGCTTTCAATGCTAGCTAGCTACATGTAGCACAGTCTGCTCAAACTGAATGTAGCTTTGACTTGTCTGATTAATACACACCCTCTGCTGCATGTTTTCTGAATGACAATGAATGTCTTTAAACTGGTTTTCAACATGTTATTTTGGGTGATTATTCATTTGTGAGTGTGTTTGTGTGTGTACATGCATTTTCTTTTTTTATGTATCTGTGTGTGTGTTTGTGTGTGTGTGTGTTTATATGTGTGTGTGTGCGCCTACAGAGTTCTTCGACCTCATATCCAAAGCTCAGAGCAACCGAGCAGACGACCAGCGAGGCCTGCTAAACAAAAGCGACCTGCAGCTTCCAGACTTTCTGCGCCTGTCGCCAGTGGCAACCAACCAATCTGCACCTCCTCTCTTCGACCCTGAGCCCAGTTGCTCCACCCCTAATTCCCGTAACCCCAACAACGGCAGCTTCCCTAGCAGCGGTCGCCGGGGCAATAAGACAAACAGCAATGACAGGGGAGGAGGCGGCGGTGGCACTCACTTGCTCAGTGCGAGCCATCAGTCCCAGAGCTTGGACTCTGCACTGGGCACTGAGAACGGAGGGGGGAGGAAATCCAGACCACTTCCACCGTTTCCCGGCACCGTCTCCCCCATCCACCCCTCGTCCAGCAGGGGGGAATCCGTCCAGATGCTGGAGGAGGACACCCTGTCCGATCTGACTCTCGTGGGAGAGGGGGACATTAACAGCCCCAGCCTCAACTACATCACTCCCTCAGCCCTCCCCTGCAAACCCCAACCCCAGCCCCAACAGCAAGCACAGGACGGTCGGCCTAGCTCAGGTACCTTCCCTGTGTGACACCTTTGAACTTTCCCCTCTATCTTCACCTGACTGCGAGCGGAACTGGAAAACCCACTGACGTCAGGCTGAAGCTGCTTGTTGGTCTGTGGCTGAACGGCCCAGAATGCATCCAGATCTCCTCCCTCCCTTTATTTAGCTAGAACATCTTTCAATTCAAAACATCCCTTTCTACACTCTAACGCTAATCTCAGATTGAAGTGTAAATAAACAGTAACTAATGTAAAAATACAATGCCAATAAGAGAAGTGAGTGTTCATATAGCGAAACAATGGATAGTGAGTGAATATAGTGATGTATGCACTACTTTCAGCTGCAGCCCTAAAATAGACGAGGCTCATTCAGAGAGGAAAGATGGATGCATTAGGTCTGGACGTGTCATTTCCCTGTGTGCTGTGTATCTGTGTGAACTCTTGAGCGGACTTGCTGTGGATTTCTTTTTCCGGAGACGTAAGCTCAAGGAAGAGCTCAGGACAAATTGGCGATGACCAGTGCCAAACTCCTTCTTCCGGCACCCCCTTCATTGTACAGAATCTAGCAATGCACTTTAGCCAATTTACAATAACGAGACTTAACACATGTCTTTACATGTCTTTTCGAAAAGGTCTGTTTCATGCTCCAGTCACTAGCTCTCCCACCTCCAAAGTGGTACTGAGGCTTCAGCTCTGCTCTTACAAGTGGACTGTGTGTTATTTCCAGTTTATTAAAAGCTTCTCAGCATACTGCCATGGCAGGCCCGACCCCATAAACACAAACATATGCTGCAGCACCGTGAACACAGTCATTTGCATCAGCTGTTGTTTATCATCTATGACACAGTACGTTCCACCGCTGTCCTCTCACATCAAGCGTTTCTCGTGTCGCCCACGGAAACAAAGACTGTGGCGAGTGTGCAAACATTCAGCTCTCGCCCCCTGTGATCAAATGGTCCAGTCTTCTGCAGCGACTGCACATGAGCGGCCCTCTTGTCTGTTTCTCATTTCCATTCTTCTTCTTTGTGCTTTCTACACAGCAGCACGTTTTTTTTCCTCTGTCCCTCCACAGTTTAACAGGGTTTTTAGCTGTTAGCTCACTTCAGGGTTTCAGCTGGAAAAAATTGGACTAATAAAGTCAAACCTTTTCACTTTTGACCAATTCTTCATTTTCAAGAAAACCTATATTTATCCCACCTCCTTTTTCATTTTAGTCTCAGTTAAAAGTATTAACTTGTATATAGTCAAGTTTGTGAAACCAGCGTATTGTTGTAGTCATGGTTAAAATGCAATGCAGCCATGCTGTTGCTTCGGTTGTGTCACAGTAGAAATCAGTTCTCCTCTGTTCAGTTGACTGTACTGTCTGTAAATAGATCAAATAAATGTTTAAGAGGTTGAACTCGCTCTGTAGAGCCTCTTGTTAGCTCCCTCTTTTTCTTAGACTTGTTGTTTCATCTGATTTATTCTGTTCTCGACACTTTTTCTTCATTTGTTATCACACTGTGCATGAAGCGTCTGACACATTCACACTGAGCCTAGTCAGTGTTAATGTGTTAAAGGTTGAAGGATGCAGAACTCTTATGCATCATCATCTGATGGTTAATGTAAAAAACTAAATTCCACCATCTTAATAACCAGTGGGGAAATGTAAACAAACACATTTAGGCGAGCACTGTTCCAGCCTGTCATGTGTTACTGTTACATTTGAGTCACAGATTCGACAAAATATAATTTGCCAGTGATCTATGAAAGAAACTAAAGGTCATTTAACGACACTTCTCACTGCTTTTCACCCCTTTCACAAATTCAACCAAACTAAAATGGTAGATGGAAACACTATTTCTCCTTGTCCGTTTCAACATAAAGATTCAGAATCACTATTAGTGCTATACATATTGTATGGTTCATATTTTACGTTTTCACACATGTTAATATTCTGCCAGGACATGTCATCTCTTGAAACAAGGTTTAGAAAATGTGATTACAACTTATTTATGTTAGAGTTCTTTTTCCAGAGTTGAGGATTTTGCATCAGAACATAAAACATAAAACATGAATATAATAAATAGATCAAGTCCTGTATAGTGACTACTTTTGCTTTGTTTTGTTACATCGACTTAATCAAATGATTTGACTAGTTCGTCCACCACTTGGAAAGAACTATTATTAACTAATGTTATTAGACCCAGTTTTCTGATACTTAAATCAACCAACCGCTACCAAGTTGAAATGCTTTTCAGTTTCAGTCAGGAGAGTGTGATGAAATCTTCAGTTTACTTCTTCTGTTTATGACCTTTGCCCACTTCACTCCATCTCCTATTTATCTCACTTGATATTCCTCTCTTCTCTCTGTTGCCTCTTCTCTCTCTCTGTGTGTGTGTGTGTGTGTGTGTGTGTGTGTGTGTGTGTGTGTGTGTGTGTGTGTGTGTGTGTGTGTGTGTGTGTGTGTGTGTGTGTGTGTGTGTGTGTGTGTGTGTGTGTGTGTGTGTTTAGGACAGGGCTTTTGTTTCAGGGTACAAAGGCTTTTTGGGGTAGAGGGCTATTAGTTATGCATGGGTTCCCCTCTGCTCAACGCCTTATTAGGCAGGCTTTGTCATGGTGGGCTCTTTGGTAGCCCAAAAACAAAACTAGGTTCTGTTTCTTCTTCACACACACACTCATTTCCACTTAACACATACATACCCGTTTGTGTGTTTTTTGTGTCACATGATGATCTTATTCTGTCACGGTTTTCATTAGAATAATTCTCCAGTGTTTATTGTGTTTGTTTCCCCCGGGACTGACATGTGACAACAGCAGCAAGCGATTGTCCTTAACCAGCCCATTTTATGAACGAAAAACACACACACACACACACACACACACACACACACACACACACACACACACACACACACACACACATAGAAGAGAGAGATAAAATATCTTTTGTTGATCCACATTTTCTCCTCTCAGTTTCACACACAAACACAAAACCCCTTTAGTTTGTCTTTGAGCATTTTGTTTTACATTTGTCATAAGACTGTCAGGGACAATGTCAGTGAATTAAATAGGACAAGGATCTCTATCTTTGAGGACAATGGACACTAAAGTTGTCTCCTTTATTTGTGTTATAAATATATTGCAAATGTATCAGATGACCATCAGTAATGAGCTCTATTCATTTGGTCCAAGATCATTTGATAACATCTTAAATATAAAGAAAGATGAGTTTTCCTCAAAGTGAACCTATAAGTGTTTCTGTTCCCATGCACCATGATGCAGTGAGTTGACTGATGGCTGCTGTAATTTCATGGGAAAAGCTCACTGACAGAAGCTCTTATACACACATACAGCATTGGCTCTGAGTTTCAGTTCACCAGCTCCTGTTGGTTTCCACCAGCCAACAAAATAATTGCCTCCGAGTGCAACAGCACAAAGTTTCTCATCTCACATGGCTCCATCTGCTGGTGCGGAGAGCAAGAAAAGGAATGGCTGAAAGAGGTATAGAGGAAGAGAGGAAAAAGGGAGGGGGGGGGCATTTTCTCTCTTTTAGCAGAGCTACAACAAACTGGACTGTTCAATATCCAGAAATGAAAACTTACCAAAAGTATTCTTACTGATTGGACTAATAATTTGTTCATTCAATTTCCTTAAGTGCATTTAAGAGAAACTCCACCTATGTCCCACGTGTTTACAGGTCTTGTGGCTCTAGATGGAGTTTAGTTTGTAGTCGGATAACCTGCCTCAAGTGATGTCACATGAAAACTGACCACATGAAGAAAATCTGGGGTTTAGAGAGAAGTGAGTTTATCAGAACTCTGTGTCCCGCGTCCAATCACTGCTCCACTGAGAAGTTACTAGACACCTGACTATCTCACTCAGAGGTGTCAGTGGTTGCATTGCATTGTGGGTAATGCAGGCGGCAGGTTTTGTCAAAGGTGTTGAGGAAAACATTTTTTGTATTAAACATCAATTGCGGTCCCTTTTTAGAAAAAAAAAAACCCATTACATTATCGAGTCTTTCAAGATGTTTTTAATAATGATTATTTTTTTACTTTTTTCTATTCCTTTCATTTTCATTAGTAGTATCAGCACAACAAACTCTCTGAAACTCGTGGTATGGTTAATGGTAAATGCTCTGTTTTTATGTAGCACTTTTAGTCTTGCTGACAGTGCAGTACAGTTTTGCCATTCACCCATTCATACAGTGCATCTATGTGCAACACTGTCTCTGTCACACATCACTCACACACTGCCGGCTCAACCATCAGGGACAATTTAGGGGTCAGCGTCTTGCCCAAGGACACTTTGGCACGTGGGATGGGGGAAACAGGGATCGAACTTCCGATCTTCTGGTTAGTGGACGACCTGCTCTTCCTCCTGAGCCACAGCCGCCCCTTTTAAAAAGTTTCCTTTCTGAATATCCGAGATGAACGCTGGTTTTTAATGACTTATAAATCTTTATTCCTGATCCACAGTTTAGTGGCAGTTTAACAGCAGGATGTGAAGTATAAGGGAAGGAGAGAGGCAACATGTTTCCTATTACAAGTCAGTGTAACCATCAAAAAGATTTTGAAGGTCCAATAGTTGCCGGATATTGCTGAAGTAAAGCTGATAGGACTGTCATTAGCTTTGAGAAAGCTCGATCTGATGGTGAGAATAAATTATGTTATGATACAAAGAGTTTCAATGAGAAAGTAACAGACGTAGCAACAGGTTTGAAGTTGCACAGTAATTTAAATATATGTTACAATCCAGCAATCACAGACTAAGCTATGTCTCTCCTCTTTACCAGTAGATGGCAGCATTCTGTATCAAGTCTGTTTTCACCACACACACACAGACACACAGACGCGCACACACACACACACACACACACACACACACACTCACACACTGAATACCATTGAAACCCCCTTTTCCCATGATGTCATATCCCAGTGCCATGGGAATATCTGTCACATCCACTTAGTGTCCTGCTGCCTCCTCATTTCTCTCTCTCTCTCTTTCTCTCTTTCTCTCTCTCTGTATATATGGGTGTGTGTGTTATTACTGGGTATTGCCCATGTTGTAGGGACCTAAATCTATTTACACAGCCACAATATATGGGACGAAAAGCAGGTCTTCATAATGTTAAACATCACATTTTAAAATTTAAGATTAAGGTTCGGGTAACGTTAGTTTAGGTTTAGGCCCCAATAAGCCTCCAGTAAATGAATGTCAATATAATGTCCTCTGAAGTCATGGATACACGATTGTGTGTGGGTGTGTGCGCGTTTGTGTTGTTGGAGCAGTTGGCTTTAGGCAGCTCTTGGCTGTCAGAGTGTGATATTTGACTGAATACGATGATGTGAATTTTCTTCTCTGTTTGTCACACATACACCAAAACATTGCAGGAGATGAAGATATGTTCTAGTTTTAGTTTCACGCTCTGTTTCTCACTGCAGCACAGAAATGCAGAAGATTTTGCTTTTGTTGTTGTGTTTTCTGTGAGTGCTCCTTGCATGAGAATTTGTTTGCAGTGCTGGTGGGTGAGTGTCTCCTCCGCTCGTCTCTGTTTAAAGCAGCGTCTTCTTCCTCAGGTAAAGACAGAGGCAGATGGAGAGGGAGGGAAAGAGGAGGAGGAGATTTGAAAATGCAGAGCAGAAGAACAACATCTTCCAATCCCATCCCTCCCTCTCTTTCTCCCCTGCTCCTCCTCCTCCTCCTCCACCACGGCCTCCTCTTCGCTCACGTCACAAATCCAAGTCACCATCATCCCGCTCCAGCCACGCCACTCCAAAACGAGCTTTGGATTTGGATAAAATTGGGGCCAATTCTAATTCGGAAGACACCAGGCAAAACCGCAGAGGGTCCCGAGACCAGCGGGGCCCTCAGGGCTCAGAGCTGGACAGGAAGTGGGAGGGCGTGGCCCTGGAGCTGCGTCACCGTGGCGGCAGGATGAGGTCAGCAGTGTACCAGACGTCAGACTCGCCCTCCATGGTCAATGCCAAGAGACAGTTGGAGCAGAGTGAGGGCAGAGGGCAGATGGACCGCAGTAAATTGAAGGCGACGTTTGTTTGAGGAGGAGGAAACGTGTGTGGCGTGCTGATGTGCTCTCAGTGACCACGCTGGCAGTCTCTGCAGCAGCTGAAACTCTGTCTGGTTCAAAGTTGAGGCAAAGTGTCAACAACGGTGCAGCTGCTCCCACACTTCCTACTGAGGGCTGCTGCTGGCAGGCCGACATCCATCAAATGCTTCGTGTCAGATCAACAGCAGCTCACTGACAAGTTCTGTGCAGTGGAAGTACCTTGACACAAGTACTGTCTTACTTCACTGCTCTGTACCACTACTACATTCCACAGGACATTCTTTTCTATACACTACACAACGTGTATCTGACAGATGATCCATTTCAATAATTCATTATTTTAGATGAATTTGCACAGCAAAGTTAAAAATGTCTTTGACCAACTGCAAAATTTAAATTATTTTTACATTTGAATACATCAATAAAAAATTGCAATGCAATCATATATATTAATAAAACAGTATTGACACTATTGAGGGATATTTTGCAGATGACACCGTTCACTCAAATACATTTATTTATTGATGGACTTTAACTTGCAACACAGTAATTTTCAAATTGTGTCAGTGCTACTTTTAATGATAATAACAAACTTTATTTATGTAGCATCTTTCAAAACACAGATACAAGGATAAGTTGAAGTTAAAATCGAAAAACTTAAACGCAAACAATATGAGAGAGTTAAAGCAGCTCTTTGAAGATCACACAGCATTAGAGCACAAATACAAAATCAGAAAATGTTACAGATGAGAAAAGAGTAAAAACCAGACAAAATAAAACACTGTGAAATGATTAAAATACTTTGACTTAAGTGCAGGATCTAAGTACTAAGTTTAGATGACATCATCCAAATGTGTCCACACACAGTATTAACATGGCGAGTTGACTGGTCTTTGTGTGTGAACTCTGTGGACCTGATGGAAAACTGGAGCAGTATTAAAGGAAGTTAAAGTTTTGTTTTAACAGATGCTGTTTCATATGTCTACCATCTGAATTATAATTAAATGTGAATGTCTTTTTACAGTTCTGAATAACTATTTTTGAGAAAAGGTGTTTGTTGTTTATTCTCCCGGCACTGAATCGTCTACTTAATGAAAAACTCACCTGTAATCCGAGAAACAGAGTGAACGTCTAAAAGCGCTGGAGGTGCCACCTCATTGCCCAAAACATTATTTGTGAGTCAAGAGAAACAGCAGGAGGATTTCCTGCATATTACACTGGACCTTGTTGCTGAGAGACCTCAGTGAATCACTGCCCAGTAGAAACTGCAGCACAAATCCATGTTCATGCAATAAAGTATTTTCTTGAATAATTGTGTTTTATAATCATTATTGTTGTTGTCCTTTGATTGGCAGAATTAAAGAAAATTCTATTTAGTTGGTATAGCACCAAATCACAACATGATATCAAGATACTTTCGAGATCTTACAACATGAAACCACTTTTCCATTGGTCAATCATCTGGCTTTTGTCTGCAATGGGAATGGATACAGTCAGCATTCGGTCCAGGATCAGATGACTCTGCAGTAGACACAGGATTTTATTGGCTGTGACTCCGATTGGCAGGGATATAAATCGACACTGGGGTGAACGCTCTAATTTGGCAAGACAGCAGGTGAGAAAGCATCAGTTTTTGGTGCATTTGGGACATCATGACGCAGCAGGGGGAAAAAACAGAAAAACAAACGCCTCTACTGGTAATGGGGAAGGAGTCAATCACCATGGTTACTCAAGTTTGAAAAACCTGCATATAACCACTAACTTTGAGGTAAAACAGGTAGGAACAGTTTTCCACAACGAGAACTTGGTGACTGTGGAGAGACAAACTCTTAACTGGTAGATATCTCTGACAGAAGCAGACATAATGTGGGAGGCATCTGCCTCGACCTGTGGGGGTGAGTGGAGAAATGGGGGAGAGAAGAGAGAGAGAGAGAGAGAGAGAGAGAAAGGAGAGAGACCAGGAACAGTTGTGTCATAAAACCTGTCAGACTGGTTGTTATAATAAAAATAGTATGAGTGATATCAGATGGAATTATGTTATCAATGATGGCAGCATCAGTTATAGTAATAATAATATTATTAATAATAATATCATTAGTAATAATAATTTGTTGTTAATGCAGTCTTCATGTACAGACTGTGTTTCCGCACACAGAGCCGAGGCTCCAGTGATTAGTATTAAATCTTTATGAATCCCAGGCTAACACCCGGCTCACAGCTCCGCAGCTCAGGTGCGCCAGTTATGCGCGTTTAATCGAATTAGCTCGGCTGTAAACAACATGAGCTCCTGACGCGGGATGACAACTGTACTAAGTTGGCAGGGCCCCGCGGGGGGAGGCCGCTCTCTGCCCGCCCCGGGGCGCTCACTGTCGGGGAGTGAGAGAGCGGTGTGCCGGTGCCGGAGGGGCCGGAGCTGTGGGGGGCTATTTTGAAATGTGCACCCCCCACCCTCACTCTCTGCCTCTCTCTCTCCATTACACACACACACACACACACACACACACACACACACACACACACACACACACACCTGCTCGGAACCATGACAGAAGATGACGGATACAGTTGTCGCGGAGGGACAAGTCAAGTTTAGAGATGGAAAAAAGGTGAATTCCAGCACTTTGTCTCTTGTTTGAAACTTGAAAACATCTTCTACTTCACAGTCTGTCCGGCGGAACATTGTGATTTATTGTTTCCACTGAACTTCTCCACAGTGGAAGACTCGCTGGGTCGTGCTTCGGAAGCCCTCTCCGGTCGCAGGTACACGTGCCAAACCTCTCCTACTTTTTTTTATGATCCGTTCTTATCGTACATGTCATTTATACTCATCTTCTCAGCGGTGCAAACATGGATTCATTCATTTGTGTCGGTCAGCGTTAATGTCTACGTACAAAGTGTCAATTGAGCTCTTGGCTGTGCGCCACGCGAGCGCGTAATAGCGCCATCACACTTTACGCAATACCTCAGCTGAGCGGATCAATTGAATGAAAATAAAGCTGAGTTCAGAATCACCTTTAAAGGCTGCAGACAAAACGTGCGTGTTGTCTGTTGTCCCCTTTCAAATTAAGAGTCTGGGTGTTAAATCCTCATGGGGTTTTCAGTGCCACCCTGGTTGAAGGTTAATTATTTGAAAGCCCTCCAACTAAGAATCATAAACTGTGACACTGTCAGAGTTTAATAAAGTTTCCTTCAATAAACAAGCTTTGCAGAGTAAGAGAACTGCCGGGTCTCTAAATCTGAAATGAGTTTCACTTGAGATGCTGTGATGTGAGGAATGAGTCTCAGAATACATGAACATATGGCTCATGCTGTTGGCTACTGCTGCTGTGTGTGTCCTTGGAGAAACTGTGATGTAGTGTGATGGAATAATGTAAAGTATTGTAGTGTGTGTGTGTGTGTGTGTGTGTGTGCCCAGGTATTACTCATCTTGTGGAGACCCAAATCTATTTAGACAGTCACATTAGAGGGACTTGTCAAGTCCGCATAATGTAAATCATTTAATTTGAAGACATATGTTAAGGTTAAATTTAGGTTTAGATTTAGGTTAAGGTTTAGATTTAGGTTAGGGTAAGGGTTAGGTTAGGGGCGAGGTTTAGATTAAGGTTGAGGTTAGGTTTAAGTTAAGGTTAGGTTTAGGTTTAGGTGTAGGTTAAGTTTAGGGTTAGGGTTTAGTTAAGGTTTTGTTTTGAGGCTAGGGGTTAGGGGTTAGGGTTGAAGTAGTATGGTTAAGATATGGAAGTTTCCAGGAAATCAATTTAAGTCAACTTAATATCCTCTGAAGTCATGGAGCCATGGAGCGGGCTTAGAGGTGTGTGTGTGTGTGTGTGTGTGTGTGTATTTGCGGCTTGACTTTCATCATCAGCTGTGCCAGTGGATCATTGTTATAGGGTTTGTTATTATGACAGCTGTGCCATAAACGCTGGCAATCACACAGGAAGGATTACCAACAAAAAGTGACACTTGTTATTCCACATTCTCCTATTAATCACAAAATGGACTTCTAAGCCTGGCAGTTTTTACAGCTCATTGCTCGTGTGTTTGTCTGTCTCAGACTGTCTGTCGCTGCTCGTGTATAAGGAGAAGAAGAAGCGGAAGGCCAGTGGCCACAAGGAGAGGCTCAATGTAACGCTGGAGGTATGTTCAGCTGCAGCGCACCAAAGGCTCACTGCCTCTGATCGCTTGCTCGGGTTTTTTTTCTTCAGCTCTGTAGCGGTGCTGTGTCTCATGCTACACCTCAGGCGTTCTACTAATGCCCCTGCCACATGGAGAGGGACATAAGGTGGGTGGTATCAGGCTAATTGCCAAGCAGCAACATTTGTCAGCTGCAGTGTGAAGTAACTCTTCTAACCAGACTTTGATATGTGAGACTATGAACAGTTCTAAACGAACAAAGAAGAAAAGGGGTCATGGTCATAACAGTGGTAGATCTATGATTTTTCCAAATCAGGGGCCACAATTTACACAGAGGGGCCAATTATATGTCCAACACCCACGCATTATTCCTGATTCAGTAAGGTGCACATTAAAGTCGTTCCTTGTGCACTGTGAGCTCTATAGCTTTGATTCAAAACCACTCATCATTGAATATATTCAGAAAATTGTTCCTTGGTCAAACACATTGTGTTTTTCAAAAAATGCTCAGAAAACGAGAATTCTTAACAAATTGTCATATTTATTGTTTGTATTGTAAGTAAGTGACGAGAGCAGGGGCACTTCAGGGGCCAGTCAGATTTCAGCTGGGGCCAGTAGCCCCCTGGCCCCGCCCCTTGATCTGCCCCTGAGTCACAAGTTCAAAATATTTAACGGGGATGGAATAAAGAAACATATTTAAGGGCTGCTCAAACATCCATAAGAGCGTTTATGATCCTACAGCCCTGAACTGCGTCAGACCAAAGAGCCCAAAGGAACCAGAGAGACACAAGAGCTGCTGAAACATTCATGAGTCCAACTTTCTTCCCACAGAGCTCACTCTCTGATATCTGAGAAAACCATGTGTTGTGTTCTTTCAGTTTGTGTTTGTCGCTTCCGGCGGCTGGAAAAGTATCCACACGCCTGACATCAGAATTTAATGTGGGTCAAATCCACCCAACCTCAATTTAGAATGACAAGATGTTTTTGGTAAAAAAATCAAAATCTGCTCCTTCAGGGGATCTGCGGTGTAGAGCCGGGGCCCGGCTATGACGGCGTGACCTACACTCTCACCATCCTCTGCCTGGCGAAGGCGATTGTCCTGGGCTTCAACAGCAAAGACGCCCTGCTGGCCTGGGACGCCCATGTCCGCTACAGCCTGGGAGAAGGTCAGTGCTATGATACTGTGTGGATGTTGCAAAGCTGAGTAGCCGTTCCAATGATGTTATGTGCAAAGGATTTATGTGCTGGTTCACTAGAATGGTACTTATTAAAGTGCATACCTACACCAAGGCCCAACTTTCCCCTTTGGGAAATCACATTTAAATTCATCCTGCCCTGCACCAAGATCAGTCCCCTTAACATGTCTGATTCATTTCATTAAGATCCATGAATTATGTTTGGAGAAATCTACGAAAATGTTGAAAACTGCGCCATGTGTTCTTCCCTGACCTATGATGTATCCCTCCACCAAGTTCCGTCGTGTAGTTCTTGTGTAACCCTGCTAAATATCAGACCAACGAACAAATGTCACTGAAAATGTAACCTCTTTGAAGGAGGGACAATTTAATTCTAATTTAATTTCAGATTAGTGTGTGTGTTTGCAGCATGTGTCAGCAGGAATCCCAGAGAACTGCATAACAGCAGCAGCAGGACCAGTAACCTGCTCAGTGAGAGCCCTTTCATTGACGGAATGATTTAATCAAATTTAATATTTAAAATATGAATCTAATCAAGGGCAAATCTAATGCGATCAAATATTTCTTGTGTTTTAGGCACCACCATGACACCAGTCCCCTTCCCTCAGGGTGGTCTGTAATATGAGACCTGTAATTTCTGACAGGGCCAATTAGCTTTGTTTAAAGTGGTTGTGAATGAGAAGAGGATGTAGATTAGATTACACTTGTATTATTTCACACTTCATCGGTTCTAAATCTAAATCCAAGTGCAGAGCAGAGCATGAGTCTGGAGAATTGACAATTCTCAGCTCGCGCTGCAGATTTAATGGACTCAGTGTTATTAATCAACAGATAAGCATCTCTTCCCCTGTGATATGATGCTCTTGTTATAGTATATTATTAATTTATCAGCTATAAACTGTAATTACAACATGATAATGTCAGTTCTTCGTTGATTAAACATCCTTTACAACAGTAAAGCCTTTAAGTGATCAGGTAAATATTCCAAATGCATTGTACTGTGATTGGCTTGTTGATCGTCCTCTGACGCTTGTGAAGCTGATGGAGGAGCCAGTGAAGGTCGCTGCTGGCGATCAGAGAAATGACACAGATTCAATCTGTCTCTGGTTTCTCTGCTCCTCGTCTTCCTATCTGCTCAATCTGCTGTCTCCACATCACAACCTTTATGTCAGTGGCAAGAGGTGATCCGAGGGAAACAGGAGGACATACGAGGTCATACGAAACAACAACAGACACTGACTCACATTAATATGAGTTGGAACTTAGATGGAGTTGCCCTGATACAAGTTGTGAGGTTTAACTGACACTTGTCTAAGTGAAGTTTGGTGTTTTCCAAGACTCTGATGCAAGAGTATAAAGAATTAATGAAAATAATGTGCCATAATAATAAGGACCTTGTTTATTGTGGTATTTGTTATCTGACAGTAATGTCAGTGCTTATATTTCCAAACAACGTTCTGAACAGCTGATTCTTCCTCCTCCTCCAAAAATCACCTTTATTTTCAAGGCTCCATCCTTTCTCTTAATTGTATGACCCACAAACGTTCCGTTTCTCCGTCTCTTTGAATATCACACAAGGTTTTTTGATATGTCAGAGAGCTTAAATTGAATCCACAGCACACTGGATATATTACATTGCAATTTGAAACCCATAGGATCATACTTCCAAGTTTCAGCTGAACTATTAAAAACATTGACGTAACTTGTTTTTAGAAAATAAGGATCTCCCCCTCCCTCCCTCCCTCCCTCCCTCCTCCTCCCTCCCCTCCATCCAAAATAAGAATGATGATTATTGTTAACTTGACCCCACCTAATGTGTTGTAACATACAACATGACATTTTTGTGTGATTGATGTGCTTCATGATCAATGATATTTGAGTTTTCTTCAAGCACACACACACACACACACACACACACACACACACACACACACACACACACACACACACACACACACACACACACACACACACCCAGATACATACATATAAACTTATTCCCATCTTTCTCTCTCTCTCTCTCTCTCTCTCTCTCTCTCTCTCTCTCTCTCTCTCTCTCTCTCTCTCTCTCTCTCTCTCTCTCTTTCAGTCCACAGATTCAGTGTCAACGCGAACCGGTACCAAACTGGAAAGTGGCCCCGCCTCCCTCCACCTGTGCAACAACCTATTGGTCCTCACTAGAGGTCTCCCTCCTACCGTCATTGGCCACTGGACGTTGTCGGCGTTGCGTCGCTATGGTGCCGTGGCTAATGGCTTCGTGTTTGAGGGGGGGACTCGCTGTGGATACTGTGAGTAACCGATGGATTCATTTTTATTTTCTTACTGTGTGACGTTAAATAAACAGTCTGAAGACATAAAGGCAACAATTTACCAAAGGCAGCTGAACAATGACAATATGTGCAGTACCTGGCATTCCTGACTGTTTTGTTGTTGTTGTTATATTTGTCTTGTTTTGTGGATTATTGTCTGAAGTGTCGTAGTTTGACGTAAATTATTCAGATTCAAGGAGCTTCTTTGAACTAGCTCTCAGTATTTGCCAAAGGCAACAGACTAAGCAGTGTTGGTCAAATCTCTTTAACAAACACAATTTGTCTCTATGCGTTCATTCATTCATTCATTATACTGTTGTACTCATCTTGAAAGGAGAAACACACAGATCAGTGAATTTTGGAAGAGGAACACAAAAATGTTGGTCTTTAGTATTTGTAAAAACATTTTCTTACTCTATGAAGAATCAGATGCTTGTTTCCCGTATGAATGGAAGGTTACAAATATCATCATACATCTTCTCTAGGTTATAGGAAACTAAGTAACTCAAGTAGAAGCTGCAGCTTGAAGGACACAACAAAAGGGACAAGTAATCCATCAGAATACAACCAACCATCAGAGACTGAGGTTCAGTGGAAAACTAACTGAGGATGAAGTGCTCAGAACTCACTGGTCCAGAAACTTGACCCATACTATACACAGTCACTGCAGCAAAGTCGTCTGAAGGCCACTTTTCAACACTGGTGGAAGAAGCATTCAGATTCTTTACTTGAGTAAAAGTTATAGAGAAACACTAAATATATAGTCAAACACAAGAGCATTAGAAAAATCAAAGGTCAAAATGAGTCAAGAATAAGTTCACTGCAGTGAGATAACTAATAACAGAACTACTTTAAAGCTGACACTGAAAAGAAGTATGTGTTATTGGAGATATTGACAATACAGATATGAACTATAAGGTGATTGAAAGACACAAGTAACAGAGGCAGAGTATTGAAGCCAAATATAAATACAGATTTAAAGATAAATAACTGAAGCTGTACAAAGTTGTGCAGTAGAGTTTAAAATTATAGTACAGCAGATGTAAGTGTATTTTAAAAAGTGAAAACAGTGCAAGAGTAAAACTTTAAATACAAGACTAGAGATATAAAAAATATAAAATCAAATAGAGATAAACATAGGCAGTAATGGTGACACTCTGGCAGCATGGTTAACGTGGTTAATCACTCTCATTTCACCATATCCGAGAAGAGTTGTACAGTGGAATGGGAGATGAAAGACCTCCTCAGTCTGTCTGTTGAGCAGGACTGAGACAGCAGTCTGCCACTGAATCTAGTCCTCTGCCCGGTCAGTGTGCTGTGCAGGGGGTGGTGTGCATTGTCCATAATGTCCAGCAGCTTGTTTAGGGTCAGCAAAATGTATTTTAAGTAATAAAGTAAAAGTACCGGTTTGGTCCTTGTGACTGGTTTATTAATATATACAATGTGTACTGTTGTAGCTGCGGGAGGTTTAAACTACACTGTGATATTCAGGGACAGCAGATAAATCTTAGGGGACATGAGATGATTAATGGCAGATCATTTGTGATTTATTGCAGGTGTTTGTACAGTAACTTTATCCATGTTAGATACGACTTTCTATGTATGAACCCTGTACGTCTGCCCACCAAATAATACTGTGTGTTAATGTGTGTGTGTGTGTGTGTGTGTGTGTGTGTGTGTGTGTGCCAGGGTTTAGGTATCTTCTGAATGTCCAGCTGATGCGGACATGAATGTAAAGAATGAGACACAGTTTATGTTTTGGTGTGTGTGGGTGTGTGTGTGCATGTTTGTGTGTCAGACACAAGGACAACAAAGATAGTGTTGAATGGGACAATTTTAGGGGGAATTTAATAACTATCCTGCCCACAGCAGCTGTAGCTATGGTTTTAAGGGACATGGGGAATATGCTGTGTCAGTTCTCCTAGTACATAATATATTTCATACTATATTACATCCTCACTAAAAGTTTTTTTTAGAGATGTACCAGTGTTCAGAGAAAGTTTGTGAGTTCCTGTGTGTGTGTGTGTGTGTGTGTGTGTGTGTGTGTGTGTGTGTGTGTGTGTGTGTGTGCAAACAGACACATGGCTCCTACAGGAATAACCATGAGGTCCAGAGGCTCTGGTTTCACTGTTCTGGTGAGCCGCATCTATAAATACCAGCCTCCCCCTGTAGTGGCCACTCAGCCAATCATAAAGTAGCTGTTGGCTACACGGCCAATTGCAGTCTTCTCACTCACCTCATCTGCAAATTACCCAGCAGCCACAGGGGCGGTACGGCGAGGCCCTCTTGGCATGGCTGCATGAAACGGAGAGTGACAGAAAGAGAGTTGCGAGACTCACATCGGCAAGTGACATTCCTTGCATGAGTGCAAGGTAGAGCAGAGTGTTCGTTTACATTTTTACATGTTTATTTGTATTTGTTGAACACGTATGAGACATGACACCACCAAGCTGTCATTTTATGGAGAGTTCCACCCACTGCATACTTTCTGTTGAGCATCAACAAACAAAGTTGTCTGCTCAGGGTTCAGTTCAATTTTCTATCAGACATTACTTGAACACACACCAACTCATTTTCCCGTTGGTACTGATTTGTTTTTTTCCGTTAACCACAGGGCCAACCCTTGTCATCTCAATCATCAGCCCCTAGTGCTGCTGTCGGCTGCTCCAGAGGCCAACAACAACAATAGTGAAACCCATTCAAGCGTAGCCTCTTTTAGTTTGGCTTCTCGTCCTGTCAGGTTTTTTTTATAATGGGCTTTTGCAGCTAACGTTTTTATATGTGCAAGCAGGAAAAGCACTAGGGTCAATAATAGCTTTAGTAATGGCTACTTTCCATTCAGGTCTGCAATTTTTACTGTCTTTTATTATGCATACTGGCTCATCGTCAGGTCAACAGAGTCATTATGAATGTGAACAGATCCACGAGTGCTTCTCCTCATACGAGTTAAAATATCAATTTTGAAAAGAGATGCTGCTGAATTAATGCGATGATTAGAGGTCGTTATGGCCTTTCTGGTCAGCCAAATGCTAATGGACATTAACCCTGAAACTCATAATCCTGATAATTCTTTGGGCCTGCAACCAGTGATGTTATTATTATTGATTTTTTAAAAGTCAGAATATAAAATATCACATATGTTACACAAATATTTAGTTCCAGATGAAAAAGGGATGACATTGTTGCTGATTCATTTTCATTTTCTGTTGATTGATTTATCGGTCAGCTCAAATCATTTTTTCTTTTGATGAGTCATGTCACTCAGATGAATATGACTGTAAAACTGTGACTGTCTTCATGCAGCTGCTTGTTGGTTTCTTGAAGGTGACCAGGGCCACATCAATCATTAGAATACAGAGGAACCCACACACTGATGTGTTTATAGTGAACAAACCCCAGCAAAGGAAATGTGTCTGCTTCCCAGAGCACAAGGAGCTCTCTAATAGCACTCATGTGTTAACAAGCTTGAGAAGTACAAACCGGAGGAGCATGTGTGTAGCAGAGTGTCAGACCATGAACAGAGCAAGATGTGCGAATGCACGGTGCAGAATAATTATAATAGTAGAGCTTTGAACTTTGTAAAACACCCGCTCAGCTCCCTAATTTCCCTCAAGGACTTTTTGTTTGACTAAATCGGAGAGCAGACCTCTTGGTCATGTAACGCTGCCGTAGAAAAACCTCTCACCCTTCACTGACACACTGCTCCCTGCTGCAGCTGCACTGTGAGAGTCAGCTGCACGATACAGTTTCTGGCTGCAGGTTTTGATGAGAACATGTACGACATCGTATAGTCAGAGATATCAGTGATATCAGTGCTCCAGCTGTCATTCGATGTGTTAATGATGCCACCAGCTTCTGCTATCGATGCTTGGAGCAGAGCCTGTGTCTAAGCTGGACGGATATTTTCTGGCTTCATCAGGTCCACACGTGTTGGACACACACACACTCTCACACACACACACACACTCACACACACTCACACACATTCACTGCAGACAGTAATAAATGATCCTCTACAGAGTTTAGATGGCTGTCAGTGCCATGTGATCTAGATAAAAGCAATTTTAAGCTGACACGCCATGTCAGCAATCTTTAAGTGACCCACTATGAGCATGAATGCACACACTCACACACCTCATATCGTGGCACCCAGCTATGTCTGACAGTGTTTCTCTGGGGTGCTTTTTACTATGCTGATACGTGTCATGTTGTGCAACATTTTATCCAGATTCTCTGTCAGTACAAAGTAAAATGCAAACTCAGCAACTTTCAAATGACATTAAGGTGTGAATATTTCACAGAAGGTTAAAATGTCTCTGACCTTTAACACAGAATAGACATGCACCCAACTTTGATTCATTACCTCCATATATGTCATTGATTATAAGTGCAGAATGTTGTTAAGTAGTTTATTTGGATCTTACCTGTTCACTCTTATTAAGGACTGGTGGACACCATAGGATTGGATTTTAGACCCAATTCACCTCTTCCAACATCGCAGGGGCATTGCCGATTAAAGGCCAGTCGGGGCCGATAATCTGCCCAAAAATACCTGAAGTGGGAGGGGTTCACAAAATAATCTCAATGCTTCAGATTGTGTCGGAGCTTCCCCCAACTCGTCTCTGACAGAATACTGAGCAAACACGCAATAGCCAATGAGAATGTTGTGTACTTGTATAATTGCAGACTAAAAACAACAACACATCTCCAACTCATCTCCAACTCATCTCCAACACCCGCTGCAAAAGCTTATCCCGCCCTTCTCAGACATGAATTAATCCATTTTCTTTTTTGATTTTTTGCTGGAAAACAGAACTACTAGCTTACGGCGTCAATCCTCCGCCATGTTTGTTTTTCTTCTAAAGTCACGTTTGATCACAAGAACTTCTGTTTGATCTCAAGTCTCTGGAATCACTACTTTGAAATCGTTTCAGACAATCTTTCACTTTGTCTGTGGTTTCCCATGTTTTAAAAAATCGGTTAAGAGTTGAAAATCCTCCACTGTGGGCCAGGCCTAAGCAATGTAAAGGATGGAAGTTGAAGGTAAAAATTAAGATGAATATTGGTCACGAGTAGTCAGAAAGTTGGAATGCAAGTTGGAATCTGACAGAAAAGCTTTTGTTTTTATCGTCAGTACAACGCGCCACTTCTTCAATGGTTAAGAAAATAAGATCTGTCTGCAGTCCACCATATTTGTGAGAAATAAATGAGGCCAATCAAGGCCCCATTGGTCTTCATTCCAAATAAAAAAGCAGTATGACAGAGGCTTCTGAGAGATTTTTATAATGCCAGAACAAGCCTCGTTTTCTTTAAAAGGTCACACTCACAGTGCCCCATAAAAGCTAAGAAAAAGCTTCACAAGACCTCTGAGGATGTTTGTCCACACTAGATAAAAGGTAAAGAGTGGAAAGAGCTCCACTCCTGATCTCACTTCTTTTTCTGAGAAAAGTGCAGATCTTATTACAGCGTTATACGTAAAAAAAACAGCTTTGATCATTCATGCTCAAAGACATTTCTGGTAGACTTTAAAGCTGTTTTAAACACAGATTAAATGACTGTGTGATGTGAAACAGTGATAGTGCTGGTGGTGATGAACCCACAGTAAATTATCACACAACTCTGCAGTTCTCCTTAGTTCAACTTTTTAGCATCTTTCAGCTGGTTTCTTGGTTTTCTGGCCCATGATTTAACTTGGTTTTAGTTCACTATCACTGCTCCCATTGCATCATCAGCTACTCTCTGTTTGAAGATAACAGTGGAAAGCCTTTTGCCTCAGGAGTTGGTGGAGACCAAAAACAAAACTAAAAGGACGTGTACTGATAAGCAAATTTCCATTACATTGAAGCTCAGTGATGATTCAAGCCAGACCTCTCTACAATTATTCAGCTTAAACAACTAATAAATGCTGTGAAAGCAAAAAGCCCTGAATACGCACTTAGTTCAAGGAAGTAATTAAAATGTTAAATGGAAGTGATGTGATATCCACTGATGGGGCGGTGCAGAAGGCAGAGGCAGAACGTAGGGTCTTCGTTCTGCTGCAGAGATAACATGTTTTTGTTTGCAGCACATCGACACCGCTGTCGGCTCTTATCACCACAAACTCTCTTGATAGCTTTGTTGATGTGTTCTTCGTGTGTGGCTCAGTTTTTTCACCTGGAGATTGTTTGTTCTCTTTTTCTTTTCATTTTTGTGTCCGTCGTGTTAGAAGCGCCATCCACTCCTCTGGACTTATACTAGGAAGCCAGGTGGAGGTGTTTTCGTCCACACATACACCTCCTCCTGAGAAACTATGGAGGAGCTCTGGGGTTCAGTGCTTAAAGGGGACATAGCATGCAAATTCCACTTTGTTAGTGCTTCTACAGGTTAATGTGGGTATCTGGCATGTCTACCAACCCAAAAACTCTGGGAAAAAAACACTTGCGCGTTTTGTTATGGTTCCTCTAAGTCAGAAACGTCATGCTTGAGCGACTCGATTGAGCTTCCTGGGTTTTGTGTCGTAAAAAGGAACTGGAAGTCTCCCTACATGGTCTTGGCCCACCCCCCACCTCATCCCCCCACACTCGTTACGCCGGGTTTACACCGGAGGCAGCGAGGCTGCGAGGCAGCGCAGCGCCGTTCCCAAGCGCGCAGCCGCCTGGCTGTTCACACGGGACGAGCATTTCTCCGCTGGTCAGCCCGCGATTCACTCACATGTGGCATTTGTCTAGATCCTTGGGACTGGGAGGCTGCAGCAGTTGCTCGGGCGCGACCGCTCGCTCTCCCATGCGTGAGCTGGAATTTGTGTCAGCGCCACACAGCCAGCAGTGTGGAAGACTTCCGCAGTGTTCAGCACTACTGTAACACACAGAGCCCCCCCACTCGTTACGCCGGGTTAACACCGGACGCGGAAGCGCCGCTGCGAGGTAGCACAGCGCCGTTCTCAAGCGCGCAGCCGCCTGGCTGTTCACACGGGACGCGCATTTCTCCGCGCTGGTCAGCCCGCGATTCTGCTTTCTCCGCTTGTTGTTGTACCCGTTGAATGTCGGGTTCGGGGGTAAATGATGGTCTTCATAGCCCCCCACCTCTCTTCTCTCTGTCTGTCTGCTTGTGTGCTTGTAGTGGATGGGCAGAGGGGGACATTTAATTATGTGATTGGGAAAATTAAAACTCCAGGACAACAGAAGGGAATACAAAGTATGGGATGCATATTTGATAATTTATATCATATAAAATATGTAATTTATATCGTTTAAAATCATGGGGGAGAGGGGGAGGGGGAGCTGGCTCATTAGCATTTAAAGGAACAGGCACTCAAAACAGGTCGCTCTGTGGAGGGCTGTTTTATACAGGGTAAAAATGGTGCTGTTTTAAATGATCCTTGTGGTATTTTGACCAAAGTATGTTACAGACATTTCATTAAGACCCCAAGGAACCATATCAACTTGTGGTAAAATGGGCATGCTATGTCCCCTTTAAATAAAACTTTAAACTTGTTACTTGAATTTCCCAGTGAACGGCTTTTCTTCTCCTCAGCTGTTTTGCTCTTTTATTATCAGCTAACTCAGTTCCACGAAACCAAAGATGATTTCACCAAAGCCCTGACTAAGGCCTTACAACGTGGCTGTCTTTTCAATGTCTCCATTATGTGACATTTTGGATGTTTCATTCATTTTTTTTTTTGCTGTTCTTGTGTTTTCACAGCACCTACCTCTGTGTGGGCTTAATAGGTGAGAGGGTGGTGAATTGATAGATGTCTTATGTAACCTTTAGAAGAAAAGGTTGCTGCTGACTCAAAGAACATCCTCCCCTTTCCAGCAGCCTTCAGAGCCTTCAGAGCCTCGATGAATATTGTTTGACCTTACGCAAACATTTTCTTTTACTCCATATTTCACCATTTACAACAGATTTTTCTTACCTCTGCCATCAGACACACTGTTTACTTAATTTTACGATTAGTTGTTGTTTAACTGATTTTAACTGAGCTTAGCTGATATTTTTTCACATTACTTTATTTATCTCTGTGTTCATCTTTACAGTGTTTCTCTCTCTCCCTGTCCGTCTTCCAGGGGCGGGTGTTTTCTTCTTGTCCTGTTCAGAAGGAGAGCAGATCAGTTTCCTGTTTGACTGCATCGTCAGGGGTGTCACCCCCAGCAGGGCCCCGCACGGCCTCCGACCTTCTCTGCCAGGTGAACACACACACACACACACACACACACACACACACACACACACACACACACACACACACACACACACACACACACACACACACACACACACACACACACACACACATGCCTGCAGGCATACACAGAAATTGTTAGAATCTGTTGACCTTGCCAAAAATACATATACACAGAAGTAAATTATGACCATATCAGTTGTTGTGGACTGAAATGATCAGTCCCATTGGTGTGTGAGTTGGGGACTTCCATGATAAAGGTTTACTACCTGTTTAGTGTGCATGTTTAGCATTCGTATTAGGCGCCACGCTAACGGAAACAGCACATGCTTAAAGCCCCAAGAGTCACCGTGTGGATCAAGGGGTCGAGCCTTTGTGTGTGACCCTTGCGCTATTGTAACATACTGCTAATTTCACAGGCATTTCTGAGACCACAAATATGGAGACAGATGGTTTGGTGACAGTTGGAAAGAGGAAAGTTGCGCAGGGCACATACCAAGGATCTGACAACTCTATGATGCCTTCCAATAGACACAGACACAAGCACACTGGGAATGTGCGTAAACTGTATACATTCATATTCCTCAGGATCTGTTTTTAGTTTACTGTATGTGCTTAAAATGGTAAGATATGAACATTAAAGGTCAGCTTTTAGAAAAACCTACAACTTCAGAGTCAGTTATCTTATAAAGCTTTTATCGTATCGACCCAGTTTCCACATTCATTTCCATCAAACTGATTGGTCTGGACTTTCCTGTCAGGTCCCTGCAGTATTATTTATGTCCTGGGAGTTGTCCGCTGCTCTTCTGTAATGCAGAAGGTCAAAATCATCTCCAACACTTCTTCTTCAACTCACTGATGTCTCGCTCTCTTTCCCTAAACACTGGGTGGGTGCAGTCGTGGAACAAGACTAGATTTCCTTAAGATTTAGTGTAACTTAAAGGTGCCCCATGGGGCTTTTTTGGAAATGAAGAAAAGTTTTGTTTACATTCCCTTTTACTCTCTAAAACACATTGTGTATGTATCATGTGCATCTGAGAACAAAACTGGGACCCACTCATTAGTAAACAGCTCCTTAGAGCTTCTAGAGGTCACAACTACGGAGCTTCTTGCAAACACATAAACTCTGTTTTCAGTCTGTATCTTGTAAAGATGCATCTTTGTAAAACATCTGCAAAGCAGAATGTTTGAACATTTTGACACCTGCTTTGTTTACATCCCTTTGTTGTGCTAGTTCCCTTTTTCTCTAAAAGGTTTGTTTTGGCAGTTTTTTCTCACTCCAGTCGAAGGACAGAGGATGTTACACCTTGTTGAGGGTTGGGGTTGAGATTTGTGAAAATGGACTGTACCTTTCAAACTGGGTTCTGGGGTCCGCCTGGAACCCTTCAAGGACCTTTGGGGGTCCCCATGTCCCAGTTTAAAAACACCTGGTTCCCCACAAAGGATATTAATGTGATTATTTTGGTTGTGAATCTGATACACTCCCTGTCTGGGAAAATCTGTTCAAATAGGAGTCAGTGGTCTAATTAGTGTCAGTTAAGGGGTCCTTTAAGTTCAAAAGTTTGAGAACCACTGGACTAACAAATAACGCATCCAGGTTGAAAATGAAAACTTCAGCTCCTCTGCCACATTTCTTCTACTGTCAGCCGTCCTGCGTCACTCGGCTCTGGGGCCCACTGCCCCCGCCGACATTCGCTGCTGCGAAGCAGCTATAATTAGTGTGGACTAGCAACGTTAGCAAATGTTAGCTGACACCTCACATAGCATAGTGAAGAAACTCGGCATCTGCATGCTAGCATTAGCTGCTGCGATCCAGAGGCAGAAATCCAAGAGGGTAGATTGTTGACACCTATACACACAAACACCCTGACCTACTGCGATGTGCTCACATAGCAAATGCACACCATGGAAGCTATGCCTCCCCCCTCACACTCAGCCGCCTCTAAACTATATAGCACAGCTTTAAGTGTGTAATTGGCTGGATTTTACACTAAATTGATTTTCCAACAGACAGTTGAGAGCTTGCAACCTCCTTTGGGAGATGTTTAATTTACAAGCTGGTGTAACAGTTGATGACACATTCACACACGAGGCAGACGACTTAAAGAAGCTCCTATAACTTCTGATGTTTACATTTGTACTTACACACTACAAACTGTTTCCAGGCCTGGTGCCGTGACATGGGTTTTAGGTATAGACATTATACTACATTTTCATTCTTTTCTTTTTTTAGGGGGGGGGTCTTGAGATTTCAAGAATATATTTTTCAAGAATACAGTTATAATTTAAGGGTATATGTCATATTAATCTGTGTTATATTCAAAGAGGTTTCATAGTTTCTTAAGAAACAATGTGATTGGTTCATGATTTGGATCCAGGAGTGGAACTGGATTCTCCTTGCTGCTGATTCCTTATAAAAAAAAATTCTTGATCTCTTAATTTGAGGAATTTTTCATTAAATTCGAACTTTTGCCTTTAAAAATATGACTTTTTTCTCATTAAATTACAACTTTGTTCTCGTAATATTACAATTTCTCCAAATCTCTTAATCTTAAGGATTTTCTCTCTTCAATTTGGCTCTATTAATCTGTTGTAAATCATCACCATAACTTCAGTGGATATTTTATTTATTAAGTGCTTAATATTGTTATGCTACATATTTTATTATATTTAGTTAATAGTTTAGTTGGTTTGCTAGTGTGGTTAATGGAAGTTCTGCAGTTCTGCAATTAACTATATACTTTTGATCCATTCTTTGATGATATACATCAGCTTATATTATACAGATTTGACTACTTCATACACACAGCTCATCAGATGCATTAGATAACCTCTAGATAAACATTGCCTTATATCTAATAGGGCTTTTAGTATTTGCCTAATGGTTATTATAGTAAAGGTTTTTGTGTTCAATAGGGAAACACTTGCCATTATAATCATCCTCAGCATAGACAGAATGTATTAAGCCCATGCCCAGGGTAAAATGTGAAATGAAAGTCAGTCACTTAACACTGGAGCTTTAGTATTAAGCGTACTTCATGTGAAATGGTAAGAGGTAAATGTTTTTTTTAATGTAGCACCGTGAAAAGTAGAGAATAGAGTTTAATAATGACAAAGATAACGATTCCGAAGGATTTAGGTAAAACAATTTTGCGGTGAACTTGTGTTGTAATGCCCCTGAGACTTTGACGCTCTTATAACAGCGTTGTGCTCTTTGTGTGTCTGTGCGTGTGCTGTGTGTCGCATGTGTGCTCAGCAGACCTGAGTGCAGACCCAGGTTCAGCAGAGGAACGTATCAGCCAGGAGACGTCAAACCTGGAGAAAAGACTCAGCATGTTGTCTCAGTGCAGCCTGGCCAGCAGCAGCACAGGTACGTTACTCTCTGAGCTTCACCTCACAGTATATGTGACTGACCAACATGTTACACTGTATGAACTCTCTCATATATCTGGGCCACATCTCTGGGCCCTCAGATGTTGATGCACTTTGCAATAAATCATTAATTTAGTATTCTGTTCACACAAAGCCTTAATCACTGGTTTGTGTGATCATTATGTGAGTATATAAGACAGACGTGTGAAGTCAGAGGCCAGTTGACTACCTCTGGCGCCCAGAGAGTTTGGAAAATACATAACTTTATGTCTTCACTGCATCTAAACACCTGAAGATGACCTGAACTGTAGAAAAGGAAAACAGTCAATTAAAAAGTAATTTGACAGTGTCGTAAATCTTTAACTAAATTAATAACATGATTTATATAATAATAATAGTATATTATTGAATTTTTACAGCTGTTTAGCATTCTGGTTAGTTTTATTCAATGTGTGTGTCTCATAAAATAATCCTCACCTCCCTAGTATCCAATAAGTTTCTCGTACTCTTCAGCCTCAACATACAGCTGCAGCACATCTGTTGCCGGGGACGACCACAGCAGCATCTCCAGCTCCTCCTCCAGCCAATCAGACACGAGCTACGGGAGCAGAATTTCATTTTGGGCGGAGCCGTTAGCGAGACTGCACCTGTCCAGCGAGACCGTGTCTAGCTCCTCCACCCTGAAAGCTCTGGCCAGTGCAGATGATCGGCTTTACGCTGCTGTGATGGGAGGCTCTGGTCCTCGTCCCTCCTCCGCCCAGCTCCATCCTCGTGGTCTCCATGACAGCGGGCGGCAGAGCTCATTGGACAGTGGCATTGGGATAGCGACGGGCAGTCAGTCGTCTTACTCAGGGAGCTGCTCCTCGTGTACGGGGAGTCTGGACGCGGCCAGTCAAGGAGGAGGGGAGGAGATTGACTCTGTGGCTAGCCAACCTGCTCCTTCTTCACCTCCTTCTGCTCCTCCCCCCTCTTCTCCACCTCCACCTCCTTCTTCACCTTTTCAGTCCACACTCACCCCCGACCACAGCGCTGCTAACTGCCCCTGCTCCTCCTGCTCTTTCCCCTCCAGGTCTAGCTCACGTGCATCTAGTAGGCACGGTGAGGAGTACCAGATCCCCGGCCTGCTCAGACAGCGGTACGACACCCCCAGGAGTCTCCTCCACACCCTGCACCTGAGGGAAACCCCAGCCCAGGGAGCCCCACCTGAGCTGGGCAGGGACAGCAGGAGCAGTGGAGATAGAGGGGGAAGTCAGGGGCTGAGTGGCAGCACCATCTCAGGACCGAGCTCGAGGCCTCAGAGTCAGGCCGCGCTGCAGCACTCACACTCCTGGGGCAGTGAGAGGGCGCCCTCTGTGGACAGTGCGGGGAGGTCCACACACAGACCCCTGTTCGCACTCGGAGGCCTGCTTTGTGAGGAAACACAGGTAATGCCATGTCACACTATTTCAGTTCATCAATAAATCACGCAAACAGTCGACCGGCCATAATAATAACATATAATAATAATAAGTTGTATTTATACAGCACATAGGGTAGGAACTACAAGTTCACAAGTTCAGACCACAAGCTTAGTAAAACCTCATTTATAAAATATGGGTTTAAGGGGATCAGTATGGTGGTAAGCAGTGTCACCTCACTGCAAGAAAGTTCCTGGTTCGAATCCGAGGAGTTGGCATGTTCTCCCTGTGTCTGCCCGCGGCTTCCGCCCACAGTCCAAAGACATGCAGATTGGGGTTAGGAGACTCTAATTTGTCCTACCTAATCCGAGGATGAGGACCATAGGTTGCATCCGCGCATGTGTGGTGTCAAAGGAGCAACGATGTGCTTGGGTGTGAGTCCAGATCAGGCCTTAAATGTTATTAAGAGTATCTTAAAATCAGCTCTTAAATTTACAGTGAGCCAGTGAAGTGATTCTAAAATCTGGGTAATGTGCCCGCTCTTTGTTGTTAAGCAGCAGCTAAGTAGAGCAGCACATCAGAGAGAGCATCACCACATATATAGTTTCTTCTGAGTCCTCTATTAATCTGATACGCCTGTTTTTACACAGCCCCAATTAATAGGACCAGAGAAAACAAGCGTTTATATTTCTAGCATCTAATCGCCCCGAGGAGATTTGGTTAATTACATTGTGATTAAGTAAAAAACACATTTTCCTCTGTATTTATGATTTATGAAATAGATCATGTAATTGAAGCTCGGCGCTGAAGAGAAATCCTCTGACTTCACATTTCCATGCTAAAATTTGCATCAATGAAACAAAGTGCTTGCAAATCATCACACTAATCACTTCTTGCTACTCTTGGGTGGTTTTCCACTGATGCTAATCTCTCTTTAATGTGTCTGCTTGCATTTATTAAGCCCACTGTGGTATATTATTTATTATTGTGCTAAGAAAGAGAAACTCGTGTATATGTCCCTTGTGCTAATTCTCCAGGATGAACTCCTCAGTAGATTTGGGGATTGGATCTTGTGGAAGAGGAAACAGACAGAGTTAGAACAAGTGATGTCGCTGAACTTACAGAGTTGTCTCCTGCTGTCAAAGACATTTTACTGCATTAGAGTCAATGGGCCTCAGTGAGACTCAGCTGCATGTTCTATAATCTGTGAGTAAGACCTCTGTCTTTTACATTTTTACAATAAATTCTTTTTTAGTTTTTTTGTTAGTTAGTTAGCGGGATTATGCAAAAACGACTTAACTGAGAAATTCTGTAGCAGGGCGGGGCGTGACAAAATAATCTTATTTTAATCCTCTTTGTCCCTTTAGGGAAAAAAACAGACCATCTCCCTGCATTGGCCTCTCTAAATGTCAGACCCATCTCTTTCAGCTTGGCCATCACAGATTGCCGCCATTGTTGTTTCAGGCCGACCATGTGTTTTTCAGGTTGCTCACTGATTACCTGTGATGTGTCGAACATGTTGTGGACATTACACGTTCCAAGTCAAATCTTAGCTTTGGGCATTAGCAGACTTCCTGCTGGTGGCTTTTATCCAAGGTGGTCATGCTGTCAGTTGGTTTAAACCTCACAGGGGTCAATGTGACACACAAGCCTCCCAACCATGACAAGGTACCCACACATACGGGAAGATGACCCAAGGAGGAACCCATCAAACTTTAGTGCGGATCCAGGAATTATTTTCTTTAACTTTACGATGTGGGGTGTTTTCAACATTCCCATTGATATTTCAGCCACATAGGGGATTGCTACTTATAAGTGTGTGAACTTTGGTGCAGATCCAAATAAAAATCAGGATCTAGTGAATTTAAATGTGGTTTCATAAGGAGACTGTTGGGCCTTGGGGGAGGTATGCATTCTAGTTCGTAAAATGTTCTTAGAGAGACCTTCATCAGGGAACATGTTTGACTAAAGGGAATCTCAAAGTCTATAGCGACATCAAATAGAAGAGTCTCTCATGCATCACATCGGAAATATAGCTCAATATTGTAGTCCCTATGTTCCACATACAAAGGAAGCTTCACGGAAAATAATGATGTATAGTTAAACAGAGGATTAATCAAAACTGAAAGCAGTTGAGAATTAAAAAAAATTATAAAAACTATCCATACATACATACTGTACAAAATTGGGACAAAATATAAGATATACCTTCTAACACAACAGCAAGTGTTATTTTAGTGTTTTCAATGTGTTTTTTGTTGATAACTTTACAAATGTAGCTCTACTTTAATGTTAGTTTCTGAGGCCATAGCTTTTTTCTCTGTCAGTCAGTCCCTGTGAGGATCTACTTTTTGATAGACTTTTCTTCTATTCGGTCTATGAAGTCGCTTTAACTTTTGGCCTCGCTGAGTTATATAATTTTGCTGTGTTTGCTACTGATGCACCAGCAGCTCAAAAAGCACTTATCTGGCCTCTTCACATACACACTGCTACTTGCTATTGAGTCTAAAGACTCACTTGGGTCCTGCCTTTGTAATTGTGATTTACAGCAGTCGTTGCCTTAAAGGCTCGTGCTGCAGTTAAAAAAAGTGTAAAATGCTGAGCAGGCTCCACAGGAGCGGAAAAACAAGCAAATACAACAATTTCTCTGTACAAATCAATGTTCTGTGATTCAAACTGAGGGTCATCAGCAACACAAATCATGACAAATGATCCCTGCTACTTAAAGGGATAGTTCACCTAAAGATGAAAATTCACTTGATCTATTTACCACTATGCTGATGGAGGGGTGGGTGAAGTTTTCGAGTCCACAAAACACCTCTGGAGTCGGCTGCAAACTTTGTAGCAGCCGAATCCGATACAATTGAAGTAATTGATGACCGAGACTCCAGACATAATAAAACAACACAAGGCAACCCTCTTTTTACAGTGTTTCTCCAACACATTTTCAGAGTCTCAAATTTGCCACTGTTCGCCCAGTGCATCAGTTTGTTTTCCAGGTTTGAAAACTGGTGCATGTTGAAGTAAAAAGTATGAAATTTTAAAAGTTGAGTTTTGACTGGGGAAACTTCATTTCGAAACTTTGCAGACGTACACCTGCTCTACTCTTATTTTAAATATTTGCACACTTATATGCAAGCTTGCATATCGCAAGACTTTTGGCTTGTGTCTGAAAAGAAGACGAAAAGAGAAAAAGAGTCCAAAGTCTACTTCAAAGCCCAGACAACTGTGCGTTCTGTACACGTCCGTCATTGGTGGGTTAGGGTTAGGGTTAATAACCGGGTATACAACATGTGATTGGACTGTCCTCCAGCAGAGAGCAAATAATAGGCCAGGAGCGAATGTCCCGGCCTCCAGGGTCCCGACTTAAGTTCCCTCTCACATTGAGGGAGAGCCACTTTGCCCCAGAACCACTCATACAGGAGAACAATAGTTGTGATAAACAGAGGTGTGGTTTTCAATTTAAAAACCTGTCTGGAGTCGGTGTTTTCCCTCAGATACTTTGGTCTGAAACCTCAGAAGATCTCAGAGGAGATTTCACAGCATTGTGTTTAATTAATTTTCTGATGGGTTGTGCAAAGTGTTTTCCCCCCATGTAGCAAGCAAGAAATAATCAGAGCAGGAGAAGAAGCAACGTGTCTTGTGATTTCTGACAGCTTGTGTGGGAGTGTGTGTCTGCCTGTGTGTGTGTGTGTGTGTGTTTGTGTGTAAGTTGGCGAGATAGAAAGAGCAAAAGGGGAGCGAGAAAGTTAATGAATAGTGATGAAACCGACAGAAACCCTCAGAAAGCAGAGTCCTGTTGTACGAAACACAAATTAGTTTCTTTATTCATCAGTCCTCGGTGTCAGCAGTTCAATAGAACTGCACACCCTGCACGTTGGGAAATGAGACGACGCCTGGTTCCTCGAGTCGCACTGAAACAGACTGTATGACAGATAATATTCCTGAAGCGGCAGCCGGCCGCGTTATTAACCGCTGTGTGCTGGAGACAGTGGCAAATTGGGACACACTGTCGGAGAGATTTTTCACGTTTGAGGCAGCCAGCCCTTTGTCTCCAGTCTGCCACCTCTTCAGATGTCATCCCGGCCTCTCGGCTGTACATCACCCTCTCCTCTTCACCTCATGCCCTTGCCATCCCTTCCTTCCTGCCCCTCATCAATCCCTCTATAATCAGCCTCTCTGCCCACAGCGGCACAGACTTCCTCCCCCTCTCCCTTTAACATTTCTCACCAGTACAGAAACCTGCTCTTTTCCTGTTGACTGCTGCAGTGGAAAACAATCAGTCCTTCCTTGACGATAACCTCTCTTGTCTCCCAACTACAGTGCAGTGCAGACAACTACATTACACCGGAGCAGTGGCGCTCAGTGAGGAATAGATGCTTGACCCAGGTGAGATTTTATCTGCCTGTCTTGGCTCGAGCCATAAAAAAGAACATTAGTCGTCCTCTTACAAATGAAAAGTTGACCTCATAAAAAACACATAAAAAAAAGAAAGGAATAAGCTGTACAAGTTTCAAACAAATTATAGAGAGGATAAAAGATAAAATCTTACTTTGTTGTCATCTATTTTCAAGGCTGCCAACCCACCACCATCAGTCGTCTCACCTGCAGATACACAAGGTGGGTTTGTGCTTGAATATTTCACCTTTCTACTCCACTATGTTTCACTAGAAAGAAGATACCTTCTACTCCACTATATTTATTTGACAGTTTTGTTACTTTAACATGAATGTTTTATATACGGTATAAAATACGACCAATTGTTGTAAATTAAACTGTCCGACAGTATAATATAGTTAAAATGATCTGTCCTGTCTTCATGTTTAAGTAATTATAATAATGGGCTGGAAGATCCACTGGTTTATAACACATATAAAACAAGGTTATATAAAACAATTCTGATTCTGATGATGGTTCAAGATGAAAGTTTGGGACTTGAGCAAATCCTGTCATTTACAAACATGTTTGTTGAGAATATTTACTTTCTCGTTAACTTAAATGGGAATAAATTAATGAATTGTACTCATTCCAGTAGATCATCTCCTTCAGCAGCTATGATTTGGTGGCGGATAATAAAATCTTATGGGGCAACTCTGACAGTCCAATAAACGACCTTGTAAAGGGATTTTTTGATGTATTGTTATGCTGGGCCTTTACTAAGAGTCTGTGGCAACATTACATTTCTTGCTCAACGCCAAGTCTCACTCTCAAGTCTCGTGAGACTTTGGTTGTTGTAGGAAGATAAAGGTGTAAACATGAGAGAGAGAGAGAGAGAGAGAGGAGTTGGGATTTTACAGAGAGATACTATTAAGGTGGAATCGTTTTTCTGATGTGGACAATGTTGATAAATGATTGGACTGTGATGGCCGTCCCTACAAGTTTGTGCCGGTGTATACAAACAAAGAGCTCCTATAACTGGAGAAATAATATAAGAGCAAAAGAGAAGAGAGAGAGAGAGAGGCAACAAGTTGAGGACGACGAGCTGCTATACGATTACGAATGTATATAGTTGGTGTTCCTGTGGTTGCTGTAACCCTACACCCAAGAATAATTTGACCCTTTTATTGGTGAAAATAGCCCTTTAAGTTGACATTTCGTGGGCTGTTGCAGTTGCCACATTAGATTACATTGTAGCCACTGCTGCTGTGTTGCAGATGCTGTCAAACGCGATCTACAGGACACTTACACACCCTCATTGACAAACCCAGCTTGAAAAATACAGAAATTCCCTTAAAATCCCCCCTATGAGACAGACACCCTCAAGTAAAACTTCTCAGGTGGGAATATCTTAATTAAAATGAACATCCTAGCAATTTACAGATTCTTTAAATCAAAGATGAATGCTTGATAGATAAATGGACAACACTATCAGGTAGGAAAATGTCCCTTATTAAATGGTATCGGTAAGTGAACAATATATTACATAGCATGTGTTTCCTGTTAGGTTAAAGAACATGTGTCAAACTGCAGAAACATATGAAATAAGTTTCTTCTTCTCTGCCGACCAGAAGAGGGCTCCCTCAGGTACGCCCACCTCGACATCGCTGCCATGGGAACGGCTCAGAGAGTGGGGGCGGAGCATGACCAGGGCAAGGAGGACACACTGACTCAGCAGGAGAACTGGCGGCGAGGCCACCGCACTGAGTGCAATGACTGAGTTGATGACAAAAAAACATTTTCATTACTGATTCTCTCCATCTCTCTGAATAAGCTTCATGCTCAAATGCAGCTGATCATCACACTTAAAAAACACACACACACAAACACATACACACAGTTGTACCAGTGTACAGTTATATTCCCGCAAACAATCCATTCCAATATAAAGAAGTAAATAGGACATGTCTGGATAGTTTTTTATGCAGCTGCCACATGGATGTCTTGTGTTTATATGCTGTAATTTCTCTATACTTATAATTTGAATTTGTTACCTTTTTAACCTAGAACTTGTTTGTTGGCTGCATGGCACTTAAGCACACTGTGGCAACTGTTGACAGAGGAACTTTTTTCTATGCACCTCCTTTAAGATTCTCTCAGGATAACTGCCGATCCGTATACGATGAACTAATACATGACACCACAAACGACTGTTTACCACAGATATTACAGAAGTGAGACGCTGGTGTCATTTGTTGTAAATTCTTATTCTGAATAGTTCTCATTGTTTGGGTGTGGCTGTATTTGTTGTGTCCTCTCTCACGGAGGGTTAGAAACTGCCATTGCTTGATTTCATACTATTTATCACCGGTTTGGATCACGCAACGAGATCAAGCCCTTCTTCCCATCGCACTGACACCTGCAATCAGCGGCTCAGAGTCCCAGCTAGCTCGGCAATCATTCCACATAAGAGCTTAAAAGCATTCGATTGAAATAAGCAGCTTTGAGTTATATCTCGGGTGCAAATTGCATTAATCCAGGCCCATGTGGCCCAAGCAGGACATGACTGAGTAATCAGCCAGCCAGTAACATTATTCATCCCTGTAATCAATGTCTCTGCTTCTGGTCCATAAGAGGGCAAGAATTGATGAATGGAAAAGTGCAGTGTGTGTGTGCGCTCCAATTTCTCACCTCCCTCTTGATATCATCAGGACAAATAGTCCAATATTTGAGGGTAATTCATATTTATGGTGGCAGTTCCTCACCAGTGTCTCTGAGTAGGAGGTGAGGAGAAAGAACACGGGGGAAAGAGGCATTTTTTTTGTTTTATTTCAAACCACAGTCTGTCAATGTCATTACAAGAAGAACTTTTTGTAAATAGTAGCTGCTTTTATTTAGACTATATGAATGATATTGAACTATATTTTTTAAAACATTATTGTTTGTATGTTGTTGGCACCTGTATCTTACTGAACATTAAAGATTGCTGTTACATTTTCAGGTTTCAATGTTTCTTACCCGAATTTGCAAAGCATCCTTCATTTGATATCGATCGGACAATAACAGCATTGTCCCAATATTTCAGCAGACTGAAGCATGAGTCACTAAAGTAGTAACAGTTTATGTGATGGAGCAGTTATTACTTGCAGAGCTGAGGACAGGGAGGTGTAAATAAATTGTCTGGGCATCGATGTGCCAATATGTCTTCTGATGCAGGTGGTTGGCCGCCCCCCAGCACCTGAACCATCTTCGATACATCATCTGGTTAAGCCTGATTCAACTGCTGCTGTCTGGCCCTTAACAACAACCACCCACACTGCATTTGGCTTTGTTGGAGTGAAGCTACATCTTCAGTTTTTGTACTACAAGCTCACATTTCTTCCAAACCAGCCTGTCATTCGCTGCAGAGTACCAGACTGGTCCGTAACTTAATTTTTAATTCATGTATACCCCGTCTGAAAACCTGACCTGGTGGTTCTCACAATAAGTCCAGCTGATTAACAAGAAATCTCTCATATGCACAGTATGTACAAACAAATTCATTCATGCAGACATTTGTGAAATCAACAACTAAGAACACTAGAAAAGTAGAAAACCTTCAATGTAAAAACAGATTCTTTGTACAGTGGATGAAAGGGAATGTTGGGAATGTGGCATTACGTTGTGTGTGGTTACAGAGGAGATTATTTAAGTTCAGTCAACCTTCACCGACGTAATGACCGTGATCTGAGCCGCTCAGAGCTCATTGTGCTCGAGTCCCTGACGAGAGATCTTGTTGGACAAATCCTGCATGTGTTTCTTCATCTGAAAGCAAGACAAAGAATGTACAGTCAGTGGCAAAGTGGCTTATGTCAATACAAGTAACCACTACCACACACAAATTTAAATACAGACACACTCCTGTTAATCTGTTGTTCAGCATCAAATATGCTCTATTTGTGCAAAATATACTTTCTAAAAATCCCTGTTCTCTGAATTGATACTAACTAGCTGAGTGCCCATTCTCAACCTACTTGTATGGAATGGCCTGTTTGCTTAGACTGTGTTAATGCTGGTTGTAGCTTTCTTTCTGAAATTGTAAAAGTGACCTGCAGTAATTCAGCCGCGGCAATTCAAAACCGACAGAAGCCGCTGCTGCTGCTGCACAAAGATCTGTTCACCTGTGTATTCAAAGTCCAGTGAAGCTCAGGAAGCTCACTTCTCAGAACCCAGTTGCCATTGACGTGAACGCACTGTTGTCATGTTTGACAAGATCCCTTACATTGATGAGTCCCAGCCACTGCTACAGAGCGCTGGTCGCCTGTTAATTCAAAGTTTATTAATATTCAACGTACCATGTGTCTAAATAGTTGCAAATTTGACACTGCACTTCCTTGGGCCCTTAAAATTACATGTGCTCAGAGTGAAGAAGACAAGGTGAGCGGTCCTCGAGATATGTGAGCCACGCACAGACAGACAGATTACTGGAATTAGTAGAGATATTCTTAGCTGGAGTTGCAGCTTGTTAGTTAAACCACTTGTTTTACTGTAATATTTTCCTCCAGACTGAGACTTTGTAGTATTACTGGTATATACTACTACAGTAAATATAGTAAATCCATACAAACACCTCTTGGAAGGTCTTGACATAAAGATGACCGACAGAACTAATATTTATTTAGCATTAACCTCTGGTCACATGAAAAAAACATCAGGATTTATCAATCACAACTTTCCCACAGAATACGTCATTGTACTATAGTAAATCTATCTGGTTTCACCACTGCTGTCGACCAAGTGTAAACATTAATGTACAGTATTTATAACAGGATTTTTCTTTGTGTGATGTTTGAGCAAAGCGTTTCTTTTTGGAGCTTTTCATCATTATCCAACGACCTATTGTTTATTAACACATACTGTTGTGTTGCAACTCTAGAATACGAGTCCTACCGTTCTACAACCGGAACAATAAGAAGTCTTGTAAACCTTTGTCCTCCACTAAAGTGCAGTTTTCTCCTCTTGAATCTTCCCATTATGAGTTTAGCTGTGTGGTGTTTGGAGGAAGTAAGAGTGTGGAGTAAAAGCTGACACTTTTACCTTGTAGCCCATCTCCCTGGTCTTCTCAGAGAGTGTGTTGTACTTGTCCTGGTTCCTCTTGATGTGCTCCTTGTCTCCCAAAGCCTCCACGTGTTGCAGCTTCTGGTGGGACAGCTCCAGCTGCTCCTGGTAATGGCTGTGCTTCTCCACCTTGGTCTCGAAGTGACGCAGCTCCTCCTAAATGACCAGGAAAAGGAGGGCAGCGAACACACAGGGGTGCAAGTTCAGTTCACCTTCAATTACATCCACAGCAGCACAGGGGATCTGATATGCATCTTAAGTAGTAACTAGATAGAATATTTCACACAGAAAATACGATCCGCATGCTTCCCTGAGATTCGCCTGAACTTGGGAGCTAGATGTCTTTAAAAAATTGAAATTTAAATTGAGTTGTTCAGCACATTCATCTGCCCATGGGACAAAGGGTGAAAGGAGCACGCATAGAGACAGGAGAGTGGAATACTTTCAGTGCATTTCAAATGTGTAATGCATAAATTGTGACCATAATAAGGTGCTCTCTCTGCTTCATGGCTCACCATACATAAGTAGTACTTCACTACCACATATACTAGAAAAGTTAATACTGCTGTTACCAGGAGAGCTCTTGATTTAAAAGTTTGTAAGAGTTGGACTGCGGCAATTCTGATCAAAGCAAAAAGTAATATCTGAGAACAGGAATCCCAAAAAAATTGAAGCGCCACCTTGAGAGAGTCCAGCTCGTCTTCACTGAGGTTGGTTCTCTTGGCAGACTCCCACAGCTCAATCACACGAGGCTCCCGAAACTCTATGGAGGAAGAACAGACAGACAGATGAAGAGATAAATAATCGAAGGAGACAGCTTGGAGCCTCACAAATACTGGTTCGGTCGAGAGGGAGCTTTGAAGAGGAGCAGTCACAGCAGATGTTTTCTAAGATACAATCACAGTAACAAGCTGTCCTGGTTGCTCAATCATAGGTGTATACGCTCAATATGAAACAGGAGAAACAGAAGAAAATGTGCCTGCATTCATATCTCAGCTTGAGTTTCTGCCACAACAAAACCGCACTAATGAAAAGCAGAAGAGGGGGAGATTAACATTGTTTTGTGCTCAGGTGACAAACCAACCTGGAGGGGAGTGAGTAGAGAGGAAGTAAAGTAGTCAGTATGAATCAGCAGAAGGAACATTGCCTTCGTCTAAACACCACAACAGACTCCCACTGAAACCTGCACAGCTGAGACGTCACAGCAGCGACCTCGATTCAAAGCAGCTGATTTACAGAAACAATAAGACGATCTAATCAGAGCAATAAACGTTTCCGCCAAGAGAAACATCGCAAGGACACTGGATGGATGCTTCACTCCGAGCTGCTGTAAATAACACTCTCTCTAATCGTATTTTTCACATCCTTCCCATTTGTCCGAGTCCGAGTCAGTTATCTGACAGTTACTGTGGACTCTCACCTGAGTTTTTCCTGCCAAACCTAGATCTAGTCTAGATTATCTAGAGGAGTCACAGTGAGGGAACAGGCGTGTTGATGACGTTTCCAACACGCGACGGATGCAAAACAAAAAATAGCAAAAAGAATACATATATCTCGGGATGAAACAGATGTGCCATGCACATAGAAGACACGGACGAGGATGTCAACTAGGAAAGAAAAGGAGATTCGCACGCTTCTGGCGAGATCCGCCCGCTTCTGACGTTCTGCCTCCTACATGTAGCTTAACCCCTCGCAACAAACAGTTGTGATACACAGTACAGCACAGTGTGTTACTTTGATTACAAATCCAAGTCAGTGAGCTGATGAGATAAATGCAGTGAGACTGAGATGCAGAGGTGAGCTGTGTGTGTGTGTGTGTGTGTGTGTGTGTGTGTGTGTGTGTGTGTGTGTGTGTGTGTGTGTCTGTGTGTGTGTGCTTTGTCTCCCTCACCGCTGTCTTCGGTGAAGCCCTCATGGCTGAGCTTGCTGAGGCGCTCGAAGCCCTGGTTGAGGTCTCTCATTTTCTGCTTCAGGTCCGTGTGCTTCTGGTGCAGCACATTCTCTTTGACGTCACCCTCCAGGGGAGAGATCACGTTCTTGTGAATTTCTGTTGAGGCAAAGAGACAAGGGGCGGGGGGGTTTAGGGCATAGGAAGGTGGTTTCGATGGGAGGATGAAGAGGAGAGAAATTCAAGCCATGAAAAAGAGGTGAAGAAAAGCTGCATTTTACGAGGCTGGATTTTTTGTTTGGCTTGTATCACATTTATTTTTCCATAAGAAGCCTGAGTAGCCTGTGAGTCTATTCTTATTGGTTGAGTTGTCAGTGAGGAGATGAGGTTCTTTCCTGTTTCATCCCTGAAAAAGGCATGGAGGTAAAAAGCGGACAAAGGCCAACTGGACAACGCAACACTGACTTGATGAGAACAGTTGACATTTGGATCAAAAGAAAAAAAAAAAACCCCGAGGTCAAATGAAGTCTGGGAAACCTACGCGGGCGCCATGTGGAGGTGGTGGAGTGGTGGTGGTGCACGGAGAGACTCCCCCTCCAGGCAACATGTGATTGGCTCAATATTTAAATGCTTCAGACAAGCCGAAAAATACCCCTGGCTTGTTCGGCAGAAACACGGCACTGTGGAGATCTAACGGAAAAGTCCTGGCACAAAACGTCTGCAAACTGTCAATCAACGTCCGAGATGCGCCTGCCTCCCGTTTCCATTTGAAACACAGCGGGGCCTGTCAGCTCGACTTAAAACTCACATTCTGATATGATGTGACAACTACTGATAGAGCACAGAGCGGGGGGGATACCTGCCATCTACGTAAATAAAATTTTACAAACAGAAAGGGAGCCTTCTTCACTTGGGCCTGGGTATTTACTGCATATTTTTATGTTAGAAACTGTCCTGATACATAGAAGATATATAGATCTTGCAATATTTCTCAGAAATTTCCCAACATTTTATGTAAAGGTTAAGTTTAGCATAATTATGTCTCTTATTAAAACATATGTGATTAAATGAGCTACTTAGAGCAGAGAAGACAAATATATAATATATGTTGCTGTGTCACAGCAGAACAGAGGAGAACAGGGATTAACTGCTCATAAACTTGGCTTCAGAAAAAAATCTATAAAAGGCATTAGTGCACAGTGAGTGATTCACGCTGCTCACCCTCAGTCCTGCTGACTGTGTCCATGAAGATATTGTACTCGTGGACTTTGTCTTTGTGGTGCTGGAACTCCCTCTTAAGGCTCATTAACTCCTCAGTGGAGAACTTCCCCGAGTTCTTGGCCTGGTGCAGGTCGAGTCATTGGAGACAGAAGGAGTTAGAAATAGCAGATCAACAGGTATATTCTGGCTGGAGAAGGATGGAGGCATGAAATACAGTAATGACTCTAATATACACATAAATAAAATCAACAGATTGTATAACGCAAGAAGTTTATAGTTCCATTTTACATGACATATAGAAGATACATGGCGTTTAAAGAATATCAGGTGTTTCACACAGCATCCAAATTTAAATTTTTGTTATTGTTTTTGATTCTCTCCAATGCTTGCACATCTATGAATTATATTAAAACATTTTAACACCACTCAAGCAGATACAAATATTAAATCTAATTGTCGACTGCTATTTTTAAAAACATGTTCTTGTGCCTCCACCAACCAATCAAGTTGCAGTTTACATCCATGTCTGTCCATTCTATGTAATATATGTAGAGGAGACTTTGAGGGAATTAAATAAAAGGTAATAAGTGTATTTTGTCATAATTGCATATGAATTCTTGGGTTATTTATGGCCTTATGTGTTTAGTGAGGTCACAGTGACCTTTGACCACCTAATTTTTATCAATTCATCTTTGCATCCAGGTGAAAGTTTCTGCCGTATTTGGAGACATTTCCTCAAAGTGTTCCTGAGAAATCACGTGAACAAGAATGGTACATCTGGACGGACGGAGCCTCCGGCCTTGATTATCCCTGAACCTTTCTGCTTTTTCTGCTGAAGCAACTCAAGACTTAAATTGTGTCATTTGAGTAATTATGAGATAAATTAAACTTTTCTTGATTTTCATTCCATAACAAGCTGCATAGATGCCAAAGCACAAGCTTTTGAAATTAAGGGCCTGTAAGCATAATACATTTTATTTTGTGCTTTAAAAAAAAAAAAAAAGTGTTACTTTGATCCATAAAAAGTTCAATTAAAGCACTATTGGTGCTGCTGGGTGAAAACTGTAACCTCAAAGACCTTTCACCGTGTAAATCAATTAGTATACCTCATGTGTTTTAAGTGGTGTCGATTGATCTCAGATTATTGTATATGTACATTTCATCCTCTGCAACAGAGTAGGAATATAAATCTCACAATGAAACTGTGAAAAACAGGGTATATACAGTATATATATATATATATATATGTCAGAATAACACGTTAATAAAAACATTAAGCTGATGAATCACGCGAAATGGGACCTAACAGGACTCTGAGCCTCGACAAAGCAGAGCCCAGCATCAGCACGGAGGAGTGCCCAGTGGTGCTCAACTCAGGCAGGGACCCATCAGCAGCTGTCTGTCCTGGCTCACAGATATCTGGCCACCCCTGCCACTTCTGTCTCAGAGACTCTTCACACTCTTAGGTAACATGGTTCAGAAGAAGAGGGCAGCCTTGAACTCTGAGAATGCAAACAAGCTAGTTTGTCTCTAACTGGCTGAAGGAGAGCTAAGTGGTGAGGCAGATGCGTCCATTGGTGTTAAGTAACACTACATGTTGATAGGTCAATCTGTTAAGGCCTATGATGCCACGGAGATTTTTGTTTAGTTTGGTTTATTTTGTCATTCAAGATAGTAGTAGGTAATAAGATGAATAAGATAGTAATAAGAGGAATTGAGGTCAATGTGAAAGATGTTTTTTGATGGTCTATGTTCAATAGAATGAAAATGTTGCACCCTGTATTAGAAAATGCACTAAAGAGTTAAACTGTTGCGCTCCGTTGCCTAGGTTTATTTTGGCAAATATGATATTGGAGTATTGATGTCAAAGGGACTGTTACTCTGTTGTCAGGTTGACATTATTATTATGGCCCAAAATGCCCTTATTGCATATGAATAGTGAAAAAAATATTATTCATTGATTTATTTATATACCTAAATCAATTTGACATACCACCCCATGTCCCGTGTGGGGTGAGGAAACTATATATATATATATATATATATATATATATAGAAAAGGTTTAAACATATATGATATCTGCACACAAATTGTACCTTGTTCCAGAGTTTGTCGAGCCTGGGATCATCAAATATGTCTCCCTCCTTGGTGTCGTGGTCCTTCAGCGAGTTGCTCTCCAGCGGCCGTGTGTCTCTTTTCCCATCCATACCAAACTTGGCCAAGATCACTGAACAACAATAGCACATTCACTTTTTATCAACATTGATATAAATGATGCTGACATAAGCCTGTGAGCAGTTACAACTGAGCCTGTCATGAAAAGAAGCTCAGGAGAATATAGAGACTAAGACATATACATTCATTATTGAAAATGAGAGACTCTAACACATTTCACACTACAAATTACCCAGAGCCACACAACCCTTAACAGGAACTCATTTATTCCACAGTCACCACACCAGTTGAAAGGAACAGAAAAAGGGAGCAGCATCCCTAATGAATCAGGAGCGGAAAATAAGCTACGAACACAGAATGTTTGGTTGGGGAAGCTGTCATGTTTTCTGAGAAATGTAGCACACATGAAAAACTTAATATCTAAAGATGAGCATGAAAGAGGAGGGAAATTCTCATTTATCCTCCCGCCTGGATGGCAGCACGCTTCCACAAACAAGGTAACAAAAAGGGACAAGATTAAAAAAAATGATTCTAAATGCATCCAAACCTTCCAGGACACTAAATTCCCATGACAGAACAATGATGATGTTGCCGCGAATTTAGCATTTCTGTAACTAATTTGTTAAATATTTACCAGTTATTTGCAAAAAAATATTGTGTGCCACAATTTATCATCGGCCTCGTAGTGTGCCAACATTTTGGACTGATACACACAGCACAACACAGAGTTGGACTTTGCTCTGAAGAAGCTCTACCCTCATTACTCTGCTCCAGTAAACTCATATTGCATCAGTTGACTCAGCATCGTCGCAACACTGTTAGTTACCCATCAGTGTCACTTATTAACTACTGACCCTTCGTTAGGACAGTGTCCACATGTCTTGTTTATAATTCTCATAAACAGGGTGAAAGAACTTGATGATATTTTACATTTTATTTTATTGCAGCTGATCTACAACGAGTGCTGAGAGTAAAACAAGTTTATGGTCCCAGATCAACCAATTTACAACAGGAAAAGTGTCTGCGTCTGTCTCTTGGCATCTCAAACTGAGAGGATCAGAAAGAAGTGCTGCAAAAAGTCGAAAATAATTGAGAGTGACAGGAACAATTTTTCAGCCCAATTAGAATGACTCAAGTAGAATGGTGTGATTCAGTGAAGGAGAGATGATATATATATTTATCCTTCAAAAGGAGCACAATGTGGCCATGCTGCTCTGCCTGGAGCTGGAAGGTCACTCTTCCACTGAGGAGTTTGGATGGAGAGTTAATGTTAGAGGGTTAGAGAGTCCAGGAGGGGGGGACTTGCACAGGGAAGAAAGTCCACTGGCTGATGGCTGATGTTAAACACACTGGTGTTCAGGATATGGCTGGTGAGGAACCCTTCACACACTAATACACCAGCTCTGGGTTTAATCATGACTGTGATTTTCAAAGTATGTCTTTCCTGTTCCTTCATCACATGATGGAACAGTAGCTGTGTCTGAAGCTACATTCATACTAATATGTGCACTTCAGCCTCGTATCAGTAGTAATCCCTGTCCATACTAATGCATACCATGTGACCATTCCCACTGGATGTGAGAACAGGAAGCTGTTTTTCTACTCTGCAGTTAGTTGGGAAAAACGGGAACGGCAGCGTTTCAAAACTTGTTTGCATTTGGCAGGCGTTAACGTGGCAACAGTGATGAGTTTTAAAATGAAAATGTACTTGTGTGGATGAACTCTGACTGGTAAAACCTGTGAGAAATTCTCACAGGTGCAGTTGCTGTAAGCAATAAAGTATCTTAAATCCAATGTTTCACAGATTTCACGTTTAATCTCTCATCCTAAGTGTTTAGTAAAAATGTAATGAAATCTGCAAGTAATTCCTTAAAGCTACACTTTTAATTTCTGTAAAAACAAAAATTAACCTTGGCAGAGATGAGAAATAAAATTTCCTCTGCGACATGTTTTGCTGATAGAACATGAATTATTTTACCAGCCAAATGGCAGTTTATTACATTTAAGCTACCATGTCAACAATAATGTGTTCCTTGGTGTTAGTGGTGTTAATTACTTGTTAAAATCATACAAATTTCAGCACAGAGGGCCACTGCCAAGATTTGTGATTATATATTCAGGGCAGAGTGACTCAACAGTGAATTCAGGTTGAAGTGAGGACACAATTCCTGATTGTGCTAGTGAGCAGAGACTGTCTCACCATTGAAGTTACGTCTGAGCTGGGCCTCTTTCTCCCCATTTTCATCCAGCCCCTCCGCCTTCATCTTCTTCCATTGCATCTCATCTTTTTCCTGAATCTTCAGATCACTGTGCAGCTCAGACTGCCGCACTGGGGACAACTGCGTCTATCAGGACCAAAATAAGGGACATCGTAAAACGACTGCGACAGAGGGAGGGAGAAAGATTGAGCAGAGAGAAGGGGGGAGAGGGACTGGAAATAGAAACAGTGACAAAGAAAAAAATAACAGGGTGACAGCTGCAAATTATGCTGGGAGGTAAATTAGATAAACTGTAGGTGTTCGATCAGTGAAAATGGAAAATTTCAATCCCTAGAGAAGATTAAATTCAAGTAGAGACGGAAACATTCTTCACAATTTGAAACTCAATCCTAACCTCTCTCCGACCTTGATGACAAACCTCGAAATCACAGTCTGCACTGGTCTGAAAATAGGGCAGGTCATGTAATGAGTAAAGCATGGTGTGCTGAAGAAGATTTGCTTTACCGTGTCTTTTTACCATTGGACATTAATTAATCATCATCATCATAAAAATCACAATAAAGTTAAATTATGGAGCACTTTTCAAAATCCACATTACTAAATGCTTTACAATGGCAGTCATAAAGTCAACAGTTTTAAAATAAATGGAATGGATAAAAACACGTTTTGTGAAACAGAAATAGGGAAATTAAAACTTAAATAAAATCAGGGAAGGCTTTCTGATAAAAGTGGGTCTTAAGATGAGACTCAAAAGACATCACTGACTCAGTTGCACTCATCGTCTCAGGCAGGTTGTTCCAGAGCCTCGGGGCCATGACTGCAACAGCCCTGTAAATTCTATTGTAACTTATATTGTATTAATTCATTAGAACCCTGTCTTTATGGCCAACAGTGGATATTTCCACCAGAGAGATGACCATAATTACAGTTTTCTGCAGAGGACCACTGAAGTTAAGTGGGGCAACGGGGTATGTAATTGAGTTCCTCAACGGCCATCAGCTGAGATCATTTAAAACAGTATTCCCAATAACCTTGTAGTACCAAGTTTATCCAGCTTATTGGCTGAAAACAAATCAACTAAATCTTATTAACACCAGCCACACTTTGAAAATTGATGCGCATCTAGTTGAGGTCTTACGGTACGGGTCCTATGGAATGGCAGAAAGGCCCAAGACAAGACTTTGGGAGTTTATTGTCACTTATTATGGACGTTTTATTTGATTTGCACATTAACAAGTATAATGAAATGTAGTGTTATATGTAGGGTTGCAAAGGGGCGGAAAATTTCCGGTAAATTTCCGGAAACTTTCCATGGGAAGTTAAGCTCGGGAATTTTGGAAATTTTGACACTTTTTTTGCAAATGTTAGCTTATAACAGGTAACTTAAATGTAGTTGAAAACAAGACTAGGCAAGCCTAGCTCAGCTGCAACCTGGATGCAGCTAGGTGGGAACATTGTCTGCCAGAAACCTATGACTTTCTGTTGTTTTTGAACGTCTTTGTCACTTGTTACACTGAAGCCATGTTCATTTTAATACCAAGTTTATTTGTATACAGTAGGCTAACTTTTTACAGCAGTGAGAGTAGGATGTATGTATGTGTACACAAAAGTACACCATCACCTCGATTACTCGCGGCTGTTGGGGTCCATCAAAAAAGCGAGAGTTGGGCTACTTATCAAAAATAAAAGTAATTACCGCAAATTAAAGGCTGAGCAATAAAAACGTCATTCAAAACTCTATTTTAAAGATGTATGGAATGCAGCACACGCTGTGTTTCTTTGAAAAGGATGTAGCTAGCTATTGTAAACCAAATTGACAGAATTAATGGATTGTTTCATTTTTCTCTCAACCCGACATGATCAAATGCGTCAAATGAAAGTCCGAAGTCCTCTTGTCCGAGAAAGCACGCTGTATCCATTATTGATTGACAACGCAAACAGGTGACTGTATTTATAGTCCACAGGAACAAAATTGTCTTGCTGGCAAGTGGCTAACGTTAGCAATTCTAGATCTTGCAGCATGATCTTGGTTAAAACAACCAAGATCATGGTTGATCATGGTCGATGACATCATCAGCATCGCTTTCTCCTCCGCTGAGCCACAGGAGACATTTAACACATGTGAACTACTTCCCATTAACTAACGTTTCTGTGTAAAACTACTTCCCCTTTGCACTTTACATCCATTTCCTCTAAAGTTAAAATATATTCAGAAACCACCGCACAAAGTCTCAACTTCACTATGTAAAGTGCCTTGGGATAATTAAGTAAATACATTTAATTAAAAACCATTTAGCTTTAATTAGGTCAATTATCAATGTACTACACACACGGCCTGTTACAGACTATTGTTGTATTTAGTTAGCTTCACTAACCACGACCTACTGTTCCTTAATGTGTTAGTGTGGTCGAATCACTGTGGTAGATAGATTAAACACTACAGACCATAGATTTAAACACTACAGACTATAGATTTAACACTACAGACCATAGATTTAAACACTACAGACCATAGATTTAAACACTACAGACTATAGATTTAACACTACAGACCATAGATTAAACACTACAGACCATAGATTTAACACTACAGACCAAACACCACAGACCACAGATTGGAACACTTACCCTCATGGCTTTCTCCCACACCTGGTTGAGCTTCGCTATCCTGAACTCCACCTTGTGTCCATCACTGCCGCTCGGCTCGGGCTCGTTCTCTTCCCGGGAGTATTTCCCAGCCATGACACCACAACACAGACACAGAGCAACAACTAAACACTGCAGCTGCATTTTAACAACAACTGTACACAACCAGAGACAGGAAAGCAGCTGGAAGACACAAGCTAGGTCGGTCAAATTAGCCGGAAGACACTGCAACTGTGTCTGTTATTGTGGCTCGGGTCACGAGTCATGTGCTCAAAAGGGGAGGGCGCTTCCTCAACACTTGCATCATGGGATATGTAGTTTTCTCTCGCAGCCCTGTGGCTGTCACTAAAGCGGAAAACGATCTTCTTTAAACTACAATTCATGGAAAGCAGCGTCGTTACCAGGCAACGGCGGCAGCAGAGACTCTGAGCAAATAGAAATCCTCCACGTGCTTACGTCCCTGGATGCTGCATCCTCACGAGCTGTCCGTCCGCAGCACAGGCTCCTGGACCTGCTGCTGCTGGGAGTCTGAGTCCCATTTATCACAAGCGAACAGGTCATGTCCTCTCAAAACTGACCTGGAGCCTCAGTGAAATTACAATTAGATTGTCTTTCCCCTGTGGCTTGAAAGCTTGGATCATTTGTTCATACTCTATTCACAACAATAAGTTTATTTTCAGATCCGTCAGTGTATATTCCTCTAAGGAATTTAGCTGAAAAGAATGAGAATCTATCATGTTTTTTGCCCCATATCATATCAACTATTATATCAAGAAAAGCTGCTTTTTTTTCTTCATTAACATTTGCTTCATTTACATGCAACAGTCCCTTAACGTTGTATTAATTAGTTCTTTAAATTCTAAATGTGAGATACATTAATAACAGTTATAAAAGAGTTTGGTACAATGGTAGTAGGTAAACTGCCCCAAGGTTAAAAAGTTTAGATCACAGAATAGTGAAATGTTGAGGATTAACAAACAAAGGCCGTGTTAAAACAAGCTGTTCTGTTACATTTGTAGATGTTACGACGTGCATCATTAGATCATCATTACTGCACCCAATAACAAACTGGTTGCTCAGGGGTTCAACATAATGACCTGAAACATTAGCAGAAAAGAAGTAGATGGAAAATTCACGAGATGAAGAGCAGCACAGTCTCCACAGTTAAACTTCATGGAGCTGATTTATAACGAACTGGACACAAGGTGAAAATAAAGTAAACTAGAATGGGACTCAGAAGAGCAGATATACCAACACAGAGGCCCAATAGTCCCCTTCAATTCAATCCAGCTGCACCAAATTGCACACACTCATCGAAATCAGACTACTGAAGAAATAGGATTTTTCTCCAAGGTAAAGGAGGGAAATTAGTGAAAATATCGAAAAACCATATTACTCGCGGCTGTTGGGGTCCATCAAAAAAGCGAGAGTTGGGCTACTTATCAAAAATAAAAGTAATTACCGCAAATTAAAGGCTGAGCAATAAAATGTCATTCAAAACTCTATTTTAAAGATGTATGGAATGCAGCACACGCTGTGTTTCTTTGAAAAGGATGTAGCTAGCTATTGGAAACCAAATTGACAGAATTAATGGATTGTTTTATTTTTCTCTCAACCCGACATGATCAAATGCGTCAAATGAAAGTCCGAAGTCCTCTTGTCCGAGAAAGCACGTTGTATCCATTATTGATTGACAACGCAAACAGGTGACTGTATTTATAGTCCACAGGAACAAAATTGTCTCGCTGGCAAGTGGCTAACGTTAGCAATTCTAGATCTTGCAGCATGATCTTGGTTAAAACAACCAAGATCATGGTTGATCATGGTCGATGACATCATCAACATCGCTTTCTCCTCCGCTGAGCCACAGGAGACATTTAACACATGTGAACTACTTCCCATTAACTAACGTTTCTGTGTAAAACTACTTCCCCTTGGCACTTTACATTCATTTCCTCTAAAGTCAAAATATATTCAGAAACCACCAATACTCATCTCCAACATACTGTCACATAGAGGAAACTGCTGAGGTCAGATTTTCATATTTAAGTCCATCGTTCCTGCAGGTTTTGATAAGTTTTCACTGACCGGATTCTTGTGACCGAACTGGACACAAGGTGAAAATAAAGTAAACTAGAATGGGACTCAGAAGAGCAAATATACCAACACCGAGGCCCAATAGTCCCCTTCAATTCAATCCAGCTGCACCAAATTGCACACACTCATCGAAATCAGACTACTGAAGAAATTGGATTTTTCTCCAAGGTAAAGGAGGGAAATTAGTGAAAATATCGAAAAACAAAATAAAACAAACAAAACACTCTATCTCGCAACGTTAAAGAAAGTGTAAGAGCGTTCCTGGACCTGCACCAAATATTAACACTTCCTTCCCTGACCCATACCACATCCTTGCAAGTTCCAGAGGTTTCTGAGTAATCTTGTTAACTAACAGACAGACAAACGTACAAACCAACCAACAAACTACCAGATGGAGTGAAAACATAACCTCCATGACGGAGGTAGCTACAAGAGCAACACATTTGTGGGAACTTCTGAACATGTTTCTTTTCCATTGTAGACAGAACATCCGGAGTGTGTACAGCTGCTGGATGAGTCCATTTTTTTTTGCTCAATTAAAACAACTGTAAAAACAGTACAAACTACTGTATTCGTTCATTTATTTGACATTGAAAACAAAGGTCATATCCGAATAGGTTTTGATATTTAATGTTTTCATGTCACTTAATATTAATTGCTTGCACCATTTACTTACTGTTATTGTTGAATGGACATTTGTGATGTGTGGCTCATGAACATTCACTCTGGTTCTTGACCATAGAGATAAAAAGGATACATTGAAGAAACTCACCCCCTTCATGACAATCAATAAATCCTGAAACCATACCTTACCTCAGGCAATATAGGAGTTCATGTGATTGGGAAATGTGGTGACAAACTTTTGGACCCCACTGCAGATAAGGTAATACACACACACGCACATATGCACACGCACGTACAACCCATATTCATGCCAGGCAAGCTTATTGAATTTCATATGAGATGAGATGAGGGAAAGATTGTTATTATTGATCGTCTGAATTTGTCGCTTTGGAAAAGAAAACGTTAATACAGCATCCATGCAAATAGTTCACAATAACTGAACTAAATCCACTTACACAATATTAAGCTGGGAGAAAGAGAGGGGGAAGGAAGAGGACAAAAATAACTTTCACTCCATTGCCTTGATAATATTGTTTCAGAACTTTAATGTCAATAAATCTGATTCAACTGAAAGTGAATTGTATTGAATTGAAGTGAGAGAGAGAGACAAAGAGAGAATGAATGAATAATGGACTCGTGGGAAGGTGCCTTGCAGCAGTTCAGAGCCGCACAACAAAAGAGAAACAAATTACATAACAGTACGAACATAACACTTTGTATCCATTTGTTACAAAAATCGTTTATTACTTACCTGACAAAAGAATGTAACAGGTCATTTAAAGACATTGGTTGAAATCAAAAAATTTCACCGAGGCCAAAGTCAGTTTATTCATCCGAGGACACATTTATTTTCATTGGAACGTCTTTTGAGGACACAGCAGACCAGGTGATGTTCACATTAATGCATCTATAATCATGAACCAATACACTTTTAACATGCAGCATAATGAGTACTTTTACTTTTGGTTCTTGATGTATTTTTATATCCACTTACAGTTAGAAACAATCTTTCCAAGCTCCTCGCTCCCCTATGCGTCTCAAGCTGCTTTCAGACATGCACTGATAATCTACCTGACTTCCTGTATGTGAGATCAAGTGTCCGAGTGAGACGCTCTGCAGTTTGGTCTCTGCAGCCAGCCCCCAAGTAAAAATGTCCAAATGAGCTGATGTGAGTGTGTTGATGATGTTTTAACGACAGATCCAAAAATAAAAAGGAAAAAATAATACAAATACTTTAAGATGAAAAAGTAGTGTCATACACATCAAGAGAGCTTCTGTTGATGAGAGCAGACGCCGGTGTCGATGTGCTAGAAACAACATGTGATCTCCGCAGCGTAATGATCAAAAATGTCCGCAATAAATCTGCTGCTGACGGAGCCACACTCAATGAAACAGTTGTTTTTCTGGGTTGTGTAAAAACAATCTTGGAGATGTTTCATAGCACAAAGAGACAGCAGTGCATAGGTCACCTGTCCCCAGCCTCCTGGCTCTATAAATACAAATTCTACTGCATTACGTTCAGGTAGTTTTTCCGACGAAAACAGAAGAAGAACAGCCTGTTCACTGTGCACATTTAAAATATATATAAATAAACGACTTGCTCTAATAACAGGTGGCATTTAATTACACAGTATATTATCCCTGTCATTAGATGAAAAACAAATTGGAATGTACACTTTAGCAAGTATTATAATTAGCCGGCACAACAGCGCAACTTTGAATATTGCATTCAAACTATAAAAAGTGGGACACTGAATTTTGAAGCCTTCATGTCGTGTTTTAGAAAGAGCAGCTTTAACTTCAGATCGGAATGATCGGTTTCTGTTGTCTTGGACACAAACATGTTATCTCGGTAGTCTAATTAAAGATACCCTCATACTCCCCTAGGTTACCTGACGTATTTGAAGATAAAAATCAGTGGGGTTAATGGATCACAAAGGGACTGAACGGGGGGTGAGTGTTGTTCTGGTTGTCACTGAGCTGTGAGCCTGCGCAATTGTGTGTCTGCCTCCGAGACTCGGGAGTGGGAAGTCAAGAAACACAGAGAAAGAGAGATATAAGGCCAGAGGGAGGCCACTGCACAGCACACAGCCCGTGGGCACCACCACTGTTACATAAAGCATGTTTGATGACAGCATCATTTCGCCTCCCTTTGGCTTCCATTAGGTAGACAGAGAGGAATTGGCTGCAGTGGAGTATGAGAGCAGGGAGACGCAGGAGAGAGACGGAGTGGAACAAAGCGAGAGCCAGAAAACAAGGGGGGAAAGGGACAGAGAGTGAGATGGTGTGGTTTTTTTATAAGCAGGTTTTGTTGTCCTGTGGGTGTTAGGGAGGCATAATGAAATAAAGCCTACATTCAATCAGTGGCTGAACAAACAGTCATTATGCCTAAGTGGCCGCAATAAACAGGCATTGATCATTTTATTACATGTGCTAATTTAACTGCATGGAACAACAGGAGCAGACCTCACATTAACTCAGAGTCGGCTTGAATTAGCTCCTCACTAATGGAACGTTCATTGTTTCAAAATCCTCCAAACAGCTATTTCAGACTAATTTCAACAGAGCTGGGAAGCGTTTCAAAACTTTATAAAGATAGCTGTTTGCAGAAGCTCAGTGGTAGGGTAGAAAATGTTTTTTAAAGTTTAATGCATGTTTATTGACTACAAATACAAAAACTGCTTGCTGATGGAGGGAAATAAAACAATTTATTTTCACCTGCCTTTCATTTTTAATGAATTAGCTGATTTTAATCATCACCCTGAGATGAGCATCTCTGACTTTTAGATGTAAAACAAGAACTCAACATTATTTTCACATTCTGTAAAGCTAGAGTCCACTATGTTTTAGTCCCTCCCTGACCTTTGACCTCTGAAATATAATCAGCTCATCTTCAAGTCCAAGTGACAACTGCTCAAAATTTCAAGAAATGTCCTAAAGGCAGACGTTATGGACTGTGACCTTCGACCTTTGAACCCTGTTCACCAGGCAAAAAATACTTTTGTGAGGTATCTTGAACTTTGACCTATTATAATCAGGACATCCTTTGGTCTAAGTGAATGTTTGTGTCATATGTAATGACACTCTCTGTGGGTGTTCACAAAAATGAGTGGATTGTGACTTTGACCTTTGACCACGAAAAAACAAATCAGTTCATCTGTGAGTGCAAGTGAACATTTGTACCAAATTTGAAGAAGTGCCATAATAGTGCTCATGACATGTTGTGTTCACAAGACCAATAACATGTTTTTAAAGGAACAGTGACCACCAAATTATTATCTAATATTCAAGACAAACTGAACAATGACACTTAATTTGAAGAAAATTCCCAAGACGTTTTTGAGCCATCATGTTCACACAAATAGGATGAACAGACCGACGGATGGATGTAACAACATATGGACGGACAACCCAACTACATAATGCTTCCTGCCACTGGCTGTCGTCGGTGCTGAGGCATAAAAAAGAAATATACTATGTTTTTTGGTTGTATTTGAGACCAGACTGCAGAATAATAATGTAGCAGAGACGATGTCAGATATATTAATGCTATAAAATATGTGACTGAGTAGAAGCAGATTTGTTGTTTAATTAAGTTAGCCTCTTCCTCTGCCTCTTTCATTTCTGTTACAGATTCTCTCTGTAATACCTCAACCTGGAGCTTTGAAAAAGATGAGGAGGCTGTTTCAGAAATCTCAAGAGAGAAAGGCTTTGAATTTTGCTGCAGATAGTCTCCGGACTCTCACGTCCTGACTAAATGTGCCAGATATCCATGTCCTGAACTGAGCTCATCCTCAGCTCTGCAGGACTCATGCACCACAGGGTTTTGGATGAGCCGCCCCTGCTTTATCAGCAAGGCTCAGCAAGGACCAGCCTCCTCATGGGAGGCGGCTGCTGGTGATTTGATGGAGTGCCGGGAACCGTAATATATTCAGATGCTGGGATCGCGGGATTTCTTTCAAATCTTTCACATTTGTTTTTCAAATATTTGTCACTGGTTCATTCATCACCCTTTGCTTCTCTGACTGACTTTGTACATACCTAAAAGTTTAAAGTTAGCCATGCATTTGGTGTCCATGTATCTGTCTATACAGCTAATTGCCAACAATGCTGACCACCTTTGTTGATGCTTATATGGTAAATGGACTGCCTTTATACAGGGCTTCTAATCTGAACTCTACACTCCATATTCAACCTTTCACACACACATTCATGCAGAACTTCTACAATATATCTAATGCAGAGCATGTGTTTTTGCATAGCTACAGTTTTTCATGGTGTCCTCGGTTTGCAGGTGTACTTGTCCTTACTTTGGGTATTTAAAATATTATCAGTTTCTCACACTTTCCAGTTTGTCAGCAGTTGGGACCTTCAACTTTTTACGTCTTTGATGCAGTTTAAAGCCGGAAATGTCAAATGTGAAATTGAGTTTTCATGTCACTTTGAAGATCTAAAAATATTCTGTTAGGGAATTATCAGTTTTACAATACCTTACTATTTCATAGTAGGTTAATACCATATATATGTTATTATTAATAGGATAGAATTATAAATGAAAAATCACGAGGGTTTTCTATTGTACCGGACTATTAGAGACTGGAACAAAACACTGTAAATGATTCTGCTCCTTTAAGTCGGTGACCCTGGCTCCCATTCAGCTATAGGATTTCTATTTTAAAGCTTACTGGCATGGAAAGGCAATACATTTTTAATAGGAAATGGATATGGTTGATGTGGCCCTAATAGTGTGTGTGATATCATGCACGGTGCTGCCAGCGTCCCTGTGTCTTACAGCCAGCTTCAATGAAAATGTAGTCAATCATTCAGAACACATTTACCGGTGCTACACTGCAGTTGAAAAAACTCAAAGTTTGGTTACACATTCTTCTCCCTTAGCTGCTGTTTGACTCTTACGTCCATGTTTAAACAAACACGACTTTTCCAGTGATTGGTCCAGTAAATCTTTGGTGCCTAGAAGTGTGTAATATTTATCCCTTACTTTCCAGTTGCTGACTAGTTTTGGTTCTTCTTTAGCTCACAATCAAAATCAACTTGTGTAGATGATGAAAAGAGAATGAGAATGAGTGAATTAGAATAAAATAATTGTGAATAAGAGAAATAGACTTGGGCACTTCTAAGTAAGGTGGACCACTAGAAGTAATGAATTAGTGTATGACTACCTCCGACCACACTGGTGGTGGTGATGAAGAATGGAGCACGAAGTGTCTGGGATGTGTTGAGGTGGTGCAGGGGGGAGGTGGCTCATGCACTGATGAAGGTACATATAGACAATTTAAAACATATTAACACAACTCATAAAAAAAAACACCTGCAGTTCGCAAGTGAAATATTTGACAGATTCACATTAACTATTAACAGCTGATTGTATAATTATGTAAATTAGTTTATCAGTGATGATGTCACCAATTCTAGCAGACTTTTCTTGTCGTTGTTCCAATTTAAGGTGCCGTTCAAGGGAATTTTCAATTAGGAACAGATTTTTCTAATTATTCCGACACCACATTAACACACAATTGGAGAGAGAACTGTGCACGTGACTTAGGAGGCCTGGGCTAAAATCAAGTCTACCTGACTGAACTGTTGATTAGCTTCATTTCTCTAGTCCCAGTTTAAAAGATTGTTGGATCGTAAGGTCAGTGTCTGACTTTTAACCTGAACCTTTTGAATTCTTCAAAATATAACAAAAGCTAAAATATGTCTGAGAAGAAGCTAGTGGGTGACATGCAAAACCACTAATACAGTCCTTTAAAACCCAGATCGATTATCCTACCAAGCTTTGCACAAGAGATGAACCTACAGTCTTGCAAATGAAATCCGTTTGACATGTGAACAGAGATGTGATAATTATGTTTCTCACAAATGGATCACATGACTATAACAAATCACTTGTTTGTCGTGAAGGCCTTTGTTTGTGGTTAATCACAATATGATGAGATTAAAGCAAGATAAACTTTAGGAAACAGTGGATCAAATTATTTAGTGAAGGTCTGGGTGAAGTTTGAGTCAAAGTTAAAAAGGAAACCATTTGAAGTGAAGTGATGCTGATTTGAATGGCGAACAACCACAAGGTCAGTTTGGCCTTATGTTTCCCTGTGCTATTTAAATGTCAAAGTACAGCCTGATTCTGGTTGTGTCTCCTCCTCTTAATGCTGATTTTTAGTTTTTAGATATAATGGAAATTACACTGTGTTTTATGAGAACATGTTGGGTCAGGTTACCTTCTTTATTGAATCCCAGAAACAGTGTATATGCAGTAGACACAGTATAAACATGATATGAGTAAACTAGAAGCCCTGATTGTAAGGAGATGCATCTTCCATCAAGGTACAATTAGAAAGCTGAACTTTGTGTTTTTTAATTTTAATGAACAAGAGACGGTGACGGTGCTGTCCCAAAAATCCCAAACAAAGTGTCTCATTCATTTGAGCTATTTCAGCAATGTTTGTAAGAAGAATACAAACTAAAAACAAGTCTAAACACAAATAGTTCAATTTAAAGTAATAATTGATTGGTTTTACTCATTCGGAGGCACTGGAGACATAGAAGAAATACTTAATCAGTTGTTTTTTTACCTTTTAAGCTGATCAGTTGAATGTGTGAGCAAACAATTGGTTATCTACACATCCACTTAGCAAAATTAGCATTCATCTGGAGTCATGTCTTTGTCCGCTTGATAAATAGGGGTCCAATATTCACTCTCTTTGTTTTGGTCTGCGCCAAATCCTGAGGGAAATATCCGTTTCTTTTCAGCTACTAAACGCTCCACTGTTTTCATTAGTTAGGTTAGGCTGTTAGGTTCTAAGCAGGTAGGGAAAGTGTTTTGTCTTTTTTGAAGCTTTTTTAATGAGAACAGATTCCAACTGGAAACAAATTGATGAAAGCAGCAAGAGTCAAACAAATAATACAAAATAATATGTAAAATTGTGATAATGCTTATAGTCTCTTCAAAATATAACCCTCAAACATTTTCATTAATGTACTAATACAAGCTAGATGAGAAAAGGTAAAGCAAAAGCACTTACCAGTGTTGACCCCCATAGCAAAATTGTTTTGGCCCACGCACTGGATGGAATGATGAAGCCATAGCAATACCGCATATCAACCAAAGTTGCCAAAGGTGGCCCGAATTTGTTTTGGGATATTTGGCTGAGTCCAACAAGTGGACTCAGATCCATATTGTCTGGGCCACAAGGCGGCCAGAAGTGCTGCATCGATGCCTGAATCGGCCCACATTTGTATGCTTCCTAGGAAGGCAGGCTCACATGTTCTGTCCCAGGCCGGGACACTAATGATGGGTTGGACAGACTGGAATCATTTGAAATTTGTGTTCGACTTAAACAGATCACAATCTTGTAGAGAAAAGAAAAAAAACAGCAACTATATTTTCTATATTTTCAATGAACACAAACTCACTTTCTTTGTCTGTTCCATTCTAATAGAAAATGCAGAGCTGTAAATATTCTGTGTTTTTTTTCTCCATCCCTTTTATAACACAACGTGTTACCAAACCAACAAATTCAATCTCACCGGAATAATCTTGCAAGTACATACTTTTATTGATATCGTTATTGCTTTTATATTTATACATTTTCAAAGATATACGTAGGGGACATTTTCTCGGATTTAAACATCTCTCTTGCAGGTGTGTGTTTAGTGTGCGTTTGTGTGTGTGTGTGTGTGTGTGTGTGCGTGTGTGTGTGTAACAGAATGGTGGTGGTGGTGGTGGGTGGATTCAATATTCATTAAATGTTCTCACTCTGCTGACCTTTTCCATCCTCCCTCCCTGAGTCCATGCTTCATTTGATTCAATAAAAGACTTTAATTTTCAAAGCAAACCTTCGCTTACAGATTTATTCCCTGGAGGTATTGCTTTGTGTATACACAGAGAGGAGGAGAACGAAGAGGGATGATGCAGATCAGCTGGCAGGAGGCAGGTAGCAATCGAATGGGGAGAGAAAGACAAAAGGGCTGGTTAAATAACCTGTTTTCTGCAGAAGTACTCTTAAACCTGTAATTTTCAGAGTGGTAGAGGGAAAAATACCAATAATTTGCACTCTGATATGACTCTGGACTCTTTATTTTTTTCAACTCCACTCAAGCTGTTGAAAATATCTTCTTTTGAAAGGAGACGAGCAAATAAGTAGAGGAGATCTACAAATAACTAGAATATGGAGGTGGGTGAGGATATTGTTTGACCGACACAATAGATATTGAATGCCAGATAATGAACGCTTAGTAGACAGACAATCCTCTGTGGTTTCCCTGAGAACAGGGGTGCCATATGGGTGGGGGATATTAGAACATTATGCAATTTTAATTCAATATACAATTATTAACCCATAATACAGACAGAATATTTAATCCACTAATAAAGCAAACTTTTCTTTGTCTTTTCTTGGCAAAAACTCAACACCCACAGAGTCTCTGCACCCAAGCCAGGCGACACACGGATGCAGTGACAAGTTGGTAATCTGGCTTCCAAAGTGAAAAGATAGAAAAGAAGGACAGGAGAGAGAAAAGAAGAGATGACAGTCCGCCATATTTTTGTGGGTGTAGTGAGTGAGTGGTGGAAATTAACTACTTTTACTCCACCAACATCATATCTTAACAGAAAGTTCTGAGTGTTTACCTCTTGCTGTTCTTTTAACCAAACATCTTTTTTTAGTAATTCCACAAATGACTGTCTATGTGCATGTCAAGCAAACCATTGAACTTATATCAATATCAAATGCAATGCTGAGTTTGGTGCAATTTAAACACGTAATCAATGCACACAAATTTAGAACAAAATCCCTTGTCTGTAGTTTAGAAGTCTGGTGCCAGATCTACCACACTTGTCAAAGAACTCATAATACAGACTCAGAGACAGGATTAGGCTCTAAATGAAGGTCTTCAATATCAATTTACTCCACAAAAATCAGTCCAAAAGATAAAGGAGGTATCAAAATTATTACAGGAATCACTAGGAGGATCAAAGTTATAATTATAGAAAATATATACTTAAAGTGCTGGAACCACAAGACAAACCGCCAAAACTGCAGAGAAACTCTGCGACTAAATTCTAAAAGAGGAAGAGACAACGAAACACAGGCGTGACACATCAGGGCAGATGTGGGTCATCAGCCGAGCAGGAAACAACGAAGTGACCAGAATACGTGAGAATCCAAACATTATTTTTCCACATAATGATAAAAAAACTGAGAAAACCTATAGTCTGTAATGGATGTATTGAGTAAATCAGTCTATATTAACAACTAGTGTTAAAATAGTTAATTCATGTCTATTGTTAAGTTATTCTAATGTATATTTAACTTATATATTATGTATTTGAACTTATATGTTATAAGTTTTTTTGTTTTTATTTATTCAGTGATGTTTACCATTACAATTAACATGTAACATACGGCCCTTAGAACATTTCTTATAGAAGGTGTCAGTCTTGCATGAAAAAGTGAATTGCACTATGAGGAACGTTGCATGCATATCTGCACTGTGTGATATCGTCATGGTTAGCGTGGCCTGTAGAGGTGGGATGGTGGGGCCCAATGAGATATCTTTCCATGGGTCCAAACTTCCTGGCACCACCTGAGATTGTAAAATAAAACAGTAACGCCAGTAGTCAGACTGGAATTTACTGGCAGAATGATTTGTATACTTCGTTGACAGATTTATGTAAAACAAGGTTTTTTCCCGTGCTCATCTTTGTATTATTATAAGATCAAAACCTTTGTAATGTATAAAATGGAAATTGCAAGGTTCTGATTTATTTGAGAATTCAAAAATGAACAAAATAAATATTTTCAGAGTGTTTAGCAGATGTGAAATCTCTAAATACAGATGAGCTCTTGTGTTGTTTGTCTATGTACATTGCTCAAAATGAAAGGCAGAGATATGCACTGGCCAGAGTCACATACTGTATGTTGAGCAGTGTGGGTAAGGGGCTGTATTCGGAGCTGACACAACAAGGGAAGCAGGAGCAGACAAACACAGTGTGACTGTTCCTCCAAAAGAGCATCTTTGTCCAGAGAAATCTATTTCTCAAAGGCCAGCTGAGGCCCGGGGCTGGCTCCACAGACTCAACAGTGAAAATCTGGTTGCTCTTGTTACCTCGCAGAACCTGCTGCTTGAGTTGAAGTCGAACCAGACAGGACTTGCCTCTGTTGTTCAGTGTGTTTGTGTTGCAGACAGGAACACACTGTGAAGGCGTTGGGAATATAGACTTTAAAGATTTTATATATATATATATAATAGTTTACTCAGGTTGTTATCATGAACATGACATAACAAAATGAAATACAATGAAATAAAATGAATTTAGAAAAAAAAACTCCTTTTATTCAAACACACTTTGGGAGATTGTGCTACTTGTTGCACCTGCGAAGAAACTAATACCACATGTCCAATCAGTAGCAAACCTCAAAAACTGAACTAACTTAGCTGATACAAAAGTCAAAAATAAAACCAATAGATTTCTGGCACTATAAATCCCTTTATAACTTTACTGCTTGATATGCCAGTGGACAATTTGTCTGTTTGCATCTCTTCCTGTATCCCATCCTTCAGCTTGAAAAAAATATGGAAACTGATCAAGGAACTCCTGAACGAAGGGAGGTTCAAAGGTTAGTTTCCAAGAGGATAAAGACCAGTTTGACCTTCCGAGGAAAGTTGGCCCGAGTATCAATGAGACAGTTTTGGCTGTGAAACCACCTCTGGCATAACGGCTGTGTATGTATTAATCTGAGGTAATCAACAGTCACATGTTGTGTGCTCGCTCCATTTGAAAAAGTTGAGTTGTTCTTCATCTCCTGACCCAATCAGGAAGCAGGGCAGCCACAGTGTCCTGTTGGATCATGCTGTATTGTATTATGTTAGAATTAATTATCAGTGTCTATGAGAATGCTCTGCTTTGCGTTCAACATTTTATATTGCCTTTACTTAGAATACACTGAATACACAGGTTATTTCAAAATGTACTTTCATTGAATGGCTGTCTGTAAAAATGTAAATACCATAAAAAATAGGTTTAGTTTAGATGAAAAACAGTGTAACTCTGAAGTGCTCTTATTCATTATTTTGTGACAACTGTGTTAACTGCATCTTGCTGATAAAGATCACATGATACAATCACCAAAAAGGCACAAAATGGACCTTGAGAGAATTTTTTATTGATGTGTCTATTTGTTACACATGATGTGTTTATTGACAATCCATATTACGAAGTATTTTTGTACTGTTTTGTTGTTTTAGAAGTTGACTGTTGTCTATTGATGAGACTGAGCCAGATTTATTCATACTTTTCTAGCCTCTCCTCTCTGCTCCAACCCCAGACTTCATCTCATTCATCCAATCACTGCAAGTGTTTGGACGTTCATTCATCAACCAACCCATTTCCTCTGTCTTACTCATACTGTACGAACCCACGCCACCTCAGATCCACCTTTCACCAGACGGCTTAAGACTACTCTGTCACACAGTCCTCCTCCCTCCCTTCCCCTCCACCCAACACCCTAACACCAAACTTCTCACAGTATGAAGGATGGCATTAGATTAGACAGGTGTTATTGAATCATGTCATCCCTCTGGACTTTCACTTTGGGTGTTTGATTATGATTATTTTTTACATTTCCGTGCTCTATAATCATGAAGTTCCTTAAGTTCACTTCATCAAAGGATGTATCATATATAAAATCACATTTTTGACAAACCCCAAAAATTCTATTCTATCTTACTTTTTTACTTTCAAAAACTACATAAAAAGTGTCAGTGGAAAATGATATAAAAAAATGCAGAGCCAAGACTGAATGTGATGATAATAATGAATCAATGATGGAGGAAGCTCTTCTTGTGCCTGCGTCCAAGTGCTTGAGGAGCAGGGGAGATGTATTTCTAAGAACACATTCAGCGAACAGAAGCCTTGTAGAATATCCAGATATTGATTATACCCTCACTACATCATATGGGGCAGGTGTATTGCAATCAGAGGTGTATGTCTGCCAGTCACATCACTAACTCAATAAGCTGTTTTAATTCAATTTAAATTCAATTTGGCAAATTGATTAGGGGTCAGGTCAGGAGTAAGGTCACAGCACGCCATCATCGTTTAGCTTGATGCTGATGCATGGGAAATACACGCAGCACATATACCTACCTACGACATTGAAAGGGTCTTTAATTTAGTTACAGGTTGTAATCATAAATATTTATATATGTTAAGTTGTATGATGTAATGTATTTTAAGAACAATAAAAACATAGAACAATACAGCATTGATATTAACAGTTTACACATAGGCCCATCATGTTTTACAGTAGCTTTGTCACTGTGTTATTCATTTGGCCTATACATGAATAACACAGTGACAGTGCATCCCTCTTATTATTGTCAAGTTATAATAATTTCATGATATTATCAACAGTATCAAAGATTGAATATTTGAGACTGCATGCAGTGCAGGTGTAGCTTCTGTCTGAGTTCATTCCTTGTTCTGTGTAAAATGTAGAGATAGGGTTGTTTTGTCAGATAAACGACTTGTCTTCTAAAAAGTAAATACATGCAGCAAACCTGTTTAAACCCCTGTTGTGATCTGATCCCAGCATGGTGCCATCTGCACACACATACATTTTATCTGACAGGGAAAGCCTCAGGTATAGACGCATTAGACCGGGGTTAACCAGGTAATGCATATGAATGAAGGCAGGTCTACCATACACCTGCCCATGTAATTCAGAGGGAGGAGAATAAATAATGAAAGCCCCTGGAGCTGGAGCCAGGTGCTTGATATACAAAGAAGTGAGGTGCTGTTGCTTTGAGGTGTTTCCTTGGAGAGTCTGTCGCTGACAGCCAAAGAAACTGGGATCCAAGGAGGAAAATATGAAAAGAACATGGTTCACAGAAGCACACACTGCATATGTCATACAGCGACTGGACATAACACTTGAAGGTATTAAGTAAGATCAGTATTTATTTTGAAGCCAGTTTCTAGAAAGATGATTAAGGGGTGGACCATTCCTTTTTCTATAATCATTACTTGGTGTTGAGTTGTAATCTCAGTGTGAATTAGATAAACGTCCCTGGAAAACATGTGGAGGCAGTGAGAGGAAAGGCAAAGTTTCAAGAGAGAGCACGAAAAAGAAAATGAAGGAGGTCAAAGCCATAGTAATGGAGCAGACTAGATTTAGTCTGAACACAGATCTTATTGAAAAATAGCATTGAGTGTCTGATTCATGTTCTTGTATTCAATCTTCCATTTGGAAAGAAAAATACCTCTTTCAAAAGCTCAGACTTTCAATTTCCTGAATTATTTCTAGTAGATATCCTTCAATGAAAATCAGACGCAATCTCTGTTGAAGGAAATGATCATTTAGTTGCTATATATCGAACGTGTGTGAGAGAGCTCGTATAAAAGATGTGGAAGAGGGAGCGAACACAGCTGGAGTGAGGAGAAACTTCTATATTTAATTCATAAGGCGCAGGACCATCACTGATCACCGAATGTTTCAAAGAGACGGCAAGAGAAAAAAAACAAGAGTGAAGGGAAATAAAGGAAAGGAGAAACTGAAGCTCAGTCGTGAGTGACCTTTCTCAAGGAGAGGACACGTAGACCTGTCATGTCTGGACAAGTGGTTTCCTCTTGGGCAACGTCCAATGGTGCACATGGAGGTGGATGGTTGTAGAGATGTAATGGATTTTTAACCAACAAGCAGACACAGCTGAATAAGCCTTATTCTTCATTGTGAGATGATAACATTTCATTTTTTAATGTTCAAATTGGTTAAATGTAATGCACGTTTTTAAATGTTAATATGGATGCTTACAGTTGGCAGCGCCCTCCAAAACAAGCAGCCACTTTTTATGGGATAATATGTTACATTTTTTACGTCTATGCATAATATTGTGAATACGTTTCATCTTTAACCAAATGTCAAAGAGAGTACTTTTGTATACGGGCCTAACCCCAGAGCTCCAATGGAGAGAGGGTCTAATAAAAGACGTAGCCAAATTACAATAAAGCACATAGCCACAGTGCTGCACTTGTAGTGTGTATGTTTGCTCACAAAGTAATAGTTGTTTAAAGTGATGTGATAAGAAACCAGACATCCTCCCACAGCCTGTGTCTGTAGTAATGAGCATCCCTTCTCTGTAAATCTCTGCAAACTACATGCTGAACATGGCATTGGGACTGAACAGCCTCTGCAAACGACATACAAACACAGTGGGTTCTGCCTTGTGCCATAAGCAAATTGATATGTTCTACAAAAAAGGCAGGTCAGTAAATCCCTAAGGTAAAAACATCCTGTTTGTTCGCCTCTATGTCTCAATATCGTAGCCCATGGATATTTCTCTTTTGTTTTAAGAGGTGACTGAATTCACAGTTTATTCCTCCTAAACCCTTGGAAAAAACACATATAGATATAATATGTATAGCCTATAATACACAGACTTTACTGCCTAAGAAATGAGTCTGGAGATGTGTTATTTAATCGCTATGAAAATAACTAATCCTGAAAATATCCACTGTAAAACAAATTTGGTGCAAATGGGATTTGGTACTAAACAAATATGAATAGAATTATTGCCACTGCTGCCACACTGTCATCCACCTGAGTGGTTAGAATATATCTAAAAGCCTTCTCACTCTTTCAAACACAGCCTTCATTGTAATGAAGAACACATTTTCGCTCTGAATTGATAAAAATGCACATTTTAGAAATTCTGCCTTGTGATTTCTTATTGTTTGATTTCCAGCCACCAGGGTCATGTTGGTCTGACTTGTCTTTTAAAATCAAACATTACCAAATACTAAACAAACTCTTTGTTCAAGCAAGATGAAGTTTGATGAACATGTCATACTGAAACAGGAATTTGACTGACGGAACTGACATTGACATTATTTATTTTTTATGTGAAATAATATCTGAGAAAATATCCACCAAAACAATTGTTCCTTGTCATTTGCATAGTGTGTTTCAGTCATACATTTAGCCTTTCAACAAACAAACAATATATCTGTGAGAACTGTATTGATGAGCTTGTTTAATCTTATTAAATAATAATTATGTTGCAGATTTGATCAATTATACATTTTGTAATATCAGATTGAAACGTCTGAAATTATATAAATTAGTAAACAACGTTTTTGCTATGCTTGCAACATTATATTATTAATATACATTATATTATTAATATAATTTGATGTAATGTAATGTTGGGGCTCCAGAATGAAATATTTCAGTGACTACTGGAATGTCCTGCTTTCAGACTGTGACTTTTCCTGTAGTGCCTCCATGAGCTTTACACTGGTGCTTTTAAGTGAAATATCTAAAACTTTTACATGGACTGCAGTAACATTGCTGTGAACACACTCATGACCCCCACAGATCAGTTGATCTCTCACATGCTCTGATCATTCCATCAGCCTCAGCTTTATTCTGTATTTGTTGTCACACCTGACACTATTCTGTGTCTCCTTTCCCTGTTGTCTCTTGTCACAGCGGCTGATATCTCTTTTACACCAAATTAGCTCTGGTTATTGAATAAACTCTTTTCAGGATTAATTGCACAATTCTCAGCAGAGCTATTTCTTCACAGAATATGAAACTAACACTAATGTCGTTACAGTTCATAAAGCCTGCTATTTTCTGGCTCCAGCTAGGAACCCAGTTTTCAAGACAAGTTTATTCTTGGTCGAGATGCACGGTTCCAAATGGAACATAACCAGTTCCATGTTTGTGGAAAAGAAGTTTAAAGGTGGAAGCTGGTCTGCTGGAGTTGGAGCAACATGAGCTGCACCTCATCAACATAATCAAGCCCTCGACAAATCCTCAGCTCTGTCACCCCACCCTGCCACATCGTGGCCTCAGTTTCTGCCTGTTCATTCCTTTGTTATTCTGCTTCAGGCTGTTACCTGCTTCCTGACCCGTGTCTCTTCTCCACTGCAGTTCATCTGCCTCCTCTCCAGCCCTTTGCCCCTCATCCTTTCTTCCTGACTTCCCTTATCAGCCACACGTTACTTTCTCCCTGCTCTGCGGCTCAAACCTCTCCCAAGTCTGCTCCTCTCTACCCTCATCCACAGCACCATTAATTCTCCACCATCTTCAATAAATTACAGCTTGACCTGTGTCTGCACTTTCACCAGTGCAAAAGTCTCCTATCTGGCCCCTGCATGAACCCAGCAGACCCAGACTCCCTCTGCAAAGCCGTCGCTAGCCATGGCGCAATGCTCGGCCACCACTTACTTCCTGAACCCACTCACTGAAGTGTTAACTTAGAGCAAGAGTCTGCTGCCGGCTCCTGCTCCAGTTTCACGCCTGTCTCCTCATGTAGCATTTCTGCTACAGAGCTCACTGCTCTTTCAAATCCAATTTCCTGTACACCAAAAAGAGCTAAAATAGATAATTTGCTTGAATTGATTAAAAGAGCTGTCTCAGCCATGTGGAAGAAATATACAGACAATTTTGATTTGTATCTGAGTTTTACGCAAAATATGAAAAAAGTGTTTGATCACCCTGTGTGATGCTGCAAAAAGATTCCCATCTCTCCACCGGGGACACAGCTGTATAATAGGAATAGTGAGGCCAACATGCCCTCCAAGATGAGATCAAGGACGAGTCGGCTTCGAACAGGATGATCCACAGCTCATTGTTTTAGCCACTCATTTTGACAACAGGGTCTGTGAACCCCGCTGGAAGAAATATAACCACTCATGCATCCTCGTTTCCAACCGTCCATAAAAACGTCCATAAATAACGTTTGTTGAAGAGGACCGGCTGCGGCTCACCACCACCAAGTCAGAGCTGTCTGAGAAAACAGTCAGACACTTGTGATGGTGGAGAGACTCGTTGCGCTGCATAGACATGCTCAAATTGTTACCAAGGTTTGCAGGGAATTCAAAACCCCAAAAAAGTTATTGTATTCTGGAGTAATTTGAAATGGGCGTGGAAAAATGGCTCAACAGCGCCATCTAAGGAAAAGCCCCTCAGTTAGCTTCACAAAAATCGTAGCCCAGGTGTATCATGACCAGACAAATAAAAAAGGTCAGAGGTGCAATTGGAAAAAAGCAACAGGAAGCCCGCCATTTTGACTTTAGTGGCCATATTGGCCATTTTCCAAATTTTTACTTTGATGTACTTGTCCCAGGGCTTTCATCAGATCAACTTCATATGGAGATGCGTGTCATCACAACAAGATGGAGATAAAAACTCACACGGTGTGACCGTGGCGTCAATGTTTGATTACACGCCATCAAAACACGAGGTTCTGTATCTCGGACATAATTGGTCCAATCGAGTCCAAACTAGACATGTAAGACAAGATTCCCGGCCTGATGACATCTACACAGAAGTTTTTTATTATTTTCCTATTTCATTTTCAAACAGACAAGTTGTCAAAATAGAAATCAGTCAGACAGCAGATGATATGTTAAATTTGTGCAGGTACAGACATATGTAAAATAACATGGCAGTGCCTGCAGCTTCATTTCATAAGAGACAATTCAACAAACATGTAGTGTGTACTTTTTGAAACAGTTAACACTTACCAACACTTGATAATTCCCCTGCAACTTATTTCCGAGTTAAAGACAGTTTGTGATGTTTGATATTAAAGAGGGTGGAATGCAGTGAGCATTGGAAGTCATCAGCTGATAAATCCAAGGAAATACTAGAGATGAAGTTCTTCAGACATGCTGCATTAACAGTCTGTGATCAGGATAAAGTATAAAGTGAAACTAGACCAAGTCAGTGAGGCTGGAGTGAGGAGAGACTGAAGCATCTGTCATGGTGAGGAACTCAACCCAGTTCTGACAGAAGCCACGAGAATACTCTCCTGTGTCGATGACGAGTCCCCACAGGCGGCTCTGGCCCGTTTTGTTCCTCAGAGCCAGCTGAGCCTCCCGCTCCGTCACGTTGAAGCTGATATTTCTAACTTGCACCACTAAGAGGTAAAGCAGTCCACCTGTTACAATGCTGCTGTACCACGCACACGTGAAGCAAAGTGCTGAGCTGTGAAAACAAAGAAATGATGAGTGCAAGATTAAAGTATAAAAAAGTATTTTGTTTTAAGAAAAAAGTTTTTCTCGTTACAAATAAACCATTGGCCCATTTTCATTTGAAAAGCACGTTATAAAAGAGGAGGGAGGAAAGATTAATAATGAATTTATAATGAAAAAAAACATCTATAAAGAGGAAAAATAAAACAATTACTTTACTTTACGTTACGTTACGTTACGTTACGTTACGTTACGTTACGTTTCGTTACGTTACATTTCGTTACGTTACTTTACTTTATGTTACGTTACGATACTTTACGTTACTTTACGTTACGTTACTTTACGTTACTTACGTAACTTTGCGTTAGTTACATTACTTTACGTTAGTTACGTAACTTTTAAAAAGTAATCCTTTCCATAACATAAATGTCATTTACTATATCTATCCACTCCTGTATCGTGGGGGGCCCCACACACACACACACACACACACACACACACACACACACACACACACACACACACCAGAGTTTACGGTGCTGCATTTAAACATCATGAAAAATGAGTTGTCAGCATTTTGTGCGCTCAGTACAACACAAGACTTGACTCACTATCGAACTTTATCTTCTTTATTTCAGTGACAGTGCGACACACAACGACATAGCATTAACAACGTAAACAGTGCTGCTTTTGAAAATCCATTGAATTTGACATTTTCCTTAATAAATAAATAAATTTCTCATTTAAATACTACTGCCTCCACCATGTTTGCACCTGTAATCATTTACACATTTACACGTATTGTTACTAGATCACCAGCAAAACGCCCACCAACCAAACGTGCAATCTGTTATAATACACATGCAAGGTAGCACTCTTTATTTGGGATTTGAGTCCATCAGGTCCCTAAATCTCTTCCTCAAGAATTTGCACATGGATGAGAAGAACCTGCGGAAAGGTCCTTTCTTTTTAGGTGACGTCAATTGAATCCTCAAGACGTCAATGAAGATGGAGTCAGCCAGCTGTGTCTCCATGACTTTTAGAATCTCCTTCGCAGTGCCAATTTTCTTAACCAGTTCTTTGAACACAGCCTTGTGGATCTTGTCAACATTTTTAACTGTGGTTATGCTCGTTTTATTGGGATTGATCTGCTGCTTTGCCTTCTCTAAAAGATTTTTGATAATAATGTTCGAATCTATCAGAGTCATTGATACTTTGGCCTTCTTTATGGTATAGAATACAAGCTCCATAATAACCAAGCCCATCTGTATGTGAGTGTACGTTACGTTACGTTACGTTACGTTACGAAAGAGGATGAAGGAAAGATTAATAATGAATTTATAATGAAAAAAAAACATCTATAAAGAGGATATACAATATACAATTACTTTACTCTCTCCACTAACCGCAACAGGCTTCAAAATGCCTGTGCTCGGGCCCGTTAGTGCTACAACGTAGCCCTAGTTTTTGTTTGGTATTTATTGCAGGATTACACAATACTGGACAGATAACCATGAAATGTATAGGAAGGATGTGGTTTGACTCATGGAGGAACCCATTAAATGTTGGTGTACATCTAGATCAGGGGGCAGATCCAGATTTATTTTCCAAATTCCAGGAATTTAGGGGACTGGTGGGCCTTGGTGGAGGTAGCTGCTCTACGAGTGCCAGTCTGGTTGTTCAAAAACCTTAGAATGGAAAACGGACACATATCTCAGGGGCTGCAAAAAGTAAAACTGGATAAAAATGGGGAAATTTGGATAATTTAAGACATAATGGAAGTGATTTAAAAATGAATCCACTGAGCCATGTTGTAACACAATAAGATTAGAGTGGAAAAAAACAACAAAACCCATTAAAATAACTTTCTGTGCTTCCTCAGTTGAAATGAATATCGGGCAAAAATGATCAAGTTTCATAAAACAAAAGTGTTTTGTGGATCGTGGAGAGGAAAATGCGCTGCTCTCAGATCATCAGTAAATCTTTTGAGTTTAAAGCCTCTAATATTGTCAGCATTGATAAAATATGCATACTGCTCTAATATAGTTTACTTTGCTGTGTATAGATGTTATCACAATGCAGTAATAAGGGCAAAAACTCGTGCTCTAGAAGTTAAATGATTGAGTCCGATAAACAGCTGATTGTTCATGTGTAAGTGTGTGTGTGTGTGTGTGTGTGCAGTGCAGGCAATATAAGCTGAACTGTTGGGATTTAGGGAGGCGGTACAGTATATCTGCTATCAGTTCCCATTTCCTCTGCATCTGAGTATCCCCCCCACCCCATCTCTCACACACACACACACACACAGGTAGGGGGACTACCTGTGTGTGCGTGTGTGTGTGTGTGTGTGTGTGTGTGTGTGCAGTGCAGGCAATATAAGCTGAACTGTTGGGATTTAGGGAGGCGGTACAGTATATCTGCTATCAGTTCCCATTTCCTCTGCATCTGAGTATCCCCCCCGCCCCATCTCTCACACACACACACACACACAGGTAGGGGGACTACCTGTGTGTGCGTGTGTGTGTGTGTGTGTGTGTGTGTGTGTGTGTGTGTGTGTGTGTGTTTGTGTTTGTTGGATCTTAGGCTCCACATTGGATCTCTCATGGACTAGTGTTTGCAAACCATCTGTTCCTTTACTGTTTCTCTCAGTGTAAACACTCACTACATCTTACATTCAAATGCTTGATGCATCATATTAACATAATGTTTTAATTCATGCTAATTACAATTGATTTTAGTTAATGAAATACAGTGCAGTCAGACTGTACTTCAATAGTTTCCCTGTATATTGGACTGGGATCATATCCTTCAGATTAAATTTCAGTTTATAGTCACAGAGGAGCTGTCAACCATTTTCTATTTTGCTTCAAATCAGAAGTAGAAATATCTAAATCATCTGAAACATCTGAATCCTGTATTATAATATGCATAGTAGTGTGTATGTCATGTGAAATCATCATGACACTAATGCACATATTTATATGTTTGTGTATTATTAACGACCACTGGATATAGTCCCACTATATTTGCCATTTTTCTTGTAAAAATAACGTTCTTTATATCACAATATTGATGCATCCTTTTCTTTGTGCCCATTGCTGAATATTGGCATAATCACTCACATCTAAGGCAACAAGAAATAAATCTGCACCTCTTGCAAATTACAAAACTGTCTGTTACTGACCAAGCAATGGGTTTCATGCTGCACCTTCACAGGCAAGGTGAGAGAGTATTAAACAGAAAGAGAAAGGCAGAGAGGAAAAGTGATGGACAGGATGAAATGACTGGGTTATATTCACTCGCTTGCACTTAAGTGAGACAGCATATGTGAGGTATGAGGTTATTTTGTACTTTAAGGAATCAGATTTTTCAAAGAGGCTCAGCTGCCTTCAAATCAGTAATTTGGTGTTTGGCTCATAAATGTCAGACAAACTGCAGAAGAAGTGAGAACAGTCACAGGTTTAAGGTCAGAATAAAAATCTGATGATGGAGTCTTTTTTCTTTTTCTTTTAAGGCTTGAACTGTGAATAAACCTGCCTGACACAGATCCCTGTATAATTGGTGCAGGTAATAATGACTATACCTGGGACCGAAAGTGAATCAGTTTCCCTCAGAGTGATCAAACAGCAGCAGATTAAAGCTGCCTGCTGGTGATATCAGACCAAATGAGACCTCATTAACATCGTATCAAGTCTAAATAACACGACAGAGTCAAATGTCAGCTTACCTTACAAAATAATTAGGTCAAATTAGTACACACACAATGACACCCGCGAGAATTCATCCAGTGCTGTGATGCGCTTTGATTCAATGGTTTATGTTCACAGGAGGGAATAATTGGAAGTAATTAATAATTATGGTAATGATGGTAGGGAGTCTTCACAAAGCATGGTTCAGCTTTGTCTTCTACATGAACTGACAGAGTTTAAAGCCTCAGACAAGCTGGAGAAGATTTAGTTTTGGAGGATAACACCCCAACCCTTACCCATAATTTTAAAATATAACCGCAACTTTCTGCATTCATAAACCCATATTATCTCTCTAGCAAATAACACACTTAGTTGTTCAAATTATATTTAGATTCATACGTAGAGACCTGAGAAAACATGATACTGTGGTATTTACATCTTTATTGTATCAGTATTGTTCTTCTCGTAGGCCAGTGTGTTATGGGGTCGCTAAGAGATGCTCATGTGGCCGTTTGTATTTGTTTGTTTTCATCTCTGTTTGGAACCTGAAAAGTGTCGATCTGTGAGCTTATGTGCAGGTTTGAGGGATTTGGAAGGCGTGCACATTGACTCCTCTGTGAGCCTCTGCAGAGACATGTATCATCCAGCGTATGTGCAACAAGCTCAACCAATCAGAGGGCTAGGACAGCATGCATTTGTCCTCAGAGGGAAAAATTCCATACGAGCACTTACTACTATAGAGGCTGCTATTTATAAAAGTTGTTGCCATTATTGACAAATCAACTTGAACCTGTTAATGTGGGGTGGGGATATTTAAAAGAGTTCACCTGTATAGCATAACTGATTTAGTTTAACATTGTCACTCTAGTTTTAGATAGTTTAGAATGTATTTGAAGCAGAAACAGGAATACTCTCTGTTTTCATGCATTCTTCTTCTGAGTCAATAATATAGGTTTATTCAGGTTAAACCAGTTGTGCATTACCTGTCATCTTTCTTTGTAAGGTTTCTACATTTCCCCCCCCTGTTAATAGGTTTTTTAATCCAGAGTTTTTCCTTACCCTTGTTGAGGGTTAAGGACAGAGGATGTCCCAGCTTTATTAGCCTTTATGAGACAAACTGTGATTTGTAAATGTGGGCTCTACAAATAAAAAACGTTTTATTTGTCAAACCTGTAGTCTTTAAATTAAACGAAAGCTGACAAGTGACATTAGTTGAGGCAATGTATTGAACTTTCCACAGCTCAAGACCTGGAAGCAGACTTTGATGTGTAAAATAGGTTGAATTACTCTTTACGGACATTCGTTGTCCAGTGAATTGATGACTTGATTGTTTGTAAAGCCCACAAGAGGATGAGGTCCATGCTCGGCATTAACAGAGTCTTGTAAGTCTTACAGTAATCCACAGTGGGAAGCTGGATGCTCTCTCCATGTACAGAATGCTTGGACTTGAGATAAAGAAGTGGACTGTGGATGGATGAAACACATGTGAGATCATTATAATTCCCTTTTAACATTCATGTTAACATCACAGTTATTATGTTGTACTTTTTGTGAATCAACAGTTCATTTCTTAATGGGGTTCTTTTCCATTCATTAATGTGCATATTTCTTATTTGACACCAGGAAATTGATTTTGCTATGCATATTGTAAGAGTAAGAACCTACGAGGGGACAAGCACACATACTGGCTTCTGTCATAACCTGTGATTTATAATAAAAAGATGGACAGCTCATGATTTACATATTTATTACCTCTTGCTCCATATATTCCTGTGCATAATGTGAATATACAGCAGGGATTTGAGGATTAAAAGTGAAAATGAACCTGGTGGTAAATTGTTTGGTTGGTGTCGGCAACATGCTTGCATGTGTGTGCATCAGCAGAGTGAAGCCATGCACTCCTACTGACCATCTGTACCTGCTGTTCACTTTCTCACGTCCATACAGGTAGTGCATGGCAACCAGATCTAGGCTTGCCAACTCGACGGGTTACCTGGCTGAGTCGTGCACAGAAACACACATGCTCACAGAAAACATGTTACCAAACAGATTAACACGAACTTGGTGGTAAGAAGCAGTTACAATTTGTGCAGAATCAAAGGTCAGATACAGAAATGTGTTTTACTTTCTGTAACATTGGCAGATGGGACGATTTTTTTACATTTTCACTGATTTCTTAGGGAATAACTCATGTATTTGGTGAAATAAATCAGACATATTTGTAAATAAGTGTGAGTAATTTGGTGCACGGGCATTTGGATTTTTGGGCCTCGGTGGAGGTATATGCACTATACTGAGTTCCATTCTAGTTGAGATTGATTTCATTTACAACAAATGCTGTTTTCTGGATGGCCTTACATGACCGGGACTATTTTTCAGTCTCCTCACAAAGCCGGCTCACAGTTTCCACTTTGCTTTGCTGCGGTCTGGTCCTGTTGGTTGTTTTTCGCTCGAGGCAGATGTCATGACCGGTCAGTTGCAGCTGCTCTCTTTCTATGAGACATTAAGAGGAACACAACGGGGTTTAAATGCACCACCCACTGGGCCGTCACTGGTCTTATGGGCAGATTTGTGATCATGGTGGGGAATTAGGAAGTGTGGATTTTTATCCATCAAAAACAATCCCTGTACAAATCAGAGGTGGAAGACAGGTCAGGCAGTCAGAGAATCAGTTTTCTTTTGGCAGCTATGTTACCTGAATTCAATTATATTTTATCACCACAGACATATCACCATTTAACAACCCTAAGGAGTCGATGATCACACCATCACAGCGTAAACACAGAGCCCCATGGAGCTGATTTAAACTTGAAACTCTGCTAGTTTTTGTTTGTGTTGATAGGGCGAGTAAAGACTGAGATATGATAGTGAAAGCATGTCCGATAGGAGGGTGCAGTCCTCTGACTGAGAACACAAACTGTTTTGAAGTGTTGTATTGCTATTCAGAAAAAAGTCTTTGACCTACCCTTTATTTCAAATAGGTACATGTTGCTAGATGTTGTATCGGTTTGTATGTATGTCTTCACATTTACAACCTACATTTACAATTTCAACTTTATTTATGTTTTTTATAGTGAACAACCACATCATTTTCCATATCATATTTTATGTTTTGTGTTTATTTTTGGGTCCAATATGTTAATATACTGTGTGAAGGTTGAAAAAAAGATACCAAACAATAGCAGGGTAAATATTTTTATGTGATATTTAAAGGCAAATTCCGAAGCATTAAAATCCAAGCAAAACTAGTGCAACACTCGTTAGGGTTAATTGATTTGTAGTGGAAGTAGTCATGTGATCCACTGTTGATATAAACAAATTATTATAGACATTTAAAATCTTATTATGAAACATGATTTAGACCTGAGTTTTCTTGAGCTTGCACTGACAAATATAATAACCATGACCTGACTGACAATGAAGCTTTACAATATATTTATGACGCTATCAACGTGTCTGCGCATTTTAATATTATTCAGAATGCGTCTCTCGGTGCCCATCTTCGATTTCTCAGACCTGACTCTCCACGGTCTCTGCTGAACTTCACTTGTGCTGAGTACACAGAAAGTATCTGCTGATCCACTACAGTTGTGGTTTGTGTGTGTGCATCTGAGAGCGGTGGACAAATGGATCAGTGGCACTGAGGCCAAGCAGCGTGAAAACAGAAGTAACTGCAAAATTGGGTACATTTTTGAGACGGATGAAGCGATGGAGGAAATGGAGGAGTGGATGCTGTGTGAAAAAAGAGAATATTAAGCAAGAGAAACAAACGAGCACAGGTGGCAGCGGGAGGCATTTGCGATTGCTGCTGCGCTCCTCTTCTAACCACATTTCTCTGCTGTTAGTGACCTTCTCATTCAATTCCCTCGGCTGCAGATGATGCAAAATTAATTGAACGCTTTTCATTCTCATCTCATTTACAGCAATCAGCCCTGCCTTGTTCTTTCAGCTCAACAGTAGTTCATTGTTAATGCACGTGTGTGTGTGTGTGTGTGTGTGTGTTTCTCATGAGACACCCTACATGAATGCTACACTCCTTTACTGCCTTTTGTCCTTTGTCATTTCATGTAACGCCTGCAGTATCCTTTGTGGGGATCTGCTCATGGGAATCTGGAAATTAATTTGCAAGTGCAGCATATCAAATAGCCCCGTACAGTGCAAGCTCCCATCCTCGCTATTCCCTGACCAAATGATGTAATCACATGCATCAAAGACGTGCAATGAAAGCATCTTAACAGAGTAAAATCCCACGGCCCAGTACTAGACTTCTAATAAAGACATTACTGGGAAAAGAATAAATCAAACCCAATTTCCCAACTGGCTACATTACTGTTGAAGGAAATATTTTAGGTAAATTGGTGAGTAAACTTTTTTCCCTACTTCAACGTGATACCTTAATCATTTTCTCTCTGAGCAAATACTTGGCCAGAGAAAAGCAAGAGCAGTCCCTCATGCGTTCCTCGTTGCAAGTCTCCATTTCCCCCATGACCCAATTTTATCAGTGCTACTGCAAGAGCTTTATAAAATGAGATGAAACTAAAAAGATAAATGGTTTAAAGCCTGTTTTTTCTCTGTGGTGTAAAATAGTGTTCTTTAAACACTGAAGCGATTCTGGCAGTTTCTAGAGTTCCGCTCTTGGTTTGAATGCGTCGGCAAAAGGAAGAAGAAGAGGAGGAGGAAGCTGAGAGGGAAGTAGAGGAAAAGGTTGAGTGAAAAGGTTAATGCGTGGGACTCAGCTCAGAGAGTCTGTGGTGGGTTAAAGGGAAACTGCCATACATCAAGACTGGCAGAGATACTCTGATGCAGGTACTGTAAAATGTATTTGTGGCCATTTGCTGTAGATTAGAGGGAGCAGTTTTACTTAAAACACTGTAGAGACAGAGTGTGTTTTCTGTATTGAGGAGCCTATTACTGTGGACTGTGGAGTAAGTGCTGGCTGTAATTTTTCCAAAAGGTCACAGGTAACACTAAATAATGATAATTTGATTCATTCATTTGCTTTACCTGCACCACCTCCACTTATCGACAAGTAATTCAATTTTACAATTTGAGCAACAACCTCTTTCACTTTATCTACAAATTTTCAGTCTATATTGTTAAATTCATATAACCAAATTTTGGATTTCAAATAAACGGTGTTCTTTTAATGGCAACGAGGCAAGTGAGGGGGAACAGATCTTAACCGAATAAAAATGATGATGTAATGATAAACAGTTGTTTAGTGTACAGTTTAATAATAGTGTAGCTTCAACCCTATGTTTTGGTTGAAGTGCCTCTCCCTGAAAAAAAAAAATAAAAGCCTTTAAGAACGCAGGGCTGGGAGGCGGGGCTAAAACACACCTACATAACCTCCCCGCCACACAGACACAGACATTGGAAACACACAGGCACACTATATTCCAATGAGTAGGCTAAAGTTATCTAGGTTGTCTATGAGCGATGACTCCAGTGGCAGCACACACACCTTTTCTACAGAAATGTGGTATGAAGTAGAGGGGTTCTCACCTCTGGAGTTTCCTATAGGCCAAGTCTTTCGTTAGTGTATGATAAATATGAAGCTACAGTCAGAAGCCAGGAGGACTCAGTGAGTTCCTGCAAAAAGTTGTGCATTGTGCTTGTTCGATCAGGATACATTTAGGGAGGGAACAGACATAGAACTGGTCGGGGTTATAGGGAGACTGTGTAGCCAGAGAGATTTGTTTTACAGTGGTGTGGCCGTGTGTTAGTTATCTGCAACAGTCTGTGGCCCTTTACACACTGGTGTGTAAAGTGTCATGAGGGAAGTGCAGGATGAAATTATCTTAAAAGACTTTTAAAAGCAGGAATTAACTTCACATAAAAGGTACTGAGGGCTGTGTTAAAGTGTTCCTCCTGTTTAAAAGAAGGTGTGGGAAAGCAAATTATACACAGTACACAAGCTATCTACAGAATGTTTGAGAGATCTGAGGCCCAGAAATTTACCGAAGCAGTAAATTATGTTTTTTCGCTGCAGGGCAGAGATTTGTTTGGCAGTCCTATAGGTGTGATCAAAGCTTACCATAACAATTACATTTGCAGGCGATTGCATCATCTATCAACAGTGATTCAGCTGAGAAAAAGAGCTTCTTGGAGGTTTGATTCTAAAAAGAAAAATCATTAATACTGAAAGAGAAGATCAGAAAGAAATAGTCCAAAAGTTAACAACAAAAAGCTGTGGTAGCATTTGTTACAAATATAACTCATCTATACCAAATTGCCCAAATTAGAAATGATAAGAATCAAATTCAATTAGGTTCATGTCAAGATGAATGTATGGCAACACACAAAAAAATTGGTTAGCATCAGTAACGATAACGGAATTTTTATATCTTCAACTTAAATGTACTATGTGTATTTTCAGCACCATGGACAGCTCAACATTAAATAATCCAAACTATCGATCGACTTATTCCAAAAATCTTAAGAACCATTCGTTCACCATCATCTTATCAGCTTCACATAGACATGTGTAATGTTAGAGGGCAAAGAAAATCCAGCGTTGGATTTTGGTGTGATTTGGACATGTGATACATCCAATATTACTCAACTTTGAATAACAGGGGGATCAGCGCTCTGTAGCTCAAATAACAGCATGTTCATGACATCTGCAATGACAACTGATTCTCCAGTTCAGGATTCTGCAGACTGAGTCCCACAGCCCCGCCCTTTAATAACCGAGGATCAATTACTGCAGTTTCAGAAAGAAAGCTGGCCAAGACCAACCCATTCCATGTGTGTAAAATAGGTTCTGCACAAGCCCTCTGAATTAGAAATTGGAGACAACAGTATTATTGATTGGAGTTGACGCCTCGCACTTCACAGCAACAACAATTGTGTCCACTGTGACTGTGGTCTGTTGTATTTTTCTTTCCTTAAATAAAGAGTTAGCCTGCTATGAGCTGGAGAAAGGGGCCCCCTCAGTTATTATCACTTCTAATGTCTTGTTTTAAAAAGTGTATTGTGTATATTAAAAAAAAGTATTATTAAAATCTTGTCTATCGGTTGAGGGCTCTTTGGAGGATGGGGTCGATAGCCAAGGCCCACAAGGCTTCCAATGGCCAAAGTCTCCTGGTGTGATAAAATTCTATCAATATTACTGCAGTGGCAATTGTTCACCGAAAAGTAAGAACTCAACAACAGTAGGAACAGAGTGTCGTTTGATATACATTTTCATTAGCTTTTGACAAAATAAAGCACAACAGTCAAAAATAATTCCTTAATCAACGCTTTGGGCCATGGTTCGAAAATAAAACTTCAGTAGAAGGGAGGTGATTATTCTGTGAGAGGACAGTCATTGTTTGCACAACATAAACGGGGTTATAGTTTTTTTCATCGTCCAAACAAATGATCAATACTGTAATTTCTCTGACAGTCTGAAATGTACCTTGGTGGCATCAACGTTTTCAAAGTACTACTTGTTGCTAAGGAACCAAAATCCATGTGACATAACTCAAACAGAAAATGCAAGTGAGGTTTGTAATTTCCTAGGAAAGTTAGCCTGCTCCTAAAATCTTTTTTGGTTGTGCTGGTTAAGCCCCTTTTAAATGCACGACATGTCAATGTAGAAGGATGAGGATTATTATAAAGAGCTTAGTGGAGATCAGCTGGTAGAATCTTTTCACAAATTAAAGGGGATTTGAATCACTTTGTCACTTATAAAACTGAAGATTAAATATTTGAAAATACTGAGAAAATCACATCACGTCAAATAAAAGAGATATAAAATATAATACAACACTTGTAATTTATTTCTCAATTGCTGTTTCCCCTGAGTTGCTAGTTTAAAACAGAGTGAGTATGACTCTAAGAGAAGCACAACATCTGCTTTACATCTGCTCCCTAACTATTAGAAGAGACATTTTAAATGTCTAATATTTCCTGATGGTGTAGTAATAGCAGCCACTGGAAGGTCAGTGTCATTCTTCTGAATTCTTTATCTCCTCTGAACGTCGAAAGCTTTAAAGGCACATTCTTTAACAGGTGAGTGAACGCACGCACACGCACACGCACACGCACGCGCATACACATGCACATTCATGCTCACACAAAATATTCAATTCATTTTTGCTGCATCGTCAGGACACATCATTTGTCTTCTTCCACACACCTACAAGTTTAATCATGAAAAAAAAAATATGTGTGTTCCTGTACATGAATATCATAGTGTGTGTGTCTGTGTGTGTGTGTGTGTGTGTGTGTGTGTGTGTGTGTGTGTGTGTGTGTTAAGTCTCATGTGTGGAGGGTTTTCCTTGGTAATACATTATTCCTGTCTAAACTCTGGCCTCAGGACATATAGTACAGTGTTGTGTTTATGCGTTGCTGATGGAGGGTGGACGGGCAGATACCTGTAATGGTTGAATTCATCAGGAATCCTCATTTACAGTGCAGTTTGTATAACACATGTCCAATTAACAGTCAAGCAGGTATCAACTGCTGACATCTTCATCATGCTTAGAGTGTGTGAGATTGCAGAAATACAAAATAAAGTGGAAACTTACTCTTTATTCTAAAATCCAGATCAGTTCTTGAAAGAGACGAATAAAACAGAATGAAAAGAGAGATTTCTGAACATCATATATTGCATGGAAAGCAAACACCATTAAGCAGCTCATCATTAATGATTCCACAACTGATCCTGGTCTCTCTCTCTTCTCTTCCCCATTTCCATCCACCTCTACTCTCTCGCACATTTCTCTCCTCTCCAACTGGCAACTGGCAAAGTGTTTGCTTGTGATATTGTAAACTCATAGAGTATTGTATTGTATAGGGGCGGGTGGGACTCGGGTCGTTCACTAACAAAGTGTGCGGTTCGATTCCAGTCTCCCCCATTCCCCATGCTAATATGTGGGAAGATACTGAACCCAAACTTGCCCCTGACAGCTGTGCCAGCAGTGTGTGAGTGTATGATAGAGAAAGTACTGCACATAGATGCACTGTGTGAATATGTATGAATTGGTTAATGGCAAAACTGTACTCTCAAGTGCTTTGAGTGGTCATCAAGATCAAAAATAGGAATATAAATACAGATAATTTACCCTCAAAGCTTTTGCACATCAACCACAATGGAAATAAACAGCATGATATAATGAATAATTCAAAGAAGTTCACCCAACTATTCACATTGAGGTTCACTGGCTCAGGTGCTTCAACTGAACAAAGCATCTTCAGGACGTTTTTTCAGGTTGTTCACTAGACAATATGAAGAACTGCAGCAACAGCTGGCTCCAAGATCATAGATCAGAGAAGTATTCATTTGACAAAATCCCCATTTGTTTGCTGTAGTTGTGCACGTTTGGTTGGCTACATCATAGTCTATTAAAGACTAAATGAACTGACAGAAATTACGAAAGACAAATACGTTAAATAAATCGACAAATAGACTTTATATCAGACTGGAAGGTATCAGAGGAGGAGGTTGTTGTTCTCCACTGCTCCCTCAAAATGGAACATTGTTGACAACATGTTCTCTGATTGGTCTAATGTGATAATGTCGGAAGCAAAACCTTGAAAAAAATCGACCTTAGTCTGAAAAACTTTAAGCCGCAGTATCACTCAGCAAAATTCACAACGTCGCATTGACTGAATACAGGTTTGCAAAATATGAATAATGTGTGAATTAATCACAGGAAAATGTGTCCAAGGTCCAGTGTCCAATGGCATTCACTATGTAAAATGCCTGGAGATAATGTTTTGACTTGATGCCATACGAATTAAACTGAATCAAATCTTTAGTCTAAAACTGTGTTAAAAACCTCAGGAACTACTCATGTAGCAGGCACACCCGAGAAAAGTCAAGACTCTCTTTTAATAATCATTTTTCTTTATCATTTGCTCCTTTGACCATTAAACTGTTTAATCAAAGCGTAGCTCTGTAAATTTACCCTGAGGCACTCTGGGTTAAGATCTGGCGAACTCACTTGACATGGCTGTTTTGCAGTAGAAGCAGCCATTTGATGAGAGGAGGCTCTTCAGTATGGAACAGGCAGAAGAAGTGGAGAGACAAAAGGCAGGAGGAGTGAAGACAGGGCAGGAGATGAATAGTGGAGGAGAAGATTCAAAGAAAAGGAGCGGACAAAGGGATAAGTCATGACAGTTTCATGAGAGTGAGAGGAGCTGGAGGTCCCTGCCCCTTGAAGTGAACTTTACCCTCTCTCCCTGGAGCTCTGAGTTGGTGTGGGTTGGAATCTAGCAGCACAGTGACTGGAAAGGACATTGGTTCAATTCCCTCAAGGAATTAAATCTTTATGCCTTATAAATCAATGCTTGAGGGTGGTTGAGAGCAGCTGTGCAAGACAAGAGCCCTGCTTTGTGTTTTCCTGTCAGTAAATGCAGTTCCCACTATGACTATAAAATGATTTTGGTTTGTGAATTAAAACCAAACAAACTAACACTATTGTTTATTTTATGAGATGTTGCATTTCAGCAGAAAAATTATCTCACTCTTTAACACCAAAATTTGAAAAAAGATGATTGGCTTTTCCACCGGTACAGAAGAGAATTTTCCTTTGTGTTTTTTTCCAAGGTGATTCATATTCAACATCACAGACAAAGACTGAGACACTCTCTCACCTGTCTTGCCAAAGTAACGCGTTCTCCCAGGCGTCACATCACCATCACTGTGGATCAGAGCCAGAGACGATTAAAACCTGTGTCCACTGCAGAGTCAATTGAGTGAATGCAAAATGTATCTGTTCCAAACGCCAGCTGTTAGTGAGTGTTAGTAGGTTCTTCAGGTGTATGTCTGCATAGATTACTGTAGCCTAAACAAATTAGATGCAAATCAGCCCCGGTAATTTGGCGAGTGCCTTTTCCCATTTAGATGTGTCACAGCAGAAGAAGCACAGGTACAGTATAGTTAATAACGTTAATGATAGCTCCAAGGCTGTAGTTCATTTTGATGTTAAAACTTGCTCCAGCTCTGTGTTGTTGCACATGCTGGTTCACTGATGTGAATTACTTGGGCACAGTGGAAGAGATTCTCTGTTCATGTCATTCATAACACATGACTGCTGAAGGCTGCTGAAATCTTAGAGCTGACAACTGAGCATGTGAGGAGGTTGTAACATGTGAAAATGTGACATCAGCCCTGTATGTCAGGCCCACTCACACAGCATGTTACTGCACAACCTGTAGATGTAGTGGTAAATCTCGTACTTATATAGTATGTTAGCCTGTGACAAGAAACATTCATCTAAAACAGTGATGTGTAGTTCCAAAGGATTTCATTTTTTTAATTAGATTATTTTACATTAGACTTTTGTTTTTAAATTTAATAGTTGCGGTACAAAAAAAGTACAAAATTTCCCCCAGGTTTCTTAAAGGTACCCTGTATAGTTTACGATTACTAATTGTGCTAGTTTTGTTTTTACTCGAGAGTCTCTGCTCTGTTTGTTCTCATGCGTGTGTGCCTCTGAACATGGGTGGTGGCGTGTTACAACGCGCATTGATGCCAATTGATTCATACCAGTCCACCCATATAGATGTCGCAGTAACATGCCAAGAAACGCAGAATTGTGCAAGAAAGAGAAAAAAACAGCAAGTAAAAGTGTTTTAACATTTTCTAAATTAAGCTTTGCAAATGTTTTGTGCGAAGTCAAAAACATTCAACCTGTTTGTGAGACCTTTTTGTGAGTATGAACAAGTGTAAAGAGAAAACAGGGCACCCTTAACAATGACCAGGACTAAAAAAACACCTGGAATCCTCTCCTCCTTCTCAGTTTGTCTCTTTGTGACAAGGACAAGGCAGAAGCATTAGATACCTCACAAAGAGCCTATAAGCCTTGTAAAATAACTACTTGTTTCAGGGCTGTTGCATTACAATTGCACTAGATGATCAACATTCTTCAAGATTATTGAGGATATGGAGGGAAACTGCTCTATAATTTAATACAGCACAGATCTTTGACTCAGGCTTTTTCCAGGTGTATAAACAATTGAATCCCCTTGGGAACTTGGGTCATTTACAGTATGATGTTTTGTCTGTTTGTTATTTTTGCAAAACATTCCTCTGCAGCTTTTAACGATTAACTCTGATATCTTCAGAGCCCTTCATCTGTCTGGTATAGTGATTGTATAATAACACTTATCCTGAATCAACCTGTGAGCGAGTGAGTGGGTGAGACAAAGAGAGACGGAGGGAGAGAGAGAGTGGGAGGCAGAAAAAAACCCTGACAGATTGTACTGGCTGAGGGAGGTCAGAGAGAATAAGAGTAGTTGAAAACAGAAACAAACAGAAAATAAACAGACATAGAAGATTTCCACAGATTATATCATAGACATTATTGAGTAAGTGATTGACAGCTCCACTTGTATAGCTCCTGCTCATTCTATTCTCACTGTATAACACATTACCTGGCTTATCTTCAGCCTCTCTGCAGAACAAAAAACCTGACAGTTAAAATTCTCACAATCGAAAATACGCAACTGAAAAATAACCTGCTCCATAATAAGGTGCTTTTAAGCTCACAGAAATTTACATTTACAGCCTACAAAGCAAAATATCTGAAAAATAATTAGCGAAAATAAATAAGCACAATAATGAGCTGGTGGTCAAATGCTCCAAAGCTCTTTAAGCAGCAGGTTCGCAGTTACTGCCAGCCGGACATTCCCCCCACTCTCTCTCCTACCTTTAATTTTTTAATTCATCCCTCATGTCAGTCTTTCACTGCATATATCAAATAATGGCAAAAAATATATATATTTATCCTTGTATCCTATATTGCAAACATTGCTAAGACTCATCTGTAAATTTACTCTGATTCTAATCAAATGTCATTGTTTATCACATGTAATGACATATGGGCACACCAACAATTCCTCCATCCGGGAAAATCCTTATACTGTCTGATACAATGTATATCCTCTGACATAGAGTGCCCCAATGATGAGTGTCATACTGGTCCTTTGTCACCATGTTCACAATGATAAACACACAGGTAATCTTATGGAACAGCCATGGTTTAGTGTGGTTCAGGAAAAGATCCTTAAGATGCAGGATGTTTGTTGTCATGGTTACTAGAATGGCAGTCAGTAGAGTGCACACCTCCATCAAGGCCCAGCAGTCCCTTTGAATTCTGTCAAACTGCACCAAATTTCACACACTCATAGATAACAGTTCCCTAAATATACCAATTTTTTCAAGATCCGTGAAGTATTCCCTGGGAAAATGGTGAAAATGGTGAAAAACGTTGAAAACCCATATCTCGCAGCACAATTCAATGGGTTCTTCCCTAACCCCCCATCACATCATTCCACCAGGTTTCATGGTAACCATTCAGTAGTTTTTGTATAATATTGCATGCAAATAAAACAAACATACAAACCAACCGACAAACAGACAGTGGTGAAAATATAACCCCCTGGAGCTGAAGGTGTACTAGGTCGTGACACATAACAAAACATGAAACTATTGGTTGTCTCTGGCGATCTTTCACAAGACGACAACCATGCATACACGATCGAAAACACACAACATACAGGAGACATGTGACATTTACACCCCCCAACATGACGCCTCAGTGGTTGTGTTGTTTTGTTTGTTTTTTCCTGCCAGCTCTATTGTTTATTTAGTCATTAAGGTTCCCTGCTGAGTGACTTCCACTCGTCTGTGATGCGGCTTTGTTACTGTTTACGCTGATGCTGTTTTTGTCAAACAGACGAGGGGTACGCTGCCACATCTGCCTCCCTGTTGTTGACTCTGTTGCTCTGCTGTGTGCTCATGCTGTTAAGCTGCTGCTGTGTCGGAGTGGAGAGCGCTCTCACAGTAATGACTCAGTGAACCGAGCAAAACTTATGGTTTGTTTTTCTGGTTTGGACTTTTAAGTACTGACGATTTCTCGCACATACACAAACATCAGTCACGATAATAACACCGTTTTTCAGATACGTTCCCTGCGTTAACACAGATTGTCATTAAAAAGCCATTAGGACTGCAATAGACTGGAGAGCCGATGTTTCTTTGTGTAGTACGATGAGAGGATGTAGCTCCTTCAGACTCTGGAGAACTTGGCTAAATCAACTTCTTAAGTTAATTTCCAGTTTAACCCAGTTTAACCTCTGCTGGCAGCAACAAGCGAAACAGTTCAGTTCATATAAACTATGTCCCTGTTGAAAGGAAAAGTTAGAACTTCCAGGAACCGGCTTTACTCGTCAACTAGCTCGTAGGCTAGCTAGAAAGTTTAAAGGGGACATAGCATGCCCATTTTACCACAAGTTGATATGGTTCCTTGGGGTCTTAATGAAATGTCTGTAACATACTTTGGTCAAAATACCACAAGGATCATTTAAAACAGCACCCTTTTTACCCTGTATAAAACAGCCCTCCACAGAGTGACCTGTTTTGAGTGCCTGTTCCTTTAAATGCTAATGAGCCAGCTCCCCCCTCCCCCCTCTCCCCCCATGATTTTAAACGATATAAATTACATATTTTATATGATATAAATTATCAAATATGCATCCCATACTTTGTATTCCCTTCTGTTGTCCTGGAGTTTTAATTTTCCCAATCACATAATTAAATGTCCCCTCTGCCCATCCACTACAAGCACACAAGCAGACAGAGAGAGAAAGAGAGGGGTGGGGGGCTATGAAGACCATCATTTACCCCGAACCCCGACATTCAACGGGTACAACAACAAGCGGAGAAAGCAGAATCGCGGGCTGACCTTATATATACAGTCTATGGGGCTGACCAGCGGGAGAAATGCACGTCCCGTGTGAACAGCCAGGCGGCTGCGCGCTTGAAGCAGGGCTGCGCTGCCTCGCAGCGGCGCTTCCGCGTCCGGTGTAAACCCGGCGTAACGAGTGGGGGCTCTGTGTGTTACAGTAGTGCTGAACACTGCGGAAGTCTTCCACACTGCTGGCTGTGTGGCGTTGACACAAATTCCAGCTCACGCATGGGAGAGCGGCCGTCGCGCCCGAGCAACTGCTGCAGCCTCCCAGTCCCAACGATCCAGACAAATGCCACATGTGAGTGAATCGCGGGCTGACCAGCGGAGAAATGCTCGTCCCGTGTGAACAGCCAGGCGGCTGCGCGTAGAACGGCGCTGCGCTGCCTCGCAGCCTCGCAGCCTCGCTGTGTCCGGTGTAAACCCGGCGTAACGAGTGTGGGGGACGGGGTGAGGTGGGGGTGGGCCAAGGCCATGTAGGGAGACTTCCAGTGCCTTGTTACGACACAAAACCCAGGAAGCTCAATCGAGTCACTCAAGCATGACGTTTCTGACTTAGAGGAACCATAACAAAACGCACGAGTGTTTTTTTCCCAGAGTGTTTGGGTTGGTAGACATGCCAGATACCCACATTAACCTGTAGAAGCACTAACAAAGTGGAATTTGCATGCTATGTCCCCTTTAATGTATAATTTAACCAGAGACAGACTAACAACGCAGAACATACTTGAACAAATAATTCGTATTATTGTGTCTGGCAGAGTTGAGAAAGTTTTGCTGTGACCATTCGCTGTGACGTGCCTAAAAAAAATTCAGCTTTTGAATGTGATTCGTTTTAATGCATTTTAATTGCAAAGTTTAATTTCAAAGACATCTTAGGACGTTGTAAGGACCACAATGACCCTGATAAGGTATATGGACTTTTAATGCCTTTTAAAGTCTTAAACTTGGATGGTCAGATGCAAATTGAACAATGGTCCACTTTCGTGCATGCACAGGCAGTGTGTCGTGTGGGTTCTGCATACGCACAGATGCCTTGAATATCTAAATCTGCCAAATGTGAAGTGACAGACTTTGTAGGCCCTGTACAAGTATGTATGAGAAGCTGAGTGCTGTGGCATGAAATGTTGAGGTTGCAGCATCTTAGCTCTCCCTGAGTTTTTATTATTAATTATTTGTGGAATATATTGTGGTTAAAAAATCACACGCATATTGACTTTTTATTTTCTACAAGAAAAATAAGGTAAATGAATAGACTAAAAATAAAAACATACAGTATAGTTCATAGTTTGATAGGTTTATCCAGTCTGTATGATTGGTACAGTGTCACCTCTGATTGTTTGCATAACAGGATTTTGTCCAGTTACTTGTGATTTGAAACATTTCCAAACTTCTCTCATATAAACATGAAAATTATGTTCTTCATCTTGTGCATCAGAATCAGCAACTTTGTTTGTGCATCAAAGCTGAGCAGATTGAAGAGTCAACATTTTGCAGAATATGCTGACAGTTACAGGAATCTGAGTAAACTCTGTAGGAAGAAAAACAAGGTTGCCCTCTGGAGCGCGACCAAATACTCTGCTGGCTACAGAACCTTTGACTTTAAAGGAAAGGCTTCCTCCTCCAACACCCAGTTTCTCACCTCCACCTCCTCCATGCACAGTTAACTTCAGCTCTTGTGCAGTGATGCCAGCTCGGATTGGGAGGTGTTGGGAATACCAGCCAGCTCCTGTAGCTCAACCCCACTCTTATAAGAGCTGGCTCATCACACAACTTTCACTCAGCTTTTTACACAGGAGCTCTTTCAACCCCTTTTTCTTTGTGGCATCAGTAAGATCAATTAAGAGTAGATCATCCCTTCTAGTTTGTCTGCTGTCAGATCAGTAGTGAATCCATATCCTCCAAACTGAGAAGCAGAGACAACAAGGGGAAAAAACATTGAACAATAGACTAAAGACAAAATGGATGATCCCTCACAGCATGTTATGTCCAGGGGACACCGCTGACTCCATACTCCATTCCAACAGCTGCAGGAAACAGTTTATTAAATGTCAGTGCTGGACAATTCCAGGAAAAATAGGGAAAAAAATAAACAAATGACAAATATCTGACCCAAACTCCAAAAGCATAAACAAGAGTGAAACAGCAAAACAAAGGGATTAAAAGGTGCTACTCACCACCAGTCCGCTCCTGGGTACTTAAGTCTTTCATATATATATGGCATATTTACACACAACAACATTCCAATTTAGTTAAAGAGCTAATCCTGTCAATCTTAACTTCTCAAACCTTCCAAACAGGGTGGACGAGCTGTTACTCTACTTCATGACAGAAATTCATGACATAACATAGGCTGTGACTCAATTCAGTGGCCGCATCCCTCGGTTTTTCAGAGGTAGTGGCGCCAACAAGCCACAAGACATCCGATGCCTGAGTATATAACGCTTCAACTCAACCAAAGCTCTAAGAGCTAAAACCAAGGGTCGTTACAACTTTCTCATCCTGTCCAACTTCAGCTCTGTTGCTAGGAAACAGTAATAAAGGTGGGACAAGCTCGTGGCGGAGATCACAGAGGGTCTCTGTAGCACAGACCGTCACAGTTCAGTTCGGCCTTCATGGTCTATGCAGCTAACAAAGGTGGGGACGTCCTTTATGGGACAGGTAGACCATGTTTGTTTGTTGGAGGCGAGGACAGTTGAAGAAAGATGAGGCAGATTTGTGTTAGCTGATTTTAAAGTGGACTGTTGTCATCGACTGTTCAAATACAGAGGCAGCACTCTTCAATTAGACCAATCACAGTGCACCACCTGTTTTTATCACAATTCACACATCCAGCACACACAGAGGATGAATCTGCAGGTTCGAAGCACTTGTACACTTAATAAAACATTGAGGGAAATATCGCAAAATGAAGAGATTCAAAGAGGCTTAAAAATATCCTAGAACAAACAAAGAAAAAAAACAAAAACTGAATTCAGAAGTTGAGAGGGTTGAGAAATTACTCACTGAAGTTATAAGCACAATCTGCAAAACACTGCAATTGTGCTTGGCTGAGTTGTGGTGGAAATGTGAACTGGAGCGACTAAATGTGGTGTCTCAGGGTCTCTGATGGCTCCAGATGGTTTTAAAGCAGGAGGAGGAAAGCGTGACAAAAACAATAGCAGGAGTATTTGTAACCATAACGAACAGCTGCAACGTGCCACATTCAGAGGAAACGAACTGGTTTCACTTGTTTAGAAAGAGCAGGTACAGAGTGGTGTGTATGACATCATCATGGCCCTGGTGTTGAACTTGTGTCTCAGAGCAGTGATGATTCATATGCTAACTGGAGCAGCCGTGAACAGGGGGCATGTGGAGAACACCACATAGCAAGTAATAACTGTTAATCACTTGCGCGCTCAAAGCTATTGTAGTTATTCAGCATAGTGTGCAAAGTAAAGTGATTCAGTTACATAATTTATAGACATGAGACAATAATGTACTGTGACACTATGAGAGCCACATACTCTGTGGACATTTATAGCTGCTGAGTTTGCATTTTACAGACTTGAAGATAATTACCAGCATCTCTCTGACTCTCCAAGAGACATTTTGTAGAGTTTGGACAGGAAACGGAGAGAGTGTTTATCATGGTGGTTTATTGGCTCTTTGTTTCCTGCACATCTCCAAATCAGGAAGAAAGCAACACTTTTGACTGTAATTACCTTCCTGATCATAGTCAATCAATCACTGTGTCGGACTAAATGAAGCGGAACACACAATCTGTCCAGTACTGGTCATACTGGGACAAATGTGGGGCGCCACATTAAAAAAGAAAGTCCGGGGAAAGTCTGGAAGCTGTCAGTCCTCACTCGGACATGTGCGAGCCCCTACGCAGATTATCAGGGGTTCAATGCATCTCTGGAATCAGCTTTACAGCAATACAAATAATATTTACAAAACTAACAACAACAACAACAACAACAACAACAATAATAATAACACTAATACAATGGACATACAGTATAATAAGCACCTCTGTGTAAATTGTGGCGATTTTGTGCCCTGATTAAAAAAGCCTATGCCTACAACTGCCTTACTCCACTTTCACCAAGTGCTTGTACACAAAGAATTGGCATCAAATGGAAGCATTATTATAAACCCATTGGTTATAATATGAGCAGGTTTCATCCGGGATGATAGAGTGTAAGCTCTTTGCCTTTATCTGATAACGTTCCTTCGGCTGTCAACCTTTCCACAAGATGGCATCAATCTCCCTCAGACAGAGACGCCACTTTAACTTCCTCTCCTAAACGGAGTCTTGTGATTCATTTCTTAACCGGATATTCTCAAAGTTACAAATTCGGGTTGTGTCAGCTCAAGTGAGGTATTACTTGTACTTTTATGTGCGCCAAGATAAAAGAAAGTAGTTTGAAAGTGAAATTAAATGTGAGTGTGACTCAGAGAAAGAACCACAAGGAGCTGCGAAGCCATGAAGAGTCCAGCTCATCTTCCTTCACTTTAATTCTCAGAATTTATATCTACATTAAAATCACATTCTTAAACACCCTCCACTTCAGCTTCACTATGTGTCTCACTGTCTCCCAACATTAGCTCCACGGCCTCCTGAGGCCCCCTTTATTTGAAACATAATACAAAGGGTAAGGTTCAGGAATAAACAACAGTCCCCCAGACCACCAGTCTCCTGATCAATTTATCAAGCTCGACCTCCTCCTGACAAGACTTAAACAGCACAAATAACACCTCTCATCTTTGTTCCTGACAGACAGACACTTATCAATAATTACAAAGAGCAGTTCACAGTTGGAGCATTTCTATGGCTTTGATCTGCATAAAACTCTTCTGGTGGACTCATCAGTACAAAAGATTAAAAGCTGCAGTTGAAAGTATCTGCTCCTTTGATAGAAAATGCAGGGTAGAAGCCTCTGAGTGTAGAAACTAGAGGGGGGATTAACTGCAACCTTTGGTAAGTAGCATCCAACAACTCTGCTAATAGCAGGTACAAGCTAAACATAAACTGAGTATATAGTTGAATAATGCAGCTGAAATCTGCATTATTCAATACATTCAGTGCAACTTTTGGAAAGCCATTGTGTAGTATTTGCTATTTCTGCTACAGTGGCCAAGGCTTGTGGGTATTGTAGCATTTTGAGCAACAAGTATGACATAAACACACTTTCTAATGGCTGAAATAATTAAAATAGGTGTTGAAAATATAAATCTACACAATCTTCACATCCTCTTAAACAGTTTTTTCTTCTTAGACGACTGGCCTCCTGCCCCAACCCCCTGTGTCAGACATCAGCTGTTGCCTGAGTTCTCCTTTCACCAGCTTCCAGAAAACTTCCATCACAACACTGACTATGTTTGCATGGACACCAATAATCCAACTATTGAGCTCATTATGAACAAGACTTTCCTTTGATTATAAGGTTTTCATGAATTGCTAATAGTATAAGTCATTCATGTTCCTGTTTACATGTTACAAAGAATAGTATGATTATGAAGCAGCTGGTAACTGCATTCGGATTTCCAACTTCTGTGATTATCCTTTGGGGGACACCGTCCACGGAGACGTCTCTTTTGAGCAAAGGCTGAACCAAAATGAGAGTGTGGTCTACAGAGGATTTGCTTGATCGCTATCACCAGGTTGTCCCGCCCTCATTGCGGTCGCCCAGCAACAGAGCTGAAGTTGGATACGATAAGAAAGTTTTAATACACGTGTTTTTTTTTTAACGTGTACTGTTAGCTGCTCGATTGATTTAAAACCTGATACTCAAACATCAGATGTCTGGTCCCTAGCTGGCACCATTACGTCTTTGAAACATGGATTCTCATCCAAACGCAATCAATCTGTGGATAGATTAGGACTGATATGTTCACCTGTGTTTAGTTATACCTGCCTCCCTCGTGTATTTAGTCCTTTGCTCTTAGTCCTTCTTGTCGGGTTGTCTCTTTGCTCCTGTTCTGTTCACTTTCCCTGTTTAGTTCCTGCTTGTTCCGTAGTATTTCTCTTTACATCTGCTTCTGTTCCTGAGTTTTGCATGTTGGTTGCCTGAGTTTTGGGATTTTCTGTTTTGTATACTTTTTGCCAGGATATCTGACAACAGACAATATGAGAATAATTTCTATCAAATATGCTTTTACACTGTCCTGCCCTGTGTGACGTTTGTATTTTGGAATTTGTGAACTACAAACGTCTACAAAAGGATATTGTTTAGAGAAAAAAAATTGCGTGGGAATACAGTAGGAACCCCCCCCCCCGTGGAACCAGTGGCCCCTCTCAATTTGCAACTCTACATGATGTTAAAAGGTGTCAAAATCATCTCCACCTCGGGGGATGTGTAGATGTGCTAAGCAGATTTTATGAGTGATCATAAACAAACAATCAACACCAGGCTTTCACTGTGCACGTACTGTATAATCCTGAGGATACACTTTGACAGCTCAGCTTTCAATTTCAATAATAAAGTGTGCACACTGAGGAAAATGTGTTTGTAATCCATTTCAGGCTTTCACTGATTGGTGTGATCAGGAACACAAAATGATAAATCTTTCAGCAGCTGTAGGCCTCAAAAGCGAGCTCCTCTGTTTTTCTAACATTTTCCGGGTTAGATGGTTAACACCTTATTCCAAGTTGTTCCCTGGTACCTTCTCCCTGAACCACGATTCATCCGTGAGAGATACCAGTATAACTTATGTAGGGGGGAGGTGCTGCAGTGTTGGAGGTGATGGTCTGCAGGGTGAGTACTGCAGTCCAGATGGTCTGGGATTGGTTGGGGAATCAGACACTTAAACAGTCAAGTGTTTTAGAGTTCATTGGCAGACTTTGTGGTGGAGGTGAAATCGGTGAGCGTCCTGAAATACAGAAGGTGTTGTTGTCCTTTCACTGTAGACCGGCATCTTCTGTTGTTCTTTTGGAACAAACAAAGTGCGAAAGTGTGTTAGACAAGCGTGAAAGGTGCAAGACTGGAAATTTCCATAATAGAATTGAGTTCAACAGGTCTCTAATCACTGGTAGAGACAACAGATGTCTTCTTCAGCACTGATGTGATGCTGCTGCTTTTGAGGCAGGTGGAGACAACAGCTAAGTCCAGAAGCATGGCAAGATGACTGACAGTCTGTGGACGCATGTCAATTCAAAGACATAAAGAAATGTTCTTGGTGTGGTGGACTCAGTTTGTCAACTTTCCAGGCTTGTTGCAACAATGAGGAAACGTGAGAATAGATATAGTTGAGCTATTTTTGTAGAGGAGATGAATGAATGCATAGGGCTGTCACTTTTTATTAGAATTTTGGACTTGCGGGGGAAGTTCTTATTTGAACTGTCTCGACAAGGTTGGTTCTGTGAGTTCGTCGAAATGAAATATTTCTTTCCAACCTTTGATATGATGATGTTCACATGCTCCTCAAAAGGTCCCACTCCCCAAGTTGTGAGGTACTTGTTCCGGTTTTGGTCTGTTCATCTGTTTTGAAATCAGAGTGTGGAAAAAGTACGGACACTGTAAGCAAAATGTGTTGCATTCACGTGTTAAGTGTTTCAACAACACTTTGGCACCTCTTCCCAATAATTGGACAATAGCGATGAGCAAAGACCAAGGAGGAGGTGTGACAGGCATATCAATAACTGACCTGGCTAAAAAGTCTGGTGTTCAGGCGCTTGTGAGAGATGGACAAACAGTCTGCAAGCGACAAAAGTTTAACATTTGACAAGTTCACATCAGAAGCTACTATTTAGAGCCAATTGTAAAATGATGTTAATTGGATTATAATTGATTATATCAGAAACTTGGCAACTCATGTGCCAATATTTTGCAGACTTAATTGTTGTTCTGACTTGAGGTGGCATTCATGTGAATTTTCCCCGGCAGGGACTGATTTTTCAGATCATTACGACACCACATGAACACATAATCAGGTGACATCCAGCTTCATGATTACTCTAATATATTTCCTCTGTATTTTATACTTTTATGAAATATTTGAGAAAACACTTCTAATTCAGCCAGGTTATTCAAATTGTTCAAACTGGTCGGAGAAGATTTCAAAACCCTGTAACATTTCTTTTACAGTCCTAATCAATATTTTCTGTCCATCAACTATTGATTATTCAACTAATCCTTTGTGCCCTAAATGATGGTGCTCACACTGTACTTGATATCTAAACTGCCCTATTCTCTCTGTATTGCTGCTTTGTGCCCCTCTGTGCCTTCATCTGTCTTCTCTGACCAGCATGAACTTGGCGAGCTGTGCTTACTGTGGGGAAATTCTGCAGCGTTGGCGATGAACACGCAGTTTCAACGAAATTCTCCTGCTGAAACACGCTCCGAGCTCATTTACAGCTGGCAGTCGGCGGTGTACACACACACACGAAGACACAAACAAACACACAGCGAGACGCCTTGATGACAGGTGATCCCTCACAGTGGAGGAGAGGGGGCTTTCCTTGAGTGGACAGATCCATCACTGACTGGAAAGTCAAGGAACTGTCGGAGGGAGCGAAGGTTGAGAATAGAGAATGAGAATGTTTGGGAAGTTGGCGTGGAGGTAATCAGGGGAGCTGAGCCATGTCAGTGAGGTTGTTGGAGTTCAGAGCTCACACTAAACAATACATTTTCCAGGTGATCAGGTGATTCAATGTAATTACTCTGCGTGGCTTCAGTTCAGCTTCCACGTCAGCTTCCACGTCAGCCCCCTTAAACCACCTCTAACTCTATTCTGTTAAGTCATTTTCCCATTGCTTATCTTGGCCCACAAAGGCTCTGCTTGAACTACACTGCAATCAGCAGAGTGAACTCATTAGGATAGGAAATCAAAGAGTTTTTCACTCAATGTGTTGCCCTTAAGGCATTCATCTTTCTTTAAATAATTTGTTGTTGCCTATTTTTAGTTACAAATGAAAGATGAATAATTACTTTACAGTTTAAAAGACTTGTTTGTAAAAAATGTTTTATTATTTGTCCATTTGCTTCAAGCAGTGACACAACTTCCAGTTTTAGCGACTTTCTGTTTAGGGCTTTCTGGTTTGGCAGTAAAAACCAGACAGACATGTGGTACATGCTCAGAATTTTGTTTTTACTTGCATCCAATCTGAAGCATCATAGAGGCAATGCTGTAGGTTTATTTATTTGTTGTTAGACGTGGTGAAGATATTAAAATGATGTTTGATAAGTAACCTAAAAACTGTTTGGGTAAAAAGCTAACAGCCACACTAGCAGCTATGGTAACTGCCACCTGCAGTGCAAAGCACCAATGTATATTTACAACTATGTACAATGTAATATGTTACAGACACTGTATATTCTGTATTGTTTATTTACAGTTTTCACCAATGAGGAAGTCTACGAGTAAATGGTCAACCTTACTATGACTTCATTAGCTCTGGTTTACCTTGGTGTTTAGTCAGAGTTACGACACACTGCACGAGAACACTACACTTAATGTGTGTGAGTCTGTGTGTGGTCAGTGAGTCATGGCTTGTTGCTGCTATCGTGACATGATTTTGTTAATTTCATTTAGTAGGGAAACCATTTCTCTGACGATGAATGGCTCAAGACGAGTGTGATCGATACTGCTGCTGTCAATAACACTGGTAGCCTCCCAGTCACATTGTTTAAGAACCACTCTTTCCCTGAATCTCCCAAGAATCAATGAGCTCTGCTATGTTGGAACGCTATGCAGCCAATTACACACACACACACACACACACACACACACACACACACACACACACACACACACACACACACACACACACACACACACACACAGTCTAACGTATAGTTAGGAGAAGAGGTCAGCAAACATCTGCCCCGCTGATTCCCTGTCCTCCAGGATCATTATACACATTATTTTAAAATGAGTACGTGTCACAATGAGCAATTGTGGAATGCTCTGGACCAACGGATGAAAAAACGATTAACATCATCGTACTCAGCAGATAAAACGTCATTGTAAGCTGGCAGAAAGGGCAAAATTGGAGCAATTAGAGCAGAGGACACTGGGTCCTTCCCCAGAAAGAAAAGAAAATAATAACACTATTTTCTGCAATTTACATATATATGGATTATTTCAATATTTCACCAAATCACTTTCTGTAGCTCATCTCTGCTTTAACATCCGGATAAATACTAGATTGTCATGTCAATTATTTGTGCGGTTATGGGTATTAAAAATGACTCCGCTCTACACGGCTGACTTTTGTTGAAAAGTAAAAAGGCTAAATGTCATCTGCTTCACCAAAAGCATAAATCCACGTAAAAAGTAATTTCCACAGTGCAAGTTAATTTAGAGAACATATATAATATGTCACAGATCAAAGGAATCTGCCAACATGGTAACAGCTCTATTTTCAAGGATGCGCAGGAAGAGACATGAGTACAGATGAAACTGTGGTGACAACACACACCAGTGTCTGCTCCATCTCCACTTAAAGCTCAGACTTAGCGAACTTTCAGAGATCCATCATCACATATCATCTAGGGACCGCACACACTACAGTGACAATAATAATATATCCAACAATACATAATTTGTATTCATTCTCATCTGTGTCTTTTCCCCTTTTTGGTCTTAGTCAGTGAGGCAGGTTATGACACTGATACCTATAATTGTCACTTGAGATAACCTTCTTCTTCCACTGTTAACCCCATGGCAGGATTGAGAGATTCTTTTACATCTGGACCTGCAGGTATCAAATAAGACATGTGTGTTGATAACATTAATCTATGACAGTGGTGGTATAAACTCAACGCCTTAAATTTCACTCTCTTTAAGACGCTAAGCTATCAGAAGTCAGGACTAGCTTGTGGTAGCGTAGCCAGAGGGCTAAACAGCCAGAATAAGGGATGAATCTTTCAAAGCTATGCCTAGATGCCTAGATTTGCCCATTGTAATTAAGAGTGTAGTAATTGTGTTTCATTTGAAAAAGGGGTTTGATTCACTAAGGAGGTAAGGCAGGTAAGGCATCATTTGTAATCATCAACATAATTAAAGGAATAGGTTTGAATCATTACATACAATTACATTCACTAAATACAGATTTTTATTCAGATCTGCACCTAAATTACACACACCCATAAATATCATTCAAGTTTGTACATCAAGATACATTAATTATTCTCTGAGAAATGAAAAAAATCATGTAATGCTAAAGAAAGTCAAAAAAAAATCCTTGGTACCAGCACAGCTCTCTCTCTCTCTCTCTCTCTCTCTCTCTCTCTCTCTCTCTCTCTCTCTCTCTCTCTCTCTCTCTCTTTCTCTTTTCTCCCCCGTCTCTCTCACACACACACACACACACACACACACACACACACACACACACGATTCTGTAATGTAAGTGCAATTAAATCATACCACCCTCCCTCCCCCATTCTCCTCTACAGTCTCATCTGTTGAAATGGATCTGATTCTGTATAAGAAGGGGCTTGATTAATGAACCTCTGCTATCTTCTTACAAAGGAAGTGAATGGGTGGAAGTTTACATTGTAGGTGTCTATTATTACTTTCATGTACCTGCACAGTCAGAACATATACAGCAAACAGAACACTATTCATCCTAGCCCCAGTCACAGTGTGGTCAGGTCAGTGGTAAGTTGTAGCTGTGACTGTGATCATCTTTAGTTTTTCCTCCTTCCAAAATCTAATTTTTACACTTGAAATGTGGCTCCACAAATGTAACTGTAGCTGAGGTCAGCTCTGATTTATGGAGCTTACAACAGATTTCAGTGTGGGCACATGGCTCAGTTTATTTTTCATTTGTCAGACCAGAGCTACTGAGCTTCTTGCCTTCCCCCGTGGCTGCAAACCTTCCTCTGCCTGCTACAGTGGTCAAAATGTCTTGACCCTAAACATGTGATTTAAACAGTTAGGCCCGCTACTGTATAAACAAAGGATATGAACACAGATTCAAAGTCCTGTCACCCATTTTACACCACAATTAGTGTAAACAGCTTTTTAAAATCTGGGCAATTCACTCCTTTCTTATTAGCAGTAGAGGAGTTAGCCTTTCCGTTTCTTTCCACAGTGAGTTATGTGTTGGACACTGAGAAGCTCTCTCACCTCGCTGTCTTGCCAGTTATACTTTTTACATGGTTTTGTTGCAGGTTTTCCCAAGAAAACATTGAAAACATAGGAAAGTACACAAACGTTAGTGTTGAGTTTGATGCATATCAAAAAGTTGCACAGAAAAAGGGCAATTAAACAAATAATTCTCCATCATCCAGGATATTCACCCTTTCTGGCCTCTAAAGATATTTCTATGTGCTTCAAACCACTCACACAAGCTGGAGCCATTTGAACCTCCCATTGGTCTAAAAGGCTGCTAAAAACAGAAATATTAAAGAACAATGATGTTACATCATTTTGTTCTAACTCTGTCTAGACACGTGGAGAGAAATGCAAGGCGTGCTGCTGAGCTGCTTTCAGTCATTTCGTTGTTTCAAAATGTCAAGTGTTTTTTTTTAGCCTTTTCTTTCTTCTGGAGCAGGAACTGAATGTTACAGTTCTTGTTCAGCTACAGTATGAAAATAATCAACTGATAGAAGAAGGCAGTCAAACAGACAGTCAGCAGTAGAAGACAGATACTGGTCAGAAGTCTATATTAATGCTAAGTATTTTATTTTCAGTATTCATCAGGGCTCTCAAAGTGTCTGCTTTGAATTATTTATGGACGGCACAAAGGACAGAGTCTCTAATTGCTTGTGTGTGTGGAAGTTATGCAGAAGTTTCTCTTCGCTCTTTAACGGCTAGAAAATAGCAAAGCCCATCGGGATTCATAATGATAAAAGAGATCACAGATAGATATAGCGCAGCTCACACCAAACGCACAGCAGATTTAATAACAAAACAACATTTTCCCCTGACAAGTGCCACTTCAGAGACTGGAGGAGAAAGAGAGAACATGCAAAGAAATATGACTGAAAAGTCAAGCTATTGCACATATAATTAGAAGTTTACCGTCAATACTTATCTAGTTACCAAGCTCTTCAAGACAGTGTCCTTATAATGACATAAAATCAATAGTGACTGGCTCATCAGCGTAACCTCCTTGACCTCGGATATTGATTTAATTAAAATTATTACAGTGCATATATAGGTTCACCACATTACACACATTTGCAGAAGAAACTACTCTCCAAATTGAGCAGATTTATGAAATTGTAACTGGATTTTCTTGATTTAAAAAAGCTTGTGAGCGAGAGTCACGGTCTGGATGTCTGAGAGGCTAATGTTTACATCAATAATGCAGCAAACAATTAGATGAAAAACAAAATACACTCTTGAACCATGACAGTCTGAAAATGCACACAACCCTTTGTGGATTTCTCACATTGCTTCCTCAGTTACTCTTATTTATTTGGTGGAGGAAGAGTGGAATTCATTTCTTAATGATGTGGGAGCTGGTGACACCTTCCTGCCCCGGCTCAGACACGGACTGTTTTTTTCTAACCGAGAAGACACTATGCTTTAGGCAGGTCAGAGGTCAGTGCGGAGGAAGATGAGGAGACTGAGGTTGATTTAGCAAAAGCTGTCTCTCTGAATCACAATTTCATCAAAAGGTTCATGGAAAGTTGGACGGTTTACAAACTCAGAACCAAATAGAGACATGTGGGCAATTGATCAAGGTAAAATAAGAATAAACCTCTTATTTTAGTATCTTTGTGTATTTATTTTTCATGCCAGACGTATTTCATCATTGATGTTTCTCATAACACTTCTTCTCTTGCAGCAGGTTTAAAAGACCGACTTGCTCAGTGGCTACAGAAGGAGCTGATATACATGTAGTAGGAGAAAAGTGAGATTCAAGGCATTGCATGGGAATGTGTGTGTGAATGTGATGTTTGTAATGGTCTAACCATCAATCAAATCAATATTATGATCAGAATTTACTTTTTAGTTCCTGAATGGTACAGAAACATAAATATCCCATAGTGTAATCATTTGAATACAATATTAGCAATGCCCATTTTCACTACTGTGACAAAAAAAAGATATTGCCAGTGATTACAATGAGAACATTTCTTTAAAATGAATGACACATTTTGCTTGTATCTCAAAATAATGAGAATATTTTGGCTTGTGCCATCACAGTCATATGCAGCAGTCAGCTTTAGAAGGGATGTAGGCAGGTAGGATTGTGTAGCACTGATGTATAGCAACCAACTTGTAGTTGTTGCGAGATGCTAGCTTCATGAAATAATTATGAGGGTGTCTACTTGTACAAATGACAAAATGTGGCTAGTTGCTGTTACACACAATATTATCCACATGAATGTAGCATGGATAGCAAGGATACCATGTGGGTGACTAACCAGTCAGATGCCAACATCTACCATTAGCTGTTACATTTAATTTGTTCAACTGTATTTTACTGACAAGTTATTAAATTGAAAAGTTTACAAATTTTGTAGGCACAGCTGTGGGAAGTGAGGGTGCTCGGGGGTTCCGCAGCACTCTCCCCAAGGTGGTGGCTGGCAAGCAAGGGAAAGTTTCTCATTATTTCGAAATACGAAGCAATTATTTCAGGGATTAACTTATTAGTTTGAGAAAGTTTCTCATTACTTACAGATTCTTAGTTATTATTTCAAGAACATATATCTTTATAATGACTTACAGGATTTTTTCATTTAAATGTCTGAAAAATTTGCTTCCATCAAGTGTTAAGAACTAAAATAATTGATTTATTTGACCTATTTAACGAAAGCTGTGAGTGAACTAAAACTGTAAGATTGGAGGCTTGTAAATCAAAATGCAAAAAACTCCAGGACTAAATCTGTCATAAATATGATCAGAAGCACTGTTTTTACCCCTTTAATATGTGCTACATTTTTTTTAGGGCAGCAGAGTCATCAGGAGTTGATTGGGGTTGATGTTGGGAGTATGAAGCACACAGCTGTCACACCACAGACTGAGCTTCACATCTCATCCATCTTATGCTGGTAAAATGAATATTTCTGTGAAAAACAAAACACAGAGCATTTAACTATGCTCAGTGTCAATATATTTTGTGACTTGGCAAATACATTAATAAGCACCATTTCCTCATACACATAAAACAAAATGTGATCCGGTCACAGTTATGTTTGCTACTGAACATATTTACTGTTGCGCTTTAGAGACGTACATTTTAGGAAACAGATTTGAAAGGGAGCTGCAAAGTTGGGTGATATTTTTCTGTGGGTTTGTCATTATGAGCGACCCCTTTCATATACGAGAAGTCATGTGATCCTCAGATTTAAACATTTTGACTTAAAGAGGCGCAAGACACAGATAATCCAGAGATCAAGTCAAGACCATGACAACTGATTTATTCCTCAATTTGATTTTTTTTAAAAATTATTTCTAGCAGACTCTAGAAGAATTAACTTGTTAATTGATTTCACATAAGGAGAGCCATTTAAGCCACAATCCAATGACACATCTGAAGCAGTAATGGAGAGTTTCTGTTATTGGTCTGTAATCAGAGAGTATTCATCAATCTGAAAAGGTTATTTCCAGTGAAAAGAAAAGAGGAGGAGGACAGATTTTTATGATAAGAGATACAGAAGAAGTCGCAGGGAAGCAGCCGAGGGAGTGGCTGCACGAAGTGATGACAAGTAACAGGTAATCATGATGGAGAAGAGGAGATGTGGAGAGCAGAGGAGGTGTTAGGGGAGGTAGAAAGAGAGAGAGAGAGGGGGGGGGGTGATAGGGTAGTTGGTGCAGTTGCAGCTAAATGCTTCACAAGCCTCTTTGTCTTCTTGCGGGGTAAAAACTTCGAGAGTTTTCCACATCAATGATCCAGTGTCTGTCTGAATTTGAACGTTTGGATGTGAAACACAGCCGAAGCTAGAGCTTTTGCTGCAGCACATTATACAGCGCTGACATTTTGACTCATGGGTTTTTAAAAGCTGGTACTGACACTGACAGAGCTGGCAGATAATTCAATATCATCCTTTACTGCTGCTCAATATAATCAATTCAAGAATGACACACCATATGGAGCTGGTGGGTATGATTCATCATGCATGCATTAATGTAATTATGAAGTTAGTTAAGTTAATTTTAGAAAAACTAGTCACACATGTCTTAAATCTTCAATGTAACCGTTTTATGAAATGAACTCCAGAAGATGTCCGAACAATGGGGTCCAGACTTTGTCTTTCCCATACGAACAATGCAGCAGGAGATTCTCTGGTTAGAGGCATTCACAACCACAAAAAAATCTGTTCAGGTGAGGGGTGATGATCACATGTTTTTATCTTGTTTTATTTATTAGGGCCCGAGCACCGACAGTGTGAAGGCCTTACTGCTTTTCGTTTGATTATTCAGGCAAATTAATCATATTTTTGGACGACTTGAACATACTCGAAAACTCACCAAACTTTGCGGGGCCTGGTGAATATGTACGTATTCTGGAGTAATTGGAAATGGGCGTGGCAAAATAGCTCAACAGCACCACCTAAAACGCAGCATTTCCGTCTGGTTTAACCAATCTTCACAAAATTCGGTAATTTATTATATCTCCTCTGTGCATTGTCCAATCAGCCTCAAACCTATTTCACACGATCACAGTCCTGCCCTGATCAGATCTATATGTCAATATTGACTCATAGACACAGCGCCACCTGCTGGCGACAGGATGTGACATGTTTTAACAGTTCCATGTGTCAATATTAAGCCATGAAACCGGACGTTTTTTAAAAAAACTTAACTGCGCATTGTCCAATCAGCACCAAAATACTCACCTCTGATCAGAGTCCTGGCCTGAACAAATTCTCTCAAATTGGCTCATTCGGACATTATCCCGAGATTTTACCAAGGGGCTGGCAGCAAAACTCCAGAGATTATTCAGAGCCTCTGACAGGGACATTTGAGTTCTTACATAAAGCTCCTACAGTGAATTTAAGGAGATTATCCGGGGGTTCAGAGCAGGTCTTTCAGGAGTTTATGTAACAACGACAATGTGAATAGAAATAAACAGATGCCAATAGAACATTCCCATATTGTCCCTGTTTGGTCATTTGAAAATGTTTGGTTGAGGCCTTATTCAGAACCTTCACATATGGGTCTAACCCAACTTAATTGTATGTTCCGATACTGGTATGCTAGGGTCAGACTACACAATATGATTGTAGCCTAACTAGGATGATGTAAGGTGTCTGGTGGGTTCTGAAATGATCAGTGGGCATTAGGTGCGACAATTAATTTATATAGTGACTAATCATTACCAACGCAGAATATTTTCAACAACGGATTTTGCCACCTCTGTGACGTTGACCAATAGGAACACAGCTGACAGCGATGAAGCCTCACACAAATGAAAGGCAAAACAGGAATGAGGCTGTTAAGGCTACATGGTGAAAAATGGGTTTGAGATTTTTAGGCTTTTCCAAGTACAACATACCCACTGTTATACAGATTGCTTCAGATGACATTTTGGTTTACATTCTTGTCCCTGGAAGTCTGTCACATACACCATAAAAGACGACAAACAGTGATTGGTCGGAGAGCAACGCGTACTTTGTCAAGTCACTCAGCCACGACACAGCAAGAATTTATGACTCCATCATATAATCTGACCCATTTTAAAAGACAAAAATATCTTATAGTCTGACCCCGGCACTGCGACCTCCCTCCCAGTGTGAGGGACGAGGCCTTGTAACATTTATGGATGGTCATGATGAGGAATAGACCGGCGGTTATATAAAAATGTAATCAATATGATAATCATCTATTCAACAGACATAACTGGAACTATAATGGTTTTAATATGGGTTATGGTCAGTCGTTTGGGGACAATTTAATACTGGAGATGGGGACATTAATTGAATAATGACAGGTTAGGCATTTCAGTTTACATGAATCAATTAGATGCAACAGAGATGAATGTTTCTGTAGGTAAAATCAAAGTAGATGAGACAATGAAAAGGTTAGAAAAATGTCCAGCAGTATAAACAGAATTGCAATATTTTATTTTACATTGTCAGTCATCAAAGTGCTATTCAATAGCCTACATCTACAAAATGCTCAATAAAAGGCACAGTGGTCGCTACCATGATTAAATGTGTATCAAGGCTGACTCATTGTATTCCCCCTCCCTCTCTCTTTCCCTGATTTTCCTGTCTCTCTCTCCACCACTTTGATGATTGAGAGAGAGTCCTATACACCGATGGTCCTATCAATATTCCCAGAATGTCTTGAATGATCCCTGAAAGTTAAACAAGTAACTACGATGCAAGATCACAACCTCTACACCACCAGAGATGTTCTATGAACTTTCTGGGAACATACACAATTTTTAGGTAGTTAGATGTAAATTCTGCCTGAAGGTTTTGGTAATGACCCTAAACAGATTTTCAAGAAACTTCATCCTGCAGCCAGTGGATCCTCATTCTGTTCAATTTAATACTAAGAACATTATTCTTTCAGCTGCAAGGCAAGACATGTAAGTATGGTATTGTCTTTGCATCCCAAACATCATTAAAGCTCCTGGGGTATTGTATTTTAAATTGGTTACTTGAGTCTTCCTTATATTAAGTTTATACCCAGATAATGCCCCATCTTTCTGGAGATTACGGAGGATGGTCCCAGATATCATTTGCAAACTAAAGTTTCTGTTCTTCTCCAGTGACTTCACCATCTTTAATAGCCTTGTGTTGTGTTTTTGTGAGACTTAAAGTGTCAATAAGCAGTGCAAGGAGATGTGGCGTGATTGGGCGGGCATGCATTATTGCACTCTCTAGTAAATAAATGACGATAACAGATTCACATTCATTATAATTCTTGTGTGGGTTCTTTTTGCAAAAAAACAGAGGATTTTTCTAATAAAAGTGTCATGAAAACCAGATATTCTTAGCAGCTTTATAGGAAGGACCATCCAACTCCATCTAATGCCTTCTTATCCACACGGCTTTGCATTCATTACAGTATAGTCCTCCTTATATTGGCCTGTGTTTGTCTTCGTTGAATAATTAGAAATAAATTTGATCTTGATTCCAACAAATGGGTGATAAATTAAAAGACAACCTGAAGAAATGAGAGGAGAAAGAAAAATATATGCAGATGCTTCCATATGGGTGCACTGCATGGTACAATTAAGCAGTTAATAGGCAGTCATGCTCTGTGGCATATATAAAAATGCTGAGCAGGCACAGTTGATTCAGATTTTGTGTTAAGAAGGCAAGAGGAAAAGTATGAAAACCAAATGACGTTGAGAGAGGGTTCATCGATGGGGCACGGGCAGCAGGAGATTCAGTCACAAAGACTGTGTCCAGCGTTTCAATGGGACAGTGATTAAAGTGAGTTCTACATTCATATCTGTGGGAAAGATGTCAGTAAATAGTGTCGGACAGTGCACATTGGATGCATGTCAGTAAATAGTGTCGGACAATGCACTTTGTGCATTATTGCAGCATGTAAGGAAAATCGGAGGATTTCAGGAGACCGAGGATGTCAGTGCAAGAGCAGATCCGCGCAGATCTGAGCAGAGACTAGCATGAGCAGTTTAGTTAGTGTATTTTACATTTATGTATTGGACATAACAATAGCATTGGAGCTGCAACATACAATAATGCACAGGCACCAGATGCACTGCATTTAGTGTTTGTAGCTAAACGCTAATTTGCAACACCTAACCACAAGAGGCTTTTTCTGAGCCAATTTAGGGGCCGCCTCAAAACTGAACCGAAATGAGACGCTATGGTCTATGGAGGTTTTTTCTTGATTGGCATCATCAGCTTGTCCCACCTTCACTGCTGTCACCTCGCAACAGGGCTGTAATTGGACAGTAAAAGAAAGTTTCAATGCCCCTTTTTTAACATGTTTACCATAAGAAGAACTAAAAGCCCTGGTCTACTAGGGTTTCTTCAATCTTAACTGCCTCTGCTCTTCTGTTATCACTAGCCTGCCAGTACAAGAGCTAAATGCTTCACAGAGTTTTAACACATTGATATACAGTTATAATATAATTATAATTTTTTTTATAGCTGTGGTCAGAAGAACCTCTGGTGTGTCAGTGTGTGACAGGTTTGACAACTTGTCTGTTCCCGATGATTGATCCTAAGTGTGAAACAAGTCAACAAACAGTAATACCTCTCCACAATTACAATGTCTCTGGATTGTAATGATACAAACAAGAAGCAAGAAAATTTGAATGATTTGATAAGTTCTGGTTTTGAATGCTAAAATTTAGAACAATGGCACATTATTCAATGAGTCACAGAAATTGATTTATTATTGGACAGATTATAAAGATGATCTCAAAGTGAAAGGTTTAGTTTAGCAGCTGATGGCGTAAGTGATGTGTGTCTGGGCCTTTTTCCAACACAGAGGTTTTAGCAAAATTAAACAGACTGTAACATTACATGAGGAATTGGCAACACTCACCAAAGCAGAATGCAAATAGATGTTGGCACTTACAGCATCGGATAAAAGGGATAGAAGAGAAGTGATTTGGTGGATGAACCAGAAACTTTTCTTGTAGAAACCAATGTAGAACTCTTCATTATCTCACACATATGCACCACACACACTCAAATGGAACCTGTGTGTGGCAGTAATAGTCTGTAACCGAGTGTGGAATCGATTGTTGCAATTCGGTAGGGAGGTCAGTGGAAAGCACTAATGAGAGAGAGAGAGAACTTCATTGATCCAGTGCTTGAGCCTCATTTATGTGGCGTTGTATAAATATCTGGACATCATTATGACTTTATGTAACGTATATTGTTACCTACAACTACTGTATCATTAGCCCATATAACATTAAAGGTTAGTTGGATGTAAAAAAAATTCCATATGTTTCATTGGTTCTTCTCTGTTTGCATGCCCTGGTTCGATTACATGTTAGCAAGTGTAACCACAGTCTGCTGACCCGTGCTGGTTTGTCGGTAAGGTTGTCTTAAAACAATAACACACAAGGGGCATCTTATAATGTCATTGTGGCAACAGCTTTGTTGTGCTGCACCAATAAATAAAGAAATCATGGAGATCGATCCTCGAGGGACCACTGTTCAGCATTTCAGGTTTCAGCAATTCCTATTTCCATGGTTACCAAAAAAGGTGGTAGAGCAACCCGTTATTAGGGCGATTGAGCATGACTGAATGTGCCTTTGGAACAGCGGTACTGGGTAACTATTTCTTCCACAGGTGCAATACAATATAACAAATCATGTCCTCGTAAAAATAATCTGGAATGATCCTCTGCTCCGTTCACAAGTTGTACAAGTTGTAATATAACATGAAATGACAGTCTGAGTTAAAATTATCACACACTTATATATCAAGTAAATAATTCAGAAATATATGAAAATAAGAACTATCTATAATGAAATGTCCAAGGTTACTGAAGAAAATTAAAAGAAAAATCATTGCTGTGTGTGACTCACAACTGATGAGTTAACACAGTCCATCTTTTCTTTGTAAACAACCTAGTTTTCTTACAATATCTTTTGCTCAATGAGTCCTTATCTTTGAATTTCATCATTCCTTCGATACACTCAGGGCTTCCAGTTGCAGAGGCAGCAAAGCAGCTCCACAGCATGATAGAACCTCCACCATGTTTTATTGTAGGTGGTAAACTAACTGTTGCACTGCATTCACAATGAGCTATACTTTGCCTAGCTTTGACAACAGAGCATCATCCCAGATAAACTGTGGCTTATCCATGAACGTCTGTGCACACATGAGCCTTTCTAAGCCTTTCCACTTGCTCTCAGACATCCCGCTTGTCTCTGCCACAGTGAAAAAGAAACTTAATTCAGTTCAAAGTATTGCTCATTAATTCAGGTCATGTGAATACTGAAAATTAAATGAGTATATTATTACCTCTGACGTTGTTTTAAACCCTATCGGTTTGTTTGTGTGTATGTTTCTAAACAAGATTATTAAAGAAAACTGAATCAATTTTCACTAAATTTGGTTGAAGGTTGCAGTTTTTGACATTTTCACTGATTATCCAGAGACTAATTCATGGATCTTGATGGCACATTTAGGAAACAGATTTCTTTCACTCAGTGTGTGTAATTGGGTGCAGTGTGATTGAATTAAAAGGGACTGTTGGGTATAATAAATTTGAATCTTTTGAGGAACGATTAAATTATCATTGTCAAAAGGTGCCAAAAACTATATCTGGGGTACAGTTTGTGTCTGTATAATTTGTTTCTTTAATTTTCTTAAATTTTTTCCTTTGCTTCTGTGCTGATCATGGCGCAAAATGAAAAGAGATCGCAGTTCTTAAAATTCACACCCTCAGGGGACCATTAATGTGTGTACCAAATTTCACAGTATTCCATCTAATATTTGTTACAATATCCCAAAGCACTTTCTCAGGCTGCAGGAAAACTCAGGGGATCACTTAAGTCAGTAGGGTTCATCCCCTGGGCAACATCAATGTTTGTACAAAATTCCATAACAATCCAAAGGCTCTTGGGGTATTTCAGTGTGGATGAAATTGGTGGATTCACTAACAGACTGAGATCCCTAGAGCCACAACAACTACATGGCTAAAAACATCTGCAGCTGCAACACATTTGCAATATCTATTACTTCCCTTGCCTCTGGGAGACATTATCAATATGCCTACACTGCTGCTGCTATCAATGTCCTTTTCCAATATGTGGTGCAGGAATGCATGTGTAAAACCTGTGCAGAATCTATAGTCTGCTAAATATGAAGAAGTGTATTTGTGAGATACAAATCACTTCCAAGTGATGTTTCACACAAAGAAAAAGGAAAAAAATAGCATGTTGACCTAGCTTCGAAAATAAGTGCACAAAGCGACCTCCTGCTGTGTGAACATATTGTGCACCACTGCAGTGCATGCATGTGCAGCTTATACCCTGCTGCTGTATATGAGCACACAGTATTTCCCACACAAGGGTTCATTCTGTGTGTGATTAAAGTGGTGAAACGTAATACCCCCAAGCACAACACGTAGCAAAAGTGCTGAACATGCATGCACAAGCAAACCACTGAACTAATAACAAACTATTACATACACATGGGCACCATAAGCGTTTAAACCCAATTCAACAGGGTGTACGTATTGCAGCAAGGGTGCAGCCTCTGTTACTGAAAAAGCAATCTGATGCTTTGTTCATTTGTTCATGAATGCAACAGACTGGCTGCCACATACCATTAGAAGAGACTCGGAAAAAGAACAGTGACCAATAGCAACGCTGTCATCAACTGAATGCTTTGATAACTTCATGATTTAATTGGCATGCACGAAGGACTTAAGATTAAAAAGGTACTAAACAGACTATGTTGAGAACTTTTATGAACTGAAAATATCCATCGATGTGTGTGTTTTGTTAGAGAGTAGGTGACATAGGGTTGGGTATCATTTTCCGGTACCAGCCCTAAATCAATACTCGGCTCCTGAGCCTAGACAGTACCACGTTTTTCTTAAAAATAAGGGTTGGATCTACAATAAGAATAGCTTTTTTATGGCTAAGGCATATTGGAAGTTCAAATTTAGCAACTGTTAACTGTAAGTGTACTTAACTTAAATATACAATAAGTGCAAAAGTCTTTACAAATGTACCAAACAAAAACACATAATAAATAAACCTAAACCCAACTACAACAATGTAACACTAAATAGCAGTTTCAGTGCTTAATACAGCAAAATACTCCAGCTCCACCGGATGATATTTTGGACATGGGCTCAGACAAGCAGTGGAACATCTAGCATCACTCTACTTTAAATGTGTCCTGTGCTTGTCAGGTGCTTCATTAAATGTATTCCTGCTTTCTTCTTCTCTCAGTTTACTGGTGGGTCGCTCATAACAAGGTGCATACCACCACCAACTCCACCAGCTGTTCCTCAGCTTTTGGACCCCCGCTCTTATTGTTCGCACATTTTGTGCACATCTCAGTGTTGGAATGCTTTTGGGTTTAACATTAGCCCTGTAGAGCGTGTGTTGCCACCATGAAGCTAAATGTTAACCACACACGTGCAGTGAGCATGTAAGCAGGGCAACAATTTCAGGCACCAAAATGAGGCACCTGAATCTGTGATTCGGTTCGGTAGGTACCAGTACCTGATTAGCACCGGATGTCGGTACCCGACCCTAATGTGGGGCAAGGCCATAAAGAGGCTGAGAGCAACAGAGCAGAGACAGAGGAACAGTAACCAGAGACTCTCTGTCCTTATCTCATATTCACTTTGTCCATGGAAATAAATCCATCACATTATGTTTTTCTCTCTCTCTCTCTCTCTCTCTCTCTCTCTCTCTCTCTCTCTCTCTCTCTCTCTCTCTCTCTCTCTCTCTAGAGCATGTTGGCAACATATGTGTGGGCATGCGTGCGAACTACTGCAGCATCTCAGTGTGATATCAGTGTTATGATATGGTGTTGATAATCAAAGTGAGTCCATGCATATATAAATGTACAAAGTCGTTATCCTCTATATGGCTGCACCAGTTACCCTGTGCACAGCCTGCTAGCTGTCAATCAAACAGGGACATCGACAGAAAGCAGCTCCATCTTGTTAAAAGTGTAAGGTGTCTCAGTCTTTTACAGTCAATGATTGTTGTTGACGCTTGCACCCTGAATCAAATTTCCTGCCTCCTGTAGCAAAGATGACAACAACGATGCAAATCTTCACTTCAAAACACCATTTCATTAAATGAAGGGTTATGTCACTGACAGTCTTCCATAGCCTAGAGCTGTTATTCCTTTAAAACCCACTTCTACATCACAAGTGTTAGTGCGTATAAGCAATTATATCCATTCTCTTGTATAACTCTGGACAAAGGGCTGTCTAGCACGCATGCCATCTTCCTGTCATTCTGCCTATAGTGCTGTCAGCGATGTCAAGATAACAGACAAGTATTACAAGTGATGTTGTTCGATTGATTGTTTACATCTGAAGTCAGGATTTATGTGTGTTCAACTGGAGGTTTTCATTTGGGGTATGACACACATCGAGAAAGAAATGGGAAGAGAGAAGAGTCCCTGCCATAAGAAGTGAACAAGTAGCAGCAAGGGGACCAACTCTCAAGTTGAGGGTTGAGGGGTGGGGGGTTTCAGACTGTGGCACGTCTTGCCCTGACAGCCACTGCCAGTCAGTCTCTCTGTGGTCTTTATTGGGTTACAGCTATCACAGAGGACCAGGTGGCCAACAGGCTGCAGCCAGTCCACTTCTGGGAAGGACACTCACACACACACACACACACACACACACACACACACACACACACACACACACACACACACACACACACACACACACACACACACACACACACACACACACACACACAGATTTGCAATTACAGATGCATGCACACATCCACACAAAGGGATACAAACCGGTCGCACACATTCATGCACACAAACAGTCAGTGACTCCAGTCAGATTTTGCAGCTGCTGCCTTCTGCGCACTTCAGAATTTATCCGAGACAGGGGGTCGAAAAACGAGTAAGGACCAGCATCAATGAAGCTGAATGACGACAACCGTGTCAAATGATTGTCCCGTTTCTCCCATGCAGCTTAGGTTGATTAAATTAATATGTAACCATGGCGATATTTCGCTCTCTCCTTGTAATCAGAGACAGTCTCTGTGTGTGTCTCACCTTCTTGTGCTACCTTTGGCCATTTGTCTCCATCTGTCTCCTTGTCATCGTCCAGTCTCTCTCCTCACCTCTCTCTCTTGATGGTGGTCCCCTGTATGCTTCTGTCTCTTAATGCATTTACCAACCAACCATCGTTCCCATTGTTAGTCTGTTAATTTTTTTAATTACTTTTCAACATCATCTGCTACTGAAAGGGATTCACCATCCTTGATAGGTTGAGATGTAGCTATGAGGCACACAAGCATACTGCGTGCATCTTTACAATAAATCCATGTTGACTCATGAATGAAAGCATTCAAGGTCTCTTCCTACCACTCTTTGATGCAGAACAATACAGTAAAGCACATTAAAATCCCCTTTTGAGTCCTTTCTAATGAGTTTAGAGGGATGCGTACAAGAAACCCACTGATGGGAGAACTATAAATAATTTAAAAACAAGGTAGACATGACCGAAACGTCTGAATGTTTCATGACTCTCATGAGCTGAATGCACCTCCTGGGAGATGTGTTGTACAGTCAAACAGGGGATCTGGTTTCCTGTTTAAGGTCGCTCTTCTCGTCTCTCTGATTCCCATCTTGCTTTGATTCTATTGCTGACTTTTATTTCTCTCTGTACTGCTTTTGTCTTCGCTCTCTCTCTCTCTCTCTCTCTCTCTCTCTCTCTCTCTCTCTCTCTCTCTCTCTCTCTCTCTCTCTCTCTCTCTATGTGTCTCTCTTCTCCTCGTCAGTGATGGGAATTAATAGCTAAATTGAGAGGCTAATCACTGCAGAGTGACTGAGCAGGGAGAGAATATTTGCTGCTCAACATTTGGCCTCAGTGGGAGAAAATTAAGATTAGAGGAGAGGGGTGAAAAGGGCAAGTGGAATTGTTATTACAGGGAGGGAGGATAACATATTAGGAGAAAGCTGTAGGAAGCAATAGAAGGAATAGAATATATAAAATGGACAGCACCTTATTTCTATGTTCCCGTCTGGAAACATCATCAGTTTCGGGAATCATCATGTTTGCCAACTCAATCCTCCGTGGTGCTCCTCTCTTGAGCCATGTTTTTTTTTTCCCTCAAAGCTGTCTTCCACTTCACTGATGCTGCTAATGGCGCTTCTCCTCCGCTCTCCCTTAATTCCCACCAAGATGAAGGCTTGTCAGACACACATCAGGCAGCAAAGCCCCTGAATCTAACCTCGACTGGAAAGCTCCACACTATCCAAATTCAATAACCACCCCCCTTAGAGAGTTTCCTGTTGAAGGCCTCATCCAGGGGGACCTCCCGAGGGACCATCAGCACCTGCTGGACAGATTTGTTTAGTGGATAGTGTTTTAACACGCTGAGGGAATTTCAGTTGTTTCTTCAGAACTACCATCAGGTCATATGTTCCCAGGCTCTTACAAAGGTCACAGTGTGTTTCAAAGGCATGTTTCCATCATTACATCAGCAAATAGCTTTTAACACTGACCTTCAAACTTTAATAATGTCTCCATCTGAAATGGTTGTCTCCGGTGGGATTCAGTAGCTGCTCAAGATGTGCTCCAACATTGACTCTCAGGCTGCGAATTTGAAGGTTTAACAAGCAAGAGCATGTATGGATTTCTTTCTGTAGTTAGTTGTGCTGCCCTAACACACATGGCATATATTTATCCCTGTTATATGTTAAGTTATTCTTTATCTGGATAATGATATCTGATCTCAGGCTTTGGCATTTACACCTAGTATTAATATGCATTTTCATTATCTTACAATATCCTATTTGACATCTGGAATGTGATTGGAGTTAATGAACCTGTCAACAAACCTGGCTTGGCTTTGGTTAAGAGAGGACATGCTGTTCTATGGCCTCTGCGTCTACTGCTCTTAAAATATTTAGTTTCCTGCCTGTTCCATCCTCATAGGTGCTGGGTATCATCCTCATCTTATCCTCTTAGCATTTGATGTTTTTGTTATATAATGATAGTCAAGAGAATATGATAGGATAATGGAGAAAGAGGATCAAGGTCTCAGGCTGATTTTGAACAGGGGATGTAATTGTCCCTTGGCATCTTGTATTTAAACTGTAATCAAATTTTTCTAAATTAATGTTATCCATCCTTCCATGCTCTGATGGTCCATGGGGGAGTGGGAGCCAATCCCAGCTGACAATGGGCGAGATGCGGGGTACCCATTTTCTACAGTTATACTAGGAGAAAAAATGTCCATTGGGACATTTCACAGAAAAATTTATTTTCATCTGAGCTGCCTGGATAGGTTAGATGCTATCTGGGTTTGATTGATGGGATAGCTAGCTTTAAAAAAAAGTGTAAAAAGGATGCTTGAGATGCTTTCTAGCCAAATGCTGACAAGGTGTAAATGCACCAGATGCACATGTAACTTTAACTCCTCCCAAGTGTGACTATGTCAGTAACCACTCTGTGGAAATAGACTCTGTCACCTCTTTAAATGGAGCTGAAATGACACAGAAATTAGCTGTCTCATTAAAGCAACTGGAAAAAGAAAAATGTCTCCAGATATTTCACATACCATCATACTGAAGTCCTGTCGGCAAACAAGAACTTAACAATTATTAAACTTGGTTGTGTTGTTACTGACTGTAAAAAAAATTGCCCCCACAAATATAATAAATATATATAAATATATATATATATAATATTATATATAAAGACATGTTTCATCCTTGAAGATGCATTGACTATTTACAACAAGTCATTGATGTGTATGGGAGCAGTACGAGTTTGAGTCTATAGAATGGACAGGATAACACAAAAAGTACTGGACGGATTATCATGAAACCTGGTGGAAGAATGTGGTACGGATCAGGGAAGAACTCATTACATTTTAGTTTGGATTCGTACCAGGGTGTGGATTCTTAAACATTGTGGGATGGGACTTATTTTTCAACATTTTCACCAATTTACTAGCAAATATTTCATGAATCTTTATTAAAGGGAAGGAGCTGATATCTCTGATCGTACTGAGTTGAATTTGAGGGGACTGTTGGGCCTTGGAGGAGGTATGTGCTCTACTGAGTGCCATTGTTGTTAATATCATTTTAACTGATTTGATCGTATTTCATTAATTTGATTAATTCATTAATTCACTGAATGAAACAAATAAATGTATTGAGTATTAAATATATATATATATATATATATATATATATATATATATATCATTACATCATAGCTTTGATATCATTACCATTTAACTGACTCTGACCCTGTTAAGCTGCTGGGTCAACTACAGTACGAGGTTTGTAAGTAAAGAAATCCGAGAGGCTCTTGAACCAGGGGGTATTTAATCAGAAAGATGAGAGGTATAGACATGCAGGGTGGACAGAAGTGGCTGCTTGCCAACTGACTGGCAGTCTCCTTTTGTCTGTGCCCTTGCCATACTCTCCTCATTTCTCCATCCTCCTCTGTGGTCCTCTTCCTCCTCTCCCTCCACCAGAAAATGTGAGTCATGGCACCAGTTGACCATATAGTGAGTCACTGTCAGAGAATAGCAGAACCCCCAAAGGTCAAAGAGCAGTGGAAAGAGTGCACAGCTCTCCTGTCCTGCTTATTCTTATTTAAAGGACTGGTCAGAGCTTGCAGTACAAAATGGCCAATCTATGTGCATTAGAACACACTGTGGTGGTTACCGCCGTAGGCATGTTACATGGAGAAGGGGGGGGGGGACTAAAACAAAGGGTGAGGAGATGAGCCTGTTTACCTTTCAGTATAAATCAATGAGGAAAAATCATTGTGCTGTGCGGAAGTGTGTATGTGAAGGACCAGTGTGTAGTGATTATATTATCATCCGATAAAGGACAGAGAAAGGGAGCTTGGAGCAGGAGCTGCTGGGGACAAATGTCCTTGAAAGACTTTCACCAGATTATTCCAATAATTTGACATTACTCTCTGTGCAGGGCTGGAAAAAATACAGGAGGTGCAGAGGTTTAGAGTCTTGCCAAAAATTGTGATGGATTCTGATGGGGATGCTGTCTGTTTGTAGCAGGAGCTCCAATGGGTAAAGCAGAAAAAAACAAATAAAGAAAGAAAGAATGAAAGAGGAGGGAGAGATAAAAAATCAGGAGTAAAGAGAAGAGTTCAGCCACAGAAATGTGAAGAGGGAAGTTGTGGGTAGAGGGATGAAGAGGGATTTGTCGATAAGAGCTGGACAATAAAGGATTTTACAGAACAGAGGCCATGGAAAACCCAGTGAGAGTTTCAGCATCTTGGTCTATTTCATGACATACAAACCAAAGATCTCCTCACTGGAGATGGCTGGTTTTCCATCACACCCCCACAGAGGCATATCAACTCTCAAATCCTCCACTATTCTTTTTTTCATATCAGTTTTACAACCTAATTCTGTAGGATAAGAATTGTGCTTGGCATAGTCATCACACAATCTTCCCTTTACTCACACTGTGGTCTGGCAAAGCCATTCATGAATAAGTGTGAGTTAGATTGATAGCTATAGGTTGGCAGGCAGTTCAATTCATTTCCTGAAGACATCCCTCACAAGGGATTTAGATGTTGTAAAATTAATACTTCGATTTGAATTGTCAGGCTTGGACAAATCCCTTTGACTAGTTTGACCATTTTATCACTGAGACCAAAATCCCATCATTGATAAAGGCTTTTATTCCAATCCCAGCAGACATTGGGCGAGAGGTGGGGTCTTCTTCGTCTGTATGTGGATCTCAATCGAATCTATGTATAATAATAATGAGATAATAATCAAAAATAATATTAAAATAATAATGACATGAATACTATTAATGGCCCAAGAAAAAGCAGTATCCTATTTGGGGCAATTTAGATGCACAATATGTTAAATAATAATAAACTTTGATTAAACAGGTGACGGTGACTGGGACTCAGCAACACAAGTGACTTTGTCGATCACAACAACGGAGCATTCACGACAACAACAACGACAACTGCTTCTCCAGTTCAGAGTTCTGCATACTGAGTCGAGCTTCACCGAACTTTGAAAAAACAGGTGAACGGCTGTTTGTGAGGCAGCAGTGCTGCGGCTTCAGGGTTCTGTGAACTGAGTCCAGGAGCTGGTCTTCACTTGCTGTGGCTCTATTACTGCAGGTCACTTTTACAGTTTCAGAAAGAAAACTACAACCAGCATCACCACAGGCCAAGTTATCAGCCCATTCCAAACAGGCAGGTTTACAGCGGCCACTGGAGTTGTTATTAATGGCTTCTAACTACCCAAAGAATTGGATTTTTCAACACGAATAGATAGATCCATGAATTTGAGTGTGAATGGTTGTCTCAGTATGTTGGTTCTGTGAAACACTGGTGACCTGTCCAGGGTGTACCCCACCTCTCGTCCTACATCAGCAGGGATTGGCTCCTGTCCTCCTGGTGATAGCAGCAGTGGTATAGAAAATAAACAGAAGATAAATCTAACTACTACATTTTACACAAAGTGTTACATAAGCAGACATTTGCATTAGGTGAAATGGAGTGGAAAACTTTCTCACACTACCACAGATCTGCTGTGTGTGTGGCTTTACTGGGTGATCCCGCAAAGAAAAATGAACCCCCGAGAGGGAGGCCAGTGAGGTAGACTGCAGTCGCAACTTCCACCGCTCAATATTTTGTATTTCAAAGACACGTATTCGTGAAATTGCCCCAATCCCTTGAGTGGGTTGTATAAACGTGTGTGATTCTATTAAGATCAAACACAACTGAGAAATACATGCAGAGGTTGGAACTACAATTAGAAATAATACAGTTTCTAATTGTCGACACAGCGTCTAATTCCCTCATGCAATTTTGTATCTTTATGATAAAATACATCAAAATGACGACAGAATGCTCCACAAAGGATGAAGGGGCCACCACTGTCTCAGAGTCTCATGAATCTGATGCCTGCTGCATTTAAACTCAAGGTCGCTCAACAGAAAGCAGGTCCTGTAAATAGACAACGTGTGGCTTCTTGGCCAGAGGAAACACTTAGAATTCTTTAACTTCATTATACATGTGCCGCCTTTATGTCCCTTAAGAGCTTGCATCATATAGTAGATGCTACTATTTACGTGCAAACTCCAGCTGATCCCCTCTGTAGCAGAGCGCTAACCTTGAGTGGTTCCCCTTGACAGGCAGATCTGCATTCATCACACACAGTCCCTTTCTACTGACTGTAGGACACTGCACTGCCAAAACAGTTTTCATGTGGACTTTGACTCGTCAGCGGTCTGTCTGTACGCGGTGAGATTTCTTCAATCTGCTCTATATGGAAGGATGATAATCCACAGAAAGGACGACTTAATTTAATGACGTTGGACCGTGAAAGGATGAAGTCTCTGTGGACGTATTGAACTTTCAACAATGCAGCTGCCAACAGTGTGTTCCTATAGCTTTCATAATACTTAGTTACTGCGTCACACCTGTCACACAGATATGGTCATGGGATACAAGGAAGGGTGATTTAATTGAACCTGAATAGAGTGAAGCCTGCACTGCTTGAGTTGATAATTTAATCACATCATATATATATATATATATATACTGTATATACGTATATATATATATATATATATATATTTCACCCTGACACACTCCAGCTTCACGTTCACTTTACGTCACATAACATAAATAAAATAAAAACTGACCTGCACAATGATAGCTATATTATTTATGAGAAAATTAAAACAAATAAAATGAATAAAAACCAACTAAAAGTAGAATCAGTGAGTGCATTCCTCCTCTGACAGTCCCCTGATTAAACCACCATTTAGAGTCACTAGATCTGGATTTTTATTTGGATCAGACAAAAACAGATAAACAAACTAAGAAATGCAGATTTAAAGATAACCTCCTTAGCGGTAATTACAGAAATCGTGTACAAACAAATGAACAACAACAACTTTCTTCATGTATATGTTTGATACATGAGTCTAGATTCTAACTTTTGCTTTGTCTTAGTTGAATTACCATTGTTAAGAATATGTTGGTGAGATTGTTTCTCAAGCTGCGGTTTATCTATTTACAATGGAGTAGTATAACGTAAAAGACGTCCTCACAGTGACACCCTCGCAGAGAATTATCAGTTCTGCAGTCGTCTTCAGCTCTTCTGGAAAAATAAAATTGTTTGCCTGCTGATGTGTCATTAAGAGACTGTCTGTGGACATGTTCACCGCAGCACCTTCAGCACATCAATGTTATATTTACCTGTGCTGTGGTCCAAAATATCAAAAACAGAAATGAGAGTTGTTGCAACAAATGAAGGAGCAATCCTAATGGAAAATCAATGAACACACTGAGGTACACACTGAAATGCAGTGAGAGAAGTTTTCTAAGTGAATACTTTCTTTATTTAAACTTTCTCTATTGGATTTACTAAACCAAGCAAAACTTATTTGCTAACCTTGATTTATTGTTCCAACATTCAGTTTAAAAACCTTTTTGTGTTATATCTTTAAAAAGGAGGCTTTGTTGGTGTGACAAGTCTGTCACATGAAACATGTTCAACTAAGTTCAAATAAAATTTGAGCTTTTTGTTCTTTAAAGTTATTACAGTTTCATGTCTATGACGAAGTGCTCGTGAAAGCCATTGACCGCATGTTATCTCTCATTTCAAACCTGCACTGGAATCAGTCACAGAACAAAGCTGTTTATCTTTACTTAATTTCACACACACCTTTAACTTTGTGTTTTTCCTCCTCATAACCCAGATGATTATGAAAAAGAAATACATGTAATACAAATAATGTTACACTCCTGCAGCGGGGATCAAGGTTGTTATTTTCATTTATTTCTATTTGTGTTTGGAGAAGTGTAGGCAGTTCATCTCCTCTAGATTCTTTGCAGCTTCAGTTATGAAAGGAAAGTGGAAAAAGAATTGTGAGTCAATCAAGAAAAGTAAGGAGAACAGGATCATGTTAGACTGCACGTTATGCAGCTATATGCACATTCATCCATCATCACATCTATTCATTGTCCCAGAGTAAACTGCATGGTCTACAATCATTTGAACCCCTCTTATAATTAAGTATAGGGATACGTGGGCCATGACTATATTTCAGTGCTGAAAGAACTGTGAAAGGTATTAGATTTCAACATGAACACTTTGACAGTTTTTTCCTCTCAGATTTTCTCAGATTTATTCACAGTTTATGCTTTTTCTGTATTCACTCACCAGTAAAAATGTATTCATTAAGATAAACCCCTTGAGTTGTGCCATCTCGTTTTCGAGGGGGTCCCGACATATATCACAATCACTACATAACAAAAAAGTAATACAATTTTAAAAAATACACTGATAATAACAGACTACATACTTTACATCACACATACATTTATAAACCATGCAGCTACAAGTTGGCCAAAGTGGCAACTCATATATAAACAGTAGAGTGCAATTGGATCACCAGATACAACAAGGTATAATCCTCTGGCATAAGCACAAGATATAGCGTATAAATGTAGATATAAATGCAGACAGTAACAGTTATCTACTTTGTATGTATAGTGTAGTAGTTTCTGCTTGTTCAAAATAAAAAATATTTATGATACTAATATATACAGTCATGTTATCATCAGTGTATCTCATGTCATAATCCTAATCATCATCTGGAGACATGTCTTAGTTCTGGCGATCCTAGAAAATAATGTTTTCTCCCTATACAGCACATTAAATTGTGTCTCTCACACAATAACAAGTTACCATTTAATGATGAATAGTATGTTAAAGTTATAAGCTACATCTGTGCAAATCATAAAAGAGCCTCTGCATGTCAACAATCCTCCCTTGTCGGTGTGTCGTTGTGTTACCTCAAAAAGAACAGACGGACGAACCCCAGAGAGAAGCTGTGAGATACAGCTGTAAGTGAGATGTCACACTGGCACACCCTGTTAATTAAAAAGATTGCAAACACATTCGGACTCATCCTTGTTCTATTTGTACATTCATGAAAATAAACCATTTGACACTCCATTACTGACACTTCCTCTGTGATTGTCCCGTGTGGGTTTTTCTTGTGTAAATAATAACTCTTTTAGAAAATAGTGGGTGTAGGGAAATGAAATCGAAACTGTGACTCAACAGTCAAACAATGACTGCGGAACACACACAGGGCCATGTCTTTATTACCATAATAAAACGTTTGAAAAAGCTAAATCAGGAGGCATCTGCATGCGTCCATCTGGGTTTCATTACACGCTCATGCTGAGACCGAGCCTCTGTCTCCTCCTCAGCCCTGTCTTCTTGACTTACTTCCATATACTGCTTGGAAACTGCTGTCCAAGCTAATCTTCATTTACATATTCATTGAAACCAGATTCTCATTGTTAATATCTCACTTATTACTCTAAGACAGAATTACGGAGCTGGCTCACAGGGCCGACAACAGAAAATATGTTGAACAAAGCAGCGTTTTGGATTTACATGTGGATTTTAAAACAAAAAAAACATATGTGGTTGACTATGACATAGAATATTGTGCACTATAACATAAAACAGGTCTATAAAAGTCCATATAGCTAACAAACTTAAAAGGAAATTACAAAATTATTAAAACACATGTTTCCATTAGTATTTCTGCAGTGAAGGCTTACAGCCAGTAAAGTCCTTTTTATACCCAAACATGCCGAGAGCACATCCAGTACTAATCACTCTTTCATCTCAACAACTTTTGACTCTTACACCCACATGGAGCACTAATAATAATGAGAGAATGAGCTGTCGGCTTCATAAGGAACAACCTATTTGTATCCATGTGGGCAGATAAATAAGCATGATTAAATTCTATTATTATCAGGTAACTGCGTCCAGGAGAAAATATTAGTAACTTTGTGTTTTTTGTGGCAGGCAGCCTGCAACATCAACCTATGGACCTATGAATTCTAATGCATCACAATCACCCTTAGACTTGACCTTGTGCAAATTATATATTGGGAGGCAGCAAGTATCGAATACCACTCATCTGTCGATCCATCCATCCGCTCGTCCATCTATCCAAAAGCCCAATCATCCATCCATCCATCCATCCAAAAGTCCATCTCTTTATTGGAAACTGTACATGAACGATTCTGTATTTTTAACTGAGCTCTTCTCTCTGGTTCACGTTATTAGACAAAAATAATGCCACATAAATTTAGTTAAAGTTCACTCATTTTTCAGACAGTGTTATATTTTTCAATGAAACAAGGCCCCTGTCAATAACGTCCATTCAATCAACACCCACACAGTTTTGGAGAAATAAACTCTTTACTAAAATAATTCCTAAATATTGGTTTGTTCCCTCTTTAAACTTAGGAGCTTGCTACATCAGTTTTTTTAATTTGACCATTATTAACACCAAAGAACATGCACCTTAAAACACATTCTTCAAATTTCTCTAACTATAATTTTTCCCAAAACATTCTTTCATTTGGTGATTATTTGACACACGTTGGTCCAAACATTTTTTGTATCACCAGAAAAGGATGTTTTGATGTTGGACCATTTTGTGATGAGTAAGTCTTTAGAAATATAGTTTAAGGGAAATAAATTATGTTTGGGAAACAGCTTATTAAAAGTCAAATTTTTTTACAGCTCTGTGATGAGATACAAACTCTGACATGAAAATCTGATGTCCACTGTTTTCTACTTGCTACTTCACTACAAGAGGACACACTACTTCTTCTAATCTTGCAATGTGGATTTGGACCAGGAATTTATCTCTTATGTCTTTGACAGTTCACTCCTTTTGCATTCACCATACGCTGCCTCTGATTCAGCACCAGGGACAGCGCCTTGATCCACAATAAAAAGCAACACCATGGAAGCAGCCTAGAGAATCAGGCTTTTATACAGATAACACACAGACACACACAGAAACACACAGCTGGAGACACTTAACACTGTCACTTTCCATATATCTTTTCCCTTCACTCCATTACTTTGGATCCATCTCGGGGGATAAGTGTTTCGATACGTTCCTCTTCCACCCTATATAGTCCATTCTGTGTAAAGTGGCTGTTTATATCTGAACATAAGTTGACTGGCCAGTCAATTTCCACCAACAGAACTCTATTCTACCACTCTATTGGTTAATAGTACAGTCCCAGCCTTTCTCTCCATTCCAGCATCTGAGATTATTCACTTGTTGTGGTCTCTCTTTCTATATGTAGGAATCACCTTTCACTTTCGTATATATCTCTCTCTCCCTTTCAGTCAATCCTTCCACCTCGTATGCAATTTCCTTCCTCTATCATATGCTCTGGTGGTCTATGCCCATTGATAATACCTGATGGAGAAGGATGAAATAAATAAGTACCAACCCCCGTACCTCCCTGCTTTGCCCCTTTCTGTGCATTTGCATTCCATCCTCTCTCATCCTGGCTTATCACTTGCTCCAGTGGTCCATGCTGTAGGACCAGAAGGACAGGTGTGCTAATGCTGAACGTCACTGAAGTGTATATCTGTGCATGTGGATGTCTGAGCCACTGAGGTGAGCTCAGGCCATAAATTAACAAATCAGGATGCAGACAGAGCGAGGAAGCAGCTCGTCCTGATCCAATGTTTCTGCTAAAGCATGGTTAACCCTGTGATTTGGGTGTGTGTACACGTGTGTGTGTGTGTCTGATGGGGCTGGACAGGGGGAGCAATGCTCGTGTGTATGCTTTAAAAGCCTGTGTGGCCACTCGGTCATTTCCTGCATTAATTGCAGCAGTGGTTGATGGATTGTGATTGACAGGGACAGCAAGGTTAGAGTGGGAGCTGGGTTTTACAACCAGCTATCTCTCAACTCTCACAATCTTTCATCCACTTCATCACTCAGAAAATGAGCGATGAAGCGAGCTTTTTTTTTCATCTCACTGTCTCTGCCCTCAGCTTTCTCTGCCAAAACTTTGGGGGAATGAAACACAGATATAAACTGTACAAACGCATACAGTATTTGTTCATATGAGAAGAACAAAAAGCATACCTCTGAAAGTTTTCCTACCTAATATGGAAAGGGAAAATACATCTTGGACATATGGAGGGTGAAAGCCAGGGGAAAAACAGTGACAGTGGGATGGTTAAAATAGAGAGATGTCTGTCAGGCTGTGGAGTGTTTCTACTTTAATCGTGTAAAGAGGAGAAAGAAGCCTTGGAGACAAAAATGAACCAGGACAGAATGAGATGGAGAGATAGTGGGATGTGGGTGGATGTTGGAGAAAAGACAATTGTAACTGCATTAGCCCCACAGCCCGAGGCACTGGCAAAATTGCATTTCCTGATGAGAAAAACAACATGGAAACAGCCCCACAAAGCAGGGGGGAATTTGCAGCTCTGCCGATACTAAGCCACTCTCTTCCATTAAAACATCAAGAGCAACATGCAGCCATGCACACGCCCACGAGGATGCAACTACATGCCTGCACATACAGAAACTGAGGCTAAACAACAAGCTGAGACTAGATTTGCAAATTCAGTTTTTTTTAAGTATTCCAAAAATGTTGAGAACAAAAAAACCTAGAGTCTACAGCCAAGCCAACCGCTCTGTGAGGTTTGACAGACTGAAAGTAAAGATGAGGAAATACAGAAGACTTAAACGCTACTCAGGAGAATAAATACCTCCAACATTTCACAGATTTTTATTCGGATCTGCACCAAATTGCGCACACTTTTAAATATCACTCCCCTAAACAAGCCTTTTTTCATCAAGATCCATGAATCAATGAATTCCCTGAGAAATCAAAGAAAATGTCCGATGTTAAAGAAAGTAGATGAAAACAACCTGGATCAACTCCCTGATCTGCATCTGCACCAAAGTTTAGTAGGTTCTTTCCTGACCCATACCACATCTTTCCACAAAGTTTCAGTGTAATTTCGTTAATCCTCCTAAATAACAGACAAAAACACAAACACAGATAAGAACATAACCTCGTACACAAAGGTAATAAAGAACTGATCCTGATTGAAAGCAGATATGAGACAACTGTATCTAAACTCTCTAATCGGTAGGTTTATGTGGCGATGGCATCATATGATGAAAATACTTTTAGATGATTCTTGAATTGTAATTTCAATGAAACGGTATCCAGCTGAGGACAAGCTGAGTCAGACAGAAGTGGAGGTCATATTTTCATTTAATTGAACCTGGTTATTTAAAGTGGTGATTTGTATTTAGTTTAATTACTAATCTATTTATTTTTCATTAAATCTGACAAGTGTTTTGCTCTTGCACCTTTAACTTCACTATTATATTATTGTATTAAAAATATAATTTCTTGCAGTGCACTGAGAGCTTTAAATTCTTCTTCTGTATCTCAGTCTATCTACACTCCCTTTTTATACTGTGGATTCAGATGTTGAACTGGTTTTGAATAAACTTTCTACAGGAGCATTACTATCTCAAGCTGTTGAGCACACATTGTTGAAGCACTTTACTGAGTCACGAGAGAGCAAGATTTAGGACTCACCAGACTCCAAGAATAATGAGGGAAATCTTAACGGACTAGTGTCATGAAAGATACAAGAGCATATTTCTCTCTTGAGAGGATTTCTGTTTACAAAATAAAAAAACTGAGTTATAAACAAGACACAGAGATTTGAAAATCCCTTGGAAGCAAAACTGATCAAAGTAAAAGTCCAATTAAAGTCAAATATATTAGCTCATTTTAAATCATTCTTTGGGTAAAATGACTGTGTTTTACCCAGAGGATGTCAGTTTCAGTGGTAGTTCATCCAACAGTTGACGAGATATTTCATTCAGAAATAAAAAATGTCAAACTGCAGATAGAGGTAGATAAAAAGTTAGGGGATCATCATCTTCATTAAAATACATCGTTTAGGAACCATTAATGTCTCAAACAAATGTCGGTCTTACTCATGCAGTGGATGTCAAGTATTTCAGTGGACTTTGGGGGAAATGCTGAACAAAGTGAAGAAAACACTGAACAATAGACTGAAATTAAAGAGTTAATCTAATACCATGGTTCAAGCAGGTCAAACACTGCACATCAATCTTATGGGGTTTCAATAAAGAAACTGAAAAGGCAGTGAGATAAAGACTATATATATCTCACTATACATAGATGTTTATGAATGCGTGGGTGTGCTGTGGAAAGCTGTGTATACAATTAACATGACCTTTAACTACTGATTACACCCATCTGTTTGCATGAGCTGCTTTCGGCCACAGGGGAAGAAGCCTATTATCCGTCACAGGAAGTGGTAAGTGTGTGTGATCAGGAGCAGAGGTGTAAATGTGTGTGGGGCACATCTACTTTCTTTCTACTTTCTCTTCTCTTCCTTCTCAGGAATTCATGAAAAAAGTAAACATGACCTTCATGTTGTTCAGGGTGACTTGGCACATCAAGCTGTCCACACGATATCATTATCCCAAGTCCCCCTCTATAGAATCAAATCCATGGGTATAATGATATATTTTTTTTACCTAGGAGAGGTGTGTGTAACTAGATATATGATCCATAAACACCCAGATATACAGTCAAGTAAAAACAAGCTACATAAAATTTTACTAAAGATGTTTTGTTATGAAGATTTGAAAGATTTAATTCTAGAAAGCAAGGATTGACTAGAATATGTATTGTCTTCCAGAAATGCAAATGTATATATAATACACACATACAAGGTTAAACAGATGATAATCCACAATGATCATTGTACTATAGGAGATCTTGAATTAAATTAAAAAGCACTCCCACTAACCCAGGGCTACTTAACAATAGCATTAATTAACATTTTACCATCTGAAAGAACAAGCTATTATCATAAATGTGTGTGTGTGTGTGTGTGGGGGGGGGTAATTGGACAGTACCTGTAGCTCCATAATGACTACATCTAATTTCTTCAACATGGGTTCTGGTTTGGCACAAAACCGAAAGTCCAGTGTAATTTCAGAACGTTCCAGTTCCCTCCCACTCACATTTTCACAATGTATGAACAGAGCAGAGTTATTATTTATTTCCATTACACTGCCCACAGTTACTGTAGAGATATCAGATTTAAACAGCCAGTAAAAATTGGAACATCTGCTCCTTCAGAGACAGAAATCAACACAAGTGGGTGTGGCTCCTCTGGATTGCAGTGGTATATGTTCTTTCGGTTCAGTGCTCCCCTACTTTGCAAGCAAATGACTCACAATTGGCTTTTCCAAGTACCTATTGTAGTAAGTTGAGACTGGAATGGCAGAGTTCTCGCTAACATGAGCAGCTCATCTCTGGTGTCTACACTTCATGATGCAAAACCGTTTGTGGTAGTGCTGTCTTATTAAATTACCATGTGGCCACACTGTGCTGCAGGTTGATCAATTCAGACTGTGTCATAGTGAATTAAATATCCATATGTCAGTTTAGCATTGTTAAATCAAAATCAGTTACATATCTATAGATTGGCCACATAGGAATGTCAAATGAAGAGTTTCTTTCAGAGAGTGATAAGGAGGAGATACTGTTGGCTAGTTACCAGTGCCACATTATCACTGGCCCCATCACTAGCTGGCTTTGCAAGGATATAACCTCGACTGACTTCTCAGTGGTCTTAACTTTGCACCATAGGACAGCTCAGGCTTATTTTGGCTTTTGTCACCTGGGCTAAGGTTGAACTTGAATAAATGATGTCTGTTGAGGTATGGAGTATATAGGCTCTGGTCAGCAACTGTGACATGGAAATCTAAAAAAGATGTATTCACACACAGGATGACAGTAAAGATGTCTGCATAGATCTCATAGGCTAGGCTGCATGTGGGCCAACATACATGGCGCTCATAGAGATGTTTAATGCGTCTTTGTTTTGAACCAACCTCCTGACAGGAGTTGGATCAACTGGTTACCTCACAGATAGTTCTGCACACAAAAAGTAAGTTAGGTTTTGTAAATCATACTGGCGACATGATGGTTCTTTGAGTTTTTCCATGTTGAATTATAACAAAAGAAACAGCTGAAAAGCAATGCATAAATTATTCTGAGCATCACAAGCACCTCCATCACCAACATTGGAGCCATTATGTGCAAAATCATTTGAAAAGTGGGGAGCTGTATAAGTAAATTAGTTTAATGCCATTCATGTGGGAGGGAAGCCAGCAGGAGGTCGAGCGGCTCAGCCAGAGGAACACTCAAATGGAAATTTTCTATTTACTTCAGAATGCAGGAATCCAAGAGAGCCCAAGTGCAAAGTTCAGGACTTCAGGAGCACTGCATCATCTTGTAACATCTAATTATGTGGTTCTCTTAATCTATGCACACAGTGTGTTATCTCATGTTGCAAGTGAAGAGTTTATCGACAGTGTTAGTGCTACAACAATTTTACTAATTGACAAATAAAGTACTTGATTGAGAAAAACTGATTCCAAATTCTCAAGATCTGTTACAATAGAGCAATTTATAGACAAAACATACATTAATACCAAAAAAAGACAATTACATACATATCAATAACAATCTAATCATTAGTTACATCATTTACAAGACATACTGGTGGATTGCCTGGATTTGACTCATCCACATTGGAACACTTTGACTTAGCTGTGTCAGTTCTATGCGAGTTGAGCTCGCACTGTACGATTTCTGACTCGATTTCTGAGACGCACGATCGGCTGTTGGACAGCTGGATGAATTTCTGACATGCCAGAAATTATGGTCGGCCATCTTCAGGCTCTCGCACAGTTGATGCATCGTCACGAGTCGATTCCCCAGACTCGGCACCTTTTTTTCTGGCTGTGTGGGAGTGAAATGGCAAAACACAATGAAAGTGAACCCTGGTGACACGATGCATTATATGGACAGAAAACATGGTCAGGCTGGTAGAGCTGTGGCAACATCATACCTGCCTGTTCAGTGTTTGCGCCTCCTCCTTTCACAACTGACAAACCCGAGACAGACTTTGGTTCCTATTTCTTTTTGACGTTTCTGCAAACAGGATAGCACATATGGTCAAGGCAGCATGTTTCTACCTCGTTAACATTGTGAAAGCAAACCAACTTCTACTTCTTTTATGATAACCAGAGCTCTGGAGGGGCAAACAGGTAATGTACAGTGTGAACAGTCAGGTTGTGGCTGCACAGACGGGACGTACAGCGTGAGCACATAAATCCCTCCCATCGCTCATATAGTGCGAATTGCAGTTTAACAACAACATTTCTAAAATCGCACAGTGCAAGCCCGGCTTTAGCAGTGGCAAAAAGGTGAAAGAGTTGTAATTCACTGGTTGAAAAGGCAGTTTGACAAATACCATGATTCCCTTGTGTCGCTTTAAAGATATTCCAGATGGGAGGTTTATTGGCAGGTTCCAGGAAGATGCACGGTGGAGGATAACTGCAGTGCCTCCTTCTTGGAGAGGAAATAATAAAAGAGCAGAGTACTGAACTGACCCAGGAGAGGAGGAGAGAGAAGCCCATTCAGCTAATCAATACCTCCCAAGTGTCGCTTCATAATCTTTTCCGCTCCACACAATGATTTACATTGAGTGTCTCACGAACATTAAGGAGTAATAAGAGACACACACACACACACACACACACACACACACACACACACACACACACACACACACACACACACACACACACCACGCACATGCATAAACATACACCAATGAGGATCTTTTTTTTTAATGCAGATGGTTCCGAGAGGAGTAGCACATTTATTGTTATTTTACTCAGTGCGCTCCTCACCCACATGTTGGATAACATCTACTGTTCATGGGGCGCAGGAGCGAAACACGGCAACGATGCAGTTCTCTCCCGATGAGAAGCCATCCATCTGGTCTCACACTGCTGAAGGATGTGTGGGAACAACACTGCAACAGAGGTGTTAATGTTCCATGTCACTCTCAGAGCTTCTCCACGACAGCCACGCACAGACTGATGGTACTTCATGTACAACAACAAAGTTATCAGTGCAGCCAGCCGAAACAGATTAGATTCCAGATAGCTTCTCATTAGAGTCTGCTCTATAGTCTGTGGGAATTATTCATTTGGGTTCAAGGGAAATAATCCACACTAATACACTGTATCAAGACAGCTTTTAATGACATGACACAATTATGAGTCCAAAATGCACAAATTATGTAAAGTAGGTGTCACCAGAACATGTCCAAGTGGTAATAGGCAGTATAAAGAACAGAGACACATTGAAGGAATGTTGCAGGAGTATAAAATACTTCACCACCCCACTAGAGATGTAACTATAAAAAAAAAGATTAAAGGTTCAGTGTGTAGAATTTAGTGACATCTAGTGGTGAAGTTTCATGTTGCAGCTGATTACCCTTCACCTCACCCTACCCTTCCAAACATGAAAGAGAACCTATGGTAAACTTCAGTTGTCATTAAAACTCAAAAGGGTTTAGTTTGTTCAGTTTGGACGACTGTAAAAAACATGGCGGCCTCCGTAGAGAGGACCTGCTCCAGATTTAAATATACAGTATTTAAATATCAAAGGCCCATTCTAGGGTAAAGAAAACAACAATTTGTACACTTTAGATGAAACACACTAGTGAAAACATCACTCAGATTATTATTATTTTGTAGTCAATTCTTGCCAATAGATTCCTTTCACCTAAAAAGAACAAGGTCATCTTGGCTACCAATGCACTTTGATATTTAGCTGCCACTCAGGGAGAATAAGATGCCACCTTCTCCACTGACAATTTACTAAACATCAGTATGCAGCACTGCTCCAAGACATGTTGTCTTGTGTGGGACGGGCTTGTGCACATCTTGCTTTCTCTCCACTGGATCCTCTCCTTTTGTTCTTACTGTATTTATTATTATTGCTTCCTGAACCTGCATGTACAAACCCAGCTGGATACAAGTCGAGACCAACCCCCCCCAGGGTTTGCTGAAAGTCATGAAGGAGCTCACCGACTGGAGTTGAAGTAAACAAGGCAGAGTGAAGGACAGTGGAGACAGCTCAAGATTCATCTCTTGACTTTCTCACTAAACAACCCCTGCAATGCAACACACATACATATCGCAAAACAAACACATGTTGGAACTGTGTAAAAGTATTTGTGGGTTAAATTTCATCCTTCATCCTTCCCATTCCCATTTTTGTACTCAAACCTCAGTTTCTTGTTGTCCCTGTGCCTATAGCTGTATGTCAATTTCTATGTAAGTCCACTGAGATTCATGTAAAACTGAAGTCAAATTACTTCTATCTTTATACACACATGGCCAATAAAACGGATTCTGATTCTGCTAAAGATATATTTCATATTAATTAAAATGCAGGGATGTATTTATAACTTTCCAATCCATAAACAATGAAACATGTATGTTTGTTAATATATATAATAATAATAATATCATGGTAAATCTCCTTCTTCACTAAATTTTTTTAACTGTAACAGATAATGGCCACATAACTGGATGTGCTTGAGTGTATGTGTGTATATGCAGCATGGTGGGTGGGGCCTTGGTGGCTGTATGGAAGTTGGCATGTGTCCAGGTGTTCAGGTGTTCACTGTGTCAATATCTTCTCTTCTGAATGTCTACTGCCTATATCATTTTTTAAAATATATATATAGCCTACAGTAGCCTAGTTATATGATTCATACATGCACAGTAAATATATTAAACACATTAAATTACACGGTGCCAACAATTTTTGTCCCCCAGCTTCTGGCTGTTTATCTGTTGCCATTAGCAACTGCAGCAAGAGACCAATAACAAGCGCTATAATGCATTCAGAACTAGAAACAATGTTTATCCATCCAACTTGCTGTGGAAATAATTCTGCCACGGCCGCTGTCCTCACAGGACAAAGAGAAGATTAGCTGACGCACCCTGGACATGGACGCTTTAAGCCATTTCCCTCTGGCAGGAGGCTGCGGGCCATCAGGACCGAAACCTCACGCCACAAAAACAGTTTCTTACCGACTGCTGCTGGCCCTTATCAATAAGGCCAGGGACCCTTTAACTGAACTACACAGATGTCCCTGCCTGTGACTGTGACACTTTGACACTTTAGAAATACCAATAACTGTACATTTTGCACAATGCCTCCTTTTATTTCTATATAAAATGTTTGTTTCCTATTCTTACATTTTCTACATTTACAATTGCACAAACACACCACAGCAAACTCCTTGTATGTGTAAACCTGCTTGGCAATAAAACCTGATTCAGATTCTGATTCATATGCGCACACAGAAGCACAAAATCACAGAACAGGGTGTTGTAAATGGTCAGGATGCACAGTATTGAAGCTGTATGGATGTTGTATATTTTACTCATATTTAGGTCCATAAGTTTCATTTGGGTTATTACATGAAAATGTTCACATCCTCTGATGTTCAGAAAGTGCATCACTTTCCTCATACTGTCCATTGCTGCAGCTCCTCTTTTCAGCCTCTGTCTGAAACACCTGGTTTTAGCTCCTCTCTCTTTAAGACCACCCTCCTGAAAGTCCAATCTGGCCTCCGCTATCACTTTACCTGGCTTTGTTATGGGGCGTGCTAGACCAGCCACCAAATGTGCATTATGTAAATGGGTCACATCACAATGATGTAGCGTTAGTCTGACTTCTGATGAGGCGTTTTAAAAGCTGTAGGAGCAGAGTTTCCTGTGGGGAGAGGAGCTCCCTTTCATACAGACTTTGGATTTTTTAACTTTGTAGACCACTTTATGTGCACAAAAAACGATGTAACTCTACAGGAAAGAGAAGAAGAACTGAAACAGCATAACAATTCTCTGTTAAAATGTTGAAAGAATAAAAGGCACTGCAAGAATAAAAGGGAGCAGACGTCCGTTGTTTGTGCATTTATCGATCGTCTCTGTCTCACCAGTTTGTTGAATCTGCAGATGCAAGATAAACCTATATTCTTCCTGTTACTATGACTGTGTGAAAAAAATGAAACAGTATGACATTTTCAGATCAATAATATACTGTGATGAAAATGGTCACTGTTATCAGTATTGTCACAGGATTGCTGAAAGTGTTCAAAAGAAAATTCTTAACTAAAATCTCCCAAAAGAACTCGGCCTATGTTATATATTTTGTTGACGTGTGTAGTTACATCATCCAAAATGTTTCCAACAATGTTCAAACCCAGAGAAATCCATAACTTCATTTAGGTAACGGGATGTTTAGTTTTGGTCGCCGTTTAATTGGGTTATATCAACTTTACCGGTGGCTTTGTCCATCTCTGCAAGAAACCTCCGAGGCAAATGATGTATGACTTTCCTTTCTAATAAAAGATTTACAAAGTCAAATGATCTGCTGCCAATTTTTCAGCAAATATGCTGCCAACAACAACCAATAACAACCATTTCTAAATTTTAGGACCTGACGGGCTCTGGTCGAATCACCTGTGCATGTGCATCACTGTTTTGTCCTTCCTCTCTTTGTATTGGTCGTTTTTTTCATTGTCCATTCATTGATGCACCGTAACTTGAACAAAACTTAAATATAATGCGTCGTCGACCCTGAACATGATTTGTATCTGGGTCGCTTCAGGTAGATTTGTATTGCCAATGGTGGTGAAAACTCCCATGATCCCACACTGCTTCAAAAACAAAGTCTTTTTTTATTGGTTTAATTGAGGGACCCCTAGTGGACAAACTTTAATATTGTACGTTGAAATCATTTTTATTATTAATTTTATCACTCCCTTGGTCACTCACTCACTCACTCGTTCAACTTGCATTTGAGTATATGCAGTTTCTCTCTGCACTGGTGTTGTCACAATTCCAAAGTTTTGGTTTCGATACCGATACCAAGTCACGAATTTCAATACAGACTTTTTTTAACCTTTCCTTTAAATTGTAGTTTATCTGTTAAGTGATTTCTTGTTTGTTTGTCTTCGTGCATGTAGGCTATATATAATTTGGATTATTGTAAAGATCAAGATCATTACTTGTTAACTTTGATATAGATGTACATGTGACAGCTGTTGAAGTGAGAGAACAAAACGCACATCTACAGGGAGGCCCTGCAGGTTCGCCTGCATGGAGTGAAAGCAAAGTGTTGCACACACAGAAATAGAAAGCTTGTGTTTAAAAACTCACACCTGGAACAGACCGGCCGTAAAACAGCTGCTGTTCAGTGGTGCCCTTCTCGCACCCTAACACTTCCTGTAGGATACCTACACCCCAGCGTTTCTGTTGACTGAATCCGTTCATTTGTTTTCAAAAGAGTTTTATTTTTAAATATTTGCAGGAGCAAGGACTTCATACTGTATATTGAACTGGTATTTATTTGAGTACACAGAACTGCTTTTATGCAAGAAAATACTGTAGTTATACCAGAAACTTCAGAAAGGCTGTAGTTATATTAAAAGTTAAATGTAAAAAATGGTGATGATGGGCAGTGGTCTCTCTCTCTCTCTCTCTTGTTTCCTCTCTGTCTCTCTCTCTCACACACACGCTTACTCACACATTTCTGGTCATTTTCAGTATAAACTCTGTGTAAAAACAACGCTACAGTAGCAGCTCCGCTGCAGAACTGAGGCTGATCATCAGCCGGTGTGAACAAATGACAACCGCGACACGCAGCCATTCGCAGAGTGGCCGTTCAAAGCTGCTGTGCCCCGGGCGTCATTCATAAAGTATTGATACTAATAAAACAAGGTATCGTATCGTTTTTTTTGCGGCTGGGTATCGTGATACCTTTCTAGTATCAGTATACCATGCAACTTTGCACAACTTACATATACAGTGCCTTGCATAAGTATTCACCCCCTTGGACTTTTTCCCACTTTGTACTGTTACAAACTGGAATTCAAATAGACTTAAATAGACTTTTTCCCATTTGATCAACACAACATGCATAGTACTTTGAAGGTGCAAAATACCTTTTATTGTAACACAAACAATAATGAGAACAAAAAAGTTGACATCTGTTGGATGCATAAGTATTCACCCCCCCTGAGTCAATACTTGGTAGAACCCCCCTTCGCTGCAATTACAGCTGTCTTTTGGGGTATGTCTCTACCAGCTTTGCACATCTAGAGATGGAAATGTTTGTCCATTCTTCTTGGCAAAAAGCTGAAGCTCAGTCAGATTGGATGGAGACCGTCTGTGAACAGCAATTTTCAAGTCTTGCCATAGATTCTCAATTGGATTTAGGTCTGGGCTTTGACTGGGCCATTTTAAGACATTAACATGCTTTGATCTAAACCGTTCCATTGTAGCTCTGGCTGTATGTTTAGGGTCATTGTCCTGCTGGAAGATGAACCTCCGCCCCAGTCTCAAGTCTTTTGCAGACTGCATCAGATTATCTTCAAGGATTGCCCTGTATTTGGCTCCATCCATCTTTCCCTCAATTCTGACCAGTTTCCCTGTACCTGTTGAAGAGAAGCATCCCCACAGCATGATGCTACCACCACCATGTTTCACTGTTGGGATGGTGTGCTCAGGGTGATGGGCAGTGTTGGGTATTCTGCCACACATAGCGTTTTGCATTGAGGCCAAAAAGTTAAATTTTGGTCTCATCTGACCAGAGCACCTTCTTCCACATGTTTGCTGTGTCTCCCACATGGCTTGTGGCAAACTCCAAACGGGATTTCTTATGGTTCACTTTCAACAACGGTTTTCTTTTTGCCACTCTTCCATAAAGGCTAGATTTGTGGAGTACACGACTAATAGTTGTCCTGTGGACAGATTCTCCCACCTCAGCTGTGGATCTTTGCAGCTCCTCCAGAGTTACCATGTGCCTCTTGGTTGCTCCTCTGATTAATTTTCTCCTTGTCCGGCTTGTCAGTTTGGGTGGACGGCCTTGTCTTGGTAGGTTTGCGGTTGTGCCATATTCTTTCCATTTTCTGATGATGGATTTCATGGTGCTCCGTGAGATGTTCAAGGCTTGGGATATTTCTTTATAACCTAACCCTGCTTCATACTTCTCCACAACTTTATTCCTGACCTGTTTGGTGAGCTCCTTGGTCTTCATGATGCTGTTTGTTCAGTAATGATCTCTAACAAACTCTGAGGCCTTCACAGAACAGATGTATTTATACTGGGATTAAATTGCAGACAGGTGGACCCTATTTCCTAATTCTGTGACTTGCAAATGTGACTTGTGAAGGCAATTGATCGCACCAGATCTTTGTTCGGGGTTTCACAATAAAGGGGGTGAATACATATGCACTCAACACTTTTCAGAGTTTTATTTGTAAATCATTTTGAAATCCATGTAATATTTCCCCCCACTTCCAAATGATGGACTATTTTGTGTTGGTCAATTACATAAAATCCCAATGAAATAAATTTGAATCTGTGGTTATACCATGACAAAATGTAGAAAAGTCCCAGGGGGGTGAATACGTATGCAAGGCACTGTACATAAGTTAGTCGACAGTGACAGTCACTGCATCAAGCTCAACATACTGTCATAAATATTGAGGAGTCTTGTAGTCTATGGTGTTTTTACTACTGAACTATCACAACCAATTTAACAGCTGTAGGACCAGATAGGTTGGTTTGGTCGGTGATGATATGTTATGTAGTTGGTTTGCAGCAGCACAAACAAAGGTAGCTAACACTGGAAGCATCTCTGTACATTACTGACGAGCTCTTTGTAAGTCAGACAGACAAACTACTTTCGATATTCATAAGTCCCCATGTCATGCATCAAGTTAAGCTACCTTGCCTTGGATTCAAAGAGCTTCCCTTTTTCACGTACATTTCCCTTCTGTGTGTTCTGCCGACACTGTGACCATTTTAGATCATGTTAGCTCAGCACGCAAATAAAAAACAAATTATGACTAGACTCTGGACTCAGTTCTCTTGGACGGATGAAAAATGTCCAGAATGCTGTCACACGCCTTCCACTATGTTTTTACTGATACAAAGCAAACCCAACTTGCATGCTTTGGATGATAAGCAGTATATACGCTGAGTTTTTCAAAGCGCCGTAATCAAACATCGTTTTAAAGATATTTAAAATTTGAGTAACCATAACTGTCTGGGTTTCATGGTTTATCTGTGAAAGTGGTAACCAACATTTAGATGTGATACCTGAGCTATTTAATAACCATCCATATATGCAATCACACACAAACACTCACAGATGTGTGTGGCTTTTGGTAATACGGTGTCTGTGTGAGCAGAGGATGATCGGTCTGGGACATTACATTATGATTACTGGGAATAAATGGACCAGAGGCACAAATACACCCTGACATGAGCAGCATAACAATGACCTCTGTATCCAGCCAGATGTGTGTGTGTGTGTGTGTGAGAGAGGGGGGAATCAGTGTGTAATAAAAAGAGAGAAGGATGTAATAAATTTAAAAGACCAGAGGGAGTAATAGAGGTAACAATGAAAACACGGAAATCCACATTGGAGGGACTTGAGGAAACTCACCAGGTTTATGTGGCTGCAGTTGGACCATCTCGACACCATTAAGGATCAAACAAAGCAATAACCCAGCAAACAATACCCACATCTGAAATATAGGCCAGTGTGTTTGTGTCCCTACCCACATGTTGTTAAGTGAAGTGTGTGTATCTGTGTAGAAGAGGTTATTTCTCTCATTTCCAAAGCCTTCATCTTCAATCCAGGAGCAATTTTAAAACTTTACAGCTTTTATAATAACATTATTCAAAAAGAGACTCGCACTTCTCTCAGTCTGACAATGTGGCCCGATAGGACAGCAGAAACAGCTGAGAGTATTGCAGCTTACTCACTCAATGCAGCAATGTTTTTTACAAGAAGGTCACTGTTTTATAAGAATGGTGCAAGCACAGAGGACACAGATGCAATCAAGCATTATTAGGGGGTGGATGGCTGAGTAATCAACCCAAGCCTGTCAGGTCGTGAAATTAAAAAGAATTTGGGCACTCACATTGGCGACACTATAGGTGTGAGCATTTGACTTTGTAAATGTTTTATGTGAAAGGAAGGTCAACCAAATGTTTTACATGTTTTCTGATGTTTACTTGATCCTGGACCCAGATTTCTCTCTCTCTCTCTCTCTCTCTCTCTCTCTCTCTCTCTCTCTCTCTTCTCTCTCTCTCTCACTCACACACACACACACACACACACACACACACACACACACACACACACACACACACACACACACACTTAACTATTATATTTCATTATAATTTAATTAGCTGACAGTCTGCTGGGTTAAGAGGTGCACTTCCATCTGTTTATAAAATTCATTGAACACATACAGCTCCTAGTTGCAACCAAATGTTGGTGCGTGTAGTTGTTTGTGTGGCAGAATTATCAGGAGACCGTGTGTATGTGTGAGGTTGGTTTCACTTGCTGGAATTAGGATAAATGTGTGAGGGTTAGAAATGAGTGTGCCCTCTGTCTTTGTGTGTGAGTGGATGGGTGTGTGCAATGTGATTGAGTATGGATGTTTTGTATCTTCATTTCATTATTTGCAACTGTAAGTGAATTAGCCATGGCAAGCTCATCTCTCCAGAATCTGCAGCGGCAGAATGTGACTGCAGTGAAGAAAAGCTGTGGGGAAGCGTTTGTGGGTGCATCAATTTTTCATCCTGTGTGGAGGGATCACCTCAAGGTTGGAAGAAGTTTTACAGTTTGAGAAGAAGGTTTACCGCATGATCAGGATGACTGCTGACTGCAAAGAGCTAAACTGATCTCCCCTTCAAGGTTTCATGAGGGTTATAATCAATATTCCCATTTAAGTGATTTTTTATAGAATGCAGAGAATGGTTAAGTAGCTCTTACATAGCACTGCTTAGTTTAAAAAAAAAAAAACGGCAGCAATTTAGCATTACTTTTCCAATATCCCTGAGTTGGTCATTTTGTCTTATTTGTAGCCATGAAAAATAAAGTCATCTAAAGAACAAAAACAAAAAGTTGGCTTCTAGCAGTTGTCAGTCAGTGCATGTTAATGTGTTTTGGGGGCGTAGCTTGATGAGAGGGCCAATGGGAGGGGATGGGACATTTGCATTTTTTCCAAGTGTAGCCTGCTCTAAGCTTTTCCAGGGTTACCAAAACTAGCTTTAACACCAATGTTCTACAAAGGTACTGTTTACAGTCATTATAATAATAATAATATTGGCTTGAATTCATATAGCGCCTTTCAAGAGACCCAAGGATGCTTTACATCGATTATAATTTAAAAGGTTCACAATTTGGTAGAGAGCAATCCTGAGTTTGAGGACCGCAGCCTTCTGAGCGGAGTGTAGGGGTGAAGGAGGTCAGTTAAATATGGTGGGGGCAGGGCGTGGAGGGATTTATAGGTGAGAAGGAGGAGTTGGAAGTTGATGCCTTGATCGGGAGCCAGTGGAGGTGAATGAGGGTCGGGCTGATGTGCTGCCAGAGCTCAGTGCGGGTGAGAACCCTGGCAGGAGTGTTTCAGGGCAAAAAAACAATAAACAAACAAACTTTGAATCACGCAAGTACAGCCCAGCTGAATATAAACATGTGTGGCTTATGAATTTAAGGAAGTGATGTGGCACAGCCAACTATTCATTGTGGGCATGGATCAAATATGTTAACATGGACATTTTTAAGCAAAGTAAAAACTAGTGAAACACTCAGGCACAAGTAGACACATGCACAACAAAACCTGAAAATGGGATCAGGACAGAAAGACAAAACACCTGTTGCTTTAGGCATTTTAAAACCATTCCTCTCACATTGGAGGAAGGAAACACAAAAGACGCTGGCAGGTGCTATGGCTTAGTATCAACTCATATAAATGTTATGCTGCTAATAAGACACCAGACAGACGCAGAAAACAGTATTCCAATATTTTCAAAATTATGTTTAGCTATGTTTTGGTCTCCACCAGTTTGTGAGGGAAAAGTCTGCCACCTTCGCTGCTCAGTCTCAGGATTTCGCTCCCAGTAGTCGCTAACTTTGTCTGACTGCTGTTTGGTTTGGGGCAATTGGTTTATTATTTGATCCTATGGTGGCTAATAAGATAGAAACAATGAGCTATAAAAGGCTAAAGTGTTAAACAAAGCTACAGAGGCATTTCTCATAAGATTTAGAATTAACATTAATCCAAAAGTTAGACATGGGTGCTGCAGTGCTTGGTGTATATATTTCTCATATCAGGTTGCAGCAGTTGTCATGGTCATGCACTCAAAAGTCAGTGATTATTGTGAGACTATGTCTCCAGCATGAAGCCAAGTTATAGCCTCGGGTGATCTTTTCACTTTAGAAAATGTTCTTAAAGTTAGTCTTAGTATGCAAACTGTGTTCAAATTACAATAAGTACATTTTGAATGAAGTGTTACTGCAGGTGAAGATATATCTTCGAATAGAAACTGCAGAACCTCCATTAAAAGAATATTCTGCGCTCCCTTTATATCCAAAATATTTTCAAGGATTTGAACTGGCTATTGAATCAATAGAGAAACCAAGGACCAAGACAACAGAACATGTTCTGCTTTTCACTAAACTGAAATTGTAAATCTCACTTTTTGCCCTTGTGTTTATGCAAAAGCCATTCAACATGCTAAAATATTATCTCCACTTAGTCACCACTCACAGGCACAAACATCAAATATAAATTATTCCAAAAGACTGGACGTGATAACAAATAAGGATTGCAAAACAAATATTGGATCTTCTGTTTGGGACATTAAGGATCCCTCAAAATCCATGCAACAGAAGAGACTCATGCTGGCTGCACTGTCAAAAATTAAATCATTACATGGGTAACTCATAAGGCAAAATCTACCTTCTTCTTCAGCAATAACATGTTATACATACAAAACTGAGAAATTTGCCACAGACACAGCTAAGGACCAGGTAACCGGAGGACTTGTATGTGCTACTATTGCTATACTTGTTTTGCCATATTTCTTTACTTTTTCTACTTTTTACCAAATGAGTTTTGAGGGTTAAACGATTCCAATTATATATCTTAAAGACTCACTATTCAGATGAGCTACTTGTTGAGCAGTCTTAGATATTTGTCATTTGTAATCTGGATACTTTATTGGCTAAATGTAGAACAAGTCTGGTACCTGTTTCCTCATCAAATAGGATTAGCTGGCTGGTGGCCTGGGATGGAGTCAAAGTTCAACCTGAAAGACTGGTTTAGTCTGAACCTTCTTGGAAAAGTATGTCCTGTCTCTTAATAATCAGCCCAGTTACAGTATGTCCAGTCAGAATAATCCAGTTCCAATACAATTATTCTAAATCTGCCTTTTGTCCTCCACACTGAATCCAGTCATGTCAACCTATACATAGACACACAAATAAACATATTTAACACACACAGAAGAATGTCCAATGCCTCTCTCTCGCTCTCTCTCTCTCTCTCTCACACACACACACACACACACACACACACGGAATGTCAGGCAGAGGGGCTGAGATGTCACCGCTTCAACTGAAAACCCACTGTGTCACCACAAAGGCAAAGTATGAATTCAAATCAGCAGGCAGTGTCACTGCCCGTCCATGGAGCAGACTTAAAGGGGCTTAGAAGCAGACAGTCTGCAGATGGGGAGTATTTCCCAAACTTAAAGCAGATCCAAAAGCTTTGATTTTCTATTGAATAAAGCATGTTGCCTGTGAGACTGGGATAAAGGGGAGGTTAGCACAGAACAGTGTGTGTGCAAGGAACAAACACATGCACACATGCACACATGCACACTGCACACTACACACTACACACTACGATCCAAAACACTACGGATCCACAACCCTTATAGCGTGAAGGATGTTACAGTCTTAGCTGAGAATAAGGAAAAATCACAGATACAGACAAGGAAAGTAGACAGGCCAGGACAAGAGGGTTTGATCATGTGGTGCTCAGCTTGTAAGATGAAGAGAAACAGCATCAAAAGAGAGTTTGACAATGTGTCAGAATCATTATCCCAGTCTAAATCACTCACAAACATATTTATTATGGACAACTGTGGCTCTGGAGTTAAGAGAGGGTCATCCACTAAGATAAGGCTGATGGTTCAATACCCGGTCCCTACAGTCTGCTTGTTGAAGTGGGCAAGATACCGAACCCTAAATTGCCCCATATTCAGTGTGGTGAATGTAGGACTGACAGAGGATATATATATCTACCCTGCGATTAGTGCCATCAGTGTGTGACTGCATGTGTGAAGAAGTGTTGTATGAATGTGTGTGTATGTGGCCTGTAGTGTTAACGCGATTTGAGTGCTGTTTAAGATGAGAAAAGCACTTGTCTATTTACCAATCCATTTACTCTACAGTGGAAGACATGAACTCCTAGAGATACTGAAAGGTAAAAGGTGAACGCAGCAGCTTCATTCATCCAGCTGTAAAACAACTCTGTGTGCACTCAGCCCTGAAACAAGCATGTGAAATCATGTGTCTGGTGTACGTGTTGAAGAATTAATGAGCATAGAAATAATTAACTATAAACTGTCCATGAATGCAATGGTGCGATTGTAGTTGTTAAATGTAACATTGTAGAAAAAGAAAACAAGGGATGGCACATCACTAGAATAGTAATGATTTGGTTTTTCCACGTTTGTTCTGCAGGTTGAAGTTGAACAAAAGTGAATTTTGTCTCGAGTCAGAGGTATTCGTGGTGTTGCACTCAGATGTACATGTGAAAAGAGTAGGAATTAGTTGTGTAGAGAATGAAAAAGAGAGCTCGAGAGAGAAGTTCAACTCCCACTTACCTTCCTATCTTCACATCCTTAGGCCAATCGGAAGTGTCAAGTGGGCGTGCAGGACAGAATACTGAAAGGTGAAAGGAGACAGGGTTTCAGACATGTGTGATGATCCATCAAGCACTTGGCTTGATGCATCCTGATGCCTGTGGCTGAACAACGGAGCTGCTGACATCACCCACAATTTACTGCTCTGCTTTGGACTGGACTTTTATTTCAGCTGTAAAAAAAACAAGTTGTAATTCAGTTGCTACTGTATGAGCTTGCCTGTACTGTAGCAACCTATGGCCTTAGAGTGCCTCGCTGGTAAACATTTGCCAGTCACCCCTCCCCACCACTAGCAGCATCATAACTCCTTGAAGGAGCACAGCGTTGGGGTTGATATTGGTCACAGGGGTTGTGTGACAGAGCAATAATAGTTTGAAAGTGGGAGGAGGTACTGTATTTTAAGGGCTCCTGTCCTGGACATTAAAGCGCCAACTGTTTTTTTCCCCATGTACTAATTGAAAGCATGTTTATGGCTGAGGTGGTTAAGAAATTCAGCCGTTTGAATCATCAGAAGAAAAGAGATGACTTCTGGTTCTTTGCCTAAAAGTCAAAAGTACAATCTTGTGTACATAAAACTTTAGGGCAGGGGTCACTAACAGGCGGACCGCGGTCCGAGTCCGGACCCAGAAGCCGTCCCGTACAGACCCGGACCTACAGCCAAAACAGAAGGTTATGATTTAAAACCTGACGGGGCGCTTCTATTTGTAATCAGCGCAGCTTTTGTAGTCTTTACGGTAGTGGTTTAGCGGATGAGGAAACGCACAGACCAATTGCATGCGAGTTAAGCATCCCACGTGATACCACTCAGCCAATCAAGTCTGTGCATTCCAGGCGGTAAACATTGCGACTCTACAGTGCAGACAGATGAGAGAGTTAGAGGCAAGTTACACATGAAAAGATGGTAGAAAGAAAAAGAAAGATAGCGATACAGGTAGAGAAAACAAAGGGAGAGATACAGAGGACTGAGCCGGAGAAAGTTGAGAAACAGGAGTGAGACGGAGAAAGGGAGAGAAACAGACGAACAAAGTGGGGGAGTGGGATATAAGAGGGGAAGAAAGTGATTCTAAAACTGTTCAATTGTTAAGATGTGTTGAGATTTATTATCTGTAAAATTGGTTGAGACTTTTGAGTCAAGATGTGAAACAGAAAAGGAAATTCAAGCTTTTGCTCCCTTTATTTTATTTTTCTGAAGTTAAGCCCTTTATTTGAACATGCACAATTTTCACATTTTATTTATTTTCTCTTATTTTGAAATGCAGCCCTACTTTTATTTAGTTAATGAGAGAACATTATACATATCTGCAATCATACATATATGTTCAGTTCTATGTTACGTGACAATAAATATTGTCCAAAAGTTTTTGAATCGTACTGAATTCATTTGATTTGACAGTCAGGTATTTAGTACATGCAGATGTTGATACAACTACTAGGCTACTTAAATATATATCACACTAAATAGTTAGACATTATGATCTTCCGGACCTTTGCTTCAAGAAATTTTCTCTAACTGGACCTCTTTAAATTTTAGTTGGATACCCCTGCTGTAGGGGGAGACTTAATTACGACTCCCAAGTTGAATTCTGTTAATATGGTGGGTTGAGATTATGGTCTTACCAAAGTTGATTTTAGAATGTACACATAAACAAATTCAGTCAGCCAGCCTCGGGTGATTTGGCAACTATAGTTAAACTGACTGTGGAAATGACGGCTGAGATGCGAACTAATGCCCACAACATAAACCTATCAGTTTAATCACCCAGAGGAGTCCAATGTCTATTTGAATAACAATGCATATCTTAAGAACTCGCCTTATTGGCGTCACACTTGTCATGTGTGTTGTTAACGGCCTAAGACAGTGCAGTATTGAATTTACTGTGATTTATATGTTCTATAATAATACAATCTGAATAAACGGGCAAACAGCGCCGAGCAGTCAGTGGGGACAAGGCAGAGTGCAATTAAACATGTCTTCTACATCCCTGGATTCATTACAGCTACAGTTGTTGGCAACTAGCGGCTCACGGGCTAAAATCTGGTTATTCTGATAATTTGATTATTTAAATTTCCCCATATCGGACTGATAGAACATTCTTAGATGTCAAGGTTGCTGATCTCCATCAAGAGAATTACATTCATATAATCACTTCTTCTTTCCCATTTGTCTACAAAGTAAAGGCACAATGTTTATTATGCTTTATAGCCGTGTTTCAATTCAGATATCAAGCTGAATTACAGAGCTTTTATTTTGAAAAGTTGTGAACTTGGGTCAGAAGATCGTGTCACTTACATAACAGACATCTGAAATATCAGTAAAGTAAATCATTCAAACTTATATATAAACCACACACAAGAAGAGTAATAAAGAAAATTCAGTTTGATTTTATGAAAAATACAATTGTTCACTGCAGATAAACCAGGTAGGATGAATTTAAAGTTGTCTTAACTTCACTCTGCGCCAATGAATGTTCATAAAAAGCTCTGCAAACAACGTCCGGCACAAATTAGACTCATTCATGAACATCCTCATGATTTCCCAATCCAGTAACCACAATAATAGGTCCACTGCGTGTTACTGCTTGTCACAATGGCCCTTTTGGATAACTTCTGATCATTAGCTAATCACAAATGAAAAGCCTCTTTTAATGAAGAGAAATAAGAAGTGGGTCTGATCAAACACAAAGAACAAAGAAAAGAAAAAAGGTCACTCAAGACCAACCCCTTGGGTACAATGCTATTCTGTGAGAACATGATTAATGGTAAGATAAGTAGCAGATAACCATTTGCCACTCCTTTTAACACTACTGCTAATTAACTGACGTGGAAAGGTTTATACCCCATGTGATCTGTGAAGGGATCTAGAGTCGTTTTGTCCCAAGATCTATGTCCACTCCTGCCTCTCCATCTCATATTGGCTTTCTTCTTTCTCCAGTGTTGTTCCTCACTCTCTCAACTCTATTGTCTTTTTGCCAGTATTCCTTTTCTTCTTCCCTCCTCTCTCATTTTTTGCTACTCTGTTTCCCAAACAGATTCCAGCTGTATATGCTGAGCTCTTAGGCTGCAGAGTCGTCAGTAGTGGGATTATTCTGGAAGCTGGGCATCTTGAAGAAATCCATAGCACTTAAAAAATGCCTTGTGGACATCGAAGTCTGTGGAATGTCTATCTCGCAGGTTATAGATGGACGTGTTTCTGTAACGCAAAAGGCTTAGGTGGGTTCATCTGCAGAAGGTACATTCCAGGGAGCTTCTATGTTTGATTGGATGTATTAGCACTCCCATTGGGGGGGGTTACTTTACCACCTGACAAGTGTGGAACTGCTGAGATGTGTGCGAATGAGGAGAGGCTGCCTAATGGTGATTTACAGCTGGATGTCTTGACTTGGATTCAGTTTATATCGACATTAGGCAGTATTTCTTAGAGACAGGCTACAGTTGAGGAGGACTGACAGGATAATGTATCAACAATCCAACGACTCCAGATTTATTAGACCCACATTAACTCTTCAGTGTTGATTCAATCGGCAAAAAAAAATGAATGATGACTTCTTATAGAATAATCCATCACTCTCTTCCGTCTCCAGTCCCCCATTTAAATCCCCCAAATCAGTTTCTCTCTCGACCAATCTGTGACCTCTCTGCGAGTGACACTTCACAGATGGTCATTTTTCACCAACAGCAAGTCAATGGCTTGCAGATCATGCAACACCCCGTCGACTGGTGTCGGTCTATGTCTGGGGAATCACGTTTTCGACACATTCCTGCTGTGCCTAATGCTTGAGTTGCCGGCAGATCTGCTCCTTTATCCCAGCTGTCAGTCAGATGGACTGTAATGACTTCGCCAGGCTAGATGCAACACAGCGACTCATCTTGGGCAAGATGTTGCATATAATCGGAGAGTCAGCCATTCGTGGCACAGCTGAATAATCTAAAGATTTATGTCTCTATAGCAGATTTGCAAAATGTATATCTGGAGAAATGCCATATCATTTGTATTTACAACCACATTTGTTAATTAAAGCTACAGAGTCCAATACTTCTTTGGAAAATATTGAATAACACAGATGAGCTACACAGGAGACGACCTTGTCTGGGACTTATGTATTGGTCTGAATTGGCTTCTTCCTAAACACCTAAGTAAGACTGAGCTGAAGATGAGACTTAATATTAGTTTAGCCTGAAAGGTCACATGGAAACAGAAAACATTGCCACTGAATTCTATCATTGCAGCGGACTTGTCCCTAACTTTAGTTTAATGTTTTTACGTGCAACATATTCCTATCATTCTGATCATTACTGCAGCACTAAGGCCGTTTTTCAGACATGAACTCCAGAGAATGTCTGCACAATTGTGTCCTTTGCCTTATATGAAGAATGGAGCAGGAGATTCTCTGATGCGCAGCAGGCAGCTTGCCGAAGGTAACGTGCAAATTCTGCTGCGGAGATCTATGTTTATTTCTGTTCACAGCACATTGATAATGGTGATGGTCCTTATCACCCAAACCTCTCGAATATTGTCGTCTTTCTAAGTTGGAAAGACGTCTTCAGCGGTGTCCTCTACGTGTATGGCTCCTTTTATTCATCAAGAGATATTTGCATACTTGTGTTGTTTTTTATCACTTTTACTTCCCTCATCAATGCACTGCTGTATTCTCACATGGGCTCACTTGGACATTATCCAAGTTTTTACTATTGTGCTGGCAGGAGAAACTCCAGATGATGTCCACAGCAACTGACCCGGACATTTGCGTTCTCACCCCTCAAGTTAATTTCATGAGATAATCCGAGGTTCAGTGCATGTGTGAAAGCAACCAAGCTATATTGGCATCTTGTTAAACAGGGATTGAGTCATAAGTCTTTATTCATTTAGCCATATTTATTTATTTACTTAAATAGTTAAATAGTTTACATGTTAACATTTCATGAAAAATGTTAATTGAATTGTATCAATAAACCTGTTTATGTCCAGTTAAAATACAAATTGAATACCTTTACTACTCATTCTTTGCTATAATGTCGGAGCACGTGCCTTCCAGAGTATATGCACCTGCTGATCCACAGGAACAGCACACGTCCTTTTCAAGTTGAAGCACTAACTTTCAGAACTAGCCTCTCTAACATCATGTGACGAGCTAAAAGATGCTTATGACAGGATATCTTTTTTTTACCACACATATAGAGTTTCCTGCCTCTTTTAGCTCCCCCCCGTGCAGCGCTATATACACACACTGATCACCAGCAAGTGCTTCCATGCCATCAGTGAAAGTAGAACACATCTGCTCTCTTTTCATGTCCAATCTGTGCAGATAAAAACGTCAGTACTGTAGCTCCTTCAGATGAACAACAGCCCAAAGTCTGAAATGCCAAAGTACTCGGAGGAAAAGAGCCTTTATCTTTTAACAGGCTCAGCCTACATCTGTTTCACTTGTCTTTTATCCTCCATTAACTGTAAAATTATTTTTGTGTGCTGAACATCAGCCACATTTGATTTCATTTCCAAAATAGCATGCCAGTCCATCAATAAAGTTATCCTCAAAATGCCTCTTCACTTTCAGCAGCCTTGTGAAGATTGATTTGGAAATTGACAGAGCCAAAAGGAGTTGTGCACTGAATACCATTGATAGAACAAACGTGGAATAAATCAGAAAAAAATTAAAGAGTGTTTGGAAGATGGAAATAAAGATGTCTTACAAAGAAAATGTAAAAAAAATATTAGTTTGGTCTTTTTTTGATACAACTGAAATACAACTCAAAGGTAAAGACCTTTCTTTTCAAAGTTTAATCAGATATATATAACGTCTGCTTTTAAAATTCATTTAACTTTACACCCTTCACACCTACACACACACCCAGAGAGAGAGAGAGAGAGAGAGAGAGAGAGAGAGAGAGAGAGAGAGAGAGAGAGAAAACAAATGATAATGTCTTTTAGAATGATTAAACGGTTGGGATGAACTGCAGAGATAAAGGATTATTTTTAGAGGGCGATATAGTGATATAAGAAACATCAACAACACTTATTTTGACTTTATTTTTCTTTAAGGTTAAAAATAAGGAAAATTCCTCCACTTTAAACCAGTCCGAAAACCCCCCCAAATTAACTATTCCATTCATCTCATTTTACTGTTCTTCCTACGAGGTAATTTGTCACAGAAAAGCGAGGCACTGGATAAGAAGCAGGCCCTGTTCTGTGGGGTGATGCTAGCGAAAGAGAAACTCCCCTGGGGCTGGATGTTGCTTCGCCAAACTATTTGTTCTTGGCTCTGTAGTTGCCGGCCCAGGTAGCACCACCATTTGTCACTGTCAGGACCACCCCTCATGCAGAGAGGGCCTATATGGAATCCGCCACACATTAGGGAGGGTGAGAAAATTACCAGCGGCTGTTGTTACCAGTGGCAGCTCTGATTTCTTCAGGGGATTTGCCTTTGTTAGCATGTGAATTAATGTTTTCAGCGCTGTTGTTGCACATGTGCGATATTTAAAGGTAGATGATACAGGTTCCTAACTAGGGGGTTGACATCTGTGGCATTATACAGTATCTATAGTGAGGAGCTGAGGAAGAGCAATACCAGGGGTGTTCACTGTATTGGATTTCAATGGGCCACAAAAGGCTGCTTGTGTTGCATTGTGAGAACACATCAGGTGTTATTACATTTTTGAGGCCTCTCCTAACAGGATGTTATTAGGATCTTATTGCTTCTCTCTTCCCATTTAATAGGAAGCTCTGGCCATCTCCTTCCTTCTCAGGTCCCCTAATGCTGCAGTGTGGCCTTTCTATAAAAGTGCAGAGGGCTGCAAACCAAGCACTTTGTAGAACTTTAGCGAAAAAGGTAGATCATTTACAATGCCACCAGTTTGAAAAGGGTGAAAAGGCACAAAGCCTTGATTCAAATAGATAAAGGTAATCAACACAGTTTCCTTGGGACCCTAAAGTTGGCTGCTGGATAGTGCTAAGGAGATTCTTGCTCCCTCAAAGCAGACAATGAAGTTGAACACAAGAAAAGAGCTGGGTAATGGCGGAGATCGCTCACTGGTGCCCCAGTTATATGGACAGAGCTGTGGCCCCAGGACACAAGTTAATGACCATAATCAGGCTTGTCTGTCTGTTCAAAATCAACTTAGAGTGAGTGCATCCAAGCTGACCTACAGCATCACTCTCATCTTAGTTCAATTTATACATCAGCATGAGGCAGCAGGGTGTTTTGGGCTTTGGAGACGGTCCACTTTCTTATTGTGTCCCCGATGCAGGCAGATTGACCGCCGCCCCCCCTGAGCCCTCCTCATTCCACCTCAAAGCCTTGATGAGGATCAATTTGGACTTGAGCATTTCTCGCGGCTGCGGCTGCTCTTTAATTCAGTATGGGTGAGCGCTCTGTGATTAATGGTAGGTACTTAGCAGGGAGACACAGTCAATAAACACACTGGTCCAGGAACTTAATACCATCCAAAGCAGAGACAGGCTCTCGCCAGGTGGCAGCACCATCCAGATCAGACAGGGTTAATGCGAGCAGAGAGCAAAAAGTCAAAACTTTTCACAAAGGCTTTTTTTCTCTTAAATTGACTTCTCTGGCATGAACTTGGATTTAATTTGAACAACCTTGGCAGTGTGCTGCTGCACCATCGCCCCAAAACGCCTGGAAGTTAGAGAAAGACAGAGGGAGAGAAAGGCAAGCCAAGAGCAGACTGTGATGGAGAGAGAGACAGGTAGAGGGTGCTCAAAAATATCTCCAGATAAGATAAACCAAAAATCATTCACTAACAGAATTTATTCTGAAAATGAAAATATTATTAGGCTGTGCACTTGACTGACAAATATTCCAATAACAGTCCCTGCATGCAGCCATGCATATCTGGCAACCTGTGCAGGGTGAACTCCTCCTCTGGGGTTGGCTTCAGCTCCAAAAAATCGGTCGTCTTTCATAGAGTTTAAAAGCAGGTGTATTTCTTCTTCCATCCAGACATGTGGGTTTTATCCCAAGAAACTTACAGGATGACTGTACACTGTCTTAATTAGAAAATTGGGCCACACTTGGAAAAAAGACTAATGATTTAATCAGTCTTCAGATTGCTTATTTCATGTTCTTAATATGAAAGATGTATGTAGATAGTGATTCTCTTAAACATCAGGGAACTCTACTTTTGCATGAATCCAGCAGATGTTTCAGAGATATTTACACGATATCAAAAATCAGATCCATCACATGTCAACTGCACCTTGTAATCCTATAATCTTCTTATCAACACAATTACCACAACACAAACACACAAACTAATAAAGGCAGGGGGAATTCAGTTTTCAACACAAGGTCACACACACACACACTCTCTTTCCATGGGAACAGGACAATCTATTCACCTGATGGTTGTGCATGATATGATGTGGCTTATAGCCCAAGATGCTCGTTTTGTGTGTGTGCGTGTGTGTGCGTGTGTGTGCGTGTGTGTGCGTGTGTGTGTGCTGGTCCCTCCCGGGCAGGCTGTTACAACACTGACCTCCAGCGTGCGCACAGAAGGACGGAGCAGTGCGCATCGACAGCAATGTGACCTCCATCGAGCAGCTCGAGCATCGCCGCGTCTATTAAAATGAACATGTGCGCGCCCCCGTCTGCAGGAGCGGACCTTCGGAAGTCAGATAATCGAAGATGCGCTGATCAGCTGTTTGACTGGCAGCCAGCTTGTTGTGGTGCACAGAAACCGGGCACGCGTGAATCAAGCGCACCCCTTCAGCATCAGCAGCGGTTTGCAGCTGATCCTCAAATAAAGTTACACCGAGGAACGGATTTCTTTGCTTATTTCACCGGCTCCATCTCTGCTCCTCCGCTAATAGCCTCCACCTCCTCTCCACCTGCTATTTTTTTGTAATGTGAAATAAAAAGAGAGAGAAAGAGAAAGGGGGAGAGAGAGAGAGAGAGAGAGAGAGAGAGAGAGAGAGAGAGAGAGAGAGAATGAGAGAGACACGTGGTTGTTACAAATCTCTCTCAGGACACAACGGGGAGGCGGAGGTGGAGAGACGCGGGCGCAGTCGGGGTGGGAGAGGACGAGATGAGGAGAGACCCCGAACTCCAACCGCGGAAATTGCGCTGCTGTGCGTCCTGCACGTTTTCTGGAATAAGGACTTAAAAGACTTTGCATTTTGCGCCCCCCACCCACCCCCCAACCCCTTTCTCGCTTTCTCTCTCGGTGTCTCATTCTCCTTTTCCAAAGGAAACACTTGCATGCAGGATGTGGAATAACGCAGGTGAGGAAAGAAGAAAAACACTATTTGATGAAGATTTTTGTAGTGAAAAATCCGCCGTAGTCCTCGTGGGATATTTCTTCACATTATCCCCGCACGTTTTGATTTTTTAAAAAGTCAAACCTTGGCTTCTGAGGAGGAAAAAACTGTCAAAATGAATTTCTTTAACAGCTCTAGCCTGGAGGACGGGATGGAGGCAGAAAACATCTCCTCTAATTCCACTTCTCAGAGCGAGTACAGCCAGCTGGCCATCTGGGGTCTGGCTGGACTGGTCAGCTTCCTCATTTTGTTTACAATAGTCGGGAACGTCTTGGTTGTCATCGCTGTGTTAACAAGCAGAGCACTAAAACCACCCCAGAACCTTTTCCTGGTATCCCTGGCCAGTGCTGACATACTGGTGGCCACTCTCGTCATGCCCTTCTCTCTGGCAAATGAACTCATGGGCTACTGGTTTTTTGGTAAAATCTGGTGTGACATTTACCTGGCTCTGGACGTTTTATTCTGCACCTCTTCCATTGTTCACCTGTGCGCCATTAGTCTGGACAGGTACTGGTCTGTGACACAGGCTTTAGAGTACAACTTAAAGAGGACACCTAAAAGAGTTAAGGGGATGATTGTGGTGGTGTGGTTGATCTCGGCTGTCATCTCCTTCCCACCGCTCATATCGATGGACAGGAGCAGCAACGAGGCCAGTCCCCAGTGTATCCTGAACGACGAGACCTGGTATATCCTCTACTCCAGCCTTGGATCATTCTTTGCCCCCTGCGTTATCATGATCCTGGTATATATCCGCATCTACCAGGTGGCAAAGACCAGGACCAGAACAATGTCAGAGAAGAAGAGGGATGTGGACTCCCCTCGGGAGAATGGGATGGACAAGGCTGAGCCAGGCGGGTCAATGAAGTCCAACAGGGGCGGGAGCATGAAGGACCAGGAACGTGAGAACGGGCACTGCCAGGAGCAGGCAGCTCAGTCCCCCCTACCGAACGAGCCGAAGCACGTGTCAACAGACCACGACGAGGACTTTGACGACAGCAGCTCATCGGATGAGAAGCCTAAAAAAAATTCTACTTCCACCAAACATCACCAGGAAGACAGGAAAGACAGGAAGTCCAGCCGGAAGAGCAGCTCCGCCTCTAAATACTCCAGCAGAAAGTCGCGTGCCAGTTCCAAGTCCATGGAGCTGTTCTCGTCTCGCCGCAAACGCAGGAGCACCATCAACCGAAAGAAAATCTCTGCCGCCAGGGAAAAGCGCTTCACCTTTGTCCTTGCTGTCGTCATGGGTGTATTCGTCTTGTGCTGGTTCCCCTTCTTCTTCTCCTACAGCCTGTACGGCATCTGCCGGGAGCCGTGCCAGATCCCGGAGACCCTGTTCAAGTTCTTTTTCTGGATTGGGTACTGTAACAGCTCTCTAAACCCGGTCATCTACACCATCTTCAACCAGGACTTCCGCAGAGCCTTCCAGAAGATCCTCTGTAAGACATGGAAACGCTCTTTCTGAGGGAGGCGGGGCTTCCTGCATGGCTGGATTTCTAATAGACATCTACTCCCTTCAGACGTACTTGAACTGTTCTGAGCTGTGTGATTAAGTGCTGGCCCGGGGTGCTTCCACACCTTTACTTTCAGGGATTGCAATTGAAATGAAGGGATGCTTCACGGATCAAAGTGTCGAAGGTACAGAAATGGTGTTTAAAGTACAAGGGTAAGTGCTGTGATCATTTTCACAGAGGAGGCTTTCATCAAACGCCATTCAGGCTGCTAACGGACTCTGATGTGGGCTGCGCCTCATTCACTCTCCTCACTGACTATCTCTCCCCTCGTTTAATTACAATGCACTGACTCACAACAGTTGACTGTGATGCATGCACACCACAGTGGGCTGCACCCGAGGAACTGCACAGGAGGAGAGTGGTTTACAGAGACACTTAATTTATAATGTGACCTCATTCACTGACTATAATGCGAAGGCCTTGACAATCTCCTCACAATCGTTGTGTGAGGTGAGATAGAGGGATCACTCTTCTCTCTCCGTCTCCTACTCAGTCTTTCTCTACCTTTCTATTATGATTCAACATGAGGACCAATGGGACGAAGGGGCTTCTTGCTTACTGTTTCAGTAGCAAAAAACGTTCTCACAAAAAAAAAAAATCATCCTCAAAAACTTCAAAGTTATATTTCTGCTTCAGTGTTTTGTGTGAGGCTCAAGTGTCTAATGTGGGAACTGTGAGGAAAACTTTACATCGGGACTTGTGTTTCGTTTTTGTGAACTTGGACTGCGTCCGGATACGGTGGGATGTACAGTCGAGTGGCGTCTCCAGCAGTTTCCTCTCCATGGCATGTGTTTGCACCCTCCTCTCCCCTCTGAGAAAATAGATGGAATACAGGAGTACCCCTGGGACAGATGTTTAACTGTGTGTGTGCGTGGGCGTGTGTGTGTGTGTGTGTGTGTGTGTGTGTGTGTGTGTGTGTGTGTGTGTGTGTGTGTGTGTGTGTGTGTGTGTTTGTGAAAAGAAAGAAAGGACAAAGTGAATTACATAGGAACTGTGTTGTGATAAAGCGAGACAAGAGAGTTAACCGCATCTTATCCCAACTGCCAGTTAGTGATTAGTGTGTGTGTGTGTGTGTGTGTGTGTGTGTGTGTGTGTGTGTGTGTGTGTGTGTGTGTGTGTGTGTGTGTGTGTGTGTGTGTGTGAGCCTGATTCTCCCTGGTCAAGTGTCTTTCTCTTCTCCTCCATCCTATTTTCTGTCACATGTCCTTTCTCTCCCTTAAGCACTTAGCCACAGAAAAAGCCAAACACCTTATTGCTCTGTTTTGTTGTCTGCTGCTTGCACACACAGGGACACACACGCACATTGGTATTATATCCATAAAGACTTAAAAATGACTTATACAGTCAATATTTTCATCTTTACATTTCAAGCATTTACAGCCAGAAGGGCTAATGCTTTTTTTCCTTGTGTAAATAAGTGAGAACACTACAGTATTATTGTGTAATAATGATACACACGTATCAATATGATAAAAATGTATTGTTTGTATAATGAACAACGCTCTGAAGGGTTTTCATGTGACACCGACCTCTGTCCTTTTCTAAAAGAACAAGTGTTTTCTTCTCTGCTTTGAGCACATTGGAAAAGATCAAATAAAGAGATTACTGCTTTGCTCCTGTCGTTTATTTATTACCTTGATGTTGTCACTGCTGTGACTCAGAACAAAATGACTAAGGATCTTATTTTAGTATACGCACACATTTTAAGGTAGACTTCTTCAAAAGCTCATGTTTAAGCTTGAGAACTATGGCTATAATTACTTAAACTGTGAAGAAAATGGACAAGTTAAAATATATATGGGATTATTTTCAGCAGAGGAAATAAAAATTTGTTTTGTTATATTTTTTGTTATTTTTAAGAGATTTGAAACGTTGCCTGAGGCATGAAATTGCACTGTGGGGAATTTTTCAGTCAGGAAACCACGTTTTAGCTCCAACACCAGTAATAAGATCACTCTTTGGGGTTCCTTTGCAAAAAATTTAAATAGATGTTATGATTTTGTCAAAATAAACAACAACCTCCAGCGCTCTGAATCAATTGTAACACCTTATCATCTCATGTTGCTGTTGATGGAGCATGGGAACTCCTCAGCATGTGAGCAAGTAAGTAAATCAATAAATAAGTCAATATACAGTAGGTTCAGTTTAAATGTCCAGCTTCTTTCTCTCGGGGTGGCACATTTATGGATGTGAGCTTTACTTCAAACACGGAAAAATTGTCCAAACAGATACATCAACAGATCTATGGTTCCCATGCCTTGCAGGAAAACATATTTAACAATATCTGTTTACATGTCATGTGTTAAATAAGATGCATATAGTGCATTCAGATATTTAGAAAGTGACAGGTGTTGATGACAGGGTGGGTCTACACGCAGGGTTATAGGGGTACAGTACGTCAGAGAGGCCAAAAGGGTTGGAAACCCCAGTATTATACCATCAATAATCCATCCATCCATTAAGAATTCCACTTATACTCTGAGGACCACAGGGGGCTCAAGCCAATCATCAATAATGAGACAATTAATTAATCTCCATATTCTACAATAGAGAAATTTGACTTGAGCTGGTTGTTACCTTCCTCCTGCTCTCCACCATCTAAATCTTTTTATCTCAATCAAACCGTGTTGCATTGTCATCCTTTGTTATTCTATTTGTATGATGATATACATCTTGAGATAAACTGTGGTGTCTGTGAAAGCCGTCTTTATTGATTGATTGGGGAAACCATCTGGTTCAAGTTTAAAAATGTGGTTTCTAAGTGATGATGGTCTGTGACCATAATGTTTCAGTTTCACAGTGAGCACAGATTTATTACTTTATAATGAATCTGAGGTTGGGTTTATTTTTATGCACAGATACATTTATACATGAGAATCCTTTTGAACTGAGGCTCAAAACAGAAATTACTCAGATAGCTTTGCTAAGCAGCTTCGCAGATGGACTAAATGAGACTTCACAGGGTACACAATGAGATCAAAGTCAGACTCATGATCAAAACAAAGACGTGTGAGGCATCTAGATGTTTGCTGGTGTGAATTGCTGGTGTGAATGTCCCTCTCCCTGCACGCCTCTTACCCCATTAATGGATATACCTGGCTCCAAAAACTTATCAGAAATCGTATATTGTCAGCCAAGATTTTGATTTGCTTTACCAAAGATGTACGCTGTTATTTGAAGGAAACGATTTTCTCCTGCTCAAAGACAGGCCTGGCTCCCCCGCTGTCTGACACCCTGTCGCTCATTGCAAACAATATCTTTTCTCCTAGTGCATCATTTCAGATAACATCCAGAGATGACAGGATGCAGAACATTCTTGTGAAATGAAAATGGTCTCAGTCACTAGTGCCTCGCTACATTAGACGTCCACAAGAACTTTGGGTGATCCATAAGGTGAGGTCAGCCATGTCAGCTTTTAGTGTACGTGTGTATATATGATTGCGCATTTACTCCGTGTGGGCACTGGAAAACACAACTCACCAAAGACCTTGTGAACCAATCAAAGGTCACATCTGAGTGAAAGTTTACCAGGAAGGCTGGAGAATTTCTGTTGACCCAGACGACGGATGTAACCTCTCCTCTCTCTGCTCGCCTCATGCTTATTTATTTATCCCCTGAAAGCCGAACAGCGTCGCCTCCATGACGAGGCAGAATGGATTCAAAGTGTGTTTATGGCTTGTTGTGTCAGCGGGTCACATCCTCCGGCTGCTGCCAGTGGTTTGCTCCTATACCGCAGATCTGAGGCAAAACCCATCAAACGATCCTGAAAAATGCAGAGAGAAGCACTCAACACTTTTTCGCTTCACGTTTCCATTTCGAGTCTTTGAAGATGCTCCTGAGGTTATTTGACAAAAAAATAACTAATTAGATGTTTTCTGTTTCATCTTCATCATGCATTTTATTTGAATTTACCTTATGTAATTATCTAAAGGTAAAGTTTCTGCGAGCTAAAACACATCCTCTAGCTCACCTCACCTGCATGAGTATGAACTTTTTGATGCTCAGATCAGATGAGACAAGCTTTTTAAAAAACAAAATGATAAAAGCGAAAATATATTCATGACCCGAGCTTCAACTGCATCCTTCCATAAATATTTAGTCTGTAAATATGCTGTCTTCCTTTGTGGTGCATGGGCAACAATGACGCCTTTAACTCAGCCCGACCTCCCATATCCCTAGACTTCTCCACCTCCCTCACATATGTCAAAACTCATTTGAACAAATCTGCGAAGAGTGCGGGGTGGGCAGGAGGTACAGCATTACAAGACAGGGCAGACAGTGAAGTATTTCATGTTTGTACAGTATATTGTCATACATTCTTCTAAAGCTAAAGCTTATGAAGCCAAATCCCCAAAGGTGTAATGCTCAAGTTCTGAATGTGGGAGGGATTGACCCTCACTGCAACGGACAGTATTTAGTTTGAAGAGAAATGTCCTTTTTTTGTTTGATCTGATCTCTGTGTGAACTTGAGCATTTTCTTTCTCCTCATACTACGTCTCATCTTACTCTTTATCTTGATGTCATCTACCTGCAACCTGCATCTTCCTCCTCGCTCTCACTTTTGTGGAGGTTCCATATCTGGCTCAGTGTATATATATATCATGTTCTTGAGCAATGCAGCAACAGCAGAAACACATAGACACATATGAAGCATATACATTACATACAGTAAATACAGTATCAGCATTATTAGCTACATGTGGCCATTTCCATTGATTATACAATGCTACCAGAATAAATCAATATTTTTATATTTACAGCTGAATATCATATGACATTATTTGTAGGACAAATTCAGTGGCCTCACTCTACAGAGCTTAATGGTCTTTTCTATGGTGGCTGAGAGAGGGCAGAGTGCTGCAGCCTAAAGCTGGGAATACACAGTGTGACTAATTCCACCTCTCCCTGTAAAAGTGTAGTAATCCCTTTATCTCCTTCTTTTTCTTTCTTGATGTGCAATTGCTTCCAGCCATAAACTACATCTATTACTATTGTGTTTTGCCATTCCGCATAGACGCAGTGAGGGGAATGTTGCTGAGTCTGGTGGAATCGACTGCTGACTACGCTTCAACGTTGCAAAAGCCTGAAGAAAACTCTCCAAAATTTCTGACATGTCAGAAATTCAGAACACCCAACGGGCAATCAGGAGCGTTTTCGAGCAACGTTTCGGACTTTATAATTTCATTGATATCTCAGTTTTTTTCTTTTCTTGAAAATATACTGAGACAGGATGGCAACTCACATAAAACATCCTGATCTAAAGCATTCCTGCAGAGGCCTTATGAGTGTTCAGGAACCAACACTTTGGTTGAATAAAACATGCATTTAAGTCTTAAATTGCCGAACAATCCCCCAATATGCAATCATAAAAATATCCCTTATCTAAAATACAAAAACTCAAGCTATTTCTCTGAGATAAAACTTAAAATACGCACACAGTTATACGGACCGAAGGATTTTAGCATGAGATATGTACAACAAAGATGAGACACTGAATGCAAACAGCAACAGGCACCTTTGGTCTAATGGATTTCACAGAATGTCATGTTCATTCCTTTAAGCAGAGTCTGTGACTAACACCATGTAATTTGTCATGTTTTCTATCAGTGTTGCTGTTGTGCTACAATTCCAGAGGTGGTTTGCTCGCGGGCAAATACAAATGAGAAACTGTGATGTGAATACAAGAGCGTTTGATTGATAAAAAGAAAGTCCAGAAAGGATTATGTTTCAGCGCTGAGGAGGCGAGTCAGAAGGTAGACTCGGCTCACAGGAGACTCAGTTGCAGGAGAAAATCAATTGTTTAATCAATCAGTACGTCCTTTTATTTCTTCTGGGTTCTCCGTACCTCTGCAGGATGGAAGAGTGGAGGACTCCGTCTCGAGCACACCATCTGCCATCAGTCTCACACTCCTCATGCTGTTTCAACCTCTGTCTTTCGCCCTCTTTCACTCTCTACCCCTATCAATCCATCTCTTCTCTTCAGTGCGACAGCAGCCATCCATAACGTGAAACAGCCTCGGCTCCACTTGCACGATAGAGAAGCGGAGTGCACAGACACACAAACACACACACACACGCTGATGTAAATATGCATCTTGTTCGCCATTTCAGTGCATTTCAAAGCTCTTTACAGTACAGTTTTTTACATTCACCCATTCACACACACATTCATACAGTGCATCTATTAGCAGCACTTTTTTGTTCTATGAGGGGCAATTCGGGGTTCAGCATCTTGCCCATGGACACTTCGGCATGCAGATGGGGAAGACTGGGGATCGAACTGCCGACCGCTCTACACCTCAGCCACAGCCGCCCTAAATAGCATGAATGAATAGCACTTTCTACTTTCTAACAGTGCTGCCAGATGGTCAGCTCTGATTGTTTTCCCCCTGTTTTAGCATTCATTAGTTGATCCTGAGTCACAACCTGAATTGAAGCCAACAAGTTGTATACACTAAAACTTAAATAGCCTCTTTTTTTCATCAACTAGACATTCCAAAACTCTCAGGACATTTTTGCTCCTTTATAGCCAGGGTGGAAAGCTAATGGAGGAAGTGAATGAGGAGCAATTATTTATTTACGGCTCCAAATGCTCTGTTCTTGTTTCATGTTGCATTTCTGTATCAGGGTGAAGAAGGTCTAAGTTAGGGCTAGTGGCTGCGTGAAGCTGCATGCAGGCACAGCATTGCTTCTAGCTAACGGCTGTATTAGCACCCAAACATGCTGATGATTAGCAGCTATGTTTGTGTTTACCATCCAAATTTAGCATGCTAACGAATTCTGAGTAGCATAACACAATGTACACACGGAGCAAATTGGTTGACAATTTTTAATTGAACCTGTAAAGGCACTAGATAAAAAGTTGAGAGGTTACCAAGGTCTTTACAATTTCATCTATCTGATAATTCCTCAAATCTATTTCCGTCTGCCTGTACGCATATCTCACATGGGATGTTTGTTATTAAGGACCCAAGGAAGTGCAGTGTCCAGTTTTTTGCGATTAGAACACACAATACATAAAATAGAAATAAACTTTGAATAAACAGGCATTCACCACTCTGTAGTGGCGGCTGGGATTCATCACTGAAAGTGACACTATTAGTCACGACAATAGTGCGTTTGAGGCAACTACATCGACCTCTGATTCTCCAGTTTGGGCTGCTGCGTACTGAGTCGGCCTTCACTGAACTGAACAGGGGAGCAGCTTTGTACAGCAGTGGTGGAGCAGCTTCCCGTTTCTGTGGACTGAGTCCTGCAGGCGGTCTTCACTTGCTGCGGCTCAATTAGTGCAGGTCACTTCTAAAGTTTCAGAAAGGAAAAAGCAGCAACTAGCATCACCACAGGCCAAGCTCAAACAGGCAGAATTTTTTGAGACCAGAAGTTACCATATTTGGTTACTTCCTGACTGAGAGCTTGAGTAAACTGCACGGTCACACCCAATGGTTGTTAGTGGTTTTCAATCACGTTGTATCCATGCTCCAATGCATACTTTACTCTAAATAGGATTATAAGTAACAAAATGAGCATCACGCTGAAGAAGACCTAAAACCAGCTATTGAGACCATCAACTCTGCAAGAAAATATTTACTAACATAACATTGGCTTCACTTTTGGAACCCAGAGTCTATTTTTACACACAGTCTCTGGCTGCACTCTCGGGAGACAATGAATTACGATACACATTTTCATGGCCACTCTAAAGAGCCATGCCCCTACAATGGCTAATACATGCAAAGTGTGAATCCATGTGGTCGTTCAAATGTCTCTCCCAAGGACAAATCTCTTTCCGGACAAAAGTTCAGTATATAAGCAACAGTATTTATCTTTGTCCAGAGACATAAGTTTCATCAAGGGCTGATTGTAGATCTATTTTCCATCAGAGCATTGCATTTAGAAATGTCTTTCTCATGCCACCTCCATCCAGCAGCCGCACACCCTCAGGGTCAGCAGTTCATTCCTCACTCCTGTTCTCTATTCTGCTCGATTCATTCATCTCTTTCCCTTCCAAAACCATTCCTCTCTGTCTGTCAAAAAGAGGAAGATGCAAAAATGAAAAACACCTTGGATTTCCAAAGAGGGAAGTATGTCCACTGAAAATGATGAATGGATACAGAATAGTTCTTAAATTTGCATCTTATTCTATAAACACACTTGTGTTTTGGGGAAGAAGATAATAAATTGTCTTTGCTTTTGTACTGGAATCCTTTCTGCTGTCGGGCTCTACATGGTGGATTAAACACATGCACGCTCACATTCAAATCAAACTTGAAACTGCCACTTATATTATTTGCTAATTAATTATGAAACATTGGTGTGATTACCATAACAAAATGTGACTGCAGTACTAGCCCAGGTTATTAGCTTACAAATTACAACTTTAATTAATTCTAAAACTTTCATTGCACCATATTACATGTTGCTTCCTGTCAAAAGAGGACATTTCTACCGAGCTGGCATATTACCTTTGCTGAAGCTGATAGATGTGTTTAAAATCACTGTTGTGAGAGGTTACTGCTTAACAGCCTCAGGTATTTCAGACAGGGTAGATGGAGCAAATTATCAGTCTTGGTCTTAGGTGACTAAGTTCTACAATGCAGCTTTTGTTAAAAATAACCTACACCAGACATTTCAGATTATCTCAGCAACTAACTATGTCCACATTAAAACCCCAAAAAGGGTAACTCTCCTCAAACTGGGCATCTGTGGAGGATAGATGAGGAGGCAGGCCACAGAAACAAGTGAAGAAGATACGATACGTTATTTCTGTTTCTCCTCTGCACATAGTTTATGGCAGGATAACAATGAAATGTCACATTGCAACCATTTGGTGCTTCTAGATAGATAGATAGATAGATAGATAGATACTTTATTGATCCCAAGGGAAATTAAGGCATGCTTATACATAGCTTCTCCCTACACACAAAGTGCAGCTGGCATTTTTCAGATACACACACTTTTAGAGGTCTGAGCTTACACATGTATCTGACCAAGTGCTTCCCACACAACTTCTGAATGTGGACACATTAAGGACGCATTTGGGTGCCTTCAGATCTGTGCTTAACACTGACCACTTGTGATGGGATCATATAGGAGAGATGTTAATACCAGTACTGAACGATGTCTGGGGACTGAGGCCAACCCTGTCAACCCTGTATCTTAAAAATGACTTTTCTACACAACTAAACTGCAACAGCAAATATGTTAGAAGAAACTTGAGAGGTTACGAGAAAACATATTTTTTGAATGAATCACAACATATTGAATATGTATGCTACATATATACAGTTTGTAGCACTATAATTATTGTATATGGCTATCTCACCAGAAACCAGGGTTCCCATCCAGAGTAACACCCTGGAGAGGTGGCCAGTCTATCACATTACACATATTGACAAACACATTCACACATAGAGCAGTGCAGCCTAGAGTTCCATCAGCTGACACACATGGTCATGAGAGGAACTGAGGACAGAGCTTTACACAATAACAGAACCTTAAAACTTCACAGTGCATGATATGTTCACATTTTCAGACGAGTATTGTGAACATATGCTGAGTGTCTTCCTCCATTAGCTATGTGCATAATGGATTCCTCACAAAGTGGTTGGTGTCCAAGAAGGTTTTTTAATAATCTCATAATATTAATTCTAAATGAACTGCAGCTCAATGGACAATGAACACAAATTATTGGTGAAATGTTAAATGCCTCCTCTCGTCCAGTGCTTGATGGGATTGACTCCTGCTCCCCGTGACCCTACCCATCCTAGCATACGCATATAATGGCACGCTGCTCAAATTGATGGCCTAATAGTATTCTGCGGGCACGCACCATCATACATATAAAACACCACATTATGTATGAAAAACAGACTGCATGAAATATGCAGTAATGAAATCAATCATGAATAGTATGCAGAAAGTAAAATGAATAACAATCGCCTCATCCAAGTTGCCCTTTGCACTTAAATGAATCATGCATAGACGAGTCCACTGAGGGAGCAGGAGTCAGTGAAGCAGGTGTGACAAAGTTGGAGATGGGACCTGAGTCATTGTGATGTTAGCCGGAAATGTCACATTATTCCATCCTGGAGCTTGTTCCGTCGCAGCAAAATCACAATGCGAGCACAATTTTCATAATTTTGCTATTAGCATTTTCTCGGCACCGATGAGCTTATCACAGACGAGAGTCATATCAACAGAATATTCAGCAGGTTCAGGGGGTTCGTCGCAAATGAACAGGGTACACAAACTGGAATTACACTTAACTGTTCATGATTTCTCTGGTGGTATCTCATTTATATCTGCCACTTCTTTTATATTGTCAAGATGTAGCTTGTAAAGAATATTTCACATGGGAGCTTTCAATCCAGAGCATAGATGTCTTTCCATTTCATATTACAGGCCTAATACATCATCTGCACGTTATCGATCAGTGTCAAACACTGTGTTCAACCGGTTACCAACTGTTGAGCCACAACAATGCCATTTATCTAAGTTAAATTTGAGGAGCGAGCAAGTGCATAAACATAGGCAAGTTCGCATTTGTCTCAGCCCTGTGCTCGCAATTGTGTACGCGAAGCAGAGATGCTCACTCACCGCTCCCCTAACCCCCTTCTTAGCGGCAAGACTCAAGAATATGTCAGACCTGGAGAAATAAATAGGTATATTGAGCCAGCGACTTCTATAATGTAAAGTAAATAGTGCATAGACAACATGTAACCTATAGGGTCTTATCTCTGATCAGGGCAGATCAGAGATAGGCTGGGGAGTATTCAAAGTGACAAAGAAAGGGAGCATCAGCAACTCTCCGCACCTCGGTGTTGAGCAGTTGTGAGCTTGTAGGGAACGGGGAGTTCATGCCCATCTCAGCCCTGTGCTCGCAAAACCACAGCTGTGCATGCAGAGCAGAAATGCAGGCTTGTGAGTATGGTTTTGAGCTCATAGATACTATTGTGTGCATTTGTATCACATGCACAGGAGTGATTTTTACCTGCGCAAATTTTGAGAGTAAAAAAACGCCATACACAACAATCTAGTCATTTGTGGTTAGCTGTGTTTACTGAGATGATACAAATGATACATTATACACACCTCTCAGATCTATGTAATAACATGATATAGAGTTGATCTTCAGCTGCACTAATTCTTTTTTTTTCAATACTAGGATCAAAAGCAAAAATCAGCCTGTGACCTTGGACTGCAGCAACAAAGGACACCTAGGGACAATTACAGTCCATTTCACACTGTTCTCGAATCCCGCAGTATGCATCTGAGGTTAAACTTTAAACTACATTCACAATTTTGTAATGTTAATGTTAATCATTAAAGACTAAGTAATGATTTTACTTTTGCTGTTTGTGAAGAAAAAAAGAAACATCTTTTTTTTATTACCTTCCACAAGTCCAACAGGAAGTGTTTGAACTGGACACAACTGAAGTAAACACAGAACCAGACAAGTTTGAATTTTAACATCTTTTTCACTAAATGTTGATGTAATTGTGTGAGTTTGTAACCACAAAGACTTTGAGGACTTAGCATAAACAAATATCTAATGAAGCCAGAATAGATGAGGAATCGTAACTACATAACTACCTGTTGACCTCTGCTAACAGTTTATCCTGTAATACCAGACTAGTGTGTGTACTGGACTCAGTGGGAGCTGTGGTGTTGAAGCTACTCTGCTGCTCTGCTCTTCCTGCCTCTAGTCTGCAGAGTTAATGATGCTGGATGTTTTTTCCTGTTTTTCTGTGAGACCTTTTAGTTTTTTTTTAATAAACTTTGTTAGTCATGTGAAATGAGTCATCATCAGTCCGCTGCTGACTGCCTAAGTATTTAGACGATGAAGAGGATGAACTGACACATAAACTGTGAGCGTTTATAGGCAGAGCTATGGGACCAAACAGAATGCAGTTGGCTGGAGAGGGAGACATATTGTACATGAGGGAGATGGCGGCCGCTTGGAACCAGAGCTGGTCTTGCAACCTGCTCGACCTGGGAGATCATTACAACACAACCATCTATCTCTCTCCTACTTTTGCTCGCTTCCCGTCTCTCTCTCTCTCTCTCTGTGATGTTTCATTTTTTCACGATGAGTCCTCGCTCTCCCAATGGCCACTATAACTATAATTATTGCTGTCTGTAAATCTTTACAGTGATGTCACAGTGTGTCTATCTTAGAGATGAACTCCACAGATTTAATGCGTGAGCGAAACAGAGTTAAACTGTCATAGAGAGTGCAATTTATACCCCATCCTTTTTATCTATTTTCATTAGCAATGCTTTGCAATGTATTCTTTCTCTGCTTCATGGGCCTGAGAGTGTTGGTATTAAAGCAAAGTCTCATTAAGTGGAGCAATCTGCACTAATAAGCCTGATAATCTCCCTATTTAATTTGACTCTTAGGTAAACAACTGTAAAAAGGACGTGTTTTGAGGAATATTCTTGGAATGCCTGCATGTTAGCAGATGGAACAGATGAGCAAAAGCAAAGGTACCTATCGCAAAAAGGTTTTCTGTCATTTTAGATAGTTCTAAACACACTGATGTTTGCTCAAGTGCAAATTTTTCTAATACAATTGTTTTTGAATTGGTTATTTAGTACTATAAAAAACAAGTTGAGACTGACTCATGATTACTACTGTGCCCACTCTGGCTCCAAATGATGTCACAAGAGCAAAATGGCAGCACATCAATCTGGGATATTTTGGCTTCATTTCAGTAGAGTTAGAAGAAGTGGAACCGTATCATCCATCCTTGTGCACATGTGTATACAAGAAGCAGAAAGGCAACTCTAAAGTTGTAATGTTTTTCATAATTGTAGTGATACTAACAGTGTAGCTCTGGGAAAAGCAGTGTTGGTTGAATGGTCAATGGTCAAACCATTTAGTTCCCACTGAAATATCTCAGCAACTATCGAATGGATTGCCATTGAATCTAGTATGGAAATTCATGCTCCCCAAGGATTGAGAGAAGGGAGTGTGGAACAAGGCAGGCCCTACTCTCCCAATGGTGCACAGATATAATGTGTAATATACATTATATACATAATATATAGTGGCATTTACACTAATGTAATAGGATGGTCAATAATTCCTCAACACTAGTGTTGGGACATGGTTTTTTGGGAAACCAAAGTTCGGCCTCCATGTTCAGTCAAAGCCTGAAGCCGCATGTTCCTTTGTTCCGGAGAAAACCAGAGCAAGGAACTCAGTCTCCCAGGGGGCATCAACGTCACACAGAGGTGTGAAAACCCCCCCAGGGACACAGGTTTCAACTCCTATTGGTCACTCTGGGCCCCATGACCTGTCAATATAAGGCCTGTTCCCCCTATTTTCTATGTCTTCCTACAATCCTTCCACAGGAGGGAAGGCTGTCGAGCCTCTTCTCCAGCTCACATCTTCTCTTCCCATCCAACTCTTCGAGAGGAGCACAAAGGTGCAGCTTCCAGCTCATCTCACCAAGGAAACCTCCTCGTACTTCAAGCTCTACCAACCCTTCAAGCAGCGACTCGATGTCCTGCTGGAAAACTTCAGCCAGCAACTGAGCTGCACAGCTCAACAGAATCACTAAGGCAGGAGCCACACAAACCAGCAAGACGACTTCACAGGACTGCGAACTGCACAGCAACTCTTTTTCCCCTTTCCACGGACGGGTAACACAACTGGGCTTAATAATTATACTAGGCTAAGCAAGACTGTTTATTCGATTCTGTGTGATGTTTATAAGTTTGATTTGTGGTGTTGTGATATTGTGGTTACAAGTTGTTGAGAAAGTTAATGTTAGTTATGCTCTTCAGTCCTTCCTTGCATACATCTAGCAACTTTCTCTAATTTGGCACACACACAGACACACGCATAACTCTTCACCTACTTAGCTCTGACCCCCGCTACATGTCGTAAGGATTCCAATAGGGGGGGGAAGGGTGTTATCTTCAAAGTGGCCAGCCGCCATTTTGAAAGCACGCTGACTCACACAGACACACACACATGTAGACTCACATGCCTATCTTTGTTTAGTAATTAGTAATTACACCGTTAGTAATTTGTGTTTTTATACTTTATTATATTCATAATAAATGTTTTTCTTTCATAAATGTTTTTTCATTAATGTTGCATAAGTGAATTTTGCCAACCTCTACACTGTCAAGAACTCCATATCCTTCAACTTAGCTAACTATCTATATGGTAATTTTGGTTATAGTTATTAATTTAATTGTTAATCAGAGTTCCAAATTTGTAGTTAGTACTTTTATGAGACTTAATCAATAAATTGGCTATCTTTTCCCTTTCTTTGAAGGGTGGTGCCCCGAGGTAACTTTAATCAATTAAAGTTATTATTTAATATTAATAATAAAATATTAATATTTAATATTTTATTTTGATAACCAAATTTATTGAATGCCGAAAGGCACACCATTTCATGGTATCACGTTTGATGCATAATATAATAATACAATAATAATACAATAAGCAATAGAAGAGCCTGGTGACATAAAGCACTAGATAGATCCAATCTAGATTTGTTCATACTTTCATCTTGTCTGATGCTTTTCTTAAATTTTCTGAGAAAGCCTAAAGCCATCCATTACTCTAATGTGAGAGGTCAAAGGTCAGGTCTCATAAACAGGGAAGACATGTAATAACCATCTTTATGAGGGTCACGATTGGATCACTATTGATTTTCTTACTATAGGTTGCTTCATAGATTATTTGTTTTATTGACTACAGAGTGTCTGTGTGTACACACACACACGCAGTCTGCAATTAGTACACTGCCACGGTGTATCATGAAGAGAGTGGTGTGCTACACAGAGAAGTTGAAGTTATAAGAGATGTCACCAAAAGGTAAAAAACAGAAGAATTTCACAACAGCAGAAATTGAAGTAATTGTGTTGGAGGTGGAAGCCACAAAAGCCACATGTTTCCTTAGCGTGTCCTCCAGAGTTACTAGACAGAGTGATATTTATAAAAAAAATGAAGCCTAGGTTGTAATACCTGAGGAGGTGAATGCTGTGTCCCCTGAGGTTTGGACCGTGGGACAAGTAAAAAAATTAAATAAAAATGGTTTGACAGCAAAGTTGATGCCAAAAAACGAATCACAGACCAGAAAAATAATAAGGAAACAGGAGTAGGGCAACAAACACCAGATCTGACAGATGGATGGATGAGAGGCAGTAATTATTTGACATTCATCATTAAGTGGAATTTGGCCAAGGAAAGAGGGAGAAAGTGATGACGTCCACTAAGAACCGTCACCCAGAGGTAATTCATTACATAATTGTTAAGATGATATTTGCAATTTGTCTTTTGTGTCTTCTGTGTCTTGTAATTAAAGAGTGCAATTCAATCAGAACAAATTGGTGTTTAAATGAAATGGCATTGCTCTTTGCAACAGTTAATTAATTGGGCTAATTAATATAATTTGTAGGCCCAGAGGATGCAGGAGTGGAGGAGGACACGCAGATGACCTCTAAATCCCAGTTGCCAGCGCCAGCCACACAGTCCACTTCCCAGTCCTCTTTCCTGGAGTCCGGAGGTTGTAAAAAAATCAGCTGGCTCTCCTGGATGCAGGGGAGGAAATTACAAAATGAATAGAAATAATTAATGAAACACTGAAACAGTTATTGGATGTCCTCGCAAATAAATAAGTGCATGACTGAATGTGTGTGTGTCATTTGGTTCAGAAAATTAGGATAAACTGACAAGATGCTGAATTAAGGCGTAGCAAGCCAGCACTGCAGGCCTGCCAGAAAGCCCCACAGTTGGCTGTGCGTCTGTGGTAGTGGTTCTGCTCCAGGTGGTAAGGATTTACCATGATCCATAGGTTGTGCAGGACACAGCATGCCAGGATAATTCTGATCACCTTCTCAGGCGTATATAGGAGCTTGCTGCCAGCTGTGTCCAAGCCCATCCAGCGGCCCTTGAGCTGCCCAGATGTGCGCTCTATCACGGCACGTGTGGGGGCGTGGATGTCATTGTATTTGACCTCTTGAGGGGTTTGAAAGTTGGAGCAGAGCTTTATACTCTCTCTCTCTCTCTCTCTCTCTCTCTCTCTCTCTCTCTCTCTCTCTCTCTCTCTCTATATATATATATATATATATATATAATTTTATAAGTTCTCATATCTGATCTATAACTATAACTATATATCAATTTTTGTGACCAATAAATCTGTTAAAATCAACGACAGATTGGCACGGCACAATGTCATGGCACTAGAAATTGTTGGGAGTGACAATAAACAATTTAACGAAAGAAAAACTTCTACATTTCAATATGAAAATTCTCATATACTCTATTAGTAAATTAAATTATTGTTGTATAGCCTTTTTTTATTGAAATGAATGGAGTTTTAATATACCGTGCATTTAGTTAAAAGGGTGAGGACATTTTCTAGGACAACCTTGCCTTCATCCTTTGTACATATGCATGGTCTCTGCGAACAAACTAAAGTAAGAACATATTGATGAATCCCAGATTTTGGCGTCCAATGTTCGTACGCACGGTTTGAGCACCGATTTTGTGAGTTTGTGAATGAGGCCCATGTTGTTACTTCATTGCATAAGATCAGGTTCAGAAGACCGGCAAAGAGGATTCATTTATCAAGAGATAAAGAGAGGAAGATGTGGAAGTGGCAGTTCTAATAAACAAGATTAATTGCTGTTTTGAAACTGTTGATGAAGCCATTAGGTTTGTGGTAAACAAGGCCTTTAAATATGTTCATCATTCATTGATGTAAGTGAGGATTTCCACGAGAAATAAATTCGAAATCATGAATCCACACTTTAAGATCAGGTGTCAGTAAAGGCATGTCAGTACATTGGGTTCTATGCAGTGACATGCATCCCAATGGAACACTTCAATGCATCTCTGCTCAGGAGTACTCGTGCAGCCCATATGTCCTACAATGCACCTGGAGAGAGGAAGGAATGAGACTGAAATACCTGTGTATGTGTGCAAAATGAAACACAGAGACCAAAAGAAGAGAGATGCACACATGTGTCAGCATGGAACTAGCATGTACAGGTTACTGAAATTGAGCTGGGGCGAGCAATGCAACATGAGTCATAAAGTCATGAGTCATTTACTGCTCTCTGAGGAATACACGCGATAATCCTGCAGCCGAAGGTGCCTGCAACAAAACAATGTTTCTGTGCGCTCCTTGTGCAGCCTCTTGATGGAAGCGATAAAATAAACCAGTGCCTGCTGAGTTACAGGTGTTGCTCACACAGGGCCATATCTAAATGCTTTCCGGTACAATGGAGTGTATAATCCTGCAGCATGAGATGCCTTCTCTGCCCCCAAGGAAAAGAGACGAGGGATAATGGAAAAGTAATGGAACCTGGCTGTTGGTCTGAGCACGTTGGAGGTCCATCCATTTCATGATGTAGACACCACACAGAGTGATGGATGCACAGAGACAGCTCACACCCAAGGGAGTATATTACAGGAGTGATCACTGGGTGTATCTGCAGTTTTACTTCAGCTACAAAGACAAAAGACTGCATTTCCTTTCTGAATTTCTGCTGCCTGACAACATCACATTATGGAAGTGTGAGTCTACAAGGACATAAAGATAAGCAATGAGGCTGAATAAATGGACAGACGCAGCAAGAAGGTATGATGGTATGGTGTGTCCAACTGGAGATCTGATTCTGTCGATCAATATTTCCCGGTGAGCCGCAGAGTCTCGAACCATGCCAAGGGGCGTCATTTCTCTCCTGGTGCTTCCTCCGTTAAAGTAATGTTTTCTCCATTTGCAGAGGTGCACAGCCTGCCAAATGAAACCATCCAGTTGAACATCCTCCGCAGCAGACAGGGGAGCCATGACAGTAGAAGACTCATGATTTATAGAGGGAAGGAAACTGAAATAATGAAGAAATATTAAGAGGAAAAGGACATTACAACTGGAAGTGTTGAAGTTGACGTGAGATAAAAGACCAAATATGGGGTTTCAAAGTAACAGAGAAAAGATAAAGTGATTTTACCGTTTCCTTGAGTCTATTTGTTCGGCTTGTTTAATCCCTAAACTCGAAGCCCAGCATGATACACCTGCTTCAGCATTTCAAGCCTGAGGATGACCAGTATGTGATGTTCTAACTCATTCAAACTATGTGGCACAATGGCCTTTTTCCCGTGTTGTAAATGCAGGGTACCAAGTTTTATAAATCGTTTCATGTATTGTATGATTTTAATTATGCTTTTTTCCCACCTTACAAATTCACGATGGAGACCTGGAAGGAAAAGATTCTGCTTAAAAACATTCAGAACGTGACCTCAGACCAGCCAGTCAAAAAAAAGAAAATGGTCTCATACAGATACTGTAAAATTTATGATTGAGCTGAGACCACACACCTTGTGTTTTTATTTGTCTGTATAGGAAGTCTCTCAGGTTTTCACTGTGTGTAGAGACGATCATAAATAAGCGGGGCTTCTTTTCTCTGTGTATCTACGAGAGTTGACAGCGCCTTGTGTTCTTGTCTCTGCTTGTTTAGAGCAACTTTACGGGTGTACTCACTGTAGGCTACAGGTCCAGAGAGGACTGTGCTGCAGATGGTGAATGATGGCTGCCCTGGAAACAAACAACAGATCAGGCTCAGAAGAAGGAAATAATCTGTCGCCCATAAACCCAAGTAGAAAATGTGTGAAAATCACAACACTAAGTCTTCTACTATTAACAGGACAAATATGTGATTTATCTGTAAAATGAATTATTGTATATCTTTGTGTTAAAATTTCTTTTTTTCATTAACACCCTGCATATTTATAGAAAATATCCACTATCTGGAGCCAGTTGATACTGTTGCTACTTATGCTCATTACAATACATTACCTATCATTTAGCTAAAGCTTTTATCCAAAGCGACTTACAATAAGTGCATTCAACCATGAGGGTACAAACCCAGAAGAGCAAGAATCAAGTAAGTACATTAGCTCAAATAAAAGCCAAACTACAAAGTGCTACATATAAGTGCAATTTAACTTAATTTTTTATTTTATTTTTTTGACAATGGTTATTAGACCATCATCTTCTTAACCAAGGTGTAGTCGGAAGAGATGTGTCTTTAGCCTGCGGCGGAAGATGTGTCGACAAACAGTCGTGATTTTGTAGAGTGGCTAGGTGTCGCTCGCAGTGAGGGAGCAGCAAGCTGATTGGCAGATGCAGAGCAGGGTTGGACGGGCTGGGGTGTAAATGTTTAACCATGTCCTGGATGTTGGGCACGATCCGTTTGCAGCACGGTATGCAAGTACAAATGTCTTAAAGCGGATGCGGGCCTTCACTGGTAAGTGAGCGGAGGAGCGGAGTAATGTGAGTGAAGCTGCAGAGGTCAGATAGCACCAGCAGGCAGACCAGCCAGGAGGGAGTTGCAGTAGTCTAGGCATGAGATGACCAGAGCCTGGACCAGAACCTGCACCGCCTTCTGAGTGAGAAGGGGATGTATCCTCCTGATGTTGTGCAGCATGTATCTACACAAGGGGGTTGTTGCAGCAATGTTGGCAGAGAGTTGACTGTCGAGTCTGACACCCTAGTTCCTTGCGGTCTGGGTGGGGGCTGGCATAGAGTTGTCGATGGTGATATTAAGGTGATGGGTGGGAGAGCCCTTCCCTGGCAGATAAAGTAGCTAAAGTAGTCTTTGAGCTCACAATTTCCATTGATGGGAGATTGAGAGTTAATTAACCTGCATATCTTTGGACTGTGGAAGGAAGCTGGAAAAAAAGGCACGTGAATAGAGAGTATGAACACTGAACACAGAGAGGCCTCGGCCAGCCCACAAGTTTGAACACACAACCTTCTTGCAGCGTGACAACAGTGCTAAACACAGTGGTGCAGTGAATGCACCACTTGAATCAGTCTGTGGTGGCAAATGATATTCAATATGCAGGAGTTACCTAAATGCATCCTTAACAATAGGCCTGTAGTCTGTCCATTTCCTGTTTTGTAAATGAAATTGTGCTATATTAATAACAATAAAAAAGGTGATCTGTGTCCAGTAGTATGTCAAAACAAATGTCCTTGTAGTTTTTTACTTTATAATTGTTTGTGTAGTATTTGTCATCATAGAATGTCCAACATAAGTATTAAATGTATATTTTGGTGTTAAAAATCCTAACCCCACACATATATGATTAAAACACTTCCCTCACTTTATTAGTTACCTAATCATTCAGTCTTAAATGGTGCCAAACTAAAACCAGCTGCAGCCAGTTCACTGGTTCATCAATCAAGCCTCTGCTAACTGTCAGACAAACATGATAAAGATGAAGAATGTTCAGGTTTATGAGATCACATCACAAACCTGCAGGTTTACCTGAACACAAAGATGAGATATGATGAGCATAGTTTGTCACTTTATGAGTCAGTTGCTTGTGTTTATATCCTCTTCACATTTGTGTCACTGGAGGTAAATAGTGACGCTGCCTATGTGTTCTCATGATGAGTTACAGAAAATAGGGATGAAAGTGTATGTGAGAATTTGTGCATTAACACTTCAATCATTGTTTTTCCTCTTCTCAGTATCACTTTCCCTCTCTCACCTCTCTGTCTCAGTGACTCTCTGCAAGGTCACTTCCTCTTGACTTCCCTCGCGTCGGAGAGCTCCAGTGTCTCACTGCCCTCTCCAGCTCCATAAGTGATGGGATCAATACCACTCCTGGCTCAACGTTACGATGTCTCTTGGCTTATTAGCACTGAGCCTCAGAACTGACTACGTCCGACTTTCCAACAACGAGCTCTTTCCAACTTGGGCTTCACTGTCACAGTGGACAGCAAGTGAAGCTTAAAAATAAAAATTCCAATTGTATCGATGTTTCAGCTTGAAGTAAAACAAAAAGAAAGTAATTACTTTCATCAGGGGCCTGCACTACGAAGTAGGTTCAACATATTTTAAGTTACTTAACCTAACAATTGCAATCAGGCTAAGTGGTCACACGAAGCTGGTTATCAACTCGATAAGTCAACCCAGGTTGGCCTCATCAAGATCTGAGCATGTGCATATTAATATTTACTGCGTATGACCAATCACCGACATGGACAAGTCAACTGGCAAATGAGCCAGTCACATGGTAAATCTGTGAACTATCTATCTCCCATTCCAAATAAACATTTAATTTCATAGAATAAACCTACTTAAAGGGTAAAAGTATAAAACTATGTCTGGTAATCCCCCCGCCAACAAACCCAGTCCATCATTATCAGTAACTCCCACAAGTAAAGAAACGTAGATCAATGCAGACAGTCTGTGTTACTGTGAGCACAGTGCTCCTATGTGTCAGGTTGGTTATGAACGGCTCCAGCAGCTGACAAAGGTTTATCATTCCCTCTGATGAGGATCTCTATCTTTCATTAAGATAATCATCAAAGAAGGCAAAAGGATTTTGTCGGTCTCTGAAGACCCTTGTCCTCCTCAGAGACCCTCTAACAATCAACACTGAGCTCCAAAGGATCCTCTTTATTATTCTTTTGCTCCACAGGATCTCATAAGAATGATGATGTCATGTTTCAAAGGAATTGATTGGTCAGTGGGCGGTGCTGTTATACTGCTTGATCTCTTTTCTCCAACTTAACCTGCTCCGGAGCATACGAGTTACCATGTTACCTTGGGGATTTACCCCAATGCGAAGTGAACGAGATTCTTATGACTGAAAACCCTGAAGTAAACCTGAAGTAAACCTGAAGTTACCCCGATAACCGCAAATCCTGCTACGAGGTACAGGCCTCTGGTCTGGATTCGTCCACTTCACTGCACCCATGCGTAGCTGACACAGAACCTTACTACAACCACAGTCATCTAGCTCTATCTCTATTCTCACGTCTTAACTTGTACCATAAGATAAGTTAATAAATTTGCCATATAATTTCACATGAATTCACAGCAATGGATGCATTCGAGGACCCAAGCCCAGAAGCACTAATGCAAACACACAGACAAACATACACGTTTACGATTTTTTTTCATATGTAAGCAAAAGGCTGTACAAATGGGCTTTTGCAAGAATGAATAGCACACAAGCTGAAAGATAAACAGAGTGTAAGCATGTTAGCATATTTTTGCAAGAACTAGTGTGTGTGTTCATGTCAGCATGAAAGAGGTACAGGAAATAGGAAAATATTGATGCAGAAGCTGTGAAGCAAAACCCTGTTATCCCAACTTACAATAACATAATCAAACCGTTTTGGATAAAAGGCTGTAAGAGATGCTGACATGCATGCGCGCGCACACTCTCACAAACAGACACACACACACACACACACACACACACACACACACACACACACACACACACACACACACACACACACACACACACACACACACACCACTCTCTGGACCTCTCCAGATTCAGTATGTCTGCTCTGGGCTGCTGCTCCTTTACACAAAAATAACGTGTATGCTTTTCTGGGAGTGAATGCTGATTGAATCCATGTTAGCGGATGTTAGTGTGTGTTTTTTGACCGGTGGAAAAGGGGATTTAGTGTCAAGTCATTATACAGTGATGAACACATAATAAAGAATATTGTTTTCCATTTCTGCCAATAGATTCCTCTAAATCCTCTGAGTTGACCCTTTAAATGTATTATATGCAGTGAGCTGTGCTGTGATGTGGTAATGATGCAAAGAGAGAGAACATCACGGAGCCATAATGTTTTTGCACTATGTCAGATCCCAGAAGAGCCTCTATAAACCTTTATAACATATAGGCAGCTGTAGATGATCTAACATGATTTTACCCTTATGATAGTATATAGATGTACATATTGTAGTGTGTAATGTAATATACAAATAAAATGTAAATAAGAATAATGCAGAGTGTGGTTGATTTATAAAACTGGTTCAAATACATGTGTTGACATTTTTTATGTGTAACCCTGAGCACGAGGAGGAGCAGCAAGTGGATCACGGAATACATTGGTTGAAAAAACACAAAATGCCCACATGGGGCACACATGAAGAAGACCATCAGTCACCATCAGTCCCCACCAGTATGCGTACAGACAGAACTGCTCTACAAAATGTGTCATCTCATCTGAGGTTCACTTGGCCCTCGCTCACCTGTCGAACAAGGATCCCCATAGACTGCTCCTCTTGGACCTCAGTTCCACTTTGATCACAGATTTAATAAAGAGGAATCGAAAAAGGTCACAGTCTGTTAGAATCTGTATCTCATCCCATCATTCTCCAGGGATGGGTCCAGAGCCCCCTACTGTACAAACTGCTGACCTACGACTGCTCATCCAAGCACATGCCACAAGAAGTGGAAAAAACAGTAAACAATCTCTGCATCATTGTTAAGAAACCACAGCAGATGGATGTGGACTTAAAGAAAGTCTGGCACCAATATCTCATAACCTCACCTGGGACAGCCAAACAAGAACAGTGATCTAGGAAAACAAAGGTCCCGACTTCTTGAGGATGCCTTGGCACCTCCATCCTTATTTGCCTCTACAGGTTTGTGATGAAGACCATCCTCACTTCTTGCATCACCGTGTGGTACAGTCACTGCTCTGCTGCAGACATGCTGGCACTGTAGTGGGTGGTACAGACAGCACAGAGGATCATTGGCAGCAGCCTACACACCATCAGAGACATTTACAGAAGGTGCAGGAAAAATGGCGTCTTGCGGGAGGAACTGTGCCCATCCTGCCAACAATCTGAGCCCCTCCCCCTCCAATCAGGCAGGAGGCTATACGAAGCATCAAGGTCAGAACCACCCGAGTGAAAAACAGCTTCTTCCCGGATGCTGTGAGACTGATAAATTGTTGCATCCGAATGAACAGTAGCTGCGAATATTACTTTTAAAGGGCATAGCTGTAATTACAGTTTGATAAATTCTGCAATTTAAGACAGTTTCCAGGGTTGATATCAGGGCATTGCTGAATTTGGGCCCATCTAGTCTTGTTTATATGTTAGATTTTTACAGCCTTATTTATATCCCTTAAGCTCTACTCATTTTATACTTATATATATTTATTTAGTTATTTTTAATGGTGTTTTTATGTGTGATTTCTCCTTGATTTTAACATTGCTATCACCTGAACCTACAGGACCTAATTTTGTTCCCTTTTATGTGCAACATGTTCTTGAAGGATAATAAAATATCCTCATCCCTTATCCTCGTCCTTGAATTCTTGAAGGTTTCAGACAGGTATTCATGAAGGATTTATCCTTTGTCCTAATAACATCAAATCCTTTCTTAATACTGAAGTGTTTTTTCTTTGGGTACTTGGGGGCAAGTTGTAAACTCAGTTTTAACATCATTACTTTATTCATTTATTTAGGAAAAAAGCACAGTACACTGGTCTACATCATAGATTGTATATAAATATGAACGATGTCACATCTCCCTAAAAGTGATGCCAAATCACCTAGATCGCCACCTGGTGGATTGTTGCAGTATAAATCACACCTCCTTCAGATTTTTTCTCAAATATTGTGTCATACTGAAGTTTGTTCAAGTGCAAAATGTTCAGGTAAATTTTGTTTTAATTATTTATTATTTTATGTTATAAAAACGGGGTGAAAAGGTATAATTGACAGCTGAGACACTCGCAATTCGTCAAATGTGTGTATTGGTGTGATTTTGATACCACGATCATGACTGCGGAATATTTCTTTGATATACTATATATATATATATATATATATATATATATATATATATATATATATATATCCATCTTTATATACAGTCTATGGTCTATGTACACACCTATGAAGAGCAACATTAGCATTTATTGTATTTCTGACCACCTGATGAATAAAAGCTCTGATTCTTGTATTGCATAACGATGTGATAAATGATAGCAGTAAACTGAACCAGGCCAGTCCAGTTGTGGGTCATCAAACTGAAACAATGAGCAGAAAGAAACTAATTTGATAGGTAGAGCTGATAAAAACTGCTGGGTTGGGTGAATACTTTGTGTTTTCTCTTTATTATGAGTTGTTGCTCTTACATTGCACATATTTATTTGACTGATTGTTAACATAAAAATATCCATTAGTGCAGCTTTACAGAATAGACATTTACTTTGGCAAGGGCGTTCATGTCCAAATCTATAAAATTCAATTCCCAAGGCAGTTTAGATGGAGTTATGCTGAAAAGGCTCCTGGTTGAAACCCAAACACTCAAAAGAAGATGAAAGTTTATTAACATGCTAGTCGTGTCAGGCTGTGGTGAAACATGCCAAGGGCTCTCCCAATTAGTCAAGGAATGAGTTCAAGAGACAGAGGGGCAGCCGAGAAGGAAAATACTCTCAATGAACACCTCAGAATTTACACTGCTGGTGGTTGCAATGCTTTAAAAAAATCCCTTGGGCTGTTAATTTGGAGAGTAATTCCCCCTGAATTTTCTACAACACGACCACAGAAATAACTGCTGTAGGGGCATCACAAAATCTGTATTAGTTGCCACAGTCAGAAAGAATCCTTCTGTTGCCCACCTTTTATCTGAATCTGCATATGGTTACTATGGGATCCTTGAAAGCAAAATGTAACACAGCTATAGTTACCGCACTGCCACCTATCCATATAAATGGCTCATTCTGAAGGATCTTATTTCCACAATGGGATAATTGTACTGATGCATAATGTATAAAGTCATTAAGAAAAGCAAAGGGAGCTGAAGACGGCATACATCAGTATTAAGAATCACGGCGGACATGGGTGCAAAAGGAAAAGAAACCAAGTCCAGAGGCAATATACAGCATCGCACAACAGGCTGCTGACCTTCAAAACAACACAACTGTCACCACCTTGTCAAAGCTGGAGTGTGTGTGCATGTGTGTGCAGTGTTGCCCTTTGAGGTAATTGTCATCAGAGTGTCCAGCACTGTCACTGGCTCAAAACAGGCTCAAAACACCATGCAATATCAGGACCTCTTGAGTCAGATATGATCAGTCCACATAGGTCATACAAGACAATGCATGCACACTGAATGTTGGGTCAACTTTTGATTTATCTGTTGACCGATAAAATGTTTCACCTCTCACACACATATCAGTATCAGTGTTTATGTTTGCAGATATAGAAACCTATTTTACAGGATAAACAATGCAGAAAAGATGTGCATTTGCGCTTACATTTTATGTAAACATTTGTTTTTCATAATTAAAGTTCTATATTTTGGTCGTATTTATTGATCGCCATTTTGTCCGTCCTTTGAGCCAGGTCGTGACAGACCACAACTTGGCTCAAAGGACGGACAAAATGTGGAGACCACAGGTAAAATACATTTATTTCAGAAAACTAAATTAAAAATGTATCAGTGGTGTGTGTATGTACAGGTAAAGGAAATACATGTTTGGCCACAGGATAATTTCTGTTTCTGATAGTAGGACTACTGGCTAATGTGACTACAAATGCTGCCTGGTACCTGTTGTGGACACGCTGGAGAACCCAGCGTCATCATGTGTGGGCGCACAAAGCTCGGGGAATTTAGCCCTCTTCTCCAAGAACTGCATCTGGATGACTGTGGTTTCCTGGGCTACCTGAGGTGGCTTAGGTAATGCAAAATTTGCATCTTTACATTGGCTTTGTCTCATTGCACCGTTAGTTGTCCATCCCCAAATTATTTGCCATTACAATGTATTCCTGAATTTACCACGCAAAAATGTTGTAGAGAAAAATTGCCGGTAAATCAGTTTTGTAGGATTGTTAAGACACATCTCTTCCAACTACACCTTGGTTTAAAAAAAAAAAAAAAGCATTTTAGTTGCACTTATATGGCACTTACATGTAGCACTTCTTCTGGGCTTGTACCCTCATGGTTTAATGCACTTATTGTAAGTCGCTTTGGATAAAACTGTTAGCTACATGAAATGTAATGTAATGTTCAATATTGGCACCTCTGGGGATTTTTTCCTGTCTGGACAGGCTCGAAGATGAAGTCAAAACTGCAATTTGAAACCACTGCAAAAGAATCATTATGTGCTGGAATGACATGCAAACAATATTATTCACAAGAGTTATTAACTTAACAAATTAAGGTCTATCAGCAGGTTGATTGTATATGGCGTATACCTCTGGAGACAGCTGCTGTTAACTATAGAGTTAACCTTATTTCGCCTTTTGTGTGAGAACTGAAAGCTCAAACAAAAAAAGACCAAACAAGCTTCTTTCCCTCAAGAGTCTCACAGTTGTGATTACACTTTATGGGCTTTTGGGATGAACGCAGCCTTGGACCTGGGCCTTGTGTGTGTGCGTGCGTGTGTGTGTGTGTGTGTGTGTGTGTGTGTGTGTGTGTGTGTGTGTGTGTGTGTGTGTGTGTGTGTGTGTGTGTGTGTGTGTGTGTGTGTGTGTGTGTGTGTGTGTGTTTGTGTGCCTGTACGTGTGTGCCTGTAAGTGTGTGCTGGTGCTTTTAGCATCACAAATACTGTCACAAACTCCCAGAGGTAGTATAGGAAACAGGGCTGATGGACGTCTAGCAAACCCACATCCTCCTCTCTGCCTCACTTCCTCTCTCCCTCCTTCTCTGTCTACTTCTGATTGGCATCATATTTTTTCTCCTCCCTCTCTCTGTCTCTCTCTACGTCTTTAATGTAATTATTCACCAGTGAACTCACCCCGACACTTATTGGGTTGCAGAGACAAAGGAAGTGCATATGCCCACTCAAACCCACACACACACAAACACAGACACAGAGACGAGTAGGTCAGACAAGATGACACCGTATCTCTGCGTGACCGACACTATCACCACCTGCTGCTGCTGGATGAACGACAGATTGAATTTCCTCCTGATTAACTTTAAACCTACTACACTCCCCCACTCACCCAGCCAGCCACTATGGAAACACTGAGAGATGTGAGTTACTGTATGAGTTTTACCTTTCACTCCTCTTCATCTGATCTCAACTGCCTTTGACATCCCTGCTTGGCAATTAAAGGCTCGTACAATATAAAGCATCGTCAGCCTAACAGGATAGATTTCCTTTTTAAGCTGATGCCTTCTGTGACCTTGCTTGAGTGGCAAAAGAGGCGAAATGAGGAATAAACATTTGTTCCAGGTTTAACTTGAATTACAGCACTGCGGTTTTATGCATCCGCCAACCAGTGCAGTTTCCTTGTACATATTTCTACAAACTTTTTTTTACCAGATTCATAAGGTTACTGTGACCTTTGACCTTCGACACTGACACTTAATAACTTTATCTTTGAGTCCAATTGACAACTCATCAAAAGTTGAAGAAATTCCCTCAAGCAATCTTGAGATCACATTCAAGAGCCACTGTGACCTTGACCTTTGACCACTGAAATCTGATCAGTTAATCAGTGAGTCCAAGTGAATTGTACTAAATGTAAAGAAATTCCCTATGGGTAGTCCTAATATGTCACATTCACAGTAACATGAGGTCACTGTGACCTTGACCTTTGACCTAAAGGCACCAAAATCTAATCAGTTCATCTTTGAGTCCAAGTGAAAGTTTGTTCCAAATTTGAAGACATTCCCTCAAGCTGCTCTTAAGATATCATGTTCAAGAAACATACTTAGTGAGGCCACCTTGACCTTTGACCACCAAATTCAATTCAGGACACCCTTGAGTCCAAGTATATCTTCGTACCAAATTTTAATAAATTCCCTCAAGGCAGTGGCTGTCCAATAAACAGGTTACACAAATACAATCATGTAACTAAACAAACTTGTTGTTACTCTCCCAGAACTAATATTAGAATCACCAACCCCCAGGGAATTCTTCTCCCTGGACACCCTGAGAGGAAAAGTTTTTTGCTTGTTGGATTCTGATCAACTGTTTTCCCAATTCAGCAAAAGAGGTGAGGTCTGTGTCCTAGTGCAAACTAGTTAGAAAGACCCAGGCAGAGGAAAGTGTTTAATACAAAACAGACAAGGCTCACAAAGTGGTGAGGCAGACAAGAGTCAAAAACCAGCTGGAAGAGCAGCAAATAAATCCAGAGGAGAGCTCAGAGGATCAATAAATCCTAAACCAATAGAGAGCAGTCCAAGAGTCTAAACACAGTCTGCAGAACACAGGGAATCAAGACCAGAAGCTGCAGCACAAACATTATGTTCTGACAGCAACAGAGGGGAAGCAAAAGGTTTAAAATACACTGAGGACTACTCGACTAATGAGACTCATGGGCAACAGAAAAATGCAAATGGACAGGAAGTAAAATCAAAACAGACACAAACACATGTTTTAATTAATCAGGAGACACAAAAAAGTCCCAAGAAGGAAGCAGATCATACACAGTTAATAAAGATGGACGACATGACTTCTCACAAAAGTGCAGCCAAATTGCCTTGATTGCCCCCTGGTGGCTTGCTGCAGTATAGGTAAAGAACACTTCCTCCTCCATGTTGGTAAATGAAACATGGACCAAATTAAAAAGTCCAAAAGCTCACGACAAATAACTTTTTCTCAAAGATCACTTGATGTTTTTCCAAGTGCTAATTTCTCCGGTAAGTTTTGTCTTAATTAGTTATTTGACATTAAAAAACGGGGTGAAACATCATATTTGAAAGACGGATTCTGACACCACGGTTCTATCCCACATTCTCTATCGTGCAAAGTTTGGCACCAAATAATGTCTTCGTCGCAAGATGGCAGTGTTCTTATCTGGGATATTTTGGCTTCATTTCTCTATAGTGGGAGTAAGTGGAGACACATCCATCTTTCTATAGAGCAGGTGATGGTTTGCTCCCTGATTGGGTCTTATCAGTCATGACTCTACTACCAGTGGTAAATTAAAAGCATAGCCAACTCTTACTTCCTGAATTCTTAGCTGTGCATCGCCCTGCTGATAACTAAGGTATTTTGTAAATGTATTTGTAAGATTTGAACGATGCAAAACACAAAGAGTTTCCATCAAAAATGAGTCACAAAGCTCTTTGTTTTCTTATAAGTTGTTCTCCAAGATATGTATACCAAATCAAAATGACTCAGCTGCACCTTGGAAAAATAAGTCCTTCAAAACATCACGTCCTGTGAAACTTTACAAAATCAGAATCAATTGTAATGAGCCACGGAAGTCAAGGCTGATTTAGTTCAGACAGAACGAGATCCTAGACATGTTCATGCTCTCAGAGGAGCTGATATTCTGTCAGTGTGTTCTGACATTCAAGATTCCTTCATTGTTATAGTGAGAGCAGTGAAATTAGATTTGGAGCGGATGCATGGGTAAAGAAAACAAGAAACAACAGTTTTGGCACAAGAGTAGAAGTACATCAAAATAATACAAAATGTAGAAGGGACGCTTGCAGAGGCACATATAAGTAAGTTAGGATTAAATATCATACTAACCAGCCACTCCCTGAACTGAATGTCAGCATATCACAGTAGATGAGTAAAAGACATGAAAATGGCAGAGAGGTTGAGCAATCTGAGATATATTGTGCGATCGACAAGGTCAAAGTGACAAGGTAGTTCATAACAGTGCACTTGCTCGCTTCACTCAGTAGCATTACGCTGCTATTAGTCGGCAGCAGTTTAGCAATGTGAAAATAAAAGCTTTAGTCCACATAAGTTATGAGAGCAGTGGCATTCAGTGTGGAGCTACCTGGTCTTTAACACTGACAATATATAACATAAAGGCTCACACTGATCCACAGAATCAGTGTCAGCTTGCGTTGGACCTATTTGGATAGGAAATATCACAATCAGGATGAAATCCTGCACCAAATATTTGAAAATGTCCCCATTGTGGGACTAATAAAGGACTTCTTATTTCTCACATTTGCATCAGTGCCTTTGTGATTTTAAGTATTTGAATCATCAGCAAGGTCATCATCTAAAGCAGGGGTCACTAACAGGCGGACCGCGGTCCGAATCCGGACCCAGAAGCCGTCCCGTACGGACCCGGACCTACAGCCAAATCAGAAGGTTATGATTTAAAATCTGACGGGGCGCTTCTATTTGTAACCGGCGCAGCTTTTGTAGTCTTTACGGTAGTGGTTTAGCGGTGGTTTGGCGGTAATGGTTTGTCACTTTTTCTCTACTCTCTGTCCTTCATCTTCTCTCTCCCTCGCTCTCTTTGTCTCTGTCACACAAGCACACTCTCACTCTCTCACGTTAATTAAGTTGTACTGCAAAGTAAAGCATAATTACAATATTCTAACAAAAACTGTAACTGATGTCTCTATAGGTCTACTGTGGTCATTATTAAAATTGATAGGTCACTTTTTATTATTATTATTATTTTAAATATACTATATTAATTACCTCCGCTAAGGAGGCTATGTTTTGTCTGTTTGTTTGTCTGATTGTTAGCAGGATTACACAAAAACTACTAAATGGATTACCACAAAATCTGGTGGAAGGATGCACTATAGTTCAGGGAAGACAAGGTTTAGGTGCAGATCTGGATCAGGGGATGGATGCAGGAATTTTCGTTTTAAGATTGAGATTGCGAGATAAGTAATTTTTTGGTTCATGTTTTGGGAATTTCTGAAGAATGAATACAATGATCTTGATAAGAAAATGACTGTACGGCCTTGGAGGAGGTATGCTTTCAACATAGCACCATTTTAATTATCTGTAGTTGGCTCAATTTAGGAGCAGTGGGCAGCAACAGTGCAGCAGGAACTGGAAATTATCTCTACTCCCGAAGCCAGCGCCTTGGTCAGTGGTAATGGCCGGCATGCTGCTACTACCACATAACCCAGATGACATGTCACATTAGGCCTGGGCTGAGTGTAACTGCTCCGTACTCAGGCATGAAAGAAGATGAGAGGATCAGTAACGAAGCAGAAAGTGAGAGTGCTCTCTTCCATTTCGAAACATAATGCATCACTGTTTACATCACACATTCACATCTTCAAAAAGGTGAACTTAGACCTGCAGGTCCACCTGAGCGCGTCAGGAGACTGAATTAAAAAAATATGGAAGTAGGTTGCAGTTGTCCTGCTGTGAACCCACGAACAATTCTTTAATTAAAAAGTATAGAGAAAAGACATCCGACTCCCCGTCCTCCCCTAAAGAGACAAAACATTGTTAAACTTGAATCATTAAAGTACAGATGGACGTTAGAAGTATAATTTCCGGTAAGAAATCAGTTGTCGTCATAAGTGAAGAATTGCCGGTGTGATTTCTCATTTCAGTAAGATGACTTCCAACACACTTTATAACAAAGACTTGAACTTGAACGAATAATCACAGGACAGAAGTGTCGTGTGATTGTACCTTGGTACGCCTCAAAAAAGTTGTCGATGGATTGTCAAACAGCATCTGAATTTAGCCTCAAAACAGGTTCCTCCTGCAGAGAGGCAGTGTGAGGCAGGCAGGAGGAGGCTGACAGCAAGAGATGCCTGCAGGTATGTCAACGTCTTGTAAGAACCAGTTTGATTCAAGCATAGTGAGCCTTTAAACTCAACCCTAAATGATGACACTGGTGGAAACCCACAACACAACAGGACACGCACACGCACACGCACACACACACACACACACACACACACACACACACACACACACACACACACACACACACACACACACACACACAAAGATCCCATCCAGCCTTTTGGGTTTGAAACTTTACAGGACCCACTTGTTGTGGTTAAAGATTTTAATTTTCAAATCACTGTGTCCGTCTGAATGTTAATGTAATGCATTTGTAATTCATGCAAAACACCTTAAATGAACCCCTGTGTTTGAAATGTTCTACATAAGTACACATGAATATAAAGACCATTTTGTGCTAAGTGAAAAGCACCACATTTCCACCTTACCTGGTGCACCCTGCATTTGCTTTACTTGAATTACTGCATTAGTAGCTTACTCTCAAGTAAACCTCTCAATGGATAATTTTACTTTCAAACCTCTCAAACAACTTTTAAAACGAATAATGGCTAAAAACGTTCTCGACAGTGTTTAGATAATGGACCAGGGGCGGCTGGTCAATAGGGGGCGATAGGGTGCCGCCCTCCCAAAGAAAAAAAGGAAAAAAGATGATAGTGATTTGGTATTGCTATGTGAGGTGACCATATAAAAAACACATTTTATGCAAATGTATGTATTTCAATGAGACAATGTCTAGCTGACTTCAGTTTCTTTACCCATTAAACAGGTAACCTTAGCCATCATCGCAACAATTGACCCCCCTGAGAAATTTGGCAGGAGCTGCCACTGTAATGGACTGAATGTGTAAAATATGCAGTATAAAAGAGCTTCTTCTGCTAAAATAACAGAGGAACGTACGTGTTAATGACAATATAGCTACAACACTAGACTGAGATAAAAGGTCCTTCATCCACTCAGGAAGCACTAGAACGTCCTCTTCAGAGCTTTCATCTTGGACGCATAAAAGCAGTCGTGGTCAAACAGTTGCACGGTCGGAGAGCTCAGTAGCTCTTGTATCTTTAACACCCCTGAATCCTTCTGATATTTTTTGCCTTCTTACCCCCCCACACCGATACTATTATGTGTATTCTCGTCATCTTTCACCCTCTCTCGTCATCTCCTTTGCCTTCTTCATCTTCCTCTCCTCTGTTTATTCCCTCCACCTCTTTTTACAATTCCCTTAATCCGTGTGTGCCACTGTCTCTTCCATTACTTCTTTATTTTCACGGCTGCTATTTCTGTCTCTCTCTGTCCCCTTTTTACTTTCATTCCCACCTACCTGTGTTTCCCCCCCACATATCCTCCTTTCTGCCTGTCAGAGATGATGACAAAATGAAATATTGCAGCAACCTCGGTTATCTGGGATGATGGTTTAACTTGGAACTAGAGCAAGGCAATAAAACATTGTCAATAATCACAATATAAATTTAATCAATACCAAATAGACAAGTCCAATACATATCAATATAAAGCTTATGCATTGTGTCAGCACAGAGAGGAGGTATACTAAGGTATAACACATAAATGATCTATCACAGATTTGTAAAATGTTTTGCTGTTTATCAAGTGTTTGTTTTTCTAAGCCCGTAAAGATGAGTTTAAAGCCACGAGCTTCACTCAAGGGCAAAACTTTCTCTTTAAACAATATATCTAAAATTGGCCATATTACCCTAGAATTGAATTGAATTAAAAACAATTCCATGTAAAGGGAGGAACTTGATGAAGCATACGATGATGCATTGATACGTTTGAAAGTAGAGTGATGCTCCGTGTGATCCCATGTTAAGCACATCAGACAATTTATCATGAGTTTGGTTTAGGGACCAGAAACATTTAAAAGTAGGTATTTAGTACCGTTATCATAACTGTGCTCCCAGGGTGATGGCTGGAAATTTACATTTTTCAATAGACTGACACATCAAGGGTGATCTTAATATGTAAAAGATCTCTGTTACTTAAAACTACCTGTGATTCTGTGTTAATTTGTTTATTTTCTAATCTGTCATGCTCCACTTATTTGAGATCTCCGTCAACAGTGCTTGGTTTCATAGGCTTCAGCTTCTTTCTGCCCATAAAAGTTTATTATTTCCCCATCTGGTGGTTTAAATGTTTCACAGAAGGAATCAAAGGCAGAGAAGGAGCCTTTGGAACTCATACACGAGATGATATATGAGTCAAAGCCCATAATTGGAGTTTCTGAATGTCAAAGTCACAGTCATGCTCTTTGGCAAGCCCCAAAGAGCATAATCATAACTAATTGTTTGCAGGAATATACTAATCACTCATGCGTCATGCTATGAAGATAAATAAGGTGCAAATAAAGGAAGATGCGTGGATAAGCACACGCATCAATCACTCAGATGCTTTTTATACTTTCAAACAAAAGGGGTGTATTTCAAAGATCAAGCCAACTGCCCACACATCTGCGTCTGACAGTCACTTTTCCAACTCCCCACATCAAATTTCTACAACAGAACAAATGTAGTAAAAACACCTATACTATCATTTAGGATTGAAAAATGCTTACGATATATGCTTTTAAAATGCAGACACACCGGCTTCTCTGCAGGCTTAAATGATAATGTGCAATAATTATTCTATTGACGCCCCATTTTTTCCAATCACCACCTGCCACATTCCCTCGCTGCTTGTTCATCCAAAACATCCACATCGTGCAGCAAATGGCTACAGCAAGGCCATAATAACAAGGATATGGCTATGTCCATGTGTAAAGTAACTATGGCAACAGGCACCTACCAATATGTTATCTACCAAGCAGTGAGACATAAAAATGGGAAAAGGGGGGAAAAGGATAAAGGGTCTGTGTTTGTTTCATAAGCAGAGGCTTTGTGGTAAAGTATTTCCAGACACTCCTTGTCAGTGGGACAGCAGAATATAATCAATCATTCAAAGTCAGTGGTCCGTCCATAGTCTGCGAATGTGTGTGATTGTGTCACACAGAGAAAGCAAAAAGAGGGTGGAGGTGCACTTATGTGCAAACCAAAGAGTGAAGCTCCAAGTTGGTGGCAGGTGGAGTTGAGCCTGCTGACAGGGACAGAGTTATAACTATTGACCTGTGTCTCTTCTATTTATTGTTACCTGCTACTGAACACACACACAGGACAACACTGCTCCCGCACCAGGGGAGGAAACAGTCAAACTGTCAGTCAGTCTGTGTATTGCACCTTCGGTATAAGGCAAATACTGAGGGTTAATTAAATACTTCATAGTGGTTTTTCCCTCAGACTTGTAATGCATTTTAATTAAGAGCTGCTGTGACCACTTGGTGTTTTACAAAAACACACACACAGACACACACACCAAATCAAAAACATTCCCTTAGTGCCAAAACTAAGGGGACCAAGATGTCTCACACAAGCATATTAGAGAAAAACACAACTGCTAAAACCACAACCCAGCTGCAAAACAAAAGGAAGAGGAAGTGAGTGGCGATGGACGTTGACAATGAAACGAGCATAGTGAGTTAGTCATGTATGTATGGGTCAAGTGAGCCGTAGTTTGTGAAATCCCTTATCATGAGATGATTGTCTATATGAGGTGTTACTGTCGAGGTGCTTGAAGAACCGAAAAAGGAAAAACACACCTGTACGGTAACACCTGGAACTGAGAAGCATCTCGTTTAAAGCTGCGACTGATTTGTCCAGGTTTTCACGAACGATGGCTCACTTGACTCATACATGACCACAGTAATGAACTCTGTTCATTTCATGGTCAACATCTGTTGTCACCCACTTCCGTTGTGGTTGTGTTTCCATTAGGTGGCTTTTGTAGTGGTGTTGTGTCTTTTGCATTCGTCTTGCGGTTTATTGCAGACAAGAAAACAATAAAAGAATCTTGGCTCTGTGGTGAACAATAAAATGCCATATCGTTAGCTGTCACTTTGGCTGACAGTCAGTCTAGACATGATTTGACTGTTTGACTGAGCGTGTTATAGCTGACAAGTAGAAGGGAAAGAAAAAAGAACAATATGCAATGCAGGATACAATAAAGTAGAAAGCTGTTACAAAGCAATGAGGAACAAGATGTTGTGACATAGAGACTGAATTCATTTACACCTATCAGAAGAGAGAAGAAGGCATTTCACATTCTCCTTTACAGGATTTGAATCCTGCAAAGGGGCGCTGACTTGATGAAGATATCTCACAGCTCAAGCTGAAGAAGCCAAACATGCTCCAAATATATGTATTTAGTTAGTGTGTTTGTGTGTGTGTGTGTGTGTGTGTGTGTGTGTGTGTGTGTGTGTGTGTGTGTGTGTGTGTGTGTGTGTGTGTGTGTGTGTGCGTTTGTGTGTCTCATGTCTCAGTCAGTCCATTGTCTAATGTGCTGCTGAATTGAAATGAGAATGTCAGTGAGAATCCCCTTCAGAGTGGCGCTGGAGGGACGGCAGCGTCCTCGCTCACTTCATTTATCAGCCCGGCTCTGGTGACAGTAAAGCCCTGGCAACCTAATTAACTGCAATCGCTGCCGGTTGTTTAGCCTCTGTGGCTTCACAAGAGGACGGTTGTGTTCCGACAGAGATTTACAGGAAGCTATAGGTAAGAGCCGACACACAACGGTGAAAACATTGCAGGGCAGACACAGAGCTGTGGAAACACTGTGTGTGTGTGTGCTCATCCTGGAGGATACAAGGTTGTAACATTAGCCATTTTAATTACTGCATGAGTTTGTGTGCTTTCTCTTCTATGCATCTGAGAGGATTTGTGTTTTGCTACTTCTCACAGACCAAACTGAGAGGCTCACACGAATGAGCAACTAAATTTAGAGATTTGTCTCATCGCACCTGCAGTTGTGCCTCAGCTCCCAGGAGACCGCGAGGCGACGCTGCACGGCTTCAGAAGAACAGGGTGAACTCCAGTGTCAAACCGGCAGGACAGAGTGTGATGTGTTTCAGTAATTGAGGATTGAGGATTAGTAATGTAATTGAGTAATTAAGGATTAAAGAATGAGGATTCATTCTGCTATGACTCACTTTCTCCATTAACTCAAGAGAGTCGAGAATGATTAGGGAAAAAAAAACCTTTAACACTATTCTGTCATTATCTCTGTCAGTTAATCTTTTGTCTTATGTGTGCGTGTCTCTAATTCAATTATTACAGTCCATTAAAGGAATAGTTCAACATGTGCTTTCTTTCAGAGAAGACAGAGGATAAAATCAATATCCTGTCTATGCACAGATCAATCTATCATGTCAATGTCAGGACATATTAGCTTTGGTAAAGTATTTGCTGGAAGCTCCAATGTTATTAAAAATAAAACCATTAAGGTGAGAAACATCAGTGGCCAGACACTGATACAGGCTGTCTACAAGCCAAGAGAGAAGACTGCAGCGAGCACACTTTAATGTTGCTCATAACCAGTTACTTGAGTTAAATCTCATTGAAGTGGCCATTTTAAAATGTTCCAGAATCATGGGCCATTGTCAGCAAAGTGTCTTCATTTGACTTTGGTTCCACCGAATTACTGAATTAATCAAATCCAACTCTCTTTTTAACAATCTATTTCCAGGTCCAGGAGGCAGAGGAAATGGTAAATGAAGGTTTATTTGAGGATAAAGATCCCACACTTGCACTTCAGCTTTGTGAGGTGATTTACTGGACTTAATATATAATGTACACATCACACCTTATTCACATGTTATCACACAGTCAAAAGCCATTTTTTTTGCAGACTTCTATACATCTTCTAACTAATACCATCTTGTTTATAAACTTTACAAATACACACTAAAAGCCATTGAAGTGTATAAATTACAAAAGAATATGTACTTTCTGACAATTAACGCCCAAGTAACATCAAATACAAAGACAACCTTAACATAGTCCACCTATAAGAGACTACTCAAAAATATACATGAATATTTTGAGCAACACTGTGGTGGCAGAGTGCCAACTGAACCACTGCTGCTTCTGGAGAAGAGATCTCTAGTGATCAGGTAATAGCCTGAGGGATTCTGTTACACCTGAGGAAGTCTGCTGGTTCTAGTCAGGAAGCTGATGGTGTAAGGCAAGGTGAGTTCATTTATACACACGAGGCAATTTAAAGTGTTTTACAGAGGGATGTATGAATTAAAAATAAGACATTAAATCTGCATTTAAAAGACAAGGACAACAGAAACAAAAGCATGCAAATGCATAAAGAATGAAAAAAAAAGAGCTTTTGAATTGTTAATGCTTAAGCCCTGATTTAAAATTATGCATACTAGTTTTGCAGATGTTTCAGCACTAGTTGCTGGGTCTGTTGAATAAGACAATGTGTAGGAGTTAAGGCTACGTTGTGCACTGAAAATGAAAAGAATGTGCGACAGTTTTTCCTATTAATAATCTAGACTGTCAAACTGCCATATTCCAATTTGCGTCACCACAGTTTCATTATGAATCAAAGTTTTTTTTACAGTTCTCATAATGACATAGGAGATTTCTGAGTTGGTGTTTTGTTCCGATGCTGCAATGTATAGCTCTGTTCAGCGTTAATTGCACTGTGTTCGCTTGTGCATTCACGCTAACATCCATAAAGTTTTTACCGTCCACACAGTTGTGCACGTACCCGCAATTGGCATCAATGCAGTTCTCTCGCTCTCACACGAGAAGTTGTCTTTCACTCTTTACACTGTCACCTGTCAAAATTCCTGTCGAAATCTGTTGTGTGTGGAAGCGATGTTTGTGCGCACACACATGCACCCCACCAACGCCACAGATTGAATGAATTCTGTGGGTAACACTGGTGCTAGTTAGACATATTAGGGTGTTAAGAGAGGAGGTGCTCTCAGAGAAGTTTTCAAAAGGTTCTTGAAGATAGGGATGCCCCTGCTCTGGTAGCATTTGGTAGCATAGAAGGAGCGCAACCTCAAATGATTGAGTTCAAGTCGAAGGGTGCAGACCCAAAAGTCCCTCTGTGGGCAAGCGTGAGTGACCTGAATTTAATTCGGCCCGCCATGGCTCGTCAGTGGAGGTCGATGAGCTTCAGAATGACACATGCCCTTTTAGGCTGCCTGGAGACGAGACGCGCTGTCACATTCTGGACCGTCTGATTTGAATGAGCTGAATAGTTTTTGCAAATCTCAGGGATTCAGGAGCCGTTATCCACAGGTGGGCAGCATTGAAACTAAAAGCTGTTTCACCTCACTTGGCTTGGAACGCTGAGTAAACCGGTCCCAGATGACCTGAGGTGACTGGATGCTTCATAATGTATTAGCAGTGGTGTAGTGGTGCTTGGGGAATTGGGTATCAATACTGGCCCACAGACATGCAGCTACATGATGATTCATTTTGAGTCAACTCAGTCATCTGCGGGCCAGTAGTTTCTTTTGTAAACTCTCACATGGATCAGGTGAGTTGCAACAGACCGTTTAGGCCAAAGTGGGACACCATTATAAAATGAACATCATTTGTCAAGGAGCAGTTGGGAATTATTAATGAATTAATATTATAGTTTGCAAATGAGGATGATGATGATGATACTTTATTGTCAGAACTCATCTGAAATCTGACATGAAGCAAAAATACATTTATTTAACAATCACAAAAAGTTAACACAAAAGACAACTAAAGACATTTAACATTATAAATCAATGAAGATGACGCTCAAGGCCCTTTAACGTACATTCGATCTGGGATTAAGTTCCATATAACATTTTAGGATTGACTGGTGCACAAAGGAGTTTTTCAGTCTCACCTTATTAAGTTGGGGAACCTTGTATCTCCGGTTGGATGGTAACATATTACAAATATTACTAAATCGATAACTTCTCATTGGTGGAGGCTCAGCACCTTGTACAGTAGTGGCTACAGCAGCCTGGTGTCACCATAAGGCACATAAATCCCACACCTGCTTTCTGACATCATTTGGTGTGTTATCACAACACATTTTATTGCCATTTGTGTGTCACTTTACAAGCCATGATTTAACATTCCCCCCTTCCCTGTTCCTAACTCTTAATGGTGATTAATGCAATCCCATGATATCTCATTAGCATACACTTAATAAATTGCTGACTCTCATTCATTTGATGCAACGTTTCAATTTTCTTTTCAAACAGAGTTATCCTCTTAATCAGTCGATCACACTCCACACAGACTAGCTTTTGCATTGTCTTGCATGTCTTTTGTTGGTCAGATAATCTTTGTGCACAAGGCTAGGCGGCAGAGCAAAGTACACTTTGTGCACTTCTGTTCCACTAAAGATGTTTTTGTTAGCACTGAAGTAACCTCTAAAAAAGGTATTTATTGGAAATTACAAAATGTACGAAAAGGATAGCTGGGTAAAACGGCTAATGTCAGCCATCATGATGTTGAGCATATCATGGGATCAGTGCTAATACTGAGCAGAAATTATAGCAGGTCAGCCCCCCGATGGCATTATTCATTGTGATGTTTCACTGCAAGCATCGTCATATGACAATTAAGTTGACATCGCCCAAGTGCTAAATCTCATATTATAAGTATTGATTAAATGACCATAAATGTTAAAAGATACACTCACTTATTACTTATAATGTAAGAAAAAAACCTTTACAGGAAAACATAAATGTCTGGAGTGCAGAAAAGCTTCTCACGACTACATCAGAGGTCAGGGCTTAAATCTCATCTCAGGTGTCATTAGCCAAGTCAAGACAGTTTTATGACCGATCCAATTAGCCTCTGCAAGAACAAAAGCTAATGGTAAGGTACTCGATGACATTTGAGAGCTTTTATTCAATTAACCACCCTGACATCCACCTTTCCCCTCACATTTTACAAAATGAACACTAATTCAGTCTGGTATCAAGCAGAGGTTGATAAAAGAAAAGAAAGGTTTTTTGTCCATATATCCATTTCTCTCTAAATGCAGCTTTTGTCTCAAAACAAAAAGAAGCAGCAGGGAAAAAACAACCTTCATAACAACTGAATGTGAATGAAACATTTCCATTCAATATCTTTTGGTTCACTACGAGTTCAACACTTTTTCAACTCACAAGAATCGTTCTGAATAGTTTTCAGATCGTTTTTCTGTCCAAGTTATGGTGACAATTTTCTCCAATAACCTCAGTTTATTCCGTCAGTTTTTGATGTTGAGAGGTGGAGAGAAACAGCAACCAGAACTTGGTCCAATCAGATGAGTATGCAGATAGGCCTATGCATTCATTTGGAATTGCATCTGTATTTCAGGGCAGTATATTATTCTCTGTTGGAATTACTTTTATCTGATAACATATAGAAGACAGGTTACAGCTAGTTATACATGTTATGTACAAACTTGATGATAAAACATGATATTAGGACCCCATATCTCAAAAGTAGGCTACCGTAAGCCTGAGATTGCCATCAACTGTAGAAATAGTCCTCTAAACCTAAGGAAGAAACTTAATTAATGCAAACAATTTGAATTTCATCTGGGTATCCAAATTCACAATGTCATTTTCTTGGCCAGTACTCAGAGTTCATAACAAGACTTGAAATGTAAATGGGATGATTGAGACCTTGACCCTCAAGGTCATCCTTCGTCACCATGACTCCATCTACCTATTGATCTCATGTGCAGTTTGGTACAAATGTTCCCTAGAGGAAAGGAATTATTGGAACTGCTGTGATCCCCTGACTCTTTAATTATTGTCTTCAAGTCAATTTGTTTGACACTTAAGTTCATGGCCAATTAACTGCAACATTTAGAATTCTAGCATGCTAACACGATTAACATTTAACATTGCCAGCATGCTTTTGTCAGCATTTAGCCCAAAGCAATGCTGTGCCTCTGTAACTGAGCACTCATAGCGTTGCTTTAATGCTTAAAGACTGGCCTGATGATTGGTGCTGGCACAATTGTCATAACGACAACAACCAACCACAGTTTCCGGCTCAGGACACAAAACTAGCTGGCTTTGCTGCCAACTTGGCCTGTCCATGCGATGCTTAAGAGAACATAAACTCCACAATGAGCACATGCCAGGTTCACCAGCTGCATCTGCCTCCTCTCTCAACTAGTTTCGATGTTCAAGCAGGAACTGCATTTGCTTGAACATGAATCGACTGACAAGCGTCTGTGCTTGGGCAAACATGATTTGACTGACTGGTGCCTGTACTGCTGCTCGAAAAAGTTGAGCTTTTCTCAACTTCTGCTGCACACAGCTCAAGTAAAGGCAGCAACTGAAACACAATGCAGTTCAGTCAGGCTTGACATCACCCGATTCAAAGTGAATGAGCATGGGTTTCTATTGAAGCCGCTAACGCGTACACATGTAGATAGTGCTCCGTGAGGCCTCCGAGAGCTGCTATGGCTTTTACACATGGATTTTACACCATTCCACTGATCTACAGGTGACTGCAGGATACTAATAAATGCAGTACCTTTACATTTTAGCATTCCTATAATAAAGAGTAACACTAAACACAAGCTGCCAATTTTAAATTAAATATATCTTTACCTCTCGTTAAACCTCTCTCTGCAGATTGTATAAATCATCTATACTCTCACACTCCACAGTTCCCACTCTCTATATCCGTATCGAACTAGATCTAGGTTCAAATAACCATCACAACTGTAACAAGGAAGATAAAATCACAGGCGCTGGATCAATCTCTCAAGCATCTGAGGGAACAAAGTTCAACAAAGTTCCTCCGCACCTGAACCTTTTAATTGAATATTGACTCAGATCGCTCGTTATAAATGTTTCTCCCGGGACCTGCATTGTTCATCTCCACACTTGTACCACTCACTTTTGGTTCAAACATGGAGAAAGAGAGGAGAAAAAGAGGAAAGAGAGAGAAAGCAGAGTCCCTGTGGGTGTCTGTGAACACACCACACATCCAGAGTGTGGATATCTGTCTGCCCATGAATCTATATATGTGTGTGACCACTTTGATTAGCTCCGTAGTTCAATTTCGCAGTCCAGCAGAGAGACTTTGACAAACAGCCTGCCAGCCGACTCAGTCTGGGGCAGTCGTTATAATGCTGTGCCATTTGACATTTGGTACGTTTCTAAATCATGGCAATATGACTGAAATATCTCAGGCTCTTAATCATTCACTGCCCTGAGGGAACAGAAGTAAACCATGTTAAAAACATTTTCAGGAAGACTGGGCCTTTCTTTCTTCACAAACACATGTACACTTCTCTGAAGCGATATATTGTGATCGTTACTGCCTTGTCTCACCATAGCAGAACGAACATAATTGACAATGCAGTATGACAACACTGAATACAAATCATTATTCATACTTATGAGGACAGAGGAATAATTTGAGCTCATTCCTCTTTGTGTTGCATTTTTTGCTAAAATTTAAATGTGGAGGAAAGGAAAATACTGTGTCAACTTTAGTGTCAAGCGCTTAGACTGCTCATCAAGAGTAGAAAAGTGCTACATAAATACAGACCATTTAACCTTGAATGACCTCATAGGTCGTGTCTCCCTACCCTCTTATACGACCCGAGAATTCCCCAACGGCAGTAGACAGATCTTGGTCGTCATGGTAACAATAATATAATAAGGACTCAGCATGAAAACTGTGTACCAGCAGCTGCGTAACAGAATTTTGTCGACGTAGTTACACACTGGGTATAAGCTTATGGAACAATCACGGTTTTCGCTTGGTTTGGTTAAGGAAAAGATTGTCTTCCTAAAACTACAGGATGTATGTTGTCATGGTTACAATAAAAAATATGCTAAGGTTATACATAAAGGGTCAACAAAGAATATGCTGACCCAGTGGTCTTTGAAGGTCCTGTGTTTTGTGGCTCCATCTTCCTCCTAATGTCAGCTCTTAGCACTTCATACTACGTGAAATGACTTCTTATTTTGCTCCTGTCATAATTACTACAGCTGCTAGAGGTCGCCCAGCAGTCAAACATAACTAGGGTGCAAACAGCTGCACAGAATACCTTAGCAGTCATTTTTTTTACAAGAGGAACGTCTTGTGGGAGTTGCAAAGAGGAGAGGAGAGTAGAGCAGTCTGCTGTCATTAGGTAAGTCAATGTAAGATCAAAATGGAGATAATAGCATAGATGATATTGTATCCACGAAAAGTAGAAAGTTTGAGACCGAAAATGAAATCGTGTGTACAACCTCAACTCCACATATCAGTCACTGTTTGAGGTCAATGTTGGACTGTTAACTTTTGGACGTAAAAAGTCCATTCCAATGACACAAATGTAGCTCGATTCTGCCTGATGGCAATTGTGTTTGTGGAGGGGGTCTTATCTCTTCGAACAAGAGGTAAAGCTTCTTCAGATTCTACTGTTCAGTCTGTTCCTATACCTGCCGAGTGGCTAAGGCTATCTAGCCATCTACAACGTATATGTCAGGCTGAGATGAAACTGTGAATGGTGAGTTTTAAACCTGATGTCTGAGGTCTTGGTTTGAATCTGAATCTACAATGACAGCCTTGAATGGTCTGTAAACTATGTTTCAATCACTAGTTTAGAGATCCAAACGCCAGTCTTGGATCTGAGTGAATTAACCTGATTAGACATCTGCTGTTTGTGAGGCAATGTCGATATCAACAAATCAAAAATAGCTCCCATTTTTACTTGTTAATTTGATTACACTGTTAAAAATCTTTATCAAACAAATCAAAAGGCCCATTTGTTGAGTCCTTGAAAGACTGAGACTAAAAATGAGTCCCTGTGCTGCTGTATTTCTGTTTATATTCATATTCTTTATGAGACATCAGCACAAGTCCACTGTGCAGCCAGGACATATTGGGAGGTTAAGTGCCTTGCTAAAGAGCACCAGAGCTGTAGTTACAAAACAAGGGTGGTGTTTGGGTGTTTCCGTTTTAAGCTCTCATTGGCTCAATTGGTCCAGTGACACAGAGCAGAGCTATTGTGGCCAACACTAACTGGATTCAGGGCTTTCTGTCATTCCAACATCAACAGCTCCTCTCTCCTCTCCCTGATTGTCTGTGTGTGTTTGCTTTTAGCAGCCAGTCATGCCTCATCTGTTCACCAACACTCTCGCTGCGTCTCCCTGCTCATACCTGTTCCCATGCACAGCTGCTGTTCAGGAGACTATGTGTCTCCAGATGCTCTTCACTGGCTCATTAGTCATTCTCTATATATTTTCTGCATTTTCCACCCATTACTGGTCAGATTATGTTTGTTGCCTTTTTCCTGTCTGCTCTTCTCTCTTGCAAATTCTTGCTTTACATGCTGACTACATATTTAAGTCATATTACTTTTCATGCATATCACATTTTTAAAACTGTGTAAAACTTTTGTATCATGATTGTAGTGAGATTAGCAGTTTTATTAATTAATATAATGTGGTGACAAACACATTAAATAATGTATTTATTAGGAATACAAATAATATAGCATCATATAACACCATGTCCGATGTGCAACATTAACACTGGAGAAAGAAGGCATTAGCTAAATAACAGAGGACAAGAGTTCAATGATTTACTAAAAGAATGCAGACAATGATGTAACAGTTTTGCTGGAAAATCCAACTTAAGTGAGAAAATAAACAGCAGTGTTTTCTCTACCATTGTCTGGAAAGAAACCAAAGTCTGACTCTAAGTCAAAGTGTTTGTCTGCACTCTCTGTGTGTGTGTGCGTGAGTGTGTGTGTGTGTGTGTGTGTGAGGAGGGGTGACACACACAGGAGCGGAGTCGAAACAGGCTTGCAATTTGTTGCGTTAAATGCAGACTTCCACCTCAAACATCTGAGAGTGAAGACAAAATATCAACCTCTGATAAACGCACTCAATTTCGTGACAGTGGATGCTCGCATTTGTGGGCAATGGCCAGAGGACTAACAGCTTTCCTGCGGCAACAGCCTCCAAAACGGTATAACTTACCATCTGGAATTTGACCTCAATATACTGTGAAACCAGAAAACGTTTCATCGGCTCCCAGAAACCAGAAACAGTTGGTTTTACAGCAGCCCCGATAAGTTTCAGTATTGGTACTGTGGGAATGGAAACAACCGACTTAATTTAAGTAGATACAAAACCAATGGGGCTGGTGCCATTGGTAGTAGCATAATTTTGACCTTACACATTATTCATGAAGTGTAGAAACTGGAGAGGTGGTGAGCAAAATGAAAAGGGCATGAGGTGAATGGGGATGAGTCAAGTTCCTATAAATTGTTAAAACGTCCAAAAAGTCCAACTATACAAGTGTCAAATTATGAGCAATCTCTGTGTTTCCATAATAAAAAAAAAATGCTATTACATTTCACTCAGCAAAACCAGTTCTCTGTCAGTTAAATGGAGCAAGTCATGATATTTCTCTGAGTGGTGTTCAAAACATTAGCTTTTCCAAGCAGGTATCAAGGTAGCTCGAAGGAGAGGGAAAAGTAAAACACCCTTCAGGAGGAGGAGAAAAGCATACCTGTTGCCATGCCAACCATGAAATAGAATGGATGGGGGCAGCAGCCTTAGATCAAGACTGCATTAGTTTGACTCTAGTGCCATCTTATGGTTTATATCACATTACACTCATATGCTGCTGATAATAGTGAGAGTTTAGAAATGTGTTTTTCAATTACAACAAACCAGAAGGTAGCCTGTATCAATTAACACAATCATCATGCAACACAGAAATGAGAGCAGAGGTAAAAGCTGTGTAGCTGTGTGACGTTAAAGATTTTGGGACACACAATGACTTCAATAGATTTCTGTTCACGGGAGGGAAATGGCATTGCAAGACATTGTCACTCATGAAGAGGCTGAGCGACTGCAGAGTTTGCAGGACACTGTGAGGATCCTGTAAGCGGTGGTGTGTGTCAGCTGCAGAGACACATAAGAAAAACGTGTACTTTGGTGCCACCTGGTGATTCGACATTAATATGTTATGATTTGGTATTAAAATTGAATTGAAAAGAATACCATTTATTCTTATCTGTTCAGTTTTTGCCGTATATTGTGTAAAAGCACTTTTTAACCTTGGTTAGATAAGTGGTATACAAATAAAGTTATTATTATTATATTATTATGCTTATATCCATGTGTGTTGGTCTGTATGTCTGATTGTGCGTGTAGATTGTGGCATTGACATAAAAGGGAAAAAATGGAAAATTGAATAAACACTGGGGAAGAAACATAGGGCTAGGAAATGCATTATGACAATAAGTGTCCTCACAACTATAGAGGGACGTACGTGTGTGTGTGTGTGTGTGTGTGTGTGTGTGTGTGTGTGTGTGTGTGTGTGTGTGTGTGTGTGTGTGTGTGTGTGTGTGTGTGTGTCTGTGTGTGTGTAAGTGACTGGGTAGTGTACAAATGTTTTCTGACAGTGTTGGTCTTGACAAAGGCCAGGGACCTGTGGAGAGAGAGGAAACTGTGGAGCTTCATCCAATCATCGGCCAGAATACTCTGGGGCAGAACTCTGCAGTAAGTCTCCATGTATCTAATCCTGCCTGTCACACATGCACACACATGGAACATGCAGAATGATCCCCTTGTTGCCCTCAGAAACATATGATCTTGTGGAAGTGTGAGATTCTTAACTTGTGACAGGGTAACTGCTGAGAAAACTAAAGCCTCTGTAGTACCGGCTAAACACACGCAACCCAGAACATGAAGAAGTTATGGTATTTGTTTGGAAAAAAAGAGATGTGTTTAAAATTATGAAATAAATTCTGGTAAAATACATGTTTAGTCAAAACAACATCCTTTTTATCAAATGTTTCAAAAGTTAAACTTATGTGTGTGTGTGCGTGCGTGTGTGTGTGTGTGTGTGTGTGTGTGTGTGTGTGTGTGTGTGTGTGTGTGTGTGTGTGTGTGTGTGTGTGTGTGAGATGATAACGTGATTTTATATTTTTTTCAACCACATCCTACAAAATAATCCTCAAATTCCAGTACCAAAACATTACACGGTAAATATCAATAACAAAGACACTTCAGCAAAAATATTAGCAAACTTAAATGTTATGCTTTGAAAATGTAAAGTTTTTTCTCTGTGTTCTCTTTGTATTTAGAAGTGTGTGCTATTAGTCACTTTGAACGTGGAAACAAATGCAGACTACTATTTCAGAGGGAAAAGACAACAACTAAAAAAACAACTGAAGAGAGCATAGTGGGGGGAAAACATATTCATTTAGATAATGAAACAAAGAAAATGCTCGTCAACAGAGAAATATTTTATGACATGGTTTCAATCTTAATGCAAATTTTTTAGATTCTGAGCATTATTGGATACCTGTACAGGAGAATGCAGTTAAGTTATTTTCTGTGGAAAACAAGTTTTAAAGATATTTCAGAACAGTCAAACTAACAAGTATATTATTCTAATTTTGGGGGTTTTAAATTGGTTTGACTGAGTTTGTTTCCCCAACCGCAAGTGTGATGTTATAAAATATTTTCAGGGTTGTGAAGCAGGACTCTATAATCATGGTGCACGAAGAAGAATCAAAGACAACTGCACTGAATTTTTGCTTCTTCTGATTTCCGAGACCAAATATATAAATCTCAGAATATCTTCAGCATGTTAGTCTCAAATTTTATGCACAGAATTAAGAAATCTGATGCTTGAGAACTGATCCCAACCACGTATCAGATGTAGGGATGCTCTTCACTCAGACTAGTACAGCCCCTCGATTTCACTGTCCTGTCATTTAATATCGCCCTGCTGAGCCATAATGTAAATACCCCCCATTACACTGTGATACAGATTAGGGCCATGGTATCTTGCATCAACGGTATTGTGTGTCCACATGGACGACTTATCCCAGGAGGGGGAGGGTCAGATTAAGGTGATCCTTCTATTCGCTAATTCATTGAAAGCACATTAAAGGGCCAAACCGTGCCTCAACCCCTTCAAACTATGGAGTATGGATACTATACCATAATCACTTTAGCCTGAGAGTCATTAAAAAATAGGCCATTTTTCAGATGTGTGTGTGTGTGTGTGTGTGTGTGTGTGTGTGTGTGTGTGTGTGTGTGTGTGTGTGTGTGTGTGTGTGTGTGTGTGTGTGTGTGTGTGTGTGTGTGATGGTAGGTCAGAGGGATTCAACACACACACACTCAGGAAGTGTACTAGAAGAAGGGCGGGGTTTTGAGTGTTGCGTGACAAGACTGAAGAAAACAGAGTGCAGCCTGGCGTCTCACTAACACGCACACACGTGCACTAAAGACCCCATCCACACACACACACACACACACACACACACACACACACACACACACACTGTTATATATGGGCAAAAGCAGCCTCTTTACTCTTTTATGTCGCTTCAGGTTAGGTTAGCTGCCCTGCCCGTTCTTCACTTTTAGCTGGACTCTCCTCCCCCCTTCACTCTTTTCTACTCCACTTCTCTCCTCCTCCAGTCTTCTCAACATCTGAGACACTAACATCTGTCTCTTCTTTCACTCTCCATGCATGTTAGTGGTGTACTTAAAATATGGGATCAAAATAATGAAAAATAGAAATGCAGGTTGATAATAATTTTGCAACAATGATGTTCTTGTATCAGCTATGAACATCACATACAATGTTTCAAAAGAAAAAAGAAGGTAAAACAGTCTTGTTTTTAAATTGTGTTGATATTAACTCTTTTGTTGTTCATATAAACTTCCAACAATCTTTGATGATAATGATGTAACACTTTTATTCTCCATTTTGCTGCTGGAAAAGTTGTTAAAGTAACTTTTTACTTGCAGAGTCACTTTTTTCTGTTTTCATTATTTAACTTCACCAGGGCATTATAGGTTTAGTATGCAATTGCATATGCATGTAAGATGCTGTTTTTGCTTGGGCCATATCATTTGATATTTTGTTGACTAGTTGTTTTCTTCCTATCATTGTACTTTGCTTTTTGATTTTAAAGTGGCTTTTTGAGAATCAACGTTACCTTTCTGGCCTGCACAAGGTTCTCAAAATAAATAAATACATAAATAAAAAAATGAAATAAAGATAATAATTTGTTAAAGGATTAGCTTTTCCTTTGCTTCACTATATTTACTACAGATTATTTTTCTTAAAAAAAGAGTTAGACATTGTTACATTAAGACACAGGCCATGTAGAGACAACCTCCTTTTCATGCAAGTAACAAAACATTTTTTACATATGAAAGTATAGTTCACCACATTCTTATTGTTGTTGTTTAATAGAAGTATCTCTCTCGTTGTTTAATGAACATTTTCTGATTACTTGTTGTCTCTCTTTCACAGCGACAGCAGCAAAAATGAAACGCATATAAAACCAAGCCAAGTCAGATTGAAATAAACACATGAAGCACTGAAAGTATGGTACTTGTGCCATCCAGAGAGGAGCAACTGATGCAAGTACCTAGAGGCTATTATTATTATTATTATTATTATTATTATTATTATTATTATTATTATATATAATTTATACTAGTAGTAGTAGTAGTAGTAGTAGTAGAAGTAATAGTAATAATAGTAGCCTATATTGCAGAGTTTTTATTAAATTTTTCTCTAATTTGTAATCTTTTAATTAAATACATTTTAAATGTGAAATAACTGACACACACATGGTGCAATAACTATACATACATTTGCAACAAATGTCACACTGCACCTTTGAATGTAAAGTATTGTATTTGACTGTTTTTTTAAAGTAAGCTCTTAACCACTTTTACTTTAATTAAATGATTGCACTGCTGAGCTGACCTGTTTCTTCTCGTCCAACACCTTTCATTGAACTGTTGACCCTGTGTTAACTTGCACATGACAAATAAAAACTTGAAACTTAACTTAATATAATTTAAATTTTGTATATTTGAATTTAAAGCCATAGCCTGTATTATATGTATTAATAGTATGTATTAATTTAACATATTTTTGTCCCATTTTTTAACAAATAAATAAATCATATTGGAAGTTTTAGTTTTTAGGTCTTTTGCAAGAGTTGTCAGGTGATATGAAAGGTGTATTCTTTTGCATGGAAATAATTAATATCATTTAAACATGAATAGAAAGGAACCAATAAGTTGTCAGCAGCAAGAACAGCTACAATGACATCTAATTTGATCTAAATCACAAAAGGGGGGGGAAATGCAGATATCCCCCATCTAAAACATAAAATATTACCTATTATTCGTTTTGAAAAGGATTCAAGCACCCATATAGCCTCAGAGATTTACAGTAAAAACGTTTGTGTCACACCTTAGTTGGCCATGAAACTGTCAGATTGTGTGAATAATGGAGAGATGAGATGAGAGAGAGAGAGAGAGAGAGAGAGAGAGAGAGAGGCCTTTAGCTCGCTCGACCCTGTCCCTCTGAGCGCTTCTTCTCGTGCCCTCCTCTCCCTTCTCACGCGATCATCTGAATCTGAGCATGATGGAGGGCGCGATGGATGATGGAGGTTAAACAAATCCATTTAGTTCAGTTGTTGAACAAACCAGCAGCTGAAACTAAACTCACTCTGACCAAGCGGAGAGAGAGAGAAAAAAACCTCACATGATTTGACTTGATGGATTAGATTTTTCATTATGGCTTCAGAACTGTGGTCAATGTAATAAGCAGCTAATCTGGTTTCTAATAAGTGCCTATTGACTAACACGAGGCAAATACACCGATCGTTTGTTCTGTAATCGCCTGTTCAATGATGATCGTCCAATCCACGTGTTACTGAAACCCATACGATAAATAGCTCATGGGTGTTTGCAGCCTCGTATTCGCGTTGCAGTTGTCATGAGTTGGTGTGAGTGATCTCTGAATCCATTACGGGATCATTAACAAGGTCAGATCATATTCACAAAGCACTTGTACGCTGCGTAACTTCTCTGTGATGGGGTCTCTTCATTATTTTGTGTCTGCGCTCATGGGCCGGCTGTTGGTTTGTTTGCGCTTGGACCTGTGCCACGGAGCTTCTGTGTAACCCAACACTTAAAAGCCTTGTCCCGCCACAGCTCTTTCTTTCTGTTTTATTTGCCACATGACCAGATTCCTTATTTCAAAGCCTGATGCTGACTCTGTATTGAACGGCGGCCACGTCCTGGCCTTTTTACGCACACGGATCTATTTTCCATAAGCGTATTACGGAAGGTCAGCAAGTCCCCAAGCCACATGTTTCCAGCTACGGTAAGAAATGATAAAAGAGATATTCCAGCATGTTCAGGAGACCTTGCTGGGCTGAGAAGGGACATTAATAAAGCCGTGTAATTATTACATAATAATGAAGCTGCACCAAACTCATTATCGTTATGTTCCCTAACGAAAATATGTCTTTGGAACCATAAATAGAGATGGTGGCCCACCAGACTATTTTTTTCATCCTGTTGTCGCACCTCGTTTCCCTTATTTTGAGGCAGCTTTTCTTTCGAGGGACTGGGAACTTTCTAAGCACTTGGGAGCAGACTTGGATCTGAGCACCGCAGGGTCGGCCGAGGGGGAAAAGGTCCCCGCTTTTCAGCCCCTTTGTACCGGGCTGACGAGTGCGTCCTGACAGGGGTTAACGTACCGTGAAGAGGTTAAACAAACGGACATTCCCGTTAGAAATCCTCCAGACACATAAGGCCTTATAAGTGGAGGAACTGGCAGTGGTGGTCTCGGGTCTTTCAGGAATGGTCCGATAATTTTAAAGCTTGACCACTTTTCATGAACTTTTTTAGTTTTAATAAATTCAGTACAGTCCTTTCAGAATAAGATGCAGTGAGTTGTAACAAGAAGAAATTGATACTGCATGTATTTAACTGCTTTTAATGCATTAACGAATATATCACTCATCAGCTAAACGAATATACTCAGAGAGTTTGTCCCAAAACTGATGCAGGACAGCGCACAAATGTAGTTTTCTTTATTTTCACCTTGTGTCCAGGTCATCATAAATCAGCTCCATGTGGTTTGAGTTTGGAGACGATGCTGCTCGTCACCATGTGAAGCCTCTGTTAGCTTCTTTTCTTCAGTTTTTGATCATCATGTTGAACCTCTGACCACCAGTCTGTCTTCCCTTTGTTCTGATAGTACTACACAGTACTTCTTCCTTTTTTCCTGATCCATAACATAATTAGTTTCAACACTGTGTATAAAGAATTGGGGGACCTGTAGGAATTGTTTGCCTGAACTGTTAAAAACTCATTTTCTCCCATTGCTGCAGGTTAAGTTAGTTATAATTTCTTTCACCTTATGCAGTTTAACACTCGCCTTTGTACTATTAAGACAATTCACTGGAATTTTACTGCTTAGACGTTTTTCAAATGTTTGACCTGTAGTGTATATTTTTCCCCAATTTAGCTTAAAATGCAATTTATTTTTAAGTGTCTCTAAATTTTAATCAGGACGAACACAAGCAGTATAGGAAACAAATGTGTAATTTAATTATTAATGCTTCTATCACTCCATCTTACATTCATTTACCACCTAGGGTTGAATTTGACAAATTCGTTAAAAAACAACAACTGTTAATATGCAACTGTGTGTAGCACAGTTTAAACTAATTGTTTTATTGGTTTAGTCAGTGCAAAGACAAAGAAAACAAATGCTAATGTTGGACTCTTGCACAAACTGCACAAATCCACAGTCAGGTGCAGCAGCCCAGCTTAGATGTAATTAAGTATGTACTTCCCATTAAATCCATTTAGACGTAATTTGACGTGATGTACTTACGCCATATCCTATCAATTAAATCCAGTGTGTGGAATAAAAGAGCCTGATGTGGTTAAAACCCTTGAACCTGGACATTTGACTGCAGATAAAAAGGTCTGACTCTTTAGTATAGGGACCTTTTTCAGTGACATTATCCTGCATGAAGGCTGAGGATGGTTAGATGTGTATTCTACCATAAGCAAAACAAACTATTCTTCAAATGAATGGCCCACTGACACAAATACATGAGGCAGAATGATCATGAAACTAGGTTACGGCAGGCTCTGGATGGATTCTTAATAATGAAAGAGAAACATTCACATCACAGACGGAGGAAACAGATGTGGAAGGAAAGTGGCACTGTGACAATTTCTTAAATGAAGGAGAAACCATGTTGTTTCCTCAGTAGAAATACATGTTAAAGGTGCAGCAGCATGAGCAAACAACACAAAGTTTCTCTTTGACTTTGCTAAAAATCCAACTACTGTAAGAGTCAGTGTAAAAAAAAAAAAACTCTAATCCCTTCAGTCCAGAGTTGAAAATCTCCTTCAGGCATTCCTCGTTGTGAGGCACTCGCTGATATGGAGCTAAAAATGCCTTGCTATGGTCTGGTATTCGTAGGCTATAGGCTGTTGACTTGCACTGAGAGCAAAGAGAACGACAGAGATTATGGGCAATTAAAGCCCACTTTATGTTGGTGTGCTGGCGTCACACAGTCTGGCCAAGAATGCTCACCTCGGCTAATACTATCAATGAGAACAAACTCTGCAGCATCATCTTATTATGTACAGTGAATTATTAATGCCAGGGCTAGCACAGTCAGGCTCAGTGGGCTGGCCAGTTGAAGAAAGAAGGTGCAATGAGATTTTGTTAGAATGCTGAATAGTTAAATGCAGATTGGGCAATATCTTAAATAGTGAGAGGCTATATTCACTATTTTAATAATGGTACTATTCAAAGTGAACTCACAACCATATTGTTGTGGGTTTACACAGATAGAGAACTTATTTTGCTTTTCTTACAGTTCTGAACTAGAGGCAGTTATTCCCATGTGGAGAAATGTAGCTGAGGGATTGAACAGATTATGAAATTGCAGCAAGAGGTTGGTTCCGGCTGTTTTCTAACCAGCATGTTGCAACGTTGTTTCTGCATAAACTACTTGAAACGTATGTGATGCATGAAAAAAGAAACTAGGGTGCATTGCACTCCTTTAACCATTAGAGGGCCCTCCCATAAACCAAAGACAATCTGTTGATATAGCAGGTCTCACATATCTCTTCCATATATTACAAGTCTCAGTGGTTCACCTTTTTCTGCTTTATTTGTATTTACTTACATTTTATTTGATTATGCCTCAATTCTGCCACTCTGAAAAGGAATAAATAAAATGAAATAAATATATATAGAAGTCAATGTGTTTACTGTGTGAATATATGCATTTGTGCATGAGCTTGCATCGCCTCAGATGAAAGTCAGCTCAGGTCACTATACTTCACTGAGTCACTATGAAGACCTCTTAATGTAAAGAGAGACGTGAAATGCCCCAGAGGACACACATGCCTTCCTGTCTCACTGCCTCCAGTGTAATGAACTAGGTCAAACTGTCTCCACTTTCATTGACTGTAAACCCCTGCTGGGAGCAGTAGACTCCACAGCCATTACAATCACACTTGAAGGAATAATGGCTGTTATAAAATGGTAGTTAGACCTGGGCAATTTCAAAATGATAGGAGACCTGACGGGAAGTATGGCTGGTTAATAATGGCCGCAATGTCCAATGCCTAAGTTATTTAAAGTAAGCATGTATCTCAACTAAAATACTATATATGAAGTACAGTATTTAATTTTCTTGTGCCTCATTCTTTTTACTTTTTCATTAAGAAATCATCTAAACCTCTGAATAGAAATGGGGTTGATTATGGCTGCCAACGAGAATACTGGAACATGTTTTAAATTGGTCTTGTGTAAGTCTTCCAGAGCATATAATGTATGTTATGCACAGTCAATTTGCTTTCCAAAAACCGTGCAATTCAGACTCTCACAGAGGACTTGTGTTTTGATTCTGGTTGATGAAAACACAAACTGGAACGCTGCGTTTCGCTGCTTACAGGCCTGGCAGCATCGAGGGTCGGAAAGCACTCGCCACCGCCAGCTGGAGAAACATGCTCAATTTGATGCAGCTGTCTCCTGGAGCACATGCTGATGATATGATTCTGTGTGGTGAAAGTGTGTGTTTCATAGTTGTGGTGGCATGGAGGGGGCTGTGGCTGTGGAGCAGGCCAGCAGGCCATATAAAGCAAAGGGCACGCCAGGCTGGATAAGCGTCAGAGGAGGATGAGAGAGAGGAGAGAAGAGGGGAAGAGAAAAGTGAGAGAGGGGCCTCTGGGTTTTGGTCCCCGGAGCAGGGGGCGCGGGCTGGGATGCTACATCGTTCAGACGGCCTGGTGTACACACAGAAACCTGATCTAATGTGGGGCTTTGACACACGCAAACACATCATATTGAGAAAGAAACAAGTTTGAGGAGCAACAAACGTGGCTACATTAAGGGATATGAAATTACAGACAGGGAGATGATGAGCAAGCAGCAGCAAGTTGTGCTGTTTGCAGCAGCACCCACTCTTCTTGAATGCATATTTTCATATGATTATTGTCATATATTGTTAATACCAGCTAGATTACTCATGGCAAAAAGTAGGAGACAAAAACCCATGATAAACTGGAAAAGCTATCTGCAGCAACACTTCCTGAAGAGCATCGAGAAGCTGTCAGATTGTTTGTTTACATGGAATATGACAAATTAACCTGATCCATTCTTACTCATTTTAACCTATTTATGCTGCAGGAGTAAAAACTGAGAATTAATGCTGCAAAAATTAAACATATCTCTTACTTTGTTTTGAGATTGTCATCTTAGTAGAGAAACTGTATGATCCCATTGATATTGTCAAGTTGCAGCAGATTTCCATAATTAAAATAACAGCTGCAGGATTTCAAACCTGCATATATTGAAGAAAAAAAATCGACATATTGGTCAGAAAATCTGTGATGTTGAGATTAAACAATGGTGAGCTGGGAGAAAACACACAGTGACTCTGGCAGTGCACAATATGAGGAATACAAGTGTGCGATTTTAGGAGGGTTGGGTGCAATAACTTCTGTCCAAAAGTCTCTCTGAATGATATTTACAATATATGAAGTATGTATATGGTCATGCATGATGACTTTGTGGATTACACCCTCACAGAGACTGCTCACGAGAGGCCTGCTCCTATTATTCCCATTGTCCCCTTTTTCCACATCCACTGAGTATCAACAGGCTGTGTGAAGAACTCAAGACACACCCAATCCAGTGGCCTTTTTTCCACAACTCATGACAGATCTATTAAACGGCAATTCAGCTCTAAATTTATAATAACTAAGAATGTCTTTGGATTATTCTCACATCTGATAAAGCTGAGGCTAGGGCTGAAAAATACCTAAATAGTTTTCCAATAGGGTGGCTTTAAGTACAAACTGTCGGTGCTCTGGCCCTAATAAGCATCAAACGACGTGAGATTCAGTCTCTTCATTAAACGGGATGTAGGTGCGAGACTGAGCACCTCAACACACAGCTCAGGTTACTGCTGTCTGCTCTCAGTGTTAGGTTGAAGAGCATCATTACTGCTGATCCTGTGTCAAAGGGAAAGTTTGGCCTGAGGGAGCGGGGGTGGATGGGGGGTGGAGGGTGGAGGGTGGAGTTAAAAGGTCAGCGTCGCTGACTCCATTGAGTGAAATAAAAAGCTCAAATGTCTTGCCATTTCAACAGAAAGGGTAAAGACGCCCCTCAGCACTCATTTGAATGTTCCTGATGATGGAACAGAGATAATCTTATCTTAATCTGCTTGTTGAGAGCTGCATTCAGTGGAAACATGGGCTCGGACTTCCAATCAGTTAACTATTGCACACTGAGAACTAAAACCAGAGGTAGCTCGACCAAAACATGGGTCAACCCCAAGTTCACCTGCAGTGAAGCTGGAGCAGCAGAAGTTTGGTTTGGCACTTTACAAGTCTACATGGAGGATATTTTTTAAAAGATGGCACTTGCTGCTTTATGGAAAAAAAATTGGAGCAGCTAAAGGACTTTAGCCGAAAGTCCAATGTCAGTGTCCATATGCTATAATTATCAATTTAAGGTAAAGGGGGGAAAAAGATGTAGACGCAATTAACCAAAGTCTTTTCCATGCAGGGCTGTTTTACGCACTAAAATTATTATTATTTTGTGTAGAACCCTGGGTTGAAACAGCTCAACCCTAAGGATATATGGTCCTGAAGAGAAAGAATCAACAAAACAAGTATCAGTTTTTTTTAGACCTAATTAAACTTTACATACAAACAGGCCTATTATCAACCATTACGCAAAGTTTGGATAACCTTTGACAGGAGCCGCATTTTCAAGACGCAGCGTTTCACATGCCATTGTGCATGCTCCAGTGCGCACGCGTTCAAACCTCGTAATCTGAGGTCAACAACATCATTGCACTCTGAAGCCCCACTGACATACTGTTACACACAAGGTCTACTGTATAATAATGGTGAAAACACACAGTATAGCCCACATTTACCAAAACATGTCTTCCACGTGTAGCCACACTTCATATAATGGCTTCACGAGCCTATTCAATGATGAAGACGTTTTTTTTCATTTTTTTTATTGTATCTATATATTGGTGTCAAAATAGCAACACAAGCCAACACAATCACTCCATACTGTCTAGGTGCCCTGCCAGCTGACAGTAAGCGCTTCCTGTGCCACAGTGGAAGGGGGTTGGCTGCTGCCCCGGCGGATCTTTATTTTGATTTGCACTCTAATTGACCCAAATAAAGAGAGCATACCGCGAACAGAGGTTTTCTCCTGGCTGCGTGGCCTCGAGGGGACGGCCCTGCACGTGAACACACAGACACACTCAGCAGCAGCAGCGGCGGCGGCTGACGCACGTCTCCCTTCGCTGGAAAACCCCATTTGCTATCGTGCTCGTCCAATCGCCGGGTGCCCTCGGCTCGTAAAGCGTTACACTTGACGTTGTCACTGTACTACTGCCGATCCGTCTCCCTGTCTCCCTCTCCTCCCGCTGGCAACGAGGAGATCCCCCCGTCCCGTCTCCTGCCATGAGTCCTCGTCTCATCCCAGTCCAGCAGCAGCGAGGCTTGAAGTGACTGCGTTCAAGCCTCGCTGGTCGACTTAACGCACGACCGAGACGGGACAGGCTCGGGCTTCTTGTGGAGAAACGCGCCGTGAAACACGGGTAAACATGCAGGAGAAGCTGGCCGGAACGCCGACCCCCACTTCATCGCGGGCGTCGTCGTTTTTCATCGAGAACCTACTTGGCAAGGAGCGGGACGGGCAGGAGCTGGCGTCGGACGGCAGTCGATGGGAAGCGGGAGCGGTGGAAATCGTCTCCATTGACCGAGTCCTGAACTCGCATCCTGCGCCCCACGGCTCCAGCTCCACGGCCCGGTCCCCGTACAGGGAGTCCCAGCTGCAGTGGTACCGCGGGGGGGCTGCATCCTTGAACTTCAGAGCGTTGGACACACCACACAGTGAGTATGAATATATCTGTTATGATTTCTGGAAATGGATGATTATTGAAGCCATGTGCAACATAGCGCGCCAGGGCATGGGCAGTTTGTTGCAGCCACTGTTGAAAGGGTGTAACATGGTGCTGCAGATTATCACCGTGTTATAATGGGCCATTGTCTTAAATAGAAGTCTCTGTAATTTCATACCGGAATTTTTCCATGATCCGCATCCTCTTTGGTCTTTATTGTGCAGCTTATACTTAACACCACGCATTTAAGCGGTTGGTGTTATTAGACTCACCGCAGTGTCGTTTATTTATTGATGTAAATGTATTTTTGGGCTTCATGAGAAGCAAGAGCAGTTGATAGAAAGCGGGCAGGACGCTTGCTGCTTCCCGCTTCATCAAGTAAAAGCTTCGATCACAGTGTGAGTCGTATGTGGAGCCTGAGCTCACAGAACTCTATAACCCCATTCTCTGGCTGAGGCGACTTGGCTTCTTGCGTGTATTTTGTAATCAATAGCTGCATACAGCAGGGGATATTTCATTGTGGTCCGTCAATACTTCCGTAACACAATTTTTAATTTACGCAAAGGGATTACGCACAAATGCCCAGATTACAACTCAAAACAGAGGCGCAGTAACACTGTCGCCACGTCAACGTGACGCTTTTACGCACACCCAGTGCCATTTGGGGCACTCACGTGTCTTTACTCATGACGACAAAGTGCTTTTCTTAATGGTGTGCATTTATTTTGGATTTTAAAATTCTAAATTCTAAAATTTGAGTGGTCGTGTTCCTAAGTGATGGAGGCGTCATGCCCACACAGCAAACTTGTTGGAAGTTATTATTGAGTTACAAGCGTCAAAGGTTTTGCTGGGTCTATATGGCAGACTGTTGCTCTTGTCTTATCAGAAGTGTCACTACTTCCTCATCATGTGTTGTAATCCAATCAAAACGTTTTTAAGGTTCATGAATTAATTATAATTAATACATTATAATATGCAGTTAAGTCGAGTAAATATCAGATGGCAAAGTTTTATCTCTTCCAATTTATTTCAGTAATTTTCATTTGTTGCGCATTTCCATAAATATTTCATTCAGGTATATTACTTTATTTCGCCATGCCTCAACACACGAAGGCAATGCAAGGTATTTATTTGTATAAATAAAAAAATCAGAAAGCTGGGCTGACAGAAATGAGACTATCAGAGAAATATTTGCAATTGTGTCCTGTTTTAATGTTTTACAATTCGATTTTCAGGTCCATTAAGGGACAAGACAAGTCCAGAGGATAACTGCTGCTCCATGACGACCAGTGACAGAGGTTCACCTGCCGTGTCCGAGTCCATAACCGAAGGCAGCGACGAGACCGAGCAGAAAACAGGGGACAGCAACCTGACGGACGACAACGACGACGCGCCCCACGCCTTTAGCGCACGGCCGGAGCAGGAGTCCGACGCGAGCTCCACTCGGAAGAAGAAGACCCGGACCGTGTTCAGCCGCAGTCAGGTCTTCCAGCTGGAGTCCACCTTCGACATGAAACGGTACCTGAGCAGCTCGGAGAGAGCGGGGCTGGCGGCGTCTCTCCACCTGACAGAGACTCAGGTGAAGATCTGGTTTCAGAACCGGAGGAACAAATGGAAGAGGCAGCTGGCGGCGGACCTGGAGGCTGTTCACATCCCAAACTCCACGCAGAGGATTGTCAGGGTCCCCATTCTCTATCACGAGGGGCCCACACCCACCGCTGCTCTGGGCTTCCACCTGACCGGGCACCCAGGCTCTCCAGCCGTCGCGGGCTTCCCCAGCTCCTTCAACTACCCTCTGTCCTCGTTTGCTCACTCCATGAGCATGCTGAGGTCGCAGATGACCGGCTTGGTGTAAAGACTGATTCATATCAAACTGTTGAACACCACCGAATCGTGCAATAGTCCACAATGAAAACAGAAAACTGCTGACTGCACCCAAAGAGCCACAGAGAGTGTGACTTGTAACACAAAGTAATGCATCATCCCTACACCTCTGCGAAGCCTCTGCTCCTGTCACTGTATATAAACTATGACAACAGCCAGTGGAGGCTGGTCATGTGCTGTACGTTTGAAAAACACACGGATTTCTTTCTTCTTTTTACAAATTTATATATTTAAAGCCACGGGGTTTTTCCAACGTTGTCACTTTTTCACATAATAGTTTAATAAAATTTTTCTAAAAAAACATGTTTTGTCTGTTCTTCTGTCGTTGTGTATAAAGCCTCACATTATGTATGTCAATCATAAAGTGTCAGGCTCACACAGAGGAGTGTTTATACAGAGAGAAGTGAATCCATATGTTCGCTGACACAAGCAGAGAATAAAGCTCAGAGCAGGAACCGGTGCGTCTTTTCGGAAATGACCAGAGTCAACCTTCATACATGCTGCTTCTAAAAGGACTGTGTAAGAAGGGCTTTGACGTGGGCCCTAATATATCATTTTATTTCGACTAGCAACATGCAAATAATATACTGTTCATTAAAAACTTGTCAGCGGTTGGCAAACTTTATTGTTGCAAGTATTTGAAGGGAAGTTCCTGTAGAAAAATGGAGAAGAAGAAGAAAAAAAAAAACACATAAAAGGCCTATGAAAATGTGTTTAAAGATTTGCGCGCAGTTTATTCACGTAAAATTCTGTTTCCATACAGCCAGACGATGTGGATCAGAACAACTGTGGTGTTAGAGGGAACTAAACAAATGCTGGCTGTGGCTATAAAAATTATAAAAAATTAAAAAATAAAACAATATTATATTAGCAAAAAGACAATACTGCGATCTGAAGCTATGGTGTTTCTCTTTCCGCACCGTGTTTAATAGTACATACACATTAATAGGTTTGGGTTTTAAATGCAATAAACAATTCTTGTAATAATGATGTTAAAAATCAACTATTTATGTTGGACTACATTTTTATTTCTCTTCACGAAACCGTTTCTCGACTGAATGAAGCAGTAACTTCACTGAAAAACACAACTCAAACTCTAAATGATGAATCTGAGAAACATTGTGTAAATCTGACTCTGGAACAGTAGTAATAACAAAGCACGCAACTTGCAAATTTGCAAATCAGATTAAATAGAAAAACAAATCCCAAACTCTGACTTGTCTTAAGAACTCCCAGGAGGATGCAGAGACAGAACAGGCCACGATCAAACCATCAGCAGCTGCGCAAGCTCTCACGGCGCGCGCACGGATGTATGTGGCGTGAAATCAAACTATTGTATTATTGTTTTATTTTCCTGGGAGTACACTGCAGGACCCGGGTCTCCTTGCAGCAGATAAATGAGAATGATGGGGGAGTCCAAGGGGTTTGATTGGAGTGTAGCGGGAGGGCAGAGCAGCACCCCCTACCCTCCCATCCCCTCGCTGTTATTGGTCCGCACTGCACGCTCCTCTGGACCAATCAGCGAGGACCAGGCGCGCTCCATCCGGTGTATGCAGTAGCGGTGCAGGCAGAGCATCGTCAGCCCTGTAGTGTCTGCTCAGCGGCTGCTGCTATGCTCCGTGCACCATCGAGACCTTAGTGGTGAGATCAGCGTCCCGGTTTAGCGTGAACGGCGAGCAGAGTCGCGGAAGTAAACATAGGAGGACTTACGCCGTGGAGAATATGAACAAAGTGGAGGCACCATGTCGACCCGCAGCCTCTCTGAAATTCACTATTGACAACATCCTCAACCTGAAGACAAGCGGGAGGAACTGTGACAGCTGTCACCCTGCCGGACTGCAGGATGACTCGGCCACGGCGCTGCGTAAAGACGGGTTCCAGAGTCACCACGAGGAGCACGGGGCCCAGCAGAGGCAGGACCCGGGCAGCAGGCTCCACGAAAGCGGTAAGAGGGGTTTTGATGAATGTGTAGCTGCAGGCTGTGTGTAATAGAGACCTTCTGTCATCTGCGCTCACCATTACGCACAGCGCACATCAGATGGCATTGCACTCTCAAGTCAGTGTAGCACCACAGTTTGAGACTTCACCGCTGAGGGTTGAACGAGGTGTGATTTTGTTGCAGAGTTGAGGACAGACTGTAGCGGAGCGACAGACTCGGTCATCATCAGCCGCGGAGACCCGAGGAAGGCGGCGGAGGTGCGCTTCGAGAGCGGGGACAGCAGCTGCGACGACAGCAGCTCCACCACCACGGCCACGGACGCGCACAAGGGAGGCAGCCCGGGCAAGAAGAGCAAAGTGATAACGAAAAAGAAAACACGCACTATTTTTTCCAAGAGACAGATTTTCCAGTTGGAGTCTACCTTCGACATGAAACGCTATCTGAGCAGCGCAGAGCGCGCCTGCCTCGCCAGCTCTCTCCAGCTGACGGAGACGCAGGTGAAAATATGGTTTCAGAACCGCAGGAATAAGTTGAAACGGCAAATCTCGACCGAAATCGACGGACCCGTTAGCGATTTCCCCGAGACTGGAAAGCCCGTGGTGGTGGGACAGCTCCCGGCCTTGTACAAAGAGAGCAACTTGCTGGGGAGATGCCTGCTGCCCATGCCTCTGCCCGTGGTGTACCCGGGGAGTAGCACGCCTTACCTCTGCTTCTCAAACGCCAGCAAGTACTTCAGCCTGTACGACGGGGACGTATGATGGTTTTAACGAGAGAGACACTGTTCGGTGGTCTGTTGCCAAGTTTCAAAGCATTTACAAGGTGTTATAGATGGTGGGGCCGGACCTGCGGCCTTATGTTGATGAAGACTGCAAGTATAGAGGAGTAGTTACATATCACATACAAATAAGCTGATTCGGTATTATTTATTTTTCAGTCAGTTATGGGTTGCTTTTTATTGGCCTGGCACTAAACCTAAAGTTACACAAAGTTGTTTTTAGACAATAACAGGCTGGATAAGCTAATGATAGCCCGAGGGAGGCCTAAAACTATACCAGTCTCTACATTTTGTTAATTCCATGACATTTCATTATTATCTTTATTATTGTTATTATTATTATTATCATTATTGACAACAGCATTTCCAGCAGCCTAAAGCCACCAAAGAAATTACTATAGCCTAGCTATTTGCATGCATTTTCTGTATCATAATGGATTTTCAATTACTGAAATTATCTATGTATTTAAATGAATGTAATTAACATTTTATTCTATGTTTCACGCATGTCTATTTTTTTTTCTCAGTATCCTACTATTCCCTCTTTATTCCACGTTTGCCTATAGGCTCATTACACCATTTACTGAAACTAATTAAAACATCTTCATTCAAGAAATATTTCAGAGGGTTGATTCAGTATTTTCAGGTGAACTTTGTGTTTCAGACATCAATGGTTTGTTATTTTTGTATTATTACAATTAGAAGGCAATCCGCGTTGTGTTTCCATCATACAGACATGAATTTTATGGGTTAAAGAATGTGAGGTTTACTAATTGAAAGCTCATAAATACAATATAAAAAAAATCTAACTTTAAAATCAGAAAAACATAAACATTTGGTCTCAGTAATGATCGATTATATCAAACTGTCTTAAATGACACCATGCCTTAATGGGCCCAAACTGCTTGCAGGCCCACACCCCCATTTTCCACAAACCTCTGAAACTTCTGAAAACTCAATATTCAATCTTCAATGGGGAGCAAGCAGTTTGTATAAATTGTATAAAATATGCATATATTCAGTATTGTTTAAAAAATGGCTATTTTTATATGGAACAAGATCATCAAACTGTCATTTTGAGTCTGTATTTTCTTTTTTTTTTTTAAAGGTAGAAGTCAAAATCTAAATATGTATCTGCAGCTAAAATTACTGGAATATTTGGGACACAAACTGCATGTGTACATTTTGATCCATTACTTTTAGATTTGACGGGCCACCTCACACACATGTATAATAAGTCAACAGAAAGTAGTAACACATTCAGATGAATCAAACTTCTAAGTTTCTCAATGAAAACATGTAGATAAACTCATCTATAAACTAAACAATGTTCTGTATCAGAAGATCAATAAAAGCCACATTTGGTTTCTTATGAAGAAACAAATATTATGGTCCTTGCAGTAAGTGGAACAGATGCACACAGAAGGTGAGGCTCGACACTTCCTATAACTTTCTGTGTGCGCCAGCGTTTAGATTCTCACTCTCTTCCTGAGCAGTGGCCACTCTGCTGTTGTACCACAGCCACATACACCAGCAGCCTCAGCATTATTTTAAGTGTACACAGTGGAAAGTTGTGCTCCCACTCCTCTGAAGCCAAGCCAAGGCTCATTCCTTATGGACTAGCATTGAGTCAGGCATATTACTAAAGATTTGGGTTTGTGCTTAAGAAATAAACCTCAGTCTCCAGAGTGTATGAACACTCCAAACTAATCCCTAAAAAGGAAACCAGGCTATCTGCTTTCTGGATCTTGTGTTTCTATGGCTACGTGTCTTAGTCAATAATCTGCTTTGTGGAATGTGAAACTTTTTATTATAAATAAGAACTGATGCCTGAATATACTCAGGAGGATCTAGTTTATTTTAACTTATTGCACTGGAGGTGTATAAAGCAGTTGGCTTCAATTTTCAAAAGTAAATATTTTCTCCAACTGGTGAACCCGCTTATTCGGGATCTAAACTATATACCAAACAGGCAACATGTTATGAGTTGGTCTACTTTTGTTTTCTTTGAACAGAAAAAAACATTTTGGTAAAATACTGAGGTGGTAAAATACTGTGTGGGCCTCTGAACCACATATTTTTCCTAACGGGATGTTCTTCTGCTGAACTCCTCACACTTCATATCCCAATTCATAATATTGGAAGTTCACAAATGAATCTGAGAAGCTCAACTGTTGTTTGGAATCTTGTGATTTTCCTAATACCTACAACAATAATTAGATAATTTATTGATCCCTGCAGGGAATTGTTTTGCCCTCCTGCTACAATTTTAATATCCTTATTATGGGAGCATTCAGCACAGAACTAAACTCAATTCAACTTTCTGGTTTAAACCAAAATATCATGTAAAATTACAAACCATGAACTGTCGAGAGATGAATGTGAGACTTGTTTTTTTCCACATATTAAAATCCACTATCTGCACAGACTGAGTTGAAAATCACTTGACCTTAGCAGTGCTGCCCTTTGACCCCAGTGCACTTTGCAACAACACTTACCATTTAAATTTGTATAATGTAAATATCAATCATATTCAATATAGAATCAAATCCTGGAACGCATTACATAACTTGTTTGTTTTTTCCGTGAACGGGATCAAACAGAAACAAAGAGCAGGACACTATTTGTTCATTATCGTCGAACTGCATCAAAAAATAAAGAAATATGTGAGGCATTTGTGTGCTTCATTATATGTGTGATTCAGAGACATGTGCGAGCGTGTGTGAGTGTGTGTGTGTGTGAGTGTCTGCCTCTATTCACCAAGGAAAAGAGGCCTTTAATGTCCGGCAGGCTGTCTCGTGTTTCAGAGCTACTAGAGAGAGTCACACCACTGCTCACTACCCACAATCCCTGGCGGCTATCTGCTCAGACATGACGGCAGACTGTCAGGATGCAAGGTGTGGCCAAATGATATAAGCCTAACTCCTAAGATGTATTTAATGGAGACATTAAGATGAAGATGTCCTCTGCAGCCTTGGACAGTAAAAAGATATTCTAATGTAAAGCTGTATTATGATGAACTACAATTACACATCAGACCTAAACGCAGTAATTCACCTCAGTGCCGGTTGTTAAAGTGCTAATTGTTTCAACCACTGTGCTCTTTTCATTTTGTCACTCCATCATCCTCACCCATTCTAACTGTGCTAGCCTCCCGCCTCTTTCCTTGTCATAGCTCATCACAGTAGTCTGTGCACTGAAGCCCGACTGTGTGTCATTACAACTGAATGAGAGGGACCTAGGAGAAGTAGAGTGTGTAACAAGGAGAGAGAAAAAAATGGAGGCATAGAACCAGTTGATGAGTGTGTGTTTGTGTTGGAAAACCTACGATCGGGTTTGTATTGCTGCATGGGTCTGTGCCTCTCTATAGCGGAGGTCTGGCTGGTCAGGAGCAAGGAAGTGCTGTTTCTGTTGGTTGGAGAGCGGCTCGGAGTGTGTGTGTGTGTGTGTGTGTGTGTGTGTGTGTGTGTGTGTGTGTGTGTGTGTGTGTGTGTGTGTGTGTGTGTGTGTGTGTGTGTGTGTGTGTGTGTGTGTGTGCACATTGCTCCTGTGTAAACCTCAGAGGCAGCTCCTTTCTGCATGACTAGATGGGGGCCCCTCTCTCTGCTCGCCCGTTACTTTAACCTCTGTTGACCTCTCCCAGTCATCTGACAAAGGTCATCACCAAAGACGATGGGAGAGACTGTCCCCGAACAAGTTTCTTCAACATGAAAGCACAAAAAAGACTGTCACCAGAAGTTTGGACATGGAGGATTTCCTAGATATGCTCTAATTATGTCTCTATTCCAGCTCTATAGGCCAAATAATACATTTGCCAATATGTTGACAAAACATTCACAAATTAATGAGATAAAAAATATCAACCTCCACTGTGGGTTAATCTTATAAAACAAGAGATTCAAAAGCCCAATGTGTAAACAGCATTAGCAGGTGTTCTCTCCCACATCAGTGTATGGATTTCCCCCTGGGGGTGTCCCGATGCACTGGAGGGCAACCTGAGACCAAAACTACATGACACAGCACATCGTAAAGTAAACAACAAGGCTATTAGTTAGAGGTGGAAACCTGAGACACGAGGTCCGTGTATGTGTCACACTTAAAGACTGTTTGATGGTCTATTGATTTGCTCATTTAGTCAACCCCCCCCACCCCCTCTCTCTCACTGATGCAAATTGCTTGAGGAAATTGAAAGATGGCAGAAGGGATGAAATCAGATAAAAGTAAGTGCTACGGAGACAAGAGGTGAGAGAGTGCATAGATGAGGGAGGACTGGACCGAGGCCAAACATCGAGCCAAGTGAGAGAGTAAAACTAATCACTTAAAATAAGTGAGAGTGAAAACAAATAAATATAAATGAATAAATGTAAAGAGATACAGTAGAAACTCAGCCAAAGCTAGCAAGTCTGTGAATGCGTGATGAAGTTTCTGTGCGTTTTTGGAACAACTCTTTTAAGCTACCAACAGAGACCAGTTGAGCACGTTTGTCCTTGTGTGACAATGAACAGATACATTATGACACTGTAAACTAAACTCTTCAGCATGTTAACAGAGCAGATAGGAGGCACTTGGAAGTAGGTTTTGACTGAGTTGTGCCATTTCACTTCTATCCCAAATAAATGACGGGACACCCTAAGCCAAGAACTGTGTTGAACAACTGTGAACTTTGACCCCAAGTACACAAAATACCCCAATGCACTTCTGGTGTGGGAATCTGGTATTGATGGGAAGCAGAAGTTTGAATCATGACAAAACTGTAGAGGACAATGATGGAAAAGTTGATTGTTGGCCGCTTTCAGTTCACTGAGTGAAGTGAAGAAAACAAATGATCATCTGAAACAACCTCGTACTTAATAATCTCACAGTTTGGCTGTTTATCTTCAGCGGCTTTAACCCTAAAATGTTATTAATCATCACTGTGATAAAGTAACTCTGCAACAATAAACAATCCTGTTGAATTAATGTAAAATATAAATAAAAACCTTTTTCATTATATCTCTTTCTCAAAAAACAAACACAAAATCACACATACACACCCAATCTGTGAATCAATTAAAGAGCATCGTCTCCCATGCCCTCCCTCACGTCCTGTCCCCTCAGAAACCCTTCTCAGCATAATGTGCCATTAATCTACCACTGAAAACACATTATTGGCCAATCAATAGGTACGATGGAGGGATAGAGGCAGAGGAAAGAGGAGAAGGAAGGAGGAGAAGGACAGGAGGCAGGGGAAGTCTAGGGGGAGGCGTTTGAGCAAGGATGGGGGTCAACACTTATCCATAACACCAGAGAATGAGCTCCACTATGTGCAGACATGGAACACTCAATGTGGTTTCATGCTGAACGTCAATATAGGTCCATTAACAACAGATACAGTTGTCAGAGTCTCTAACTTTTTCTGCTTCCTCTTTGTGACTAATTTAAAATCAACTTACAGTCTGTTTGTATTTCATCTGAAAGCTTTAGCCCTAATTTTAGTGATATAATCATTACATTCAAGTTCTACTACTGGGATATAAAGGTTCTGGTACTTTGTCCTGGTTGTTGGTTGTCAAACACTTAGCTGAAGTTAAATTAACAGAGAAATATCAGTTATTTGTTGGGGCAACAGCAATGAATGCAACATGTCTGAAGCTGTAGTCTGCCATTCGCCTGGTCAAATGGTTGGTTGATTTGGTCTTGTCCGACCAAACTGTTATTGGTGACAATCACTGTTGTTACATTCATTAGGAGGAAAGTGTCACATCAGAAGCCTCCATGGATAAATCCATTGTTTTCGGCAGCGAAAATGAAGATTTTTACTGAAAACTTTATACTCATGCGACCTAATGGAGACGTATACATTGGCCTCATTTAACATTTACTCAATGTTTTACTCTGAGTCGACTAATTGACACAGTGTTAAAGAAGTCATAGATGCAGCAGCTGTCTTTACTTACAATAGAGTACCCAAAAAAATGAGTAACCTAACAGCAGTTTACATATAAAAGCTCAAAAACCCATACCCTAGCTAACATGTCTGTGTTAGCACGCTCCGTCATCTTTGTGTTTTAATGCGAAATGGACTACTTGTATATCGCCTTTAGGCTTATCACCCACACAAAGTACTTTACAGTACAAGTCACGCACAAACTCATACAGTGCCTCCATTCACAGCCGTCACAGGCAATTTGGGAGCTCAGTGTCTTGCCCAAGGACACTTTGGCATAAAGACTATAGGACACAGGTATCGGATCACCTACGACCTTCCCTATCGCATGAGCTACAACCAAATAAGTCTTTGAGTGTGAACATATCAGATAAGACATATTTCATTATGTTTGGTCAAATAATTAGGATTCTGCCATGATGCCAATGCTGGCTTTTTGTGTATATATAATTCATTTGGCCAATAAGGCTACCAGATATAGTGCATTGTGGTATATCTATAGATTTCAGTTGATCATTACGTTATATGGCTTTAACGTAAGTGTGCTTGTTTGAAGCACACTTACGTTAAAGCCAAATATTTTATATATTTAAATAATTTCATATCACCCCTGTTAATAGCATTACATCTGAATGACATTAATATTCTCAGTATAAATAAAGCTGACTATGTCAGCAAAGCTCTACAGCTTTCCTTCATTTCCTGTCCTTTCACCCACATTTGAACCGATTGTTTCTGTGACACTGAACACACATATGCACACACACAGACACACAGAGATGACCACACACACCTTTAACTACAAAGGCCAACGGAACCTTGCCACACACACCTTGATGGTCTTCGAGCACAAGATGCGGTCATGCAGATCTAAGCAGAGCGGAACATGCACCGTGCGTGTAGCAGAGGTGACCTGCATGCCACTATAGAGACATGACACACTGTAACACCCAAGAGACTAGACAGACACTGGCCTGCTGCCATTTACAGCTTCACTGGATGCTGCTGAGTAAATAACTGCTGAGGAAACCAGTCCCCAAACACACATGTAGTCCTGCTACACATATGTGATCTGATTAGGAGCTACAAAATTTATTGCAAGTCCAATCCAGAAAGATCAACCGTGAAGATTTCAGTGGGTCACTAGGATAGCGCTCGGACAATAAATCTCAGGGACAAGGGCGATTTGAGGTCTGGACTGGAAAACAGCAAGATATAATCAGTATCTAATGGTCCACCATTTGTTACTTTTAAATCCAGGGCTTCAAGTAGCACACCGTGTTTGTTGGTGCCAGGTGAGATTATAGTCAATATTTTTTAAATTTAGAGTTGAATTTAATTTTAAAGGTGGGTTGGTAAGTTTTTTCTTGAACACTTTTTATCTTATTTGTTGAAATCCTCTTCATATCCCAATAGCCATTAATAAATTGAAAAAAATTGAAAATGAAAAAATGCCTCTCTGGCCCTCACGGGACTGTAATGAAGACAACCAATCATGTCTTCACAAGCCGGAGAGACTGAAGCGTGGTTGATAGCCAAGGAAAAGTCGCCTTCTAACAGTTGTCTGTCAGTGCCCATTCATTTGTTTTGCGGGCGTAGCTTTGATGAGAGGGCTGATGGGAAGGGGTGGGATGTTTGAGTTGCATATGGAAGCATGCTCTTGTTAGCTTTTCCAAGATTACCAAACCTAACTCTAAATTGAGCTGCTATTTATCATAAAGAAACCAACATTAAAAGAGACTATCTATTTGTGAATCTTTCTTCAAAAGACCATTTCCAGCACATACATGATGGCACATGAGGAGATAGCGTTAGGTATCCCAGCCAGTGTCCACCATTGCTGCAGAATAAATCTTGAATTGACACTAATTTGGCGTGTACATCTAATTTACAGTGCTGACTGACTCCTATAGTGAAATTAAGTGTTTCGCCCGTTGAGCAGCAACTGTAGACAAAGTAGATGTAATGAAATGTAAAAGTGTTTAAGTGATGCAGTTGTTCTTGATGACAGGGCATATTAAGTGACTATACAGCTCCTGCCTTAGCTCCATGGGTTTCCCAGTTAAATGGACAGCTCTTCCATCAGAATGAGCCAAGACATTCAGCCGGCGGCATTGTTGTAGCACAGTGGGATTCCAACCATGAAGCCTGGAGGATCAGTCTCTGGCGTTCTGGCTTCTTGAGAGAGTTCGACGAAAAAAATTCAAGAAACAATCAATGTCAATGACAGTGTGAAGATTTCCATGTCTGCTCTGCTGACTGTCTGCCACCTGTATCTTAGTGGCTCACTGACCCTGTTATGTGAGCAGAGAATCTCCTGTTGCGTTCTTTATGTCTGAAAACAGCTATTGTGTTTGGGCCTGTCAATCAATGCTGAAACATACGATCTACATTTTTTAAGCTTTAAAATCAAACCCCAACTCTGGCTGAAACCAAGGCTCTGGAATGGATACGACAGAGAGCGTGCTAAGGGACTTTGTACAGATCTTTACCTCTGTCAATAAAGACATGGGTAGGAGTCTGAAAATATGCTATTCCATGCAATGTGAACGTTGTATGAAGCATTTATTCTGGTTTAGAGCATATCCTACTACATTTGGCTAAAAGAGTCGCTTTTAATACCACCAGAAGTAGAATTGGGCTGTGTTGAATCCTTGGAAATTTGAGTGAAATACTGCATCAGCAGCACAGTGGGGGTTCCAACACAGGGTCCTGTGCTCGGGCAAGAAAAAAAGTTGGATAATGCAACATTTCATTCAAAGAGTCAAACCTGGCTCAACTTTTGCAAATATGTGCAGGCATACATTCTTGATCAGGGATGTCAAACTCGATCACTACAGGGTCCGTGTTAAAAATGTCACAACCAATTTGAGGGGCCAAACAGAGCTTATATTCATTGAACAATTCTGACCTGAAGTGGTTATTTATTTTCATCAAAACGTGCCCTCTGCAAAAATAATGATTCATATCCAAATATAAACTTTACAATTAACGTTCCTCCAATAAAAAAAACCTAAACAAAAGAAGGATCAAAAGCAAAAACAAATCCTTGACCCTGAATCCTTTCAAATGACAAATAGTTTCATAACAATGAGTCAGAAATAACCAGATAACTGATATTTTTGGTTAAAAGAAATCCACAGTCAGAGATGTTCCTACATGCAACACACATATAACATAGTTCCAGGCTTTCTGTACCGCTTTGTTTCGGACTTTGCCTGTATGCCTGATGTCCCTGTCTGCCTGTTACCTGCTCCTTGACAATACATTTGAATTAAAGTGACCCGTTTGAACTTTTTGTCGACATCTGAGTCTGTGCGTTTGGATCTTGTGTTTTCTGTGCCGTGACAGTTTTTTAATCTTTCATTTGAGACATCTTGTGTTTGATATCCCACTTGTGATAACTGTTACTTTGCCACAAAAACACACACAACAAAACTCACCTCTTAGCCCTGAAGCGAGAGGATCTCTGGAGGATTGTGCTCACCCCCCTGGCCAATTCAGGGGAGGCTCTAAGTGCTCAGTAATAGCCAGCAATCAGCACAGATGGATAGAAACCAACGTCTCGCCCTCAGGAAAGAAATATAAATAAATAAGATGAATAAATAAAAGCCCTGTGTCCTCACAACCACATATTGCATTGGGCATGTGTTTTATAATGAATATAGATTGAGAGGTTGAAATATTTATGGTCCAGGGGTGGTGTGAGGAGGGTTGGTGGTGGAGGGGATGGAGGGACGCTAATGGTGTGAAAACGCATCCCAAGTGGACGGAAATGAAAAAGGAAAATTCCTCTTGGTCCGGAAGCTTCCAAGCAATTTCAATTTGTGATGCCTTGACTGGGAATCTGTAAAGATGCTTTCAGCAAAATACCTTTAGGATGATTCTTTTTCCCTGGTGGCACAAAGATAATCTTAGCTCAAGTATCATTATAGAAACATTGAAGTATCCTGCTTGTTAAAAAAAGCATCTGCACTGATGATACCTTCTTCATAATGCCTATGTGATGTCATAAAACAGAAAAACACAAAAGACCCCACTGAGCATTTGCTGAATGCCTTAACACTTGGTTTCCCCTTAAGTGCCCTCTGCACCCCCATTACCTAATTTGCTTGTATGAAGCCGATACACCTAACAGCCATAAATAGTTAAATCCCTCCATTGGTCAGTGGAGAGGTGTCTGGGGACACAGGCTGACTAAGAACAACCCAGGGGCTCGATGAGGAATAACCGTGTAGACTGCTGCAAAGAGAGAACATATTGTCCCTGACAAGAACAAACATTAGACTGATAAACAAGTGGCTCGGGGTGAGCAAGCGTTTTAGGGAAGCATGAGAGAGAGAGAGAGAGAGAGAGAGAACAAACTGAAAGCGGTAAGAGAGAGTCAGAAGAGATGAGCTGAGATGAGCGCTGACTCCAAAAATAGTCCCACTGAAGCCTCGGGAGAGCTCCGAGATTCACCCTTTCCCTTTCACATCGTTACCTGGGATCAGCCTCAAGATGTTTCGTGTTGGTGTGTTTGTACACATACACAGCTGTGCGTGCATTGCGTATCTGAGAGAATATTTGTGACATTTTGTATATATTGAATGTATTTGAAGCGTGTTACCCCATAAATGTGTATGATTGCTGCTTTACTTCAGCCTGGACTAAACTGTGATCACTAGAAGGCATTTAAGTAACCCTGTTTAACCTCTGGCTCACCAAAGCAACAGAAATGCGATGTTCACCACTATGTTGCACAGCAATTAAGCGTGCGGAATAGAGATGAACATGACAGCTAAGTCGACATTAACTACTTCTGCCCTGCAGCACTGAGATTGTCTATCAATAATAATGTGCATGTCTCATAAAAGTGTCTCCCGGCTCTTCTGGCGTTGATAAAGGAATCCGAGATCCCTCTTTTCAAAGCCGCACTTCTCCCGGCACTTTCACTACTTAAGCGCATAAAGCTTGCTTGTTGTCAGAGAGAAAAGTATTCCTGTCTCAAAGTAAATATTTTGTCCTGCATTTGAGGGGCGGTTTCAAACTTAAGTGTTTTAAAGTGTCGTTTGGGGTTAAGGGGCTTGAATGAGTGCTGGAGAATATTTGAAAGAGGAAACTTCTGGAGGCAGGCGGGATAAAAAACTTGATAGTCTATTGGGAGGGTTTAATAATGAAAAGAGAACATGTGGACTTGCTGGAGTTAAGTACACTTAGAGGGGCACTCAGAAGTGTTGTGGAAGAGATACCAGATGAGAAGTTGGGACAAGGAGGTGCCAGAAAGATGGTTAACAAATCGCAGATCTGAATCTGGGTCGATTCTCAGTCTCTCAAGGAAACTTCTTCTTTACTGTAATTGCAATCAAGCAACCACACCTCCCCACACCTGATTATCCGAGAGTGTCATACAGCACACTGCAATAATATTTCTGCATTCAAGTAAATGTGAATGTATTCCATTCATAAGCAAGAATTACTGAGTGCCGGTTTCTGGATGTTATAATGGAGGAGAGTGAACAATAAATGTAAGTGCATTCCACCCGTGCATAAACACAAGAATATGTGTGTAGTGTGTAATCTCTCTCCCCCCCCACTCTCTCTCTCTCTCTCTCTCTCTCTCTCTCTCTCTCTCCCTCCCCCTCTCTATCTCTCCCTCTCTCTCTCTCCCATCAGAAGGTTTTAATAGAGTAGTATATTCCTTTGCATTTTACATGACTCTAGGGCACGCTGCTCTCGCCTGTCTGCTCTGCTCAGATCAGACGCTCAAACTGGAGCACAGAATGGACTGCAGGTCTTCATACCATCTCTCTCTGTAATCTGTGTGCGCCTTTACAGTATGAGTATATTTACTGGCATGTGTGCATACCTTATATTACTGTCCCCAAAAAAGTTTCAATACAGTCAAACATTTTTAGCATTATGTTTGCTCACATAATAGTTTGAGCTGATACAACTGTCACTGGGTTGGTTAATATGGTTTGCAGTTGCTACCTCTCCCAGTTGGTTGGCTGACCACTTTGGTTAATACTGATAAAATCTTAACAACTACTGTTTAACTACATTTCTGGTCCCTAGAGGATGAATAATGATTTCTTTGGTGATCCCAAACACATTTGACAATTAATGAATGGGTTTCCAGGAATTTTACACACACATACTGTATGTTCCTCTCAGGATGAATTGTAACAACGTTGGTGAACCTCTGACTTTTTTCACCTATCTCCATCATAACGTCAAAATACTTTGGTTTATGACTAAATATCCACAAAGCTAATGACATTCTCATCACATAAATAGTTTTAATTCAATTAATTTGAATTTAATTCAAAAACTGAAAACAAAAAGAAAGGAAATGTTTCAGTTTTTTTCAAATATCAGAAGCAGAACAGAAGCAACCACACATTTTATATTGTTTCTCTAATAATACTGCTGACTTTGCTTTGAGTAAATCTAAAAACACCACCTACAGTCAATATTTCTCCAGAAAAGCTACAGTAATAACAGATTAGTGGGACCAACTTTTGGCAGCAGATGAAATAACAGTAACCAAGCCCTGGTTTCTGTTTTTTTTCATTCTCTCTCGGGCAGTGACATCTCCAACCATCCACTCTGATGCATTTCTTTGTTTTCACAACACAGGAACAGGTCTCTGAGGCCTTTTCTCACACTCCCCCTCTCCCACGCCCCCAATGACTTCTGTATCATATACAGCTTAAAGTCCACAGTCTTAACTATTCATTGTGTGTCCTTTAAGTACATACTTATAACAAAGAATACTAATCTATTTTCAATCATGTCTTCCGGGTGTAATTTTCACCTATTCTTGGCATAGACATAAAAAGAGCAAGAAAACAAAAATGGTACAACAAAGGTGGGATCACATAAAATTATAGCAACATTTCCTTTCTTCTTCCCAGACAAGAAACCTAACATGCTGCAGGTCTGGGTCATGTCAGCAAGAGCAAATGGGATGATTAGCTGCAAATAAATTATAAAACCATACCTGCTTGATAATAACCGATAATAACTGACGTCAGACGCTTTATCCTTATTAATCATGACCTAATCTAGTTTCAAAGCTAACATGAACAATGTACTTAACGCTGCTTCAACGCCGAAACTGGCCCAACCACTGTAGCCTGCAGGTTGACTGAGCACAGAGAGCCAGCTCACGTTTCCATACGAGAGGGCAGTGAACTGGACTGAGAGAGAGAGAGAGAGAAAAGACGATAGTGAGGGAGGCTTGACCACAGATGTAAAAGAGAGCGGATGGAGGGACGGGAAAAATAGATGAGTTAACAAGAGAGACAATAAAGTTTAATACACTCAGTGTGCAACTGGGAAATTCTTTCTCCTCTTACAAGGCACATTAGGATGAAGACAGTTGTATTATGGCTTATTGCGTTTTATAGAAATGCCAATAGAAGTTTAATGACTATTTCAGCGGAGACACAAACACACTGTATTGTAAGCCCTGTGCATGTGCAGTTATGCGTTGGTGTGTGTGTGAGAGCGTGTACACACGTGGGTTTCTTTTAACTTAATGCAAATTTAATGAGACTCGTCCTGCTTGCCTGAAGAAAAGTGCCGCCAAATCCTCTCTTCCTCTCTGACAGGGCGCAGAGTGACTGCGCAACTATTAAACAGAGTAATTGCCAACATGACAGACCTGTCTGACAAAGGTTCAATTTAGACTGAGGGAATAAGATCGTACGGTCACAGAGAAAAGATGGCACATATATGAGAGAGATGGACAGAAATGAGGACATGGATTAAGTTAAAGGATAAATTAAAGGATAATAAATCCCATCAGAAGAGCAAAAGGACAAGAACCATCAACGATTGGATTCTTTTTACAAGTGTTGTGTAGCCAAAATTGACATCTTAGTCCTAATCCTCTGTGCCACAGAGCTCCACTGGGGCCAAAAGGTTCCTGTATTATAGAGACAACAGGCTAAAAGAAACAAATCCAAAAAACTAAACATGCACCATTTCCCACACATGAGAGGGAGTTTTTGCACTTCACACATGGTTTCATGAAGCAATTCCTGGTTCGTAAACGTGTTTCGTGATGATGCACATTGATTATCTTAGTTAATAGTAATACTGTTATATGTTGATGATGGTCATCTGGTACATGGGTTTGATCTGGTCTTCTTTTAGCAGCTCGTATGAGTGTTGGGGGAGGCAGAATTACTGATGTGCAAACAAGTGATTAAAGGCATATCTATGTGGTTTATAAGTCTTATATATCTCATATACATAATTATGATTTAAAAGCTTTATGAACTATATGCACAACTTTATAATTCGGATAAAAACATGTATATTTCTGTCTTTTTTTGCATTTACTTGAGTATGAGGCATGAAACAGCCTCCAACAAACACACAATGTTCTCCTACAGTGCTAATACAGAAGAAGAAAAAAGAGATTTCCAACATATTAATGAGGGGTTTTTTTTCCACGCCTTCAGTAGACGACAATATGCTTGTGACTTGGTGCCACAGACAGGGTAGGGAAGTTGGAAAGTTTTGAGACATGGATTAACAAATTGTTGCTTTGGGTCTTTTTTTTACGTTGGATTTGTTGACAGTAAGAATGGATGATGCCAGACTCATCCTCCCAATTTGATTTTTTAAATAGCAGCATTGCGTCAAACCCTGGCATCAAACAGAACTAAAATCTCTGGCTGTTATCCTTGCAGCAAAGTTTGACGACCTAAAAATATCTGCACGCAGCACTCTGCCCTCTCTCCATCTTCACACTAAATTGAGTGGCTCAACACAACTCGATTCACAGAGTCTAGGTAGAGTTATATTGATAAATATTAGATGGGATACTTTTATTGCACGGAGCTTGTCGTGTTTGTTGTTTGAGAATTGCGTTGCCTGTACTTACACAGCAAAGACGAGGCCGAGTGGAGGAAATTTAAGCTAAAAACACACACACATAAGTAAACCTACAGAAATAGTACACACGCCACAAGAAGGGAGGTAAAAAAAAAACAAAAAGGAAGAAAACGAATTGCTGCTCCAACTTAAATACAGTCTGGATCTCACCTGGAGCGATCAAAGAGGTGTTTTGTCTCTAAAAAGCTTTTAAAAATGCTGCAGCGTCTTCTTGATTTAATCAATATTGCAAAGGTGTTGTGGGGATATATAAATAAGTGAATACAACACATTTCCAGACTAAAATGCTCTTATTGCTGCAGAGTTTTCATGTATGCCCTCTGGCCAAGCAGCACAGGAACATGTGTCCCATTACAGAGTGGAAATGTGTGGAAGAGACAAACACAGCGTTTTGTTCACAGAATAAAAATGAAAACAAAGATGTTGGACTGGTGTAGTAAATGGATCTTTTTTTTACATTTCATTAAACCTCTTTTTGAGCATCTTTGGTTCAGTCAGTTTGTCTGTCTCCAGACTTCATGTTACAGACGGGCTGAGTGTGACTTCATCTGCATCTCACTGTCCAGTTAAACACGTCCACCAGATTTATCGTTATGATTTCATCAGCTCTCTGTGTGTGTGTGTGTGTACGAGGGAGGGAGAGTGTTACAGTGAGAGAAAAAGTGTGTCTATGTCTTGATTTATGATGCTGTATTGGTAATCAATATGGTTCTTTTAAGTCATTTAGATGCAGTGATTGATACTTGGAGTGGTCAGCATATGGACTGGGAACTCGAGCTCCTCTGACCATTCCCACATGGGTAACACTATCTGCGCTGAAACCAGTGCATTTATTGTTTGTGCTCAAGTGAATTAGCTGGAAATAAAAAGGAAAAATTAAAAACCACTTGTCACTAACTGAAGCCTTTGTGAGCAGATATTTAAAGAACAAGCTAATATTTAGCTTGTGCTGCTGCAGTAAAGCACGTGAGGCCTGAAATTTTAAACATGGGTGTCATCTTCATTGGTTATGATTCAGTCCCTGGAGTTTATGAAGTACTGCACAGTTTAGTTCAGGGGGTGATTCTTGTCTCTCTTTCATGTGCTGCCTCCTTTGATAGGAGGGTTAGATGAAGATAAGAACATACAGAGCCCTCTCTTTGGTCATCTGTCAGCAGACAGAGACAAGACTCCCTCCAACAGACATACTTTACCTCCGGCCAGGCACGGGAAGAAAGGTAGCTATTTTGATTGAGCTTTGATTAAATGTTGTTAACAATGCAGAGAACTGGTTTGGCCTTTTCCTGCCACGGGCTGATACTACAAAGACGTTCCACATGTGCTTTTAGGAACAAGAGACCGATACACTCTCAGAAAAGCTGTTCCCGAATTAAATCAGAACTAAAGCTCATATTTCTATCTATTTGGATTTGGATTTTAGAGGATTTGGGAATAATAAAATACATTTTTCCAAAAGCTTATTTGTTCATAAAAGTTCTGATTGTTTCGCATATTTCAGATAGGAAGACACAGAGGAAACGTTGCTCAGAGTGTCTTCATCTAACCTGTGCTAACAGCCTGTGGGGCTGATCCAAACTATCAGAGAGGAATGTTTCATCCAGGGCGATGAAAGACAACAACTACACTCATCTTATCAGCTCCTGGTCATCAGGATGGTTACTCAAAACCCTGCATGGGGGATCAGAGCCCTGCAGAAAAATAAACCCATACATACCTGCGACAGCCACATTTGCAAACGCTCAAACACACACACACACACACACACACACACACACACACACACACACACACACACACACACACACACACACACACACACACACACAGATATATGAACTAGTCTAATTTAAATAATGAGTGAACAACTACTTACAGAGGTCGATGACAGTTGAAATAGCCCCGCCAAGAAATAATCCACCCAACAATGACTCTATTATTTCAGCTTTAAAATCTTTGGAGTTTTTGGTATGGTTTGTTGTGACAAATACGTTTTATGTTTCTTTTTTTTTGATAGAGAAACCAATTGTGAAGTTAAACTATTATAGTTTATTATAGTTAACTACTATATACAAAATTATGTAAGGATATTTCAAAAGGAGTAAATGTTTAATATGGTGACAGTATAGTCAACTATAAAATAGAAAAATGTATTGACATGCAGAGCCCCAAATCCAACAAATAATTATAATGGCATATATGAGCCAATGCAGATATAGATTCATTTGATGATTTATTATTTGGAACATTTAGCTAAAAGTTATACACTCCAACAGTCCTACAATAACTTTCACTTCATTTTCCATTTTTGTTCAAACTGTTTGAGAAACATGTTGATTTAATTGTTTGATCATTTTTGAGGATGCAGTTTAAGGTGCTGTTCTTTCATTTTATTGTCTTATATTTACAGGTGTAACTAGAGAATGCTTCATAAGAATACATTGGGTCTAGTGTGGCACCTAATAAACTGGCAAAGGAAGGTATACCTGCTCTCTTTATGGACAAGTGTGTTTCTACTGTTTAAATGTAATTGCAAAATTTGGGAAAAATTTCAAAATTTCAAACAATCAAAAGAAAAATAAATAAAAAAACGTTTGATTGCAAATAATGATCTACCAAGATAAAGGCATAGAATTGTAACTGCTGCTGCCGTTATTTGCATTTGAGCTCATATAATACAGAGGCTCTTCTTGAAACAAGTACTAAACTAATATACTATACTAGAAAGAAAAGACAAAGTAAAAGGAAAGACAGTGCAGCGACTTCAATAAACACAACACTGAGAGCTCACAACCATGTTTAACAATCGCTCTACCGGGTGTCTCATTGATTATTTTGGGCTGAAACTGTAACAAAAAGCCATCTGAACACAAACAGGCATGCACACTCGCGTATCGGATCTCACAGGCCAGTGTTGCGCTGATTGCGATAGATTTCAGATGAGGATCAACACTTTGAAACTGAGTCTATGACCTAAGGGCTGAGAGGAAAGCAGGAGGAGAGGAAGAGAGAAAGATGCAGAAAGAGAGAGAGAGAAGAGAGAAAGAAAATTGCCAAGGAGAGAAAGAAAGAAAAACAGTTCAAAGGAAAAAAAAGAAAGTGAGAAATAGGTACATAACCCAAATTTAAAAAAAGACCAGTAGAGCTAATTCTGGCTTCTATGTTATGTCTATGTTGTATTAGGAGTCATAATAAATAGCCTTGCCACATTCACGAGTACTTGTGTTTTCCTGTGTGCAATCTAAGAAAGATGTATTCATAACTCGCCGCTCATAATCCAATCTGTGACTGATTTAGCTGTCTGCTGCCCAGGAGCCAGGCCGGCGCTATGGGATACCCCATCCAACACTCTGCTTTCCCACATCGGGACAGCGGGACACTGGGATACCCCCGCGGGGCCGGAGCTGGGTCGGAGCGAGCCAATCACCTTAGTCTAAACTGACGTGTCTGTTTAAAATACACACGCACACACACTCCAGGTAGTGTGCGTGTCAAGGGTTTGGGGGCGATACTGCATCAGTGAGGATATGTGCTTTGGCCTGTGGTGTAGAATATCGCCCCTCGAGAGGCTCAGGAGGTGTGTGTGTGTGTGTTTGATCTGATGTATGTATTTCTAAGTTTCTGTGACTATGAGAGATTGAGCGTTGCATGTTTTGGCATGTTCGCCAGCTTGTAACAGAAACGAAAAAAGGCTCTTAGAGATATATTTGACTCCATAGTAATGGTATATTTGAGCAGCCTAAAAGATATTCACAGTCATACAAAGCACACTGAGGAAATACTCACTGGCATTAATCCTCAGGGCAGTGAATTGAAATTGCTTTCCCCCTCAATGTCTGGATAATAATCATCCCCATGATTTTCACGACTGTCTTTCAAATGTTCCTGGCTGTAGCCTCTGGCCTTCGTTTGTTTCTAAAATACCGTACCTCCTTCTATTATTAGTCTCATACAGGGATCGTGATCTGAAAATACAGAGCAGTGATGAGTATTTTCAGTAATCGCTCCTCCCGAGCCCTGCTTGCCTTCTCCGTCAGAGCAGCGTGAACTTACCCAATATAACCTAAAATTGCAGAACATAATCACTGAACTCAAGGCCTTAGGAGTTAACAACCAAAAACCAACAAAAAAACATCCTGGGTCCAGGGGTCATAGTAACTAGGGGGTATTGTTGTTCCCTCGATCTCTCGCCTCTCACCCTCCGTAATGAATATGAGAGGCCTAACAGACCCTCAGTCTGACCTCCAATAAGTGCTCCACGCTTGGAAACATGAATTGCCGTCTTCAAAGCGCTGCCACTTCCTGAATGTTGCCCTTTCACTGAATGTGTGAAGTGTGCAAATGTGTGTGTGTGTGTGTGTGTGTGTGTGTGTGTGTGTGTGTGTGTGTGTGTGTGTGTGTGTGTGTGTGTGTGCACGCGCACGTGTGTGTTGCACAGGCACACACACAAATGCAGCAGAGGTGACTGCCCCCTCGAGCAGTGAGGAGAACCAGGGAATTCTAGGCTCACACAAATTTCAACAGTCACAATTATTCATAATTGCGGAGAAACATATTTGTGTGTGTGTGTGTGTGAGTGAGAGAGAGAGAGAGAGAGAGAGAGAGAGAGAAAGAGAGAAAGTTGAGAGACCCACAAAATGACAAATTCAATTAAAGGCTAAAAGAGTCTGGCAAACTAGCAGGAAAAATAGCGAATGAAAGAGGGTGAAACTGTTTACTTTTTGCCAAGTTGTGCTACCAACAGAGCAGAGTGAATAGGTGGCAGTTGTGTTTAAAATAAAAAACATATTGTGAAGGCTAATAAACTGTCAGCAACTTTTAAAATAGTGCTAGTTAAAACGTTTCCAATCTGAGAGAAATAGAGCCATTTGGATTTCATCTAATCAACGGTAGACCATAACCTAAGGTCCAAAAAGAAAGTTTTATCTTGTGCTTGAGAAATGATTTCAGTTAAATGTGTACTTTCACACGCTTCCTCAAACAGGACACAATCAACTGCAATTAATCTGATCAATGGAATGTTAAACGCTGTACAGGATATGCTGCGGTAGGACTAAGTGCCCTCGAGCCCCATCGAGGATATTCGACGTGATGGAGAAAAACCATGTCCCCATCTCCTCAGGGGGCTAAATCTCTCCCATGTTAGATAAATTAGTCTGGGTTAGTACCTGGACTTCCTATAGTCAACTTGCAACCTTTTGATCTCTAACTACAGCAAAATGGATCCAAGCTGATGAATTTGTACGGCCTGGTTATGATTGATTATGTGGGCGCTTGGGACGGAAAGGCCTGCCAAAGTTTATTTTGAGGTTTTCTCGCCGCTGGAAGGAAAGTTGGTTTCTTTCAAAATGGAAGGATTTGGAGTGAAATGGGAACTGCATTAGAGAGAAAAGGCAGATGATTAAGAAATACAGCATTAAGGCACAGAAAAACATACAGAGCAGTGACTGAGGCCTGAGTGTGTGTGTGTTTGTCAGTGTGTGTGTGTGTGTGTGTGTGTGTGTGTGTGTGTGTGTGTGTGTGTGTGTGTGAGTGTGTGTGTAGGAGCGAGACAGAGGTCTTGCGAGTGGTGCGGAGCTGGACAGAGGGCAGATCTGAAGTTAAACGATGACTCTAATGAATGATGCTGTAATGATCTTGTCTAGGTTTGTAAAGCTGGTTTCCATACAAACCAAGACAAGATGGAGAGTCAAGCTGGAGGCCATAGCACGCACGCACGTACACACACACGTACACACGTACACACACACACACACACACACACACACACACACACACACACACACACACACACACACACACACACACACACACACACACACACACACACACAGGATAAAACAGAAACACATGGCGATGTGCGTTTGTGTGTTGTTGTGTGTAGGTTACACAAAGGAGCATACAATTACTTCACACCCACCCCTCAGTCTTCAGTTGCTTTCTGCTCTTTACCCACTAAGCAGGAAGTGGACTTTCTATTTCAGAAACTATTTGAAGTCACATTTTGCCCATCCAGACTGAAGGGTGGACAGTTAAATTAAACCACAATAAATATTAACTAAACTTATCATTAACACTTGTATCACTACATCGCTAGGTTTTTACTGCAACATTCAGTTTTTTCTCTGTCTTTTTTACAATTAAACTATTTGTAAATACAGGAACTGTGCTGGTAAGTGTTAAAAAGTAATACTTGGTGTCATCCAAGTATCTGCAAGCCCCGACATTTATATTTGACTCGAAACAAGGTCATTTCCACCGCGTTGTACGCCTAAAAGTCCACCAGAAGTGGCTAAGCTAGTGGACGTTTCTGACGGTCCCTGAATGCACCTTGTCGAAAGATATCAGCGTACATTTAGGCTTTAAAACACGATGTAAATGACCTCATTTCGAGTCGAATATGAATGTCTGGGCTTGTGGACACTTGGATGACACCACAGGAGCAGTATGGAGTCATGTTGTTTTTTTTTTCCTATTGTTTTTTTACGTCTGAAGATAAGTCTCTAATATCTTCAGTTGTATTAGATTCGGCTGCTACACTGTTTACCCCTGAAACTCCAGCAGTGTTTTGTGGACTCAAACACTTCACCCCCCCCCCCCTCGATCGGCATAGTGGTGAGTAGATAATGAGTGAATTAGCATTTTTGGGTAAACTATTAAAATTTTTTAACAACAAACCTTCACTCAAAAGCAAATATCTTTATTTCTTTGAAGTTTAAAGACTTTAATCATTTGACATGTATTTTGACAATTACCAATCATATAAAACTTTTTATCTTGATAACATTTTTGAACATTTTGCCCAGTTATCTTAAATAAGTAAGTAATAAAGTAATTATCTTAAATTTACCGAAAACCGATTTTTTTCATTTAGATTAAAATGCAGTAAATTCAGTTTGCCTTCAAAAGCTGCACAATCAAACCTCCTGGATTGTCAAGACAAACGTAATAAAACTGACATCATATGGTTGTGGGTCATGCCATCCATTGGAACACAATATAATCAGACTTGGATTCCTGATTTTAATAAATATGTGATGCCACACATCATGAACCAGTATCCTTACACATCCCAGGCTGCGCCTGCTCAAGCATCAATAAAGCCACATACGATGATGTGATGAGTGCAAAGTGTCACCCACATAAATACTGCATTCAAATCAATTTACCATGAAACACCGGCTGTACCCATGAAAGTTTCTACACTAATGAAACATCACAATTAGGATGTTCTACTGGAAAATTTGAACAAGTTGCTCAGATCTTGTTACATGTGCTTCACATGTAACAAGATCCACCATTGGCCTGATAATCTCAGTTTGTTGATACAGATACATTGTTATTCTATACATTTGGATCATGACATTTTAAAATGTTTTAACAGAAAAAGCACAAGAGTAAATAGGAACATAAACAATGACTGAATTCCAGTTTGCTGCATCGATTTCAGTGGTTGTTAGTGCTGGAGATCCTGATGATGTCATGGAGCCATGGTTAAATGTCATATTTTACTACTATGACAAGTCAAACATTTCCAAGGTGAGAAGGGTCAATTAACTACTGACCTACCTGAATTACTGATATTTAGTATTTGTAAACAGAAAAAATGTAGGGTTACACTAATCCATGTAAAAAACGGATATACGTTTGTGAACATGATTTGGACACAACCACAAGATGAAGAAAAATGATACATCATCTAAAACAAACATCATTATTTTCATATTATGATCCAAATTAAAACTTTCTGTCCCGGTAATAAAAAACAATGGTGCTAAAGCTGTTAATTAAGCACAATCCCCTCATAGAGCTTAAAGGTGCTCAACAGAACAGCCTATTGATCTTATAGAGTTCATTTTTATCCTGATAATATCGCCCTGATGGAATATTATCTGTACTGATGGAAGTGAGGTGATCATCAGTTGATCATCTACTGATCTTCCTGAGTGACAACAGCAACAAAACACCCAGCTTTATACAGCTAACTGTATCTACCAATAAGCCAATATGAGATTACAGCAGGATATAGTCCGGAGGAGTCACAGCGAGCAAGTGGAGAGACAACGAGATTCAAGAGCTTTTTATGAAGGGCCAGAGTGGTTTTGATGTGCAATAAACAAACACATGTAATTTCCACAACAGACTTTATACGTCATGTCCTGCCTTCTGCATGCTCAGTTCTAAAACTGGCTTATAATTCACCACTGGAAATTATTTTTTATTAATTCTCTCATCTGTCGTCATATAAGACACTGAACACCAGATTCATGTCCGCTCCACTTAGACTGTTCTCACTGAAGGATTTGCTTTTATTGCACTGCCTGTGAAATAGCTTTTACATTGCACAGGGGAACCCTGAGTGAAGTCATCAGGCTAAACGTATTTTCCACAAAATAAATTGAATAAAACTAGCTTAAAGCCGGAAATTAAAATATTACGTTCCTCTTTGGTATTCTGCCATTTTTCAACATCACTCTCTACAGACGTGAAGATAGTCTCGCAGCACAGCACATTTTTTTTCTGTGTTGAAAGTAGCTCTATTGCCAGTGAGCATCTTTGTCTATGCATCACTTATACCTCAGGCCCAAAGTAATCTTTGGAGAAATTGTCTGAATTAAACGACTGTCCATCAAAACATTAATTTGGCCGCCATGGTTGTGTTTAGAGGAACATTTGTGATGATATTATGCATTCCATGTACACAACCATTCATTGTATCATTTTATATTCTTCTAACAGTGAACTTATTTCCCAATTGAGCATTATTATTTATTTATTTCAAGAGAATGTTAATGGTCAATTATCTTATTAATAATAATAATTGATTCAATACATGATTTTGGAAAAATGTCCAACAGTCAAGTTCCAGCTTCTCGTTTGAGGTTTTGTATTTTCAGTTTTATATAATAATAAATTTAATGAATTTGGATTTTGTATACTGTTCTTTATTTTGTGACATGTTGTAGACTAACTGATTCATTAGTTAAAGTAATCTTACTTTGCAGTAGGCCATTCATCTTTCATATTCCATACGAATGTTACTGTGCGACATACAGCATATAAGATAACGGAGTGGAGTGACCCACGGGCACTAAGTGCACATATAGTATAAAGTCAGTCACTGTGCATTACTGTTGAACTATAGGTGTTAGTAGAATTAGAGGTGGACTTGGGAGTGTTGGGGTACCAAAGGCCACTTGTCTCCATAGACAGTTGTACCCTTTTGACTTTGAATTGTGAGGGCAAAGGTTAATGGATCATTTTGTGTGTGTGTGTGTGTGTGTGTGTGTGTGTGTGTGTGTGTGTGTGTGTGTGTGTGTGTGTGTGTGTGTGTGTGTGTGTGTGTGTGTGTGTGTGTGTGCTTGTGTTTCTTCTACTCACAACTATACGTGTGTCTTCAAAGATGGGTATTCTGTAACTTCGAGAGACTTGGTTTCAAAATCTTTCTCCAAGGATCTTAATAATTTCAATACAAGATAATAAAATATTCAGACGGAGAACAGATAAGTGTCCAAGTACTTGTGAGTCTGCATGCAGGCAGAGCAGAGTGGGAAGTGTTTCCTGGATCCTCTGTTCTTCACATTAAAAGGTGCTGGTGTGACTTACCCCCTAAATAAACTCACTAAATAAAAAATAAATACAATCTGACACTCTCAATGACTACACCTTTTCATCCTTCTATCTTTGAGCCCCTCCCTTCCCCCCACCAGTGTTACCATGGAGATGACCAAATGCATATCATATGCATGCATGAGTTTGTGTGGCTTATGTGCTCAGGGCTGGGCGGCAGGCAGAGGGGGGTGGGGGTGGGGGGGTAGTGAGAGCAGGGCGCGACACAGAAATGTGTTCTACTTAAAATGCTAATTTTACATATTTAATGCCATGGAGCAATTTCTATTGGGAAAAGAGTGGAGGGGCAGTGAGGCGAGAGGGAAAAGGGGAGAGCACTTATAGCTAGCACACATTCAACTGTCCAACAGGAGGCAGAGAGGGTGAGGGGGCTGGGGGTGGCGGTGAAAGCACAAATTCCCTTCTCTCCACTTAACTCATTTATTCATCTGTTTGTACCCTCTCCTCTCTCCGTCTCTTGCCTCGCCTCTCCTTCTGTCTCTGTGTCCCAAGCCTTCTTATATAATTGTTCCGAGTGTGTTGAGACAGCTATTCACAGACAGTCGTCCAAAGCACTTCAGACAGACAATATCAACCAGAGAGATTCTTCGACCTGTTGCCCGAAACAGCACACTTGTAATTTGTAATGTGACATGAGATGCCAATAAGGAATACCACAGCATAACAGAGAAAGGCCAGTTAGAAAATAGCTGTTACATGCAGGATCCAATAATGTATTTACCTAATGTGTAAAAAAAAAAAGTCTTTCAGAAAGGAGGAGATCATAAAAATCAAGTAAAGACATTTTAACCTCATCACAAACTCTAACAAAATATATAGTCAGGCTTCTGTAGAGCACCACATTATACCAACATGACAGAGCATGTATCAATGCCACTTCCACATAATGTTTGACTATTAGTTCAATGTCCCAGAGTTCTCTCGAGGTCTCTTCCTGTTGTGCTCCCTGACCCCAGCTAGCATGCAGCCATCAGTGGTTTCATGCTTGATTACAGCTGTTCCTGGATTACTCCTGTGTTGTTTTTGGGGCTAAAGGTAAAACGAGATTAACTCGACTTTGGATCTGTGAACTCAGCTGGAAGGCCAGAGGGCCGGTTCTCATGGAGAGAGGATGGACACACACATCCAGGGGGCAAGAGCGAGCGTGGACACACACACACACACACGCACACTAACATGGCACAGCTTAAAGGTGTAGGTATCCGAGTCCAGCAGCACAGAGGCAAAGTGACGGCCATCCATCCATCATTATTATTTAGCTGTAAGAATAGCTACTAAAAGAGATACGTTTTTTTCGGCAGACAGTAAATGGAAATATGTCTAAATCAAAAACTTGTGCCCTGTGTGGATTTTTGCATCCAACTTTTAAGAAGACAATTTGTTGTTAGAATTGGACTGCCAAAACCTTTGTGAGATAATCTGAACAAAAACAAGGTTTCTAGTAAAGTGTGTAATTTTAGCCTTAAAGGTTCAGTTTGTAAGATTTAGGTGGAAGGGATCTATTGGCAGAAATTGAATATTGAATAATCCTAGTAATGTTTTCAATATTGTGTAATCATCTAAATTGTATGAATTGTTGTTTTCTTTAGCCTGAAATTTGCCCTTTATATGTACATCGGGAGCGGGTCCTCTCTACGAAGGCCGCCATGGACTGTAGCCCAGACTGGACAAACTAAACACATTTTGAGTTATTATGAAAACTGAAGGCTTCCACGGGTTCTCTTTCATGTTTGGAAGGAGAGTGTGAGGTGAGGGGTATTAAGCTTGAACATTCAACTTCACCACTAGAGCTCACTGAATTCTACACACCGAACCTTTAATGTGTTTCTAATTTCAGAGCTACAGTATGTTTTAAATAGTCCTAAATACCCTAAAACTCTGGACTGCCAAGGAATTATAGTTTATTATGTTGCAATGTTTTAAATACTAAGAATGAACTTAACCAGTTACAAAAATGTATACTTGCCTGGATCATTTCTATGTTGGCTAGAGTCAGTTAGTGTGTCAAATTTGCTGAATCAATAGCAATTGCATATTCAACTTTTATATATGTCTACAGGTCGTTTTGAGACGAAAAAAAGAATTTATCAAGGCATCAACTCTCCACATATAACTTCTCTCTCTCAATCGTAGCGTTCAGCTAAGTGGATATCTCTGGTATGACTTGGCTTCAGCCTCTCTGCATACCAGTCCAGTGACCATCAGGTCTCTCTGTACCGCATGTTTCATAAAGACTCTTAACTTCTGAAGCCTAAGGCCTTCTGCATCACGTTGACAGGTTGCCTCTGCTGTGGAGTGGAGCCAGTGAGTCCTGGGTCTTTCTGGCTGATGATGCCCATGGCTGGCTGGAGCTATTGACAGTCTCCTACACTGACAGCAAAGCAATCTGCCTCCAGAGTCCCTCGCCTCACCGTCTGTGTGTATGTGCGTGTATTTGTGTGTGCGTGTGTGTGTGTGCATTTAACTCAGTCAACTGACTTCCAATTTCCAAAGCTTTCCGTGTAAAGATGTGGAGTTATTTTAACCCCAAAGCCCCACTCTCTTGGATCTTGATTCTCATAGAGGGGGTGGTCTGCCTGGACTAAAGGCCTGCTTAGATTATCATTCTACAAACCCATAATGATGGATCACGGGGAAAGGCCAGTGATTCATTTTCTTCACTGATACAGGTCAAGCACAAATATATTTAATGGGTAGAAATACAATTTTCTCTCTTGCTGCTGGATACTGACGTACCTCTGCTCCTGGCTACATTGTGCTTTAAATCATCATTTCTGAGTGTACAACATGGCCTTTTGGTCATAGTGGACTCAAGTGAGTGTGCCATGTTGCCAATCAGCGATGTCCTTAACCACTATTTTAGTCTAAGGAAAGACAAATAACATAAGATAAAACTGACAGGTTAACCTTTTCAATTATCTCTAAGCCATGAGAAAAAACAAGGCATGCTGTTAATGCAAAGTGGCATGGACACAATTGAAATATCATTGGTCTCGTAACCTGGGGCCTACACACACTGCAGCTCCATGAGAGACTGCACAAAAATGCCCAAACAAAACAGCTGGATTTCTACTCTGGTGCCCGTTTGTAAAGTTCAACTTGACGGTGTCAGTAGAGTCTCTCTGTGTCGTATGACTCAATAAAACAATCGGCCATAAAGAACACACAGACACACAGACACACACACACACACACACACACACACACACACACACACACACACACAAATCCCAGTGAGTGGCCTGCGAGACACACACAGCTTCCCCAATCCTCCCACAGGCACCAGTCCAGCCCATGAGGTCATCGCCTGCCGAGACCCAGGATTATAACTCCAAAGGGACCCTTGGAAGCATGTGGTTATACGTTCTGACAGCCCAGCAGCCTGATTAAGCCCCCTGTTTGCTAATGCTAAGCTAATATTAGCTTTGTTGTCAGCCTAAAAGGTGCTATTTCAATAGCACCGCCAGGCTAAGCTATGGTAGGCCAAGCTAAAGCTATGCTAATTTCCCCCAGTGCACCTCTGTATTTCCTATCCAAATGACTTAACTCAGTGTGAGAGATTCATCATCATGTAATAAGCTCAATGCACTGAGCTAACAGAGGATCACTTTGGCCTAATACAAGATTAAGGAGGGTCATATGCAGAGGATTTGGCTTTAACTAGTTCGGAGGCTGAGGGGAACAACACTGAAATGGATGAAAACAATCCGAATGCTGCTGCTTCATGATAAAATGTCCAAAACCAATTGAATGAGCTGCAGATGTTTAAGCTGTAAATATACATGTAATACTTAATGCTCTATAAAGACATTCAGCACAACCCTGTTGCCAATTTAAACCAATTTCAACTATTGCTATAGGCTACGGCAATTCAAAGACCCCAAATCAAAACGTGTTCATTTATTTCTTCATATGACATTTTCAGTCCCATTTGTTTAATTGTCATTTTTACATGTTTAACACTTGCGGGCAAACCTATGATGCAGCTCTAGAAAAAATATTCCCCATCACATTGCAAGGTATGGATTTTTTTTTCTTAGGAATTATTTTTTATTTATTTTGATGCAGGTCTAGATCAATATGCAAAATAAATGTTTGTTGTATTAGAATAGTCCAGATCAGTTAGCCCATTTGAACTCTATAGTTAACAGCCAGTAGCCTTTGTCATTTGCATAACTGTTGCACCACCTCTCTGAGATGGATTTTTTAAACTATACTGTTAGTTTAACCAAAATTGTGACCAAATGTTCTAAAAAGACGTTAGAACTTTGACAACTGATGAAAACATAGCCCTCCCAAGAGGTTCACCTTTTTCACAATAAATATACACCTTGTGCTGGACACACATCAAGTCAATGTTGTATTTTCATGTTCAGAAATTTTCAATCTTTTTTTTTCTTTTGTGGTTTGGTTGCCTTGCTTCAGAATGATCCCGTATTGCAGAAACCATTTCTCTCACTTTTCATCTCTGGATACACGGTACCCATCAGCGCTTTGAGTACTTGGTGGTTTTAACATCAATTAAAATCCCAGCGCCACTTGCTGAGCTGCACTGTGCACTGTCACATCGTGTTGTGTGATCTTGTGGTGTGATAAGCTGTGACAGAAAGCTCCATAGTGTTTCTCTGCAGCGCACACATTCACAGAGAAGCGTCTCCCTCTCTGCTCTATGTAAATATGCAAACATGTGTCCCTTACATCCAGCCATTATAACAAATGTGCTTGTGTACACACATCTAAACTAAAGATTCACGCATGCCTGCACAAGCAAACACAATTACCACATAATAAGATTTGGCCGAGAAATCAAATGGAAAGTGTCATTGAATACGATGAGAGAAGAGGGAGACAGAGAGACTTGTGTGAGAGAAATCAACCATCATCATCTCCATCCGTACGAGTTCTCCGCTTCATTCTCCCTGTCCTAACACATCGTCCAGTAAACAGGCCAACGGCTCAACTCAACGCCACCACGTGTTATCCCAGAGTGTCTGCTTACGCCTCCCTGGGTCTAATCAGCTCTGACAAACCAAATATCTCCGGAGAGTTTAAGCCATTTGGTTTGACTTGTCGGTTGACTTCTAACTACCCAGCAGATTGCATGGTTTTGGGGCCAGTTCCTTCTCAAAGTCACATAATGTTAATAAGTAAATCATGCACTAGTATTGTTTTTATTTCTAAAAGGCTATAAAAAGTAAAAAAACATTTTGCAATGTGACCGTTTAAAAGCTAACACATGAGATTTGAAGGCTTAACAAATCCCCACAGTAGGTACTGTAAATCACTTATGGGTTTTAAATAAAAAGCAATTGGACAGTAACAAAACTCTCCAAACGGCTAAATGACACTGCTGTTATTTTAAATACACAGTTTAATATGAGAGGTTAAGGCAACATCATCATCATCACCGTGGCTGTCTCTGTATGTGTGTTCAGTGATGCTGACTGTGTGAGTTCACTGGTGCGTTCACGTACTCTTGCATGACAGCTAAAGTAGCTCCGTCTAACGGCACTGCTGTTCCCTTCCATTTGCCTTCAGGGCTTTTCCTCATTCTCTCTCTTCCTCACTGACTTTTAAAGTGTTCTTCCGTTTTTTTTTTTCTCCCTGAGGAAATATTACCAAAAAGCTTGGCTTTAGAGAGAGTGAGGCCACTGATCTCAGTGTCTGTTTAGTGAGTTATGGTGGCCCTGCCAAAGTACGCCACCAGTTTACATGTCATTCAGGGAAATACAGGTTGAAGTGAGGCCGGGTGAGATTGATGTTAAAATGTTGCCTTTTCCTGAACTCCATTTATGAAATGATGTGAAATGTTAGAGTGCAGTCTAGATGTTACTCTATAAAAGGATAGGTACCTGAACTCTGCCTTTGAAAAAAACAAAACTGTACGTCATGACACAAACTGAGAAATCCCCACTGCTGTGTAAGTGTGTGTTTATACCAGACGCAAGGCTAAAAACAGCCCAACAGTGGATACCTACGGCAAAGGTTTTGATTTATAATTTGGTGTCGGTTTTACCAGATGATATCACACAGCATCATGCCATATTGTGCTTTGATTATATTTTAGATGCACTTGAATAACTGGAGTTGGAGTAAGGTGACTCCTGTTTCACCTTATCTCATCACAGAATTGCAGAAAATGACATTCACTGTGTTTGTGTGGCAGCTGTGATCACAGTGAACATAAGCCTGAAGTGCATTGGCCTTGTTAGGTGCGAGAGGATTCTGTACATCTAAACTGCAAAAGCAAATCGCTAATTGTGATGTTGTGTTCAATGGGAACATATTTTATGAATGAATTGTGAAGTGCTATAATTTTTTAAGCAGCAGAGTCACTGCGCAGTTAAGGTACCATCTGTGGTTATGTAATACAAACAGCAGTGTTTTGGTTAAGGTTATGGAAAGGTTAAGATTTGTTAAATGTAAATAAACCTGTTGTGTCTTAAGTCAGCATTAGTTTTTTATTGTATTAAACCAGACAACAATCATTTCCCCAACCATAACCGTAACTGCTGTGACCATAAATATAGCATTAAAAGCCAGCAATGTTGTTGAAGTACAGTTCTCTGCACAGGGTTTTTTACTGAATCACAACCCTTTCACAGTAAACTATCAATCTAGTTATGACCTCTTACTCTGCAACAGTTTCTGGTCTTCTTGTTTGTGTCACAGTGTCAGTATCACCCCTCATCAAGAAGAATCTCGGTTTAATATCTTTCACGTTCCTCCCACATATCCACGATATTACGATGGAGACATCTTTGCTCCTTTTGTTAACTTGTTAAAAGTGATTCAAGAGATTTGCTGTTAAGATTAATTAAGATTAATGAACTGTTCTGTAATTATTTAATCAAAGTCTTCTTTTATTTACAAAATGAATGCAAAAGGCTCTCCGTTCCATCTGCTTTTTCCAGTTTTTTCCCCCCTGAGCCCACGTGGGCCTATTATTCGGTAGCCATGTGTAATAGTAAGAATATTGCATGGTCCACTTCCCTACATTGCATAAGGAGTAGACGGCAGACAGACTCGAGCTGCAGCAGGAAGAGAGGGAACACAAGAGGCCTCAGGGTAACGGCTACCTAATTGAATTGCATTTTACTTCACTACTTTCGATGGAAACTAAAAAGGCAAGAGGTGGAGGAAAATATAAGAGTGAAATTTATAAAAAAGGTTTTACCTGATTGGTGCAAAAGCCACGTCAGTGCACTGCCTGTAAGGACAGATAGAAAAAGTATGAGTTATGTACAATATAAGAGTAGAGACAATATTTACTTCGCGTCCTGACATTTAAATGGAATGACATTTCAACTCCACCATTTGACTACACCACCACACTTTAAAATCAGTGAATCTCCTGACCGTCCATCCGTGAGGAGATTTCAGAGGATCCGAAAATAAAATGATCACATTAACTGAGAAAACAGCCAAACACTATTCCCTCCTTATGCCATTTCCCAAATGCTTCTAAAAATGTGATCCTGATTTGGTTTGCACTGAAGCACATAACAACATTATCCTTTCACCCTTTATCTTCTCCTCATTAACTTTGCTTACTTCTCCTTCGAATCACAATGACAATGACTAAAATACAGCTTTGCATAAGTTTGCATTCTCAGTTTTTATATTTGTTTCAGTGGCCTTGTGGCTTTAGGGCCTTTTGCTTCTGTAGAAACAGATTGGGCTGAGAAACTTTTTGTTTGTTTTTTAATCGCATCAATCAAATAATATGTGCATGTAGTGTTAGTTTGAGAAAGTGTATATTTGCACACGTGTCTGCGTTTCTTTGACCACTGTCTTAGTCCAGACTGTCTGCTATAGTAATGGTACTGTAGTATTTGTCCATTCAGATCAGTATATAAGATGTAGTACATGACATGGTTTACTGCAGCCTAATAAACAACATTCAATGTTAAACAGAGGATCAAATGACTGTGAAAGTGAAACGGCTCACTTGTAAAAACAATTTCACAGATGATAACTGGCTGACTCTGCAGCCTTCCATAGCTTTTTTAGCTAATTGTTTTGGTTCTACAGACCGTACAATCAGGCAATAGACCGACTGTTCACTACTTCACCTAACAGCAGAGTTAGCAACTTGATAGAGAACCGAGTAAACTAAGTACATGAGTTGTCTGTCTGTCTGTTAGAAGGTGTCGACATAAGTTGCCTTAGGAAATCAACACATACACACAGAGGTGGTATGGAGCTGTGTCCAATTTCAAACATATTGCTACTCTGCTGTGACCTCTGACTTCTCAGCAACCAGACTAAGTGTATATATAAAATAATGGCAACAACAGTCCGACCAAATCAAAAGCAGATACTTTGTTTTACATAATCATCAGCAATGAACTTCCAGGTTTGTGAGAAACACAAATGAGCTACTAACAAGGTTCTCGATTTAAGAACTGATTACACAACACTAGTATTGTGACAGTTGGGTGGTAAAACTGTCAAATCTCGTAAATGTGATAGTTTCAAATGATTTGACTGAAAGAGAAAAAATACTAATAGAGCTTCAGATTCCAAAAGAGAGGATGAGAGGGGTGTGTGAAAACAGGCGAAGTGTAAAGTCCTCCAACTTTAAAGGGTCTGAGCGGTTTGCACAAAAGAGAAAAAGGAAATGAAAACAAATAAAGAGAGAGCAGAACGAGGGATAAACAAACTGAGTACTGGTGAAACTGCCACTTGTTAAAAGAGCTTAAGCTGCCAAATTAGTTTTGGGGTCAGAACCTGACTCTATACCATTGTCTGCCATGACACCAGTTCGTCATGCCTCCGTAGAGAAAATCAAATAAAACAATAGCAGCGTAACAGGAAAGATCAGTGGATGTTTTATTAAATCCTCGTGATGGCCATTGTAGGAGTCATGGATGGGTAGCCATGAGAGTGTTTAGTAAAGGAAGTGACTCAGAGAGATGTCCGACTGTGTGCTGCTCACACAAGCACAGAGTTATCACACTTAGATGAACAGGACAAAAAAGAAAAACGTCTTTAAAAACAGCGGTTTAAACTTCAAGAAGAAAACTGATACATTAACAGTTTAAGTTCCCAGATGCTGCATTTTTCACTCAGTGCTAGAATTAGTTTTATCTTATTTGCAATGTCATATCTGGAAAACAGTGGTCAAGAAACTGAACTGCTAAAAATACATAGAAAACTAGGATGGAATGCATAAATCCAAATAGGCCCAACAGTTCCCTTAAATTCAGTCTAGCTGCACCAAATTTCACGTACTATAGTTATCAGTTCCTTTTATATGCCTGATTTTTTTCATCAAGATCCATTAACTACTCCCTAAGAAAAGGGTGATAATGTTTGAAAACTCAAAAGGTTAAGGAAAGAAAAAAGAAAAATCCTGGATCAGGATTCAGATCGGCACCAAATGTTTAATGACTTCTTCTCTGACTATCGCGAAATTGTTAAACTGTGCTGTAAATATTCAAAAGTTGCTGATTCACAAACTAAACTTCACCAAGTTTTGAATGACATAATATATATTACCAATAAAAAATGGTCTTTACTGTATCAGGGTGGTTCAACATTCACACTGCAATTCTTTTTTTTTTATGTAGCTATAATCTTGAATTATGTGGCCAGTATCACCCTCAAATGTGACTGGTTCATGGCCCTGATGTGACCCACATGCACAGAAGAACAACAAGACGTCACAACCAGATCGCTGTGTACGGAACTAAACAAGGAGAACAAGTAGGTGATAAACACGGAGGCCACAGATGTCAGCGTTTACAGTTTAATTGTTTTCTCTATGCTTTCAAACACAGACTGTTAAGATAGGACCCCTCAAGTTCTGCTTGTACAGACGTGTTATCCCAAGTTGTTATGAGGTCTAAAACCTCACGGCCCCTCCACTGACTACCTCCATTCGACTGTCCTCCATGTTTGTTTGTCCTGCCCGCCACTTCTCCTGCGCAAAATTATGAGGAATGTCAATCTAGAGTGACATAAAATTTGCATATAATTCCGATACGGGTCACATGGTTGTTCAGACTGAGGTCGCATTAAAACATTTTTTGTATCTGTATCTGATTTAGAACCACGTATGAAAGTGGCCCAAATCTGATTTGAAAAGATCAGATATCATGTGATTTGTGCTTTTTATACTGTCATTAAACAAACAGATCTGGGTCACACATGTGAACTTAGTGCAAGTGATTCTGCTCCTCTGCTCTTTTCCAATCACTCACACGTAGGACTGATCTTTATAAAAACCTGCTGAATTCATATTTATGTTCATGATAAATCGGGCGTCGCTTCATCTGCAACAATGTTGGACTTTTTTTCAATGTGTGCGACAATGTTTAAATACGTGTCTCATAAGTCTCGGGCAAATCTAACAAACACAAAATAAACTTCACACAAGCACACAACAAACGCACGTCGCATGCTGTGCCAGCGCCTGTGTGTGACACCGTTGATGCGACACAGTTTTCACTATGAGCTTTACACCGTAATCAGCCACGGTTATAATGATAATTTAGATTTCACAAGGTAATACTAACCTCATCCTTCCAAGGGTTGTGTTGATCTGTTCAGTTGTTTTTGTGTAATCTTGCTTTAAGAACAGTCAGGGTGAAAACATATAACCCCCTTGGAAGAGGTAATAACAATGGGAGCATCAAAAAGTATTTTGTACATTTAACGAAATTACTATTTACTCATCACTTCCTTCAGTATCTAGAAGCTGTAAGTCTTGAGTATTTTGTATTTTTCATTTTTTTCTGTTATATTTGGGTATGGTCTTCAAAACACAATTTTGAAGTCCAATCCTATTACATTTCTTTATTTTGTATTTATGTTGCGTGAAATAAACTAATACTGTTTCAATATTTGGGTTAATTCAGGTTTACACTTGTGGCTGTCGGACTAAGTGAGAGCATCTGTTCAATTCATAAACTCAAACGTAGTTTCAAGTCTTGCGTTTGCCCTTTCCAGAATCCACACACACAGTCATGTCTCCATGACTTCAGAGGACATTACACTGACTTCAAACTAATTCCCTTAGACTTACTCTAACCTGAAGTAGACCTACTAACTGCCTAATCTTAAAACGTGTCTTCACCTTAACATTTAATGATTTACTTTGTGTCCCCAAAATGTGTAAACAGATTGCAGTCCCCACAACACAAGTAATACCTGGACTACACACACAAACAGAGAGAGAGAGAGAGAGAGAAGCATACAGTATATACACCTCCTTCAGTTACTAATGCATCCCTTCACCTACCGCCCCCACACACACATACACACAGTCCACTGTTCCCCTGCCCTCACTGTGTGCTCGTCCAGCAGCGGCAGGCCAGAGTCTGTAATTGCTGCCTCTGTGGCGTGGACAGACAGGCAGACTGGGGATTGGAGATGACACGCACCCATTATTAGTGGACCAAGTGCTGTTTTTGCAATTACCAAGGGTTTGGCTGAGCACACTGAATCACACTCAGGGATTCTCTATTCAGGAGCCATTTCAAATCCAACTGGCTGCACAGCTTCTGTTGGCCGCGGCCTCAACAGCACTGGGCCGGGCCTCTCTGTGAGCCTGACAATCGATTCTGATGGGGTTTGGAAAGAAGTGAACCAGGTCTCCGTCGCTTGAAATGTCTGTATCAAGAGGCCAACGAACTAAATGTTGTTTTTACCTTTGTGCAGAGGCAGCAGCCAGGTGGTGGAGGCAGGCAGGATAAACAGAGTGGTGAAAAAGGCTGGCTGTTGTTGGACTGAGTGTTGAGCCTGGAGGCAGAACACAAAGCAAGAGGAGACTGAACATCCTCACCGCCATCACATTTCTTTAAAGGTGGAACACAGAGTGATTGAGCAGGGAGAGATTTAACAGCCACTAAACTAGGACAGTGCTGAAGCAGACTGCCTGTAAAATGACCCTGGATTACTCTACATATGATGGAATGTAAAACTATACATCAAATTATACGACTGTAATCCTTTAAATCTGACTTTTAATGTTGGACACATACAATGCTGTCCGATCAAAAACCACACTGTGTTTACTGATGTAACGACATTGTGTACTTCTTAAAAAGCAACACAGTAAATGTTGGTGAAACAGGATTTTGTGTTTCAAGTGGGAATTAAAGGGACAGTTAAAAATGTCTGGAAATACAACCTGACCTGTTAAATATGAAGCAGCCAGAAGACCGTGAGTTTATCTTAGGAAAAAGACTGGAAACAAGGGGAAACATGCCTGGCTCTGTCCAAAAGGTTAAAGAAAATCCACCTACCAGCACCTCTAAGCTTGCTAATGACATTTAATCAATTATTTAATTATTCGATTCAAAAACTGAAGTAAAAGATGGCACATTACGGTTTTACAGGGGGTTGTGTACCACACTATTTCTTGGCTGGGGAACAGTAAAATCCAGGAATCACTGATCACCACAGAGTGACGACCAGACTTTAAGATACAGTGGAGAACAAAGGGCTGAGACCACTTTGCCCATTCACTTGAATGGAACTTTTACTCAAGACGTGTATCAGTATAAAAGCAGCTGAACAATCTGCACATATACTGTCAAGCTGTATATTCTCAGGTAGAGGGGTTCCCGGAAGTCTAGACATACATATTAGTTCTGCCCAGCAGCTCAGTAAGAGAGGGGGGCTCACTCGGAGCCAGCCAGCCGCTCAGGCATGAGGAGGTTTGAACTTAGACGAGTCTATACGGCCCGGTGCTGGGGCTGAGGTTGTGGTTGTTGTGCCGGCAGCCAGTGGCTGCTGCATACCTGCAATCTCCCTGATGATAATGCAACATGGCAGCCCCGAGGGCAGAGCCCATACAACTTTCTCAGCCCTCTCAGAGTAATTGGTGACCCCTGAACCTGCCCTTCGTATAAAAGGAGGGAGGGAAGTGGAGACAAGAGGAGGAGGGGGAGACAGGACAAGGGATAGTCAACAGAGACACTGAAAAAGGGGAGACGGGGTCATAAAGAGGAAAGGAAGACAGGGGGCAAGAGTAAAATAAAGGAGACGTGAGCTGGGAGGAAAAGGTTAATCTCTTTAACTGTGGATAGTTTGAAAGTTCAGCAAAGACAGAAAAAGTCTGCAGCCCAGTTGTGTCCATCACACACAAGGAGCAAATGGGGAGACCCTTCCCCTCCACTCAGTCCTGGCTACATATTCTACTAGCTCAATGTGAAAATATATAGGCCTATTGTACATTAGTATTCAGGCATTTATAAAGCCGCTGATTATTTTACATTAATAAGAAAAAATATGATAAACTGGCCCTGTCTCCTAAAGATTACATGTGTACACAACTGTGCGGTTTTGCCAAATACCTATAACCACTGCCTGGATTAGATGTGTCCTGCATCTCACAAGTCCTCAAGTTTACTAAAACACATTCATTCAGGTAAAGTCAAATATTTACTATTTAAATAAGAATACACAGCTGTGCCTCAAGTTAGCTGGGCATTTAACCAAGACAACAGCTGTGTCTCAATTCAGGAGCTGCATCCTTTGAAGGCTGCATTTGAAGACCCCTGTGAATCATGGCTAGACTGTACCATTTCAAAGGTTCCTTTAAATAAATTCTTGAACAACGATGGATTCAACAAGTGGATCCTTCCTAGACCAACCTATTCCAGGATTCATTGCATGGTGGTGAAGAAGCTAACAAGCTAAATATGCAGGTTACTGAACTGCAGAAAGTGCAAACAAGTGCAAACAAGAAATCCTCTGTAGATCAGACCATCTCTTCTCTGCTCGGCCTTCGCAGACTGAGGAGACTGAGTCCTCCGAAGGATGCAGCCTGACTTACCCTCACCTAATGACGCCTTCAACTCACATTAGATTTAACATAGTAACCAGTTTAATTGGTGTAAATATAACTCATGATTGTGAGCTCTGATATAACCAACTTGGCTGCAATACAGCAGTTCGCAAAAGTAAACAAGGATGACTCACATCAGCAAAGTCAAAGTTATTTAACCCAAATTCAATGAATGCAGTGTATTGTCAATGCAATCGTCATGAGTGGATCAAAGATGTGAACATCGTAAACATTTTGAAAACTTTCCCATCACTACCATATGACATGACCAGAGCACAAAAATAACCGTAAAACAATCAGGCTTTAGTGCAAACAAGTGGATACTGTTTAGAAAACAAATGAAACCATTGTCAGTAAATGTTTGCATACGCTCATAAATCTAATTTTGTGACTTAACAGACACAATCCTTCAGGGCTCTGGAGCTTTGAGACAATTAATGGATTTAAATTGATTTCCTAAAAGCAAAGTGTGGTCGAATTAAAACATGATTCTCAGAGACTGAGCAGCACAAACTCCTCTGTTCTTACTTGTCTCTGTCCTCTGCTAGATGTGAACATCAGATTGTCTATGAGACACAGAGCCAATCACCTCAATTCACAACTGTCCAATAAACTGCAGCAGGTGTGCACTGCATTATTTGGATGTGATTTTTGTATGCATTTTGTAATTACTCTTTTCATGATGTTGACATTTACACACCAAACCATTTACACAAACAAACATTTAGAGTGAAGTGGTTTTACTTTACAGCCCAGCCCTATCTTGGGGTCAACAGAAGACCACCATTGCATTTAGTGACTGTTGCATCAATAAAGTTGTCACCTAAAACATTAACTCTGCTCTTTCATGTGTTGTGTGTTTCAGTGGGCAGTGCTGCCATTAGGCCATGTGCAGTTCTTGCCATCACAGCTTTTTACAAAGCTATCAATTCTTTACCCAAGGTGCTCCGTGTTCCACATCTCCATCTTTCCAGGGCAGAACTTGTTAGTGATTTCCACTGCATTCATCGCTGCGGCCCTGTCTGTGTGGGTTTTTCTATGCAGTATGAATCCATTTGTCTCCACTGACGGAAAATAATTGCAAAGCAAACAAATCATCTCTGCCACATTGAGCAGGCCTCCACTCCCGGGGCATAGCAGCTAGATAGCTACAGGAATGAAAGACAGACCGACAAAGGGAGGAAGCGAGCGAGAGAGACAGAGCGAGAGAGAGAGGACAACAGAATGATAGAGGAAGTTTAGAGCAAAGTGGTTTGCATTTGCATTATATATGCAGAGTGTTAAAAAGTGTTATGTTAGAGAAACCGATGCAGTCAGATTGAAAGTGACTACATGGTGCATTGGGGAGGCCAGAGAGAGAGGGAGAGAGAGGGAGAGAGAGAGGGAGAGAGAGAGAGAGAGAGAGAGAGAGAGAGAGAGAGAGAGAGAGAGAGAGAGAGCTGCCAGATGGAAACTCACTCCAGGAACATAAGGAGGAGACATCTGGGAGCACACAGCCCTGGAAAGAAGATAATTATAGCATGATTCAGAAATGGCCTTTTTCGAAAAGAAAATCTACAAATGTATCATAAATGCTCAAGTTGTTCTTACCAAACCATGAGCTGTAGATAGGGTTCAACGACGAGGCATGAAGAACGCCTTCTAAAGTTTTACAAGAAAATACAAAAGTCTCTTGAAGTTAGATTCTTATTTATTTGAGCAGCCCCATTGAGGTCAGTCACAATTATAGAGATACTGAAGAAAGTAGCATTCATACATTACATTCTGCTCGGTTGAAGGCTGAGATCAAGACCGTGTTCCAAACTATAGATAACCGGATGAAACAAGAGGCATTTGGTTGCTTAAAGGATGAGAAGTGCAGGTTCTTCCTTTTTTATTTCTGGAAAACAGGGGTGACCAATGATTAATTTTTAATTATTAATTCAGTTACTTTTAGTTTAAATTTAAAGTAAATAAAAATTGTTTAATTCAAAGTTAATACACAGAATTTAAAGACAACATGTGTTTCCTCTGATAAGCAATGAAATAAAAACAACTGAGGGAAAGGAAATGTTCTGTAAAACATACACAGTTTAGAAACATAATCCTGCACTGACTGTCGGACTTTTTAGATGATTTTCCATCACTTTTGAGGTTTATGTGTTACACTTTTCAGCTGAATGTGGAATGTGGGAACATAATTGCACATCCCTCCACTCGATAACAATATGTTAAGACATACACGACTACACAAAACAATTAATGATACAGGATGGATGTTATAATCTGCAACTGAGAATTCTTGGTTCTGATTGGCTGGATGGGATTAATTTAATAAACAGGACAGTAATCCCAGACACTTATGTTCTCCATGTTTGATTGCAGTTCTAAATGAATGCAACAGTATGTAAAGGCAACTTAGTCTGGCTTAGCTTATAAAATCTTGAAGAAAGAGTTTTAGTCTTAGTAAGGACCACACAAATTTGATCTCAACTCTGTGTGATATTTCCAGGAATCAGACTGGAGTAGGAGAGGGAGAAAAATAACATTAGCTGTGGGGAAGTTGGCCGTCTGAGTCTGATGGACAGCTGAGGGGGAAAGGAGAGAGAGCACTGGAGAGGAAATATAACCATATACCGACGCAGATAACAACTTACAGGAAATTATTTTAACAGTGAGCAACCAATAACTATTGAGGAAAGTTCAACTTGTAACACATAACAGTCAGCTTACAGTTTACACACAGGTACGAGTAGCGACTGCTACACAAAGCAACTATTTCACCTTCATGTTTCAAATCATGGCACAGACATAAAATTGTGCTTCTATCATTCCCACTTTATGCCCTAAACTCCTGATCTTGCACAATGTCATTTGGGTGAGTTTGGATGCCTTGAGATAATGTGCATTGTGTTTTGGCGCTATAGAAAAAGATATGGCCCAGCAAGTTCAACAGTAAGGCTGAACGTAGATCAGTTACAAAGGCATAGAAGCCATTAAAGACCGGCCTTCAGCTCTGATATTCAGTGAGGAAAACATTAAATATCAGGAATTCCAAACAGAGTTTGGCGTGTTTGTTAGACACGTGCACTTCTGATTACAGGTGACACAAACAGCAGACAGTGGAACAACCGCAGTAACACAAGTGAAATAATGTGTTGAAAGTGACCAATCAGAAGAGCGGAGATGTCAGCCACTGTCCCTGCTTCTCAAGTCACATAAGTCAATCTTAAAGGAGCGAGCAATGGTTGAGCGCACACACACACACACACACACACACACACACACACACACACACACACACACACACACACACACACACACACACACACACACACACACACACACACACACACACACACACACACACAAACAAACTTTGGAACAAAAAGATTAAGATTGGTATTATGAAAAGATTGTCATGTAATGTTAACCCTTTAGCATGTTATCATATAGAGCTGGTAAATAGACTACAATAGAGAATATTGGACAGTCAGAGAACTGTTAACTGTGAGTGTGTGAGGTTTGCTGCAGCTTGGTTGAATCTGGACTGTTGGGACTGGGTGCAGTCTACCGAGTACCATTCTAGTTTCTTGCTTTGGACATTAGACATGCAGGCTGATAGTTGCCAGGTTGCAATGTAGTCTTCGCGACATAAGTGACATCAGCGAAACCACTTGGAAATGGTTTTTTTTTAAATTGTATGTTTCTACGTTAAGCTTTTGTCACCCACTGTATTTGAATTACAAAAAGAACAAAGCAGTTGGGCAGAGCATATCGCTGGCAAAAAGCATCCATGAATGCAGCAATTAGTGTTTTGCTGCATACTGTTATAAATAATGTTAGACATAAACAAACATCTGATAATCACTGAATTGGCTTAATTACAAAATAAAGCCTTTCAGTTTCCAACAGTTATTGTTGGATCATTAGTGCTGGATTCGGTTTAGTTGACTGAAACATGGTCCTATAATGGGGACATTACTCCACCGACTGTGGACATGCATTAAACTCGTTGTTATGAAACCCGCTGAGCGTATATGACCAGCCAACAAGGTCAATAACTACTTTAGCTTCCTTGTTAACTGCGTAAATGTCATAACACAGACTGCCTACACCACGTGGGCCTCCATATAGTGCAGCTAATTACAGGGTAGATTATGGATGTGAATAGTGCTGCAGCTTAATACACTCCTACATTAGTTCAAGCACAGGTCAGTGTGCTTTAGAAACAGATAGCAGATGGACTGTGAGGTTAGGAAAGGTTGCACGCGATCCAGTCCTCAGCAGATATTATTGATAGACTGCTGTGCAGCTCTGCTCCAGCTGTGACAATTGGGTGAGATATAAAATGCAGGTGGGGCATATGGATTATTCTTGGTAGAGCTAAAGAAACAGACGCTGCAGATAGTGCGAACATGGATTCAATTTATGCCCATCATCATTATTACACCGCCTGTAATCATGGCTATTCACTTTGTATTTAACAGTGTACCTCAGGCCATACGTGCATGGATTCACTCAGGTTGAAAGCACTAATTCACTTCTCCAGGTAGGCTTGGAGAATTCTGGAAAATAGGAGGCTGCTTTATTTCTTATATTACTGCAAGTAAATGGGATTAAGCTATTCTTTTATCCAAACTTGATAAAATATTTATCATCAAATTTATCAATAAATAACTTGTTGGCACAAGATAATTACCACGTGGGAACAAGTGAAATTCTGCACATTTAGGGAATAATAATTGGCTTGTGTGCATCTGAATTTGTTAGAGACACATATTAGTTTTTAGTAAATAAAAACAAGATAGTAACTTGTGTGTGGTATGTGAAAAAGTAATTGAAAGTCGGGTACTGTTTTGTAAATTTAGGTTAACTTAAACATATAATTTCAGCATCAATATGGTTTTGTGTTAAGTATTGCAGTAGCACTCCACAAACTCCAAGCCCATGTAAAAAAATACTTGCATGTGTTATTTCACCAAATGCACACAAACATTCATCCTGGACACAACTAGTTTCTGATAAAGTAGTAATAGCATGGGAAATAAATCTTATAACAGTTTTTAACAAAATAAAGTTCCCTAAAAAGTGAGAAAACACAGGTGCCAATCAGGTGTCATTTTTGAAATTAGATAAAACTATAATTTTTTGTAACATAAAACATTTTTTAAATGTACTTTTGTTGCTCTTGACATATTGTCAACATACAGGTGTATATAACTGCATCAGTGAGGACAGTGTTTCCTTCAGCTGCAAAGTCCACATGTTTACATTCACTTCCATGGCTCACTGCCACGCTGAGGAACAACTGAGCCATAGTCCGTGTTATTAGTCACTGCGCTTTTCCTTCTTTAACACTGTTTGTACACGTGAACACATCAACATGTCCAAATAACACAGGGCTGCTCCCTTTCTGCAGCTGCACGTCAGAGTCTGGAGGAGAGGGGCCTACCTCAGAGGTGACCGCAGCAGGGCAGACATGTTGGTTGATGTGGACAAACCCTCACATTAAACACTAAATAAACCGTCAGTCCGTCTTCTCGCGTTAGGCAGGACTGCAGTGTAACAGCAGACATTCACTTCTGTATAACTTCTCCCTCTGCAGCACATCCATCTTGTGGAGACGTCAGTGACAAGAACAACAAACATGATGCACCTGTCACCTCGTGAAGGCGCAAGGATACGTACAGCACGCACCCTGGCACCAGCACTATATAATGAAACATTTAAAAAAGGTGTTCCTCCGCGATATGAAGTCTACCATGTGACAATAAAAACGAGGCAGCAGCAGTTTAACTGTGACTTCTGAGAACCACTGTGTGATGTCACTTGAGATTTAAATTCTGCATTTGGCTGTAAAATCTAAAATATAAGTTATGACCAAAATAGAAGACATCAAATGTGTTTGTAAAAGAAAAAGAAAAACACGACTATATAAATTCATGAATGAATAAAGCGCACAAATGCACATTATGATCTCTTAATAATTAGACGACTGATCATTGACTGTAATGACGTTGGCAATCTGTCATTACATGGTGTCTGGCGCCCTCTAGTGACAGTAAGCTGCAAAAGCCGCTGAAAGCTGAGTTGTGTAAAAGAGGCAGTGGTGGGAAATAAGAAAGTACTTTTACCTAGTTACTGTACTAAAGCACAGTGTCATGTATCTGTACTTCAGTAGATTTATGTATCATGTGATTTTACTCTTACACATACATCTGCAAATATCTTTACTTTCTACCCCACTACATTTTTACAGAGCATTGAGTTACATGTTCACCTAGGTTTTTCTAAATAAATAATAGTGAGAGGGGAGTTCACTGATCAAATCAGAGTGGAGGACACATTGATCTCGCATCCTGCAGCAGCATCACTGGTGAAGAGGAAAAACCTAAAATGGATTCAGACGAGGCCGCGACTCAGCCATAATGATGAACTGGACAGTTTACTACAGTAAAATGTTTGCTACTTGAGCATTTGAGTACCACCTTAAAAGAAGTAGAGCCTATGTTAAACCCTGACAACATTTACACATTTAAAAAAGGAAAAGAATATGCCAGAAAATATTTATTTCAAAAGCTTGTGGAAAACAAACAAAGTAAGAATTTACAAATCAGTACAATTGTTTACAAATGTGCATGGTTACTGATAACCCAAACATAAATGTGCTGCGCAATATCAAATGCACTTAGTGGTCCATAAATTCGGCCTTGTATAATACATTACAAGTGACTAAAAACATGGAGGTAAATTACCTACGGAACAAAATAGTCAAACCTAATTGAATTTTTTTAACAAACTAATTAAAAGAGCTGCCGTCCCCATAAGAATATACAATATTCAAATAAGTGAATAACATTACTTTTGTGATCTTCGTTAAAGGCATATCATTGAGCATAACTCATTTATCTCCCAGTGGTTCCATTTAAAAAAAATTATAATTGTAGCTGCAAAGCAATATTGGCCAATACTCCTATACCTACAGACCAGAATTAAATGTGTTGCCTGGTGGAAAAAGCCTCTTCACATCCTTCCAGGAAGCGGTGAAATCTTTTTAGGTACTGCTGATTTCAGTGTCACAGCTTCTGCTACATAGATGCGGGTACCGATGGGACTGGATGTGGTGCCGTCCATCGCCAGTCACCCTCTGCAGTGGTACGACGGAATCTTCGTTGTCCCGACAATGAGTTTAGACACTTCTCAGCAGCCAGGAAGGGGGTGAAATGCCAGACTGGGAGAAGTAGGCCCACCACCAAGGCTTCTCCTCCCGCTCGATCTCTCCTTCGCGAACGTCTGGCTCGCTGTTGCGCCCAAACTGGTTGTAGGGGTCAAATCGATCCCACGTGTCGACTGTAGGGAAGAGGTGGTCGTCGATATCGGGCTCCACAGGAACCTGAAGGCAGGAGGAGGGAGAAGATGAAGTTGGAGAGCACGTGTGGTGAACTAATGACCCTGCAAGTGTGTCTGATGATCGTATTCACTGAACACAAATATGACGACGAAGATCCAAACCTTCTCCAACACAAAGTCAACACGTCCCGCCTTGTTCATGTTGTAAGGCAGGTGAATCCTCTTAGTGACCCTGGAGTAACCCTTGGCTGTGGCTGTCAGGATGTGAGTACCAGGGTTCAGCAGCCGCCAGTAGTCTCCATCTTCAGCTGGGAGGGTAGAAACGGAACAGGGTGGGGCAGTGAAACATGGGCAGTCAAACAAATCAAAGAGGGAAGACAGTGATGGAAGAGTGTGGTAAAAGAGGATTGCGGGAGAAAATCAATGAAATGTCTAACATCCAAGCAACTAATATCCACTTTTTGCAACCTGAGATTAACAGCTTCAGTATGCATGTCAAAAAGTTGGAGAAAACAGATACATAAATAGATGTATCCAAAACCATAATATTTACATTAGTGTGATAAGAACAGTCTAAAATGACAGAAACCATTTATGAGAAAAAAAGTATTGAATGTGTCGATATTTTTTTAGTTTGATCCATGTCCCATCTAGTAACAATGAGGAGGCAGGGTTTATGACCTCTACTGTAGCCAGCCACCAGGAGGCGATCCAGATGATTTGGCTTCACTTTATAGGAGCAGTCGTGTCGTCTATCTTTATAAAAGTATGTTTGTTATTGATTGATTTTTGTATTGATCGGTTTAATTCAGTGGTGCAACGTTTAAAAAATGTCCCTCAGTCGTTTGGGTCCATCGAGCGTTAAAAGTATTTTTTATTGAATGAATGAATCTACTTCCTTTGTTGAGGGGCTTATCTGAAGTGTCTGATCTTTTACCTGAGCTGTCCTGACTGTTATGGCAGTGCTGACAATGATGAGGTTTATTTACAGAGTATGAATAAATATTTTAACAGATAAAAAAGAATAATAATTAAAATATTAAAACTTACCTGAGGTGACATCTTTCCTAATCCCCCTGACAGAGATGGTAGCACCTTTTATCCCGTTGCCGTCAAGGTCCTTGACTACTCCCTTTATCCCTCGATGGACCTGGTCAGAGACAGGCAGCTCAGTGGACAGCCATATCTAGTACAGCTACATAGATTCATCATGGACAGAGTAATTACACACAATACACTGACAATGTAGTTAGTACGTTAGAACCTACTTTTTCTAACATTTTATTAATTTATGTTCTTTCTTATCTTTGAAACTAGAAACTTTGAATTGACAAATATTGTTTTACACTTACTTTCTCAGCATTCATGCCTCAGCTAGCAGTTGAAATAAATAATGCAACCTAAGAAAATCTGTCATTTTTTCCCCAGTTGAGTAAGAATTCATAACAGACACTTACAGACTCAACAAAGCCGAGCAGAGCCTCCTTATTCCTCTTCCATTCTGGGTAAAGCTCGGCCTCCGAGGGGAATTTGTCACAGCCGAGCTCCACGGTGATCTCCAGACAGTTAGTGTGCAGGTAGTTGAAGTCTGACATGCCTGCATGACATGTGCATAATGAGTCCTTCACAGGTAATGTGAGGGGTAATTTGAGAAAGGAGAAATGTATAAGTGGTGCTGTCTGTAGTTTGAAAAGTTCTGCATCTCACCACCAGCAAAACTGTACCACAGCGCCCCGTTGATGATGCCTCTAGTTCGGTAGAAGGAGGCTCCGCACCTATCTGTGTCATTATTTGACATGGTGGCGTGGGCGTCCGCATAGGTGCGAGCCAGCTGCTTGAAGAGCTGAGCAGGGGGACATCATTAACGTGGTGAAACAATGAATATTATCCAGCTGACAAAAAAACGTCACTTATCCTCCTTTCCTACCTGCTCGTCTGGAGTGGGTGAGAATATCTTCTCCTCTTGGGGGTGTCGAGAGAAGTCGAAGGGATAAGAGACCACCAGGTCTCCTCCGTGGAGGCTGGCGGACTGAACGAAGGGCAGTGACCTGATCCACTTCATCACTGCATAGGTCTCTGGTGCCACCTACAGCCCAAAAGCAGACGTTTTGGGGATCAAGGCTGAAATGCAGCATCTATGCATGATTATCAAATGTGATTAATAAAAATAAAACTAAAGTCCCCTCACCTTTCCAAACCAGTAGGCATCAGGGATTGGTGTGTGGTCAATGCGGTAGTGCCTGCTGCGGCGATTCCGGTAGAAGACAGAGGTGAGGTCTGGAAAATTGCGGTTCAGGTCGAGGTTCTGGGCATTGGCCCGACCACTGGTCCAACTATTCATCAAGTGACCCTGAAACATTTAGGTTCAAAAGACTGGTGGCATTAGAAAGGGTCAGACGTCTGTATTCATGATGACGTGTAGACATTAGTAGGAGCAGTGATTACATGAAGAAAATATATGAATATTAGTCAGGAATTTAAGTAGGAGCATGTAAGATTATCTTTGTTAATAATATTGTTAACATGTAGACAAGACCATATATCCGTCATGAGGAGAAGTCGATGGAGCAATACGAGGAAATTAAATCAGAAAATGGTGATCTCTGAACAACCCAAACACATATATGTATTGTGAATCAGTCATGCAGGTGCAATCTGTCAAACTTAAACCCATGAAACATGACATGTAGCTGTGTGTAGATGTTTAGATTGCACATTACATACATGGACAGATGATCCTCATTGCTGCGGACTTCACAATGTGACCAGCACATAGTTTTAACCGTCAGTTTTTCAAATGACTGCGACTCACATTTGAGCAAACACATAATCAGTCTACAGGATATAAACATGCAGAGCTTGTTAGTGTCTCAGTGACAGGTTGTTATAAATGGCTCAATCCATGACCTGAAAACTGGTCTCAGTTGCTCATGCAGTGTAAACATACATATACAGCAGTACATGTACAATATAATATACAGTATAATATTGTATAATATACAGCAGGATAAGCAGAGCTGAGAGACGTCTACAATTGCTGAACAAACAAGTGATGATAATACTATTACTACTACTACTACTACTACTGATAATAATAATAATAATAATAATAATAATAATAATAATAATAATAATAATAATAATAATAATAATAATAATAATAATAATAATATGATTTTAGCAGACTCTGGTTGACTCAAATTAGAAATATTTACCTCCTTTTATAGCATTTCAATTTTATTTCTGCTTATGCGCAGATCTTTGGCTGGTTGAAGACTTTATATGCGTGAGTGGGAGGAACTGTTCTAGACTAGTAAGACTATCGAGACAAAGGGATGGATGGACGAACGGGCAGACAGACAGATGGACAGACAGACAGGAGGCGGAGGGCTTTGGTACTCTTACTGTCTTACTGTGGAAACTAAAGCTGAATCGAGACTTAGAAATGTCTACTGATTCAGCAACTTTCCTGAATCACAAATTTATTTCTCAAATTTAATAATTACAACAGGATACCATCAATCTTGATCAGTCATTAAGGACATGGAGCAAAGGGACAGGGTGGCGTAGAGGCTGTTCCTCATCCTTCCACATGAGATGGTACAATGTGTAAATCAGATGTTTTAATATCGGCAGCCCCTATGTTGATAAAAGCCCTCGGCACTATGAACACAGCAGAGTACCTGAGTCCTCCTCCCATATGTCAAGCTCAGTGGACAGAACAGAAAGTGAAGTGAAAACGGATAATGGCGGTTTGTCTTTCTTTAACTGTTAACAAGATTTACTTCCTGGTTGCTGAGCTCCGGGTCATTGCTATCGTCTACCTCTGCGGAGGCCAGTTCATAGCCATCAGGGTTCATGGAGGCCAGGATGTGGATGCGGGTTGTGTTGATGATGGTCTGAATTCTCTGGTTGCCCAGAATGTACTCTGAGCACAGGTACTGAGTCATGTAGATGAGCAGCTGACGGCCCAGCACCTCATTGCCGTGCATGTTGCCCACCAACTTGATCTCTGGCTCCGCTACGGTTCACAGAACAGAACCAGACATGATTATAGCTGTATGCATTCATTTGGGCCACACACAATATCCACTTATTAACCCTTCAGAAAGTGGTTGTGACCCATCTAGCAGACATTCATCAATCCATCCATTCGTTATCTATACCACTTATTTTTTGAGGGTTATGGGGGGGAGGAGCTTGGACAGGTCGCCAGCGTATCACAGGGGCAACATAGAGGCAAGTAACCATTGACCCCTACTGTCCAATTAGAGTCTCCAATTAACAAAACCCCAATCTGCATGTCTTTGGATTTTGGGAGGAAGCCGAAGAAAACCCATGCAGACACTGGGAGAACATGCAAAGTCCACACAGAAAGGCCCGGGATTCGAACCGGTAACCCTCTAAGACCAACATTTACCCTCTTGTTTTGGTCTCCATCAGCTGCTGAGGCTCTATAGCTGCTACTTTCTCCACCATGTTCCCCAGCAGGTCAACAACTATGTACGCCTATGCCCCTTGGTGCGAAGTAAGGCAGAAGCAATGAGCTGTGCACATCAGCTCAGCTCTACTGAGGTTTACTGTATACTTCAGCTCATTGTTTTAGTTTTAGTTTCACCTTAACTACTGTTTTGGTTCACTCCCACCATGCTATTTCCAGCACAGAGCTGTATTTATAGATAATGCGATTGTCTTCTACCTGCTTAGCACCAAAGGAAGATCATGAACGAGCATGCGTTAAAGAGACTGAACATGGAGAGTAAATATGCGACCTCTGTAAAAAAATGTCTGCAATGTTTGCCTTTCACATAAGAACACAGCAGAGACTGTGCAGGTCAGATGAATTCACAACAATTGGAAAATGTCCAGGACATTCAGGCGAGGGGTAGCGCCTGGGCAGAGCGTGCAGGAGGCAGAACATGACGTATAAATTCTATGTAGAGATCACATGTCTTTGTTTACAGCACCTCAACACCAGCAATTCAACAGAGGCAAATAAATGCAGGATGGGTCAATCAGAAACGGTTTGCTGACACTTTCACCACAACCACTATTCAAGACGCTACCATGTCAATGTCAGGTTCAAATCTTATCTCCAAACATGTAGATGGAAAATTAAGAGGATATATTTTCCATAGCTTTTGAAACACAACAAGGGGAACTGAACGGAGAGTGTATCACAAGACCGCTGCAGTTTCTTACTCACTTAGCTCGTGCTGTCCAGGGTTGTTGGTGAACTCGATAACCAGCAAATCCCTGCCCTCAGTGCTGCGTCCGATGCTGTACACATGGGAGATATGTGAACACTTGGCTGCGGTTCTCTTCAGTAAGCTGTACATCTGGGCATTGGAGGTGTAGGTGAACTGGATGATGGTGCTGGGTTCTTGTGGAGAGAGGCTGGACATTGCTAGCTCTTGTCTGGCTGGAGGAGGGATACCAGGGTTAGAGAAGGAAAGGAGAGGTGTGCTAGTGTCACAGGATGTGCATCGGTGCAAAAGAAAGTGTGAGCTTCACCTCTCATTCCTGCCAGCGGGTCGAAGCAGCCCTCTTGCTCGCTGGCGAAGAAGCGGTCACAGTCAAGAAAGTAGGGCCAGGCCATATCGATGGCCTCAAAGGCGTGGCCGCAGTCCTTCCTCAAGGTCTCACACGTGCTGCGACATGGCTTGATCATCTTGTCGTCCCGGCAGGGCGAGGCGATCACTGCGCAGCTTATCAGGCGTATCTCGGGGGAGCACTCGCCGTTAAGCAGGCCGTGGATGACACTGAGGAGCAGGTACTCTGCCCCTGATTCAGCATCCATGCGAGTCCGGTGGCCAAGGATGTTTGGAAATATGGTTCTGGAGCAGCAGTGTGTAAATACAACACCCACAATCAGATGTCATTGAGCTCATAAAGAAAATTCAGATCGATAGAATAACTGGATTGGATTAAAATGTGTGAGGTTAATCTTTTTCGTCGGCACTGCTCTCTTTGTACACATTAGTACCAACCTCTATAACCCACCTTGAGTATTCCATATCATTGCAGTAGCCCAGGTTTAGCTCTGTACACGTGGCTGTGGGAAGAGAGAAGACGTGGTAACTAAATTTTTCACTTAACTTACACTTTACCCAGTAAAACACAGCTAAATGTTACTGTTGGATCTAAGACAATTTTTGAAAACAGCTGAGTCTCTTTAGGGCAAGTGCTGGATAAAAATCTGTCATACAAATATCATGAGCTATTATAAAACTACTAGATCTGACTGATGTAGCACCTGGTGTTTGAAAATGTGGGATATTTTTTGTCTCTCTAAATTCTGTTGCCCTGCAGTTAGAGCTGAGACGCTGCAGCTGCGTCCCCCCTCACACTGGCGGTCTGGAGAGGAGGCCTGTTTCATCTTGCAGCAGCACTTGGTATTTCAAACACTTTTTCTTCTTCCAGCCCTGAAGGTCAGGTCACGGCCTGGAAATTCAACTATAGGGGCACTCATGTAACGTTTTAGACAGCTGTGCCTTTAAGCATGTGATTTATTATAGGCTGCATAAAAGGTAAAAAGTCATCCACTTACGTTTTTCTTCATAAACGTTGCTAGTGCATCTTCCTGTGAAAGAGAAGCCAAACAACAGACATGAAAACACACCAATGGGCCACAAATGCAACGCTAGGGGGCGCCATCTTTATGAGCTGTGGACACGTCAAGGATCCTGTGCTTTCACTATAAACTGCTCATCTCCAAGCTGATGTGATTGTGTCGGAAAAACATCCGGTGACAATGTGTCACCAACACTGTATGAGCAATAATGTGTCAACTCTGCAAGCAGGGCACACGGGCCTCTCCAGAGTCTGTGGATCAGAGACTGGAGAGACTTGTATACACTAAATCAAAGCGTTAAGGTTAATTCAAAGTGCGTGTTGTGCAGCAATACGTTTACAAATGTTCCTCTTGTAGTTTTACATGTCCTCACTGAGCCTCCAAATACCCCCACTTTACGCATGACACGTCAGCCCGCACGCTTTGCTGTGGTACAGTGCGCATATTTCTACGAGCAGGTTATTTTAAGCTAAAGTCGTCTTACCCAAAAGTTCGTCTCCGGGGTGACAGTCCTGCTGCTGCTGCTGCTGCTGCGGGGCGCACCAACAGCTCCTCGTCCAGGAGAACAACAGCACCAAAAGTCCTAAATGCATGTTGCAGGACGGGCAATGATCGAGCTGCTCGCTGTGTGATGTGGCAGTGCGCGTTTGAACTTTTCCCTCCTGATAATGACCACCTACACCTCACGTAGACGACCTCCTTCCTTTGTCTGCGCGGAGCATCCCTGACCCGAGAAAAAAGAAAAGAGAAAAAAGTGCGGCGCGCCAGGATTATGGCGCACTGTGTTACGAGCTAGTGCCGATCAAATTTCACTGCACGTAGCTTGTGTGTGTGTGTGTGTGCGCGCGCGCGTGTTGGGGAGGTGGGGGTGTTACGCGAGGAAGGAACGTGGCTCCTATAGGGGTAGGAGCAACAAGTTCATGCCTGTATTGTTTGACTAAAGAATATTCACCAATTAAATGGAAGAATAGATTTGTGCACAATTAGTGGGTCTTCAAACCTGAGCCCCTTCCCCTTTGTATTCTTATAGTAATCATGTCATTAGGCAACTTCAGGGATTAAGTCTTCAGCAGTGGTTACCAACATAGGGTCAGGACCTTCCAGAGGGTCCCAAGATAAACCTGATGGGTCAGCGGATGATTTAATGTAACAATAGACTCATCATTATGATGAAAATGTGGAATTTACAATTCAAGAGCCACTTTAGTTTATGTCCTTGTTAGGTGAAATATGCTATATGACATGATATGCATGAGCTAATATTACTTGTACAATAGTCAATGTATGATTGAATCGTGGACTATAAGTTACATTTATATTGTGTTAAAATGCATTTATATTGTTATTGCTTTCAACAGGTGAAATCACAGTTTTGTGCACATTGCCAACCATGGTGCTGGTAAGACTGAGTGAAGCCAGCAACACAAGTTTTGACCGTGGGATATATAGAAGATATAGCAACACGAAATAGAGAATTGAGTCGGCAATGGACATGCTGGAATGAAATGATCAAATAAACCCTTGTTCAAGTTCCCCTGCATTAAGTCTGAGTACATTGGGTTTTCACAATAAGGTCGACTATAATTTGTGGGAACACAAGTCAAAAAAAGAGACTCTGCTGACTAAGTGGCCCATAGGAGCTTGGATCATTGGAAAAGGCTACAGTGTGATGGCTATGAAAGATGAAACCGTCGGCCCTATAAGCCTCACTTTCACCATGCAATTGTGTAATTTGATACAAAATTTCACTGAAAGATGAAGGCTCGATTTACCGCTCCAAGGACATACGTCTACCATTAAGCAACCAAAAGCACTTCTGTTTCCCCTGCAATTGCACTAGCTTACTTCCGATTGTGGCTACGGTGCAGAGCCACCAGAGTAACAATGGATTCATTTAATTAAAATAAGAAGAGCCCCACTCAGAGTCTGAGTTAACTCGGTCAAGAAATATGTGTGAAGGACATGCACGCAGAGATAGGGAGACTTTCTACTTTAAATTTTGATTTTTACAGTTGATTCACACTTTGAAGGTGTCATACCACTTGGAAGTGATAGGGTGGGGAGTTGAAAAAGTTGACAGTAATAGTTAGGAAAATGTGTTTTCTATTTTTTATTTTTTTATTTCACCTCAAAAAATACTACAAATGAGATCAATCTGTTTGAACTGTTCACACTTCGTGGATGTGAACATGATCTGATTAGAGTTCATGTAGCAAAACAGTGTAAACCACTGTTTTATCACAACTGTCAGATAATATATAATAGATACATCCAACAGTATCATTATATTATTAGACATCTAATGATGCTTTATTCAAACAGCAGACTCAGTGTATCTGTGACAGTGGAGTTTATTATTTAATCTGTGTTTTTTGCTATGATATAACATCCTCACACATTTCTTTTTAAACATGTCACAATCTTTAATATTAGCATCAAAACAGTCATCAGAATAATTTTTGTTTCCAAGTTTTTCACTGAAACATGAAGACCACTTCCTGACAAATGTAAGATTATTTAAAACATACATTTCCATTGATGGTATAGTGCTGTGGTTTTCATGTGGTGTATCTTTGGCAATGCCTCAGCAGGTAAAGTGATGAGCCCTGTGGGAACAACACTCTGAGAAGGGCCTTTGGCAAACATCAGAGGTCTCACTGTCTACACTGGCTTGAACAGTCCCATGGTTCAAGCCCTCAAGTGTCCTTGAGCAAGGCAATGACACCTTTCCATCGGCGGGGCAGCTACTTTCTAAAGTGCCTGACCTCTGAACCTTCCTGCAGAAGGTGATGAAGGTAATGATTCACTTAAAAACTAGCACATTGAGCTCAAGTAATTCTGGCAATGCAGGAATCGTCTGCGGTGTCCAGTGTGCTGCTAATGCTGTGGGCAGACAGCGAGTAACGATCCTTTCTCAGAACCCGGCTGATGACACTGACCAGGACCTTCCTGTACTGATGCCGCAGCAGACAGTAGACAAACGGGTCACTGGAGGCCTTGGCATAGGACAGACATTTGGTGGCGATACCTACGTATCGAGGGATGTGCATGGAGGGCAACAACTCCACCAACCTGCAGGAGAAATACAAGCAGCATAAATTAATCCTGAATCCTAATCATGGAAACCCATTGTCTTATGCCATCAAAAAAACGCACAATGTGAGTTACCATCTCGTCTCCTTATTGAAATATAGTCACTTTTCATGATGCTGTAAATAACCTGGGCAGAGTCTTCAGTGTGGACATATCCACTCATGTCTTTATTTATTCCCCATTCTGTCAACAGTTATTTTATGACAATTTTCATGTTGGAGAGGTGATTAACTTCAATTAATTCAAGATTATATCAAGTTGCTCTTTTTTACATTAGGAATTTCAGTAAGGTTGTATTTTACATACTACAAAGATGAACATAATAGTCAAACCCATGATCAGACACACGCAGGACATATAATAGATTTTTTAGGTCATTGTTGTACAAATAGCTCATCTGAAGGTAAACAAGTTTCACAGGAAGTCAGTGAGTCACAGTGCTGAGTGTTACCTTGTTATAACATAGGGTGAATAGCAGAGGATGAAGGAGCCGATGAAGATGCAAATTTTCTTAGTGGCGCGCTGCCTCCTCTTCTTCTGTTCTGCCAGACATCTCTCCTTCACACTGACAGACACAGAGAAAGATTAATTAATGTCTCACCCCACAACGGAAATATACAAAACATTTATATATAAATATATTGAATATATATAGTTATAAACATAATTGACAGCTTGACAAAACAGGCTGTCATGTGTGAACATTCAGAACCCCAAAGCATTCGAATGGACATCTAGGATTACTGTCATGTGTCTCCAACACAAGGAACAAACTTATTCGGTCGATCATATTGGAAATAATTTGTGTTCAAACAGGTGATGTGACATGTCACATAAATGTCAAAATATAATATGAAAGGTCCATAGCTATTACTCTGGATTTAAACTTAACAGTCTAATTGAATGGTCAGGGGGATCTGAAGGGCACTGGAAGGATAATATGAAATATAAATCGAGAAATACTGTTTTGACTTACTGTGACTTCTCTGATTTGATTTTATAATCTATAATGTATAGTTTATAATGTAATCTATAAATTAAAATGAAATAATCAATCAAATGATTTACAAAATATTAAATAAAGTTAAAGCTAAATAAAATACAATATTTTCAAAATGTTATAATATTAGTAATAACATATTTGAAAGCTGTTTATTGTCATTGCTATTAAATAGTTGCTCGATCCATGGAATACTGATGAATGAATGCATTTAGAGTTGTTTTATTTTTGAGTTTGGAACATATCTGGTCAAACTGCCCTGGGAGCAACCTTAGCCTCAAAGTTGAATCTCCATCAGCTTTAGACTTTACCTGGGGTGAATATCGACCAGCAGCAGCAGGGTCTGCACTGTGATCACATCTATCCTCTTGCAGTGGGACCTGGCCACTCTCAGAACTTTCAGGTAAGCGAAGCACAGGACGAAGAGGCAGAGCGCGAAGCTGCTGAGGTGGAACAGCACCGTGAAGGTCGTATAGGCTGCGAGCTGCAGCGACCTCTCCTCCCCGGCCAGGTGCAGCGTGCAGGAGGCGTAAGTGTGGCTGTATCCCCCCCAGTCCATCAGCAGCTGGGAGACAGAAAACGCGAGCGAGTGTAGCCACGAGTACGCCACGATCAGGAGCGCGTCCCTGTAGCGCATCTTGCTGGAGTAACTCAGGGGAAACACCACCGCTATCCACCTGTCCACGCTGAGCGCGGCCATGCTCAACATGGCATTAGTGGTGAGGAAAGTCTCCGCGAAACTCACAGCCCGGCAGAACAAGTGGCTGAAGGGCTTTGCGCTCTGGGCCACCCCGAGGAAAGTGGCGGGCATGTTGACGATGGCGAGGATGATGTTGGAGAAGGAGAGGTTCAGGATGAAGAGCCCGGGCACGTGCGACCTCAGCTCGGCGCTCTGGGTCAAGCATAGCAGCACGGACACGTTCGTCAGCAGCGAGACCACGGCGATCACCACTATGGACACCTCCAGGAGGAACTCCGGTATACCAGCATATGTGCTCATCTCTCGAGGTTTTAGCGGCAGCAGTTGTGGGGAGGATGGTGGTGGGAGTGCGCCATGCGCTCTGCTCGTGCCCCCCACCGGCTCTGAGAGATGCTCATCGTCCCGGCGCACGTGCCAGAAGCGCGCGTGTGACGAGGAGACACGCGGGGAGAGCTGTCCAGTGCTGAAACACCCAAACAAACCTCCCTGTCACTGTCAGTGACATGGACTACTTTTTAAACCTGTTAGAATTTATGTTGCTTCTGTCCTGCAATTAAAATTGTGATGCTCGTCTCTCTCCCCCTCCTGTATATGATAAATCCATCTCCCTCTCTCCCCTCTGTTTACTCTCCAGCGCCTCGTCTCTCGTGGACCAATGCCGTGTGCCCTGCACGTGCAGTCGGTAGCTAAGTCATGTGACGCTTGAGCAATATTCATGCAAGCAGGAGTGAATATCTGAGAAGGGGTGATGTCATGCTGTTTGCACTCAGCATGAGTTGCACTCTTCCTCCCCCAAGAGATGAGTTGTGTTTTTGTGCAGAAATGACCTGTGCAATAGGCGTGAGAGCAGGTCTGTTTGTGGATCCGGGCGCAAAACAAATGGAAAAATACTGATTTGTGGAGTGAGTGTGTGTTTGTGTGAGTGTTACTGTTTGTATACCTTCTTTTACAAACAGTATATTTCATGTAAATACCTTCCAGTGGGCCAACATGAGAGCATGAAGCTGTGATAGTAACAGATTTTGTGCAACACCCACCCACACACACACAAACCTTAACCTAAAATCTAACCTTAAAAAGGTCTTCACCTTAAAATGTAATGATTTAACTTATGTAGATTTGCTTTTTATCACCATAAGGAAGACAAGTCCCCATAATGTGACAGATTAAGGGTCCCACAACATGAGTAACACCTGGACCATAAAAACACACACATACACCAATGTGTCTCCATTTCTTCAGATGACATATCAGTCACTTGCATTTAATTTCTGGAGAGTTACTTTTAACTTAACCTACCTAATACTTGTCTAATCCTGAACATTACTTAAATTTAGCCTCAATTTAAACCCAAACCTTAATCCAAATTTTACCTTAAAACATTTCTTAACTTTACATGTAATGATTTACAATGTATGGGAACTTATTTTATCCCCAAACTGAAGACAAGTCCCTGTAATGTGAATAAACAGATTTAGGTCCCCACAACATGAGTAATACCTGGATCACACACACAAACACACGTGCACACACACACACAAAATCACTCATCTCCATAGCAACACCAAATCTCTGGTGACTTCCTCACTCTTTGAACTTCCTCTTCTTCACTTCTGATTTGTATTGATCTCCCATCAAATGCCTGTAAGAGAGCGCTTGCCAGCTCATGTTAATTTCACCTACACACTTCTAGAAAATATCAGACATTGACGTGTTGGGGATTCATTTACATAACAGACGCAGGTGTGAAGAGTGTGACGACCTGGGGAAGTATATGAGAGGACGGGTAGAAGAAAAAAGGGATTAAGGGGGAGGAAGGAAGTGTGCAGGAGGGATAGATGGGATAAAAGGATGACAGTAGCCTACACCTTGCCTTCACAGCAGCAGTCAGGTGATTATATTTCTATTCACATCTTAAAGCATTATTCTAACAGGTTTAAATAATAATAAATCATGATATCACTTCAACAAGCTTGTGGAAATGATCTTGCAGTACTTTGTTGTGCATATGTGGATGTGAATACTTAAATCAAAACAAAACATTTGGTAAAAGGAGAATTTCTTTGCTATTTTGTCTTCCGGTCTTTTCCTTCAGTACCTGGGTGAGTTGTTTTTTATTACGATAAGAAATCCAGTGAATGGACAGTCAATTGTTTTTCACTGTGACTGATAAACCATCTCAAAGTAGAAAAAGCTTCCTTTCACCTCCACATGGAAACTAATGACATGAGCTTTGCTTTAGTACTGTCAGGGCTATGCTTCTCTCTGTAGCTAAATCATTACTACTGTTATTCAGACAAAAAGCTAAATAATAGTATTGTTAATATACAGTATGTTTACATAGAAGGGGGATATAACACAGAAAGACCATGTCTGTTGCTTGTTCGTGTCCTACAGAGTGACGCGTCTGCCTGTCCTATTGGCAGGATGTCCTTATTTGTCTATAATCGCTGCCTCTTCTTCGTCGTCCTGCTCTGTGGAACGGCTGTGGCTGTGGCGTATTAACTTAATGGCTCTAATGCTGTGAAGGAAAAAAGAGAGAGAAAAAGCGAGGGATAAAAGAGGAAGAGAGGGAATGAGAAATCACCCCTCAGCGAGAAGGAACCCTCTTAGAGGCCACGTGTTATCTCTGGGTTTCATGGCTGTGGGTGATATTATGCAAGCAACAGAATGCTGATGGCAGAAGCACTTAAGAAGATCTGCGAGTAGGTGAGGGATGGATCCGACTTCCCCTTCAGCCACTGCCCCCTGGCTCTATGACTGTTTATATGCTTTGCGTGTTTGTGCCGTTACGTAACACCGAAGTTCCCACAGTGTGCAGCACAATATGGAGCTCTCTCATCACCTTACGTTTGCCTTTATTCCTTTGCTTGTGAGCTGGAAAATGATTTCACTTTGTCCTTCGTTCCACTGCAGGTGGATTTTTGTCTATTTTAACCATTATATTAAATTTAAATGCACGATTACACCCACAGTCTGGACTCCTGGGTGCAGCTCTCTGAGGCTCATTGTGACTGAGGGAAAGAAATCACACCTCTTTGGCAGCGGTGACCCCGATCTGTCTTTCCTGTTCATTTCAGTTCTTTACTTGAAAGATCTGAGAGCGAGGCCTTTTGTTGAGGTGACGGTAGCATGCCCCTGCGGTGATATACCTGCGCAGTGATGATGGTGATGAGAGGAGAATGAGCGATATGGAGAAAAAAGAGACATAAGAAGATGATGTGAGGATGGGGAGACAATGGAAACAAATGTCATGGGTGATTGTTTCTGGAGCGTGGGAGTCTTGGTGTATAAATAGGTCTCGGCGCAGAGACGCTAACTCACACAGACACTCACATGTCCGGACACACACATATACTCACTTTCATCCATGCTCTCTGTCACTCTCCCTTTCCCACCCTGCCTCTCTCGCTCTCTCTTTCTCTCTCTCTCTCTCTCTCTCTCTCTCTCTCTCTCTCTCTCTCTCTCTCTCTCTCTCTCTCTCTCTCTCTCTCTTATTTTCACTCTCAGTCAGGGCGCCTGACTGAGGAATGAGTGTGCACCAGTGTGTGATGCTTATAAAGGTGGGAGACAACCTTTTCACACTTTTGATTATACAATAATAATTTTGGACGCACAGGCTTAGCATGAATCAGGTCAAATCTATGTGCAGTTGTTTAATTTTAGCAAACATAACTAAATAAAAATATTACAAATATCATGTAATGTTCAACCACATTTGCTATTTAGATTTCAGATCTGCTACAAATTGCACATACTCATAAATATCAGTCCCCTGAACATACCTGATCCATTATTTATTCTCTGAGAAATCAATAAATATTTTGTAAAATTAAATGTAAAATCTCACAATGATAAAGAAAGTGAAAAAAATCCATGGATCATTAATTAAATCATCGTAAAACACACTTAGTAAAAAGCCGACAGAAGCTGGATAAACATACCTAAACCATCATGGGTTGTGTTTCCACATTCCCCCTTCCACAATAATCATTTCTGGTTTCATCACAAGAAACCTTCAATTTGTTGTGTTAAACTTTGAATTAAGAGTGTTCGACAATGATTAAATTGTTACTTTTCAATTGAATTTGTTGGGTTTGGCGAGCGCGACATCTGGGCTCTTTATTGTTAAAAAGGAAGGAAAAGGGGATCTTACTTTTTAACAAACAGATTTACTCACACATTGGTTAGCGAAAGATAACTTTGCTTTGCAATTTAAAAAAATGTTTATTTTACGAAAAGTTTTGTCAAACAAACAAGTAAAACGGAATTCACACTCAGTACTCACAATCCGTGCATTGTCCATCGCGTCTTGTCTAGAACTGCAATCCTCATCCAGTTTCATCCACATAAACCATAGAATTGCGGCCCTGAAACTTTGGTCCTGAATCCCCTACTCCCCTGATCTGGATCAACACCGAAATGTATTGGGTTCTTTTCTGACCCGTTACGCATCCTTCCATCAAGTTTTGTGCATCGACAGTGTGAAGACCCTAATGCTTTTCGTTTGATTATGCAAGCTAATTAATCACATTTTTGACGGCTTGAACATACTCGAACACTCATCAAACTTTGCGGATGCGCCAGGCGTGGTGAAAATGTACCGATTCTGGAGTAATTGGAAATGGGCGTGTCAGAATGGCTTAACAGCGCCCCCTAAAACACAGCCCCTGAGTTTGCTTTCACTGATCTTCACGAAAATCGGTACACATGTGTATCATGACCAGTCGAACAAATAAGTCTCAAGGAGCATTATGAAAAACGCAACAGGAAGTCGGCCATTTGGGATTTAGTGGCCATTTTTACCATTTTACACATTTTTGACAAACTCCTGCTTGAGCTTTCATCAGATCAACTTTAAATTCAGTTAGTGTCATCTTAACTCCATGGAGATTAAAAGATTAAAGATTAAAACATTTTTTGTGTACGTCACACGGTGTGACCGTGGCGTGGTGTCGGATTTTGATTATGAAAAAAGAGTGATTTATTATATCTCCTCAGTGCATTGTCCAATCAGCCTCAAACCTCTTTCACATGATCACAGTCCCGGCCTGAACAGATCCATATGTCAACATTGACTCATGATCACAGTGCCATCTGCAAGCGACAGGAAGTGACATGTTTTATACTTTGACACACTGCTCCTTGCTGGTTTACAATATACAGCTCAAATGAGCTCAGACAAGTCATATGACCTTCATAATACTTCATGGTCAGAATTGTGACTTTTCCTCAAACCTTGTAAACATTGAGGTGCGGCGAAGTTTGATCCTTCAAAGGAAATGCAGTCATCATTACTCCTCTGTGCATTGTCCAATCAGCTGTTGTGCAATAATGCATTAAACGTGATACCATAAAACGGTGTGCCTTTCGGCATTCAATAAATTTGGTTATCACATTTTTTTTTTTTAATATTAATATTTTATTATTAATATTAAATAATAACTTTAATTGATTAAAGTTACCTCGGGGCACCACCCTTAAAAGGAAGGGAAAAGATAGCCAATTTATTGATTAAGTCTCATAAAAGTACTAACTACAAATTTGGAACTCTGATTAACAATTAAATTAATAACTATAACCAAAATTACCATATAGATAATAGCTAAGTTGAAGGATATGGAGTTTTTGACAGTGTAGAGGTTGGCAAAATTCACTTATGCAACATTAATGAAAAAAACATTTGTGAAAGAAAAACATTTATTATGAATATAATAAAGTATAAAAAACACAAATTACTAACGGTGTACATATTAAACAAAGATAGGCATGTGAGTCTACGTGTGTGTCTGTGTGAGTCAGCGTGCTTTCAAAATGGCGGCTGGCCAAAGAGATAACACCCTTCCCCCCCTATTGGAGTGTTTACGACCTGTAGCGGGGGTCAGAGCTAATTAGGTGAAGAGACATGCGTGTCTCTGTGTATGTTGATTCCAAGTTAGAGAAAGAGTGTAGAGTGGATGCAACAAAAGACTGTGAAGAGCATAACAGACTAACATTACTTTCCAATAACTTATAACCAAAATATCACAACCCCACAAATCAAACTTATAAACATCACACAGAATCGAATAAACAGTCTTGCTTAGCCTAGTATAATTATCAAGCCCAGTTGTGTTACCCGTCCTTGGAAAGGGAAAAGAGGTTGCTGTGCAGTTCGCAGTTCGGTGAAATCGTCTTGCTGGTTGTGTGGCTACTGCCTTTGTGGTTCTATTGGGCTCAGTTGCTGTTTGAAGTTCTCCAGCAGGACATCGCGTCGCTGCTTGAAGGGTTGGTAGAGCTTGAATTGCGAGGAGGTTTCCTTGGTGAGATGAGCTGGAAGCTGCACCTTTGAGCTCCTCTCGAAGAGTTGGATGGAAAGAGGCTGGACAGCCTTCCCCTCTCGGAAGGGATTGTAGAAAGAGATAGAAGAAAGGGGGAACAGGCCTTATATTGGCCCGGTGACCTCACAGGTCATGGGGCCCAGAGTGACCAATAGGAGTTGAAACCTGTGTCCCTGGGGGTTCACACCTCTGTGTGACGTTGAGGCCCCTAGGAGACTGAGTTCCTTGCTCTGGTTTTCTCCAGAACAAAGGACATGCGGCTTCAGGCTTTTGACGACCCATGTAGGCCGAAGTGTAGTACACAAATAACCATGTCCCAACACAGCCTCAAACTTCTTTCACACGATCACAGTCCCGGCCTGAACAGATCCATATGTGGGCCCGAGAGCCCTAGTTGGTTAGTAGTTTTTGCTAACTTACACACGCTGATGAAAACATCACATCCTTGTTGCTGGTAACAAGAGGTTATAATGTGTCCTCTGTTCAAAAGTTGCACAAGTGTACGTAGGCAGCTGGACTTGCTTATGTTCCATGAGGGCGTTTCACCTCCCCTTCAAAATGCTTCTTCAGTTCTGACTGACTAATGGAGGGTTTCAGATATTTAACCTAAAAATAAAGCCAACGAATGCTGCCATCTTGCGCCGATGATATTATTTGGAACCAGAAGAGCAACTGGGGGGTGGAGCCACTGTAGTGAAGTCTCACAGGTAGACGTGATTGACCAATTGCGAGTCAGTCTCATCTGTCAAACACGATGTTTCACCCTATTTTTATAGCATCAAATAAATAATTTAAACCAAAATAAAATAGCACTTGAACAAATATCAGTAATATATAAAAGGTAAATCAAAGAAACCATCTTTAAGAAAAAATGATTTGTACCATATGCTAACATGGAGGAAGCCTGATGATTTGGCTTCACTTTTGGGGAGCCATGATATCTTCTATACAGTCTGGTATCAATAGTGATGTCCTTCACTGTACCTCAGTGTTAACTTGAGATCTCTTTGGACAAACCAAGGAGCGACATTTATCTTTAGCTTCTATTCCCAGTCAGAATAACTTCTTCAAATGCAAAACCCCAAAGTTAACCCTAGACATCTTCCTTTCTGCTGTTAGAATATCTTCCTGAAGACTATATCCTAAAAGAAGCTGCATTATTTTGTCAGCAAAACTAAAATATGACCAACTGCCACCTGAAGAAACTACAGCAAAAACTGTCAAGGTAACCAAGCAAATACAGACACAGCCTGACTGACAATAAGCTAAAAAATATTAAAAACAAAGAGGAACCTTTTCCAACACAGCAGGCATTCTTCTCAGTACGAGGTAATTACACTGAATATACTGCACAAGCAGGAGGGATGGTAGAGGCTGCTTTCACACCCACACACACATCTATGAACTTAACCAGCTTACACACATACAGTTATATTGTCTGTGCAAGCTTGAGCACACGCCCACGCAGGGGTCACAAGATGAGGACACGCAACTGAATTATTCAAAATCCAGAGAAATTCCCCTTAAAAGAAAGAAGTGGAGTTGAGCGAAGTGGCTGCAGAACGGATTTATGAAGAAAGAGAGAGAGAGGGAAAGAGAAAGAGAGAGACACAGACACAAACCCACATACCCACACACTCATACAGAGTGAGGTAGAAACTAGAAAGCATGAGTCAGCAGTCTGCCAGAATGAGGGAGCTGAGAGACAGAGGGAAGGCTCACAGGATTTAGCTATAACCGGAGCTTTGACAAAAGAATTTCTGTGTGACTGCGTTTCTGTGTGTGTGTGTGTGTGTGTTTCCTTGGCATGAGTGTACTCAATGACATCCAGTTCAGTTAGCAGTCTGTGTAACACCACAGCAAGAGTTTTACTCAACCGTTTTGCTCAGGGCGCGACAGAAATACTTTAATCTCAAAGGAATAATTTAACATTTTGGGGAAATGCACTGATTAATACTACTCTATACTTACAGTTTACATCTAGTGGTAAAGTTACATTTCATTAAATGTCATTTAACTGACGCATTTATCCAAAGCGTACGTGCATTCAGTATTCTTGAGGGACCATTTTTTGGGGTTCAGCAAGATGCTGGGATTTGACCAGCTAACCTTCTGGTTGGAGGACAACTGCACTACCACCTCAACCACAGCCACCCCGTTACGTTGCATGTTGCAAATGAGCTGAATATCCCTCCCCTCACCCTCCCCTTCCAAACATGAAAGAGAACCTGCTATAGCCTTCAGTTGTCATATAAACTCAAAAGGTATTTAGTTTGTCCAGTTTGGGCTACTGTAAAAAAACATGGCGGCCTCCGTAAAGAGGACCCGCTCCTGATGTAAATATAAAGTATTTATTTATAAAGGGCCCCTTCTAGGGTAAAGAAAACAACAATTTGTAAAAATGTAATGAAACAAACTAGTGAAAACATCACTAGGATGATTCTATATTCAAATTTGACCCCTTTCACCTAAATTGTATTCACTGACCCTTTAAACACTGGGAACAAGATGGAGAACTGTTCAAATCAGTCATCCTTATTTTACAAAACCAACCTAGCAGCACTATTTAAGATCACTATTTTATCTGATATTGCCGTTTTATGGCGACCAGTGACTCCATCACGTATTCACTTGTGGCCTGGCAACCAAATGGTGCCTCGTCTGCCATCAAACCTGGAGAGGAGCATTGTTGGAGGAACAAATACAAAGTGCAATGGTCACTTCTCTGATGTCATGAATTCATCAGGTGTCACTCAGGATCTGTCAAAGTTGCAAGGCTGGCCTATTAAGGTTAGTATGGTTATTGCAGCATTGAAGCATGTGTTACCCTGGATGCAAAGTGAAGTCAGAAGCAGGGTGTTGTTTTCACCCCTGTCTGTGTGTATGAGCGTATTTATGTGTACAAAATAACTCAACAACGCATCAACGGATTGTAACCAAACTTGGTCGGAACATTTCATTGGAGGGTATCTCCAGATGAGTAAGGTCAATGGACATCAGGGACATAAATACATTTTCTCCATAAATAGAGATAATCTAAAGTTTATATTGTTCAGAAAATGAATCCCTATCAGGTGATTTCATTTTTTTCTATATTTTCTATACACCAGTTCACCTATACAGCTCTAATTTGAAACGTTACAACTCTATTTCCTGTAATATCTATGAGCTCAGAGAATATTTCGCAAAGCTGCATAAAACAAGTCCCTTATCAGGGGATTTAATGTCAAACATATTCACACCCACAAGTCTTAGTGCTCGAAAGCTAGAGACCACAAAAAGAGACACTGGAGACTCAGTTTACTTTGGGGGAAAAAAGAAGCAGAAAGGGGGAGTGTGAATGAGAAATAGAGAAGATGTGGAAGAATGAAATTAAACAAATTAGACAAAGAAAGTATTTAGTAAGGGAGAGGGGCTGGAGATGTAATGAAGAACAACGTTAAGCATCTGTGTTGGCATTTGTATTCATAATGAAAAAAAGGGGTCAAACACTTATTACATCTTTTGTATAACCACTGCTTTCTCTCTCTGTTGACAGAAACTTGTTAGGATGGACCACAAGGACAAAGAGCGAGACAAAGACAAAATCAAGAGAGGCGTCACCCTCTGTCTCACTTCAGTCCAGTAAAAATGTCAATGACTATGGACAGCCAAAGTATTTCTCTGTAGGGACAAACTCAATAAACCTGGAATGCCTGGAATTTCGGCCCCCACATTCAATCTTGGCCTTTGCAAATCAGAGATACTCTCCAGTGTCCTAAAGTATCTGTTATAAGTATAAGCACAGTCTAATGACATGCACAGCTTAGCACAGTGTGTCACAGAAACTCAGTTATTACATTTGGGGGAGAGGAGGCAGAGAGAGAACATTACACAACACAACAACACATGGGTCTGCTTAGTATAATTGTCCAGTTGTGGAGCCTCACATGTGTGAGAGACCCTGCCTAAAGCTATATGTGTGTGTTTGTGTGTGGGAACATGTGTATGTGTTTGTTTGTGTGTGTGTGTGCGCGAACGTGTGTGTTTGTGTGCCTGTGCGACTGTGTGTGTTCTCATATGGTCAAAGGAGTGAGTAACTAAGATTGGGAACTGGTCCAAGAAGAAAATGGCAAAACAGAAAGCGCCCACAATCGAAATCTCCAGTAAGCCAGATCCACTGAGTTTACAGTGAAGTCGTGAGTTGGAGAAAGTTTGTAATCACAGACTGCAGACTGGGGCAGCTGGCATGGCAACAGAAGTTTGGACAGATTGGACTCAATTAAAAAGAAAAAGCGAAAAAAAAACGAACTACTTCCATCTGTCTGGCATCCAACTCTCACTGTATGACTCACCGCCTTACTAACCAGAACTACTGTGGGCAACGTACTGTAGGAAGAGAGGAGGAGCAAATAAGAGAAGTGTTTTAACCTACCACACACACACACACACACACACACACACACACACACACACACACACACACACACACACACACACACACACACACACACACACACACACACACACACACACACACACACACACACACACACAAACTCACTCACTCACCATCTCAATATTTATATCCCATAGTAGAAAATGCTTCCAAGCTTAGGTTAATTTGAGTGACACATCACATGTGTGTGTGGGTGTGTGTGTGTGTGTGTGTTGATGATGCTGATTAGCATCATTAATCACCTCTGATGGCACTCAGAATGTCATTGGGTGCTGGGGTCAATGATGACTCACAGTTTGTTATTACAGGGAGCATTATGATTGTGCCCTACTATAAATGTCTATGAGTCTTTATCTTTCTCTTTCTCTCTCTTAATGATAAATAAAGCATCACCACCACTTCCCCTGGAACACGTGACTGAACTAAAGGTCCATTATTCCCTATGGTTAACGCTTCAGAGGTCTGAGGTCCCTGGACCCTGATCTGGCTGCTACTCAACCACTGTGCGCTGAAATATGGGGTCAACGTGTGGGTAGATACTTTCAGAAAGTAGAAGAGATAAAAGGTCATGAAGTGAGTTGAGAGGTGGATTTTTTAAAGTAAATGGTCTGTATTTAAATAATGCTCTTCTAGTCTTAATAAACACTCAAAGCACTTTACAGTACAGTTTTGCCATTCATCCATTCATACACATTGATACATTGCATTTATATGCAGCAGAGAATAAGGGAGACTGGAATCAAACCACCGACCCTGTGGTAAGTGGAGAACCCGCTCTACTCCATGAACCATCAAAGATAGAATAAAAGAAAGGTGCTGTCCAGGTACATAATTATTCTAGCCAACAAATTCACATATGTCCTGTATGGTCTCCATACTGTCAGTGGTGGAGGAAGTACTAAAACATTTTATTTAAGTAAAAGTACAAATAAAAAGACAAAGGTGTACTCAAGTAAAAGAAAAGTACCACATACACGTTTCTACTTGAGTAAAAGTAAGCATTTGCATTTAAATATACTAGTAAGTAAAAGTACTTGCTGAATGTATCATATTCCCTAATGCAACAGCAGTGCACTACATCTTTAACTGTGCCACCTTTAAATTTAGTTTAATACAAGAATAACACAGAACTTGTCACATAAATAAAGAAAGCTTCAGATGATCAACTGAAAACACTTAATATCAACGAATGGCTGAGTCTCGTCCTGGTGTTACCTGTTCGCTCTGATTGAATCAGTGGACCAATCAGCCTTCTCGTTATTGATTACTTTTAAAAAATATACAAAAACCAACATGAAAATTGAACACAATGCATTGTAAAATCTAAGAGGAGGAGAGATATTTGCTATATATGTAGTAGAGTAAAATAACCAGAAAATAAATCTAATTAAGCACAGACACATGAAACAGATACTTGAATACAGTGACAAAGTAAATGGCTTCCCACCGCTGCACATAGCGAAGTATTTGGGGTCAGTGGGTGTTATCTTGTCCACATACATCTTTACCAAATACAGAATGCAGATTGAAATATTGCCAGATAACATTGTTGAAGGTGCGTGAGGACAACCTCTTCTTTTCCTCCTCCTGCTTCCTTGTATCCTCCACCTGAGCCCAACAGGGCCTCAACCAACACAAACAGCTGTACAGGTGGTAAAACTCTTATTCTGCAACACATTACAACAAGATTCTCTTTCGCAGCAGTGAGGCTTTGAATAAAGACACACGATCACACGCCTCTGAATCCAGTCTCCATGATAATCCTGCATGCAGTTCCAGATGTTTAGCTGTGCCCTCTACTTTAACTTCAAAAGCACCCAGTCAGAGACCAGCGCTATAAATAGTCCGCTTCACATATACATTACTCTTCCAATCTGAGTCTGAGCAGTTGCCATGTCAGGAGCATTTTGTTTTTCTTACAGCCAACACGCCATCTACTGGCCTGTTTTGGAATCATGCACGTGTGTAATGAAAACCAGACGTGGCACCATTTGGCCTCTAGATGGTGATAGATTTATAGATCCATTGAGCAGGACCTCAACTCGACCTCAACTCAATCTATGAAAACTTACAGGCCTTATGGGAAATGTACTGTATATACTGCTCTTCATATAAATGCATTTGCAACAAATGCAGTTTTAATTTAGCATAAAAGCAGCTAAACTATAGATCCCTGATGGAATCAAACAACGTAGCTGAATGTATTTTACAGTGAAAGTTGTTGAGATTCAGGGTGCGTTCAAGTAACACAGTGTTTAAGTGGAGTTTCTTCTGTATATGGACAAACAGCTGTGTCCTCTGCTAGCTCTGCTGAAGTAGTCTGGTGCAGTGCTATGACAATATGTCTTGGCAAGTCTGGAAAACACCACACACACACAAACACAAGTACAACACACACATGCACACACACACACACACACACACACACACACACACACACATACACACATACACACACACACACACACACACACACACACACACACACACACACACACACACACACATGTGTGGTTACATGTTAAAGCTCCTACTGTGTAATATGGTGGTAATTTGTTCTCTTTCAGCACATTTTCCCTTTTTCTTGATTTATGTCCCCTCGGCCTCTCTTTCCTTCTTTTCTTCCGTTTCGCTCCTCCAGCCAATAGCAACATAACACAGTGGGTTTTCACATAAGCAGTGAGGATCGTCTGTCTGGGTTCAGTTTATGTGCCGTGGCCACACAGGCACACATCTGGTGGGGTCCCCACTTCATGATGACGCTACTTTAAAAATGACTTGTAACCCCACCCTAAGTGTGCCCACATTAAAGGGTGTTTTTTATAGTAAATTCTATACCAAGTCGAGTTTTGTCATTAGCTGCAGACTGACTTTGGATCCAAAACACCAGCAAAGCAGCCGCAAGATGATTTTCTGTCCCTAACTTCAAGGTTCAGAAGAATCTCCATAACCAAAACAGGAGATGAGAGGGGAAAGTGATTTTTCCAGTAACAGCACTCTGCTCAAATCGAGTGTGTGTGTGTGTGTGTGTGTGTGTGTGTGTGTGTGTGTGTGTGTGTGTGTGTGTGTGTGTGTGTGTGTGTGTGTGTGTATGTGTGTGTGTGTGTACTCTTTGTGTCTAGGTGTCAGTTTAAGCTTGTTTATATTAAGAGAGAGGGAAGTGGGATAGGCAGACATAAACAACTGAGCTGAATCTGCCTCCTGTGCAGACGAACCACAGCTGCCAGGCACAACTGAGCTGAGACAAATGCAAACAGCACAGATACTTCTCCGGAGGCCTTTATTCTGAAGCCTGAGTGTACAGTGCAATAAATTCTTGTCTGCAGTATTTTGCAGTAAACTACCACACAAAGTATGTGACTAAAAATGTTCTTCTTTAATTAGAAATCAGTTAAAAAATCTATAAATAGCTTATTTAAAACTCCCATTGGCCAAATACCCATGGCCAAAAAATGTATACTTTCTTGCCCAACATTTCTCGAAATTAGAACAAATTATCTGCCTTGTTGCTCAATGCACAATAGCCTGCGGGTGGATGTTGAACAATAAGTCATCGTTGCCTCTGCGAATCTCCAGCAGGAGTGGCTGGTCACCCTGTAACACCTCGTGAACGTCTTCAGTGGTGTCGACTGGCTGTCCGTTCAGTTTCACTATGACATCACCTTCATTAATCCCTCCCCTGAAATAAATAATATCCACAAGTAATAGATTACATTGAGGCTACAGACATTAGAACAGATGAAGGAACAGCAATATGTTCACGTGTGTGTGTGTGTGTGTGTGTGTGTGTGTGTGTGTGTGTGTGTGTGTGTGTGTGTGTGTGTGTGTGTGTGAACCTACTTTTCTGCTGCAGTGTTAGGTATGATCTGCTGCACCAACACTCCACTGTGGATGTCAGGAAAGTCTGGGTAATGATGTTTTAACTCTGCTACTAGACTGAAAGACACACAAATAAATAAATAATACAAATACTGATGCATACAACATTTAGCCTGCTTCTTGTCAGATGCTACAGGAACTACTTCACTATTTAACGGAAATCCAGATAAAACGTTGATCTCAAGAGAGACAGTTTTTGGTTACAACTCACTCTGTGGTGATTGTGAGCATCCTGATGCCCAAGAAACGTCTCTTTACTTCTGGAAACAAAAGCACAACATTAATCTTCTAGAAATCCGCAAACATTTCTACAGTGGTGTTAGTTTCATTATGACCGTCACTCACTTGCATCAGACTGTGGCTCCTCTGTGAGTCGTCTCTGTAATCTCGTCTTTTCTGTCACAACAAATGGAGGAGGGTTTACTGAGAAATATAAGGAATTACCTCTTCAATGTATTTCTAAAGGTGCAATAATCTCAGACAATTCTATTTGAAATTGTCTTTTGTTTTTTTTTCGCAATTTGACTCCACCAGCTTTGACCTCTGACCTTTGCTGTGTTTGGTCTGTGACTCTGTGAGGAAGCGGCTGATCCTGTCTGAGGGGATAGCGAAGGAGATTCCTGCTGTCACCTTCAGAGTGTTGATGCCGATCACCTCCCCATCCTGAAGACACACACACACAAAGAAAATAAGGCAGAATTTGAGGAACATTTGTTACATCCATTCAATATTTAGAGATTTAAACATAATTTCACTTTCGACTGAAATCCCATTTTGTCATCTCAATGTTTTCATTTCCGTTTTTTTTTATTGTTTGTTAGTCGGCAGGATTACACACACACTACAAACTCCATGAAATTGAATGGGGGTTTGGGACATAAGGAGGAACCTATCAAAATTTGGAGCAGATCTGGATAAACAGACAGATTCAAGAAACTTTTTCTCTTTTCAACATCGCAAGATAGGGCATAAAGGTTTGTGCTCTCCAAATGCCTCTCTACTTTTTACAGACATTCAGAAAATCGGAATCTGGTTATATCTGTAACTCAGCTCCTGTGTCAGTGTGAAGAGCTGTATCAGTGTTGCTTGATTTTCTGTCTTTCTTTTTTGATTTTGATTCATACCTCAAGTAAACTGAATTTTTATTCCTTATTTGTGGTAACAATAAGAGTCATTGTAAGAAGAGGAGGAGGATGAGTAGAAGTATGACATCCTTTGCTCCAAATGATTTGTAGTTCAAAGTGTATAATAATCCAGTGCATTATAATGTTGAGCTTAGAAGCCTATATTGATATGCAAATACATGTCTATTATGCAGAGGGTCATTGATTTCTAAGGATGATTCATTTAGATCTATTTTGTACTATTACACAACATTGTTTGACATATGTCAACATATTCTGATTTGAACTTGAGAGTTTTTGAATTAACTGGGTCGGTAGAATTCGGAGGCCCATTAAATTGAGGAACAGAAACAGTGAGGACAAGTTCACCCATCATAGTCAAACAAATGCCAACACTGCTCACCAAGTTGATGAGAGGTCCTCCTGAGTTGCCGTACTTCACAGTGATCAGAGGAATATGAGACAGAAACAAAACATAAATAAATCAAAAGCATTGTAAAAATCTGTTTGCACATGTGTCATGAACAAAAGAAATGATCAGGTCATATATACTGTGTGTGTGTGTGTGTGTGTGTGTGTGTGTGTGTGTGTGTGTGTGTGTGTGTGTGTGTGTGTGTGTGTGTGTGTGTGTGTGTGTGCATGTGTGTGCATGTGTGTGTGTGTGTGTGTGTGCATGTGTGTGAGATCACATTAATAATAGCGTCAGTCTGGATGTAGTCCATGTCTGAGTCTTTGATGCCCAGCTCCTTGCCATCTCTCTGTGCCATGCTGACGATGCCGGTGGTGACGGTGTTCTGCAGGGCGAAGGGGCTGCCGATGGCAACCACGAACTCCCCCGGCCTCAGATCAGCTGAGCTGCCCAGAGACAGTACAGGAAGCTTCTTCTGCTCCCACACACCAAAACACCAGGACATGAGAGGAAACACGGACAGGTAGACATATTCGATAAGTTGTAAAACATGGTTAGAAAGTTATTTTGTAAGAGAAACTGAGCGAAAGGAAGAGGAATTTGAAGGTTACAAAAGTGTCCAAGTATTTGGGATGTGGTTGTGAGAATACACACATCAGTGCTGTGTCTGTGAGTCACAGAGATGGTGTTTATGAAAGTTTTCCCGCAGGTCTTATGAATGTCTCGCAGAAAACTTGGCACAGGAGCTTGTAAGGATGTGGGCTCTTGAGTTATAGAGCAGAAAGGCTTTTGTATATGAGATGTGGGTCAAGGAAGTAGAAGATGCCTGGAAAATGACATTTCTATACATTGCTTTAATCTGGAGGACAAGACAGACAGTGAACGGCAGATTAAATAAATAAAGATGTTTTTCCCTCACCTGAGGATTGACCTTGATTGTGGCGATGTCCGCCTTCCTGTCTACATCTCTGACCATGGCCTCGTACGTGTCGCCATCATGGAGCTGAACACGCAGCTGGGGCCTCCCTGTCACCGAGGCAGCTGTGGTTACCACATGAGCGTTGGTCACAATCTCGCCTGAGTGGCTCACAATAAACCCAGAGCCACTAGAGAGGTGAATGTGGCGACCGAGCAAAGGATGTCTGGAGAGGAAATAGGACGGAGACTGATAAACAGGAGAAGGAAGATGTAAAAATGTATTTTAAGGCAACTAGAGGTTTAAATTTGAGGACATCTAAACTCTGTTGTGCTCTGCTCAGACTGATATGTCACACACTTGCATACACACATTACACACATACCTTACAAACAGCTCAATGTGGACGACAGCCGGTGCTATTTTCTCGACTACGTCTGCAATGAAGTTGAACTTGTAGCGAGGGCTGCTGGGATGGACCAAGGACGAACCTGCACTGACATGAAGAACCCACGTCATTAATACAGACATATACAGACAGACAGACACACACACACACACACACACACGCAAATGTCCTTTTTCATTTGTTTAAACGTTATTGCCAAGAAGGGACTTGGATCTGCAACCAATGTCTGTATCTCTAAGAGGACAAAATCCTGCATTGATGTGCTAATTTTGTGGATAAACAATTTTATATTAATATGAATCACTGATTATTGTTTTGATTACAATGTTTTTTGAAATATTTCCTCAATTTGTAGTTTAAATGAAATAGACTATCCAAAGATTCTAATGAATTAGCTGCAACCTATCTCAGAACCAGCATAATGAGCATAAAGCCTAATGTATAGGTTACATTGATGAAGTAGTGTCACTTCATACCATTTAACAGGGGACCACTGTCATTTTGTTCAACCAAAAATGGGATTTAAGTCATTCTGCACCATCCAAGTGGGAACTATAATTTCTACCAAAATAACAAAGTCATCTTGGTAGCCCAAGGTCAAAGGTCAAGCGTCAGGCGCCAGCAGGAGCAGGACCGAGTATGGACTTAAACACTTGCACACCTGCAGGCTTCCACTTGGCTAAAATTTAATAAATTCACCAGAGGGTTTTAGACATGATTCTAGCAGGATTCAAAGCATGACCAAGAGGGGACCTGAGAAATGTCCCCTTTTCGTATACAGTCTAAGGTAGTCCCCTGTTTGTGGATGTGTAAGGATGGCTAAGTCCCCACTTGGATAGGTACGCGAGTGCACACTAAAAGAATGGAGCCCAGGTTTCTCTGGAGTCAGTCCTACCAGAACAGGCTCCTTTGTGCGCCTGGATGATCTCCGGCCTCCCCTTCTGCTGAGCCTTCCTGCTGGCCGCCCTCATCTTACACACGTTACCGTACGTTCTCCCGTCGCTCCCGCACACCTCGTGCTCCGTCTTGCACCGGCAGACCCCCCTGGAGCCGCGCCGCTTCCCCGCAGCAGCCAGCGTCTTGCACTCCAGGCCATCGCCGCAGGGCGGGTCGTGTTTGCGGCCGCAGGGCTCACCCTCGCCCGGCGAACACACCAGGCAGCAGTTGCAGCGGTCCGGGACGTACCCGCCCGGGCAGCTGGGGCTCGGGCACAGGCTCGCGTCGCACCGGGGGGCGCACTTGTCAGGGTGCACGGCTCCTCCAGTAAGGTCGTGCGTAAAGACGAGCGCCACTGCGAGCAAAAGTAACTGCATGGTGATGAATACTGACAACTATGGTAAAGTAAAGGTGATTTATTCCTTATAGTAAAATCATATTAAACGCTTTCTCTCCAAAACATCCAACTGGTTTCTCTGTGTTAGGAATGGAAAAGTGATTCCTCTCTCCGCTGACTCCCTCACTGCTCAGCTCTGTGATGCAGTTTGGAGAATGAAGGGCTCTACATGAAACTCCTTTTCTAAACTCTGTGTGGATTTAACCCCACACACTGTGGAGTCATCAGAGTCTGTGGTTTATATACAGACACAGCTGGAGAGAGCCATGGAGCTGCTCTGATGGCGAGCACCACCTAGTGGAGACAAAACCACACAGCAAAACAATGTGAAGAGCAGCCAGTGTCATCGCATTATGATAATAATAATACTAATAATTGTTATAACTATAATAATAAGGAGAAGAAGAATTTATTTCCGTAGCACATTTCAAAACCAGTGTTACAAGGTGCATCACAAAATAAAATATAAGTGCAAAGTTCATGAGAATGTATACGGCTCCGTCATATATCTGCTGATCCTCCAGATGTCTGTAATTAATGTTTGGATGAGTAAGGTTCTTTATTTCATTGTCTATGGAGATGTCCAAAGATCCAAACCTTCTGGAAAGATGTTATAAAATGTTTAATACCCAAGTCTCTGTAAACATCATTCGCCATGTGCTTGGCATACATCTTACATACTTTATACAGAGATCCAAAAAGATTAAACATCTGGACTTTGGACTTCTTCAAACCAGGAGAGCCACGATGTTGGAAGAGTAGACATACCATCATTGAAACTGTGGATACAGGAGCTCTCTGACTGTATCTGCCAGAAAGGACTAACTTTGTTCAGCTCTGGGAACCACAAATAATTATCCTGAAAGATAGACATTTAGGTTTTACTTGAACGTAACTTGTAAACAAAGGAGGGAAACAATAAATAACCACTTTTTCAACTGAGGCACGGATTCTGCTGATCTGATGCTGAGTTTCACAGCATTGGAGCTAAAACCATAAAAGAATCATCCCCCTTCATTTGATTCTCTGATCTTTTTCTTTTTATATTTTTCTTTATCCAAAATTCTATTTTGTTTTGTGTTTGTTATTCTTTTACTATTTTCCTCTAACACTAACCTGGAGATAAAGGGCTTGTGAGCAGGTCATTAGTTTTTTGACTCATTCAGTTTTTATTTTATTTTTCCCTCTTTGTTAAATGTAACACAGGCTAACTCAGTCATGACGTCACAATTAAACGTACTTATCATGAGGTCATCTGTAGGAAAAGTGTTAAGACGCCTCCTGCTGGAAATACGTGGTATAGCTGCACTTTTTTAACCAACTGGTGTGTTTTTTTTGTTTTTTTTTAAGAAATACACACAAAACGTGTGTGATCATAAATATTTAGAGTCATGCCGCTACACAAAAACTTTGAATTAGATTAAACATCAACTTTTTAAGTAATTTGAAAGAAATCTTAATTCAAATGAAAGAGATCTTTTACTTGAGTTTCATACAATTACTGGTGTAAACAGGCCGTGTTCACTATCATATAAAACACTCACTGGTATTAGGTTGTTGTATTTAAAGTTTGTCCATCTGTCAATCCTTCAATCAATCCATCCTTAATCATGCTTAGAGCTCCTCAAATCCCTGTTCACCTTCAAGATGAATCTTGAAATAAAATACCAGTCAAATGCCTAATTAGTCAAAGAATCTGCAAAACTTCTTTTTAAAGACTAACTGATTAATCGACAAATCAAAAATGTGATCGAGCGACCAATTTGAACTTAAAATAATAAATATTTGAAGCAATAGATGTACAGCAAGTTAGAAAAGAAGCATCAGACTTGAAACTCAATCAGAGGGCACAGAAATCAGAAAACTTACTTGGGTATGTGCAATATTTTACAATCTTGATCAAGTTGGAGTTTAAATCCAACAGGATCACATTAACTACAGGTCAGTTTCATGTCTAAATTCCTGTACAGTACAAAGGGTAGAAACTGGTTAAGCTGCATTTTAATTCAAGTTATTATTAGCTCACTTTGGCTTGAGGCATGACTACCACTGTCATTAGTTAAATCATAAGAACAGGTTTATTGAGTGTGTTACAGGCGTTTGGAAACTCTAGTCACACCCTGAACACACCTTTGTCAACACTGTTTGACGACAGTAAATCCTCTTAGCACTTAAGTAAAAATATCATTCACAAAGTCATCATCCCTCAAACCATCAATAGTGATTTATTTGTGAAACTAACAAGGACAATAGACCAAAACAAAGATTCAAATTTCCAAAACTTTATTTTTCATCTGTTAAATATACAGCTGTTCTCATACAATCATAGAGTTGGAATAAAAATGTCAAGATGCATACATAAGAAAACACAACGGCATCAAGCAAGTGTGAAATATCGTCCACTGTTTTGATTTTTTTCCCTCTTCATATCATGTGTAATAAAGTGGGGCGGCAGGGTGCTGCCCGCCCGCCCCCCCCCAAGGTTCAAGAAAAAGCTGCTTTTCAGCAATTAAATACATGTCAAACAACAAATACATTCATCATTACCAGAAAAATCAATTCTTTTGACAGCATTCATTCGTGTTGAAATGTTCAGGAGCAAGAATCTGTGTAGAAACCGTAAAAAGATTACATTCAAGCAACGTGTTCATTCCTCCTCCTCCACATTTGATTTTCAAGTTTTGAAAGTGTTCTCTTATTGAGGCTTTTCATCGCTCCTTCCATTGAAACAGAGTTTGGCAGAAGTGAGAGTTGAAGACACTGGGTTTGTGTATGTAACGGATGTGGTTTTTGAAAACAAACACTGAGTAAAGGGCGGTTCAACCGGCTGTGTGGAACTTAGTCAAACACTTTGAGCAGTGTAATTGTACGTCTATGGATCAATACATAATCCTACAAGGCAAAAGCAAATTTGGACTTTGTATCCTGGACAAAGAACAACATCATCCTAAAGAAAAAATAGCTGTGTGGAGAGGACCCTTTAAATTCCCAAACACTAGCAGACCACTGATGTGTTAGTTAGTGGTTTGTAAGTGCTTGTTCTTTGGCCATTAGACCCACTGAGAGATCTTGCAAGAGTCTTCAGTACTTTGGGTGGGTTAAAGAAATCCTTTCTCTCTGCCATTTAACAATAAACAAAGCCCACCTTTGTGGAAAAGCCGATTATCCAATCAGGTTACCATGGTAACCACAAAGAGCCCCAAGGTCTCTCAGAGACACTGGGATGCCAATCACTCCAGCTCCAATGATTTTCTGTGCTCTCTTCACAGGATGGAATGGGCCCGAGCCCAATTTCTTCACAAAACACTTCATCTTTCATTCATTCTATCGTCAGGTCATCCTCTCATTATACGTCACTGTCCTTCCTTTCCAGTGTGATGTCGTCATCTTCTCCCTCATTTCATCCTTTGTCACAAAAACATTGTTATCCTCACCTCCTCATCCCTTTCTGACTACCAAGAGGAGAAAAATGGCCGCTTGCAGTGGAAGGTTTGCGTGAAGGCGCTGCCCAGTGTTGCAATACGCCCCTGGCCACTTGAATGTCTGCGCTCCACCACCACGGGCGGCATCTTCACCAGCTGGCTGGGACTCTTCCCGTCCTTCAGTGCCTGAGTCAGGTTCAACACCTGGGAGCAAACAGGATTCATGTTTAAACCAGAGAAACTGTGACTAACAAGACCTGGTGTACTGGTGAGGTTAAAGGGGACATTGTATGCCCATTTTACCACAAGTTGATATGGTTCCTTGGGGTCTTAATGAAATGTCTGTAACATACTTTGGTCAAAATACCACAAGGATCATTTAAAACAGCACCCTTTTTACCCTGTATAAAACAGCCCTCCACAGAGTGACCTGTTTTGAGTGCCTGTTCCTTTAAATGCTAGTGAGCCAGCTCCCCTCCCCTCTCCCCCATGATTTTAAACGATATAAATTACATATTTTATATGATATAAATTATCAAATATGCATCCCATACTTTGTATTCCCCTTCTGTTGTCCTGGAGTTTTAATTTTCCCAATCACATAATTAAATGTCGGGGCTATGAAGACCATCATTTACCCCCGAACCCCGACATTCAACGGGTATAACAACAAGCGGAGAAAGCAGAATCGCGGGCTGACCAGCGCGGAGAAATGCGCGTCCCATGTGAACAGCCAGGCGGCTGCGCGCTTGACAATGGCGCTGCGCGGCGCTTCCGCGTCCGGTGTAAACCCGGCGTAACGAGTGTGTGAGGGGGGGATGAGGTGGGGGGTGGGCCAAGGCCATGTAGGGAGACTTCCAGTGTATTGTTTACGACACAATACACAGGAAGCTCATTCCAGTCACTCAAGCATGACGTTTCTGACTTAGAGGAACCAAAACAAAACTAAATTATGATTGTTTTTTTAAACAAAACCAGCAAATATTCTTATTATTACCATAATTTGTTATGTATTGATTATCAAAATATTTGCTATTTGATTTTCTGATTAATCACTTCAGCTTTTCTGGTGATACAAGTAAGCATCTCTTAACCTAAAGGTGGTGGACACTGGACGCAGTAAAGTTAAATAACTAAATGAAAAGGAGACTTGTGCAATGAAAGTAGTTGCCTGTTGTGTGTGTCGTGTGTTATGAGCTCATTTGACATTCATATATATTATAGCAAGGAGCAGAGAGGTGAGGTGAAAGCTGGAGCTGTGAGGTTGAGAGAAAGGAGGTAGAGGTAGGGAAGAAGAGCAAAGAGGAGAAAGGAAAGGACAAAGGAGAGAGACAAACTGACAGGAACAGTGAGAAATAATCAGTTTTAAAACAAGACAACTCACCTGTCCCCTCATCACAGACATCTGTCTCTCAAACATGGGTTTGTCAAAGCCTTTATCCGTCTGAAGACAAAGAAAAGAAAATTGCGTTTAGAGGTGTTGTTAAGTTCAAAGATACTTTGCTGCTGGACAGTTTCCATGACTGTTAAAATTATCTAAACCTTTTTAATCTCTATTAATGGACAAAGAGGTTGAAGAAAAAGTGGCCTGTACCATGAACATCTCATAGAGGTCCTCACAGAGGTCCTGGACAAAGTTCATATCAGAGAGGCGGGACAGCACCAGTTCTCTGGTCTCCTGAGAGAAGGCAACCCTCGCCTGGGGGAGGAGCGCCCACTGAAATGGGTCTGATGGAAGGAGACAACGTCAGAGATTTCCATGAGCGCTGACTGCCCTACAAATAACCCGCTACTCATTAAAGTCCTGATGGGATCAGTTATGTACCTCAAGGTAACAGGCCTTTATGTGAGACATTCCTGTGTTTGATGAGTGTAATTTGTCATATTTTAATTTGAAGCCCTGCTTGCCCTCTGCAGTGTGTGCTCCACGAACATACACGCGCATGCAGAGACGCTATAGTGGAACGAGGTGAAATTAAGAAATCTAGTTGCAGTAAAAAGCAAAAGGTCCAGAAATACATCACAACTCCTGTTTCATGGAGAAAAGCGAGAACGGTTTTGTCCAAAGTCTGTCAGCATGGCTGTTGGGAACTTCACCATTGCAGCATTAGAAATAGTTTTTTGCTGTCATGTCAGATATACTCCAAATAATTTTTTTTAATAATGTAAAGGAGCTCCCAGCATTCAAATATATATATGAACAAATTCAGCTGTTTTCAGACATGAACTCCAGAGACTGCCCAACCCTTTCACATATGAAGAACACAGCAGGTCCGAGTCAGACGCTTTCACAACAGGGAAATATCTGTAGCAGGTAGGACATGACTATAAATTCCACTGTGGTGCTCATATGTTTTTGTTTACAACACATTGACACCTGCACAGGTTCATATCAACGAATCTCGTTGTCTTTCCAAGTTAACATCATTGTCATTGTCTTCTACTTGTATGACAGATATTTGTACTTTTTTTGGTCTTTTCAGTTTTACATCCACTGTGTATTAGAAAGGTCATCAACCTGCCCACTTGGTGTGTCTCAGGACTTAATACTGCTGTATTCTCACTTGGGTTCAATATCAGGGAGCTGGCAGGAAAAACTAAAGAAAGACAAACTGTGCAGAATATCTGCAGCAAATGATCAGACATGGAGTTCAGCGCGTGTGTGAAAGCAGCTTATGTTTCTCTATGTCATACATTTTATCCATTGTACACATTTGTGGATTATCCTGCCTCTGAGTCCCTTTCTCCTGCTTTGTAAGAAACAAAGTGAATGTACCCTCTTATTTTTCTTGTTCCTATTTCTCCTGTACAATAATTTACTACATGTTAACAATTGTGTAGGTAAAGTCAATATGATATGCAGTAATTAAGATCATTCATTGCCTGTACAAAGGTTCTGTTTTTCATTAGAAAAATATTACTATTATTTCCAATATCATCATAATTGAAAGAAATAATTTCATTATATTGATCTCAGTTAACGTGATGTGCGTTTGCCATTTCTATCTAAATTCTTTAGCATAAATTTACAAAAGAATGAATCCAGGATGAAAATCAATAGATGCTTTTTCCACCATGATTAGTAAGGATATAGATTTCACGTAGACAGTGAGGGAGAGAGGAGACCAACATACAGGCTCGCCATTGGTCTGGGTGCTTAAAGGGGAAGGCCAGGCCGTTGTCAATCGCTGCGATCTTGATGCAAGAATCTGGACAGCTCTCTGTCTCTGGCAACTCTGCATCCTACAGGAGAGAGAGGGGAGGAGGATGAAGATCAGAGAAGACATCACCGTTAAATGACGGAGTGATTGATGTTACCAAACCAGTTATTGATCCTGGTACAAAAGGCGGATCAATTGGGCAGGCAGATGACAACCTTTGCTCATTTATCAACACGTGTCAAATCATGACTGATGACAGGTAGTCAGATAGTGTTCTGGTTGGTCTAATCACTGAGGCACTGGTTTGTTCCAGACCTGTAATTTTCAAGCTACTGTCATGAAGCCCCTTTTCCATTAGTCAAAAACCCACCAACATCTGGCAAGACATTTTGTCTGCAATAAGAATGGATTCAATCGGCGTTCACTCTCAGGTCAAATGAGTCTGCATTAGGAACATTTTCTTATTGGTTCCGATCTGCATCGATGGAAACATGACACCCGGGTGAACTTGCTAAATTCTCTACTGGCAATGGTAAGTAGGCAATCGCCTTTTTAGGCACGTTAACCCACATTTAAACCACATATACGTGCTAATTATGGTGTGAAAGAGGTATGAGTGATAAGTGTGTGTCTATGGGATCCAAACAGAAACTCAAAATCATTCACCTTTCAGACCCAAAACCACTGTGCTGTGTCCCATAATGAAGATGTACCAACATTCAAGCAGCTCAAGTGTGTGTGGCTTTAACTTCACCTTTTGTCCTTCTCCAGACTTCTCATACTTGATCAACCAGTTTTCGTCCCCTCGATCTAATCAAGACAAAGAAGAAATTGAAAGAAAAAAAACATGTTGAGTAAGTTCTCACACAGACATATAAAGCTGGGGAGAGAGAGCATGTTCACAATTATGGGTCATATTGACAAGTGCAAATACAACATAACCCACACTAACTGTATTTGTTAATACACATTTCAACCAGTAAACTAAACTGTGACAATAAATGGCTTCAGTGCGAAATAAGACTAAACTTTATGGCGAATGACTTTCGTTCGATAGATGAACTGTCATGCATCATGTTCAGTAAACACTGTGTTCATGTGACACACCCCTCACCTGTGTTCCTGATGACGTAGTCCAAAACCACCAGCCGCTCAAACTGTGACTGCAGCTGCTTCCTGATGTTCTCCGGCAGCGGCTCTGCATCAAAGCGCCGCACCCAGTGGTCTGCTCCACGGTAACCCTCCACAAACAGCTGAAAGGAGCCCACCTGGAAACACACAAACACCAGAATCATCAGATATGCATAAACCACCATTGTACTGCAGTGTTCTGAAGGTTGTTTGTTTACACGTCGATACTGTGGTGTGGTGCAATGATATCCCATGTGAAATGGTGACATACTGTAAACAAAGCAAAATGTCAGCACTGTGTGACAGTTTAAAACATGAAGGCAACTTCCTCATAGTTAACTTTTAACTACGTCTACCGTACACTAAGAGCTGCATAATACAGAGGACTGCCTCAGCTGAGAAACTGGAGATTAGAAACCGAAAGAGTACCGTACGTTATACAAGAGATAAGAATATCCATTCTCTGATGGAAAATATACACACGATTTAGGGTAGAGATGACAGCTATGCTTCCTCTGACCTATTTATTTTAATACACCAGTTTTTTTATGGAACACAACAGACTGCATGGCACGACTCCTTTTGATGTCCTCCACCAGGGCAGCGTCAGCAGCTTTTCTCAGCCCTCCGCTCACTGAAACAATGACTCCTACACTTCATAATGTTGAGACAGTATACAGTCAAAATACAGAGGAGAGTTTCCAGCCTGTGTTTTTCCTAAACACCTAAAAGAAGGTGACATTACGGCTCATATATGCTGCCTTCACATCAGTTTCAAACATCTACTAGAGGGCAGTGCAGAGTCCAGAGTTTCTTGGACAACAACAAACATGGCGACGCTGGAGAAGGTTGTGATAATTTTACGCCATTGTAAAAATGTCTTTCTCGTGTCCTATGTTCATCTCGCTTGGAAAAGTAGCTATACTGCCCCACATGATTTCCAGTGGTACTGCTCAGTTTCATTGGTTTGTATCCATAAGCATAAAGTCAGACTAAATGAACTCAGACTACAGACAGAAGGCTCAGTCTGTGTCTGAATATGTATCACATATGACGTAACTTATATAGAAACGGACAAACGGAAGCCTATGAGCCTTAAGACCCTAAAGGAAATGCTCTCTGTTACCTTGGGTGGCAGTCCCACTCTGTGGAAGTGTCGCCCCACCTTAGGGACCATCTCTAAGGCGTACTTCTTCCCCCTGGACTTCGCCCTGTCGATGGCGCTGTAATGGAATGTCTCGCTAGCCAGGTATACCACCTGAAATAAAAAGAAGATGCTTTGGATTATCTACTGCTGGATAATTTCACACCACACATTCATTTTCATTCAGTTGTTTGTTGAATTTGACTATATTTGAATACTCTACCACCTGTTTTATGTTAGAGTGAGTCTGAGCATACAGTGAATTAAATAAAACGCTTAGTTGCAATAACATATCGTGCGCGCTCTCTGAGCCCCACCTTGGTTTTTGGCACCACTCCCAGGCCGAGCTTGGTATCAACAAGTGAGGCGGCAGCTTCTGAGAGGTAACCCTGGTTAGGTAACAAGCAGCCTCGTCCAAAACAACATGGACAGCACAGCTAATGACACAGAGGAAAAGACAAAGAACAGAAGAAGAAGATTATTTTCAAAACCTGGTTCATCGTGTTTCTGAGTTTAAATAGTTTACAGTCAAATTAAACATGTCAGTCAGTTCACCTTGTGAAAATATTTGGTCCATTTGGGGTTCAGGTGACCGTAAGGTTCCTCTGACTTTGGTTTGAAAACACCAATGATTTTCTGTAGCAGAAAAATGATGAAAAACAATATTTAAGACCATTTGTCGAACATCAGATGGGAAAATACAGCAAACAAACACATGTTTACTCTATAGAAAAAGCAGAAATACTTTGATGAACATTGAAAGAACATGATGAAAGAACCACAGATAGGAAATGTAAAACTATCAGCAGAAAAGGTAAAGTGACGGAGATGCTGCTAACAAGTTACAAATCAATATCCTTTCCCTGTAGTTTATATTACACTTGTTAATGTGATGCTAATCGTGCATGCTTCCTATCTGTTATCGATGTGAGTATCCCTGGCTGCATTATTCAGCGTGTCTCTGCGGTAATTTCTTCTTCCTGTGTGTGTTTCTAAACTTGTCACTTCCTCTTCACATCTTTCAGCTATTAGATTCTACTCCAGATGCAGAACCACAGTAAACCAAGTGTCATAAAGCTAGCACACTTGAGCACCAGCAAGGTAACCTGAACTTGATTGATGAGCAGGATTTGAGGTGCAGTAAACTTCTCATTCCCTCAGCCTCCTTGGTATTTATCACTACCGTTCCTCTATCACAAACTCACCCCTTTTGGGTCTTTGACAAAGTAGCTCCCACTGGATCCCTGTGAAATTCTCTCTGGGAAGACGCCACTCTCGATCGCTTGTTCTGCCCTTTGGACAATATCTGCAAACTCTGGATCTTCTGGGAAATGGTTGAAGTCCCCGTTGCCGGTACCTGAAATGGGAATGCGATTATTAAGGTAAATTAAGATCAATCAGGCTGTGCCACAGTTCAAATAGAAATGGCTGGATGCTGCAACAAGGCTCAGTTAAAAAAAAGAAGACATATTGAGAGCCTCTAAGCACGATAAAAAAGAAAGACCATAGAAATTCTTGAATCATCAGCTTCACTGCTAAACTATAATGGGAAGAGTCATAAGAAACTCATTGCTAATATTCCTCATCTACATACTGCACACTGAAACATAATTGGTAATGATTTTTGAATTGTAATAGAAGAGCAGAAAACATATTAGAGAAAAGAAACATAAGGATACACCCCCAATCTGAGGCCATCCCATCACCACTATCTCATCGGAGTCCAAAAACTGAAAACATGGAAGTCCTCTAATTTGTATCAACTGAGCAAAGCTCAATCAAATATCTTTGAAATTTTGTATACAAGTTTCATGGTCATGGGAGGCTGGTCCTGTTCCAAGCACATACTGGGTTAGAGCTGGGGTGGAACAGGTGGCTCATCTGTCACACAAACACATTTACAGGGAATTTTGAAACTCCAATTCACCAAAGTTACATGTCTCTGGACTGTGGAATGGAACCCACACAGAGAACATGCAAACTCCACACAGAGAGGCCCCATCTGGTCAGTGGACTTAAACCAAAGATCCTCTTGCTCTGAGGAAATACCGCTAAATGAATGACACTGCCACTAGTCAGAAAAATGGCATTTTCTACTGCCCCTCAGATCCACTAACAATTCTCTGGACGTGACTGCTCTCTGATGAGTTTGTGGCGCTAATTATTCCTGTGATGGAGGCACGGCCGTATGACTTGTCACATTCTACCTTCTCCTCCTCACAGAGTACAGAGCAGTCAGCTGACTGAGAAGCCCCATATGCCCTGTATCAGTCACACTGAAGTCACAGTGGGATGCAGGGGGAGATGAAAAGACAGACACTGGGAGGAGGAGGGGGTGGGAGAGGAGGAGGAGATGAAAGAATGGACAAAGGGAGTGGGGGACAGTTAATGTGCCACTTGTCACAGAGAGATAAGGAGAAAAAAATGATAGCTTTGAACCTAATTCACTTGAAGAGGAGGGAGAGAGACGCAAATTAAAAAGAGGAAGGAGAAAAGAGAAGGATGGAGATGCAAATATCTATATGTATAAATATATATATATATCAGGGATCTTTTCTTTCCCCGAAAGTACTAGATACTTGTCAGGGTTCTGTTGTGCAGACCACCAAGACCTAACCAATAAGAGGAAAACCTCTCAACATAGAGGTGTTACCGAGATCATTTCCTATTGAACCTTTTACTTCACTGGGGGTGAAGTGATGTTATTCCAGCTGCAGTCTTTTGATCCCACACTGGTTGGGTTGCATCTTCAACAATGGTTTATTTTCCAACCATCCAAAAACCTCAAAACATTAGCACTAACATCTTTCTCTAAAAGCCACAAGGTTTGTACAAGCTGTACTTGAGTTTCGTGCTCCATTTGTTACCAGCAGAGCCTGAATCAAACCATACATTTTTATACCATTAAGAGGTCGCTAAAAGTACAGCAACTCAACCCTGCAGGTCCCACCAGTTGGATCATACTGAGAGTAGACTGAGGATTCATCCATATTTTCTTTGATTCAACTCTATTACGGATTCACCTGGCGTCCATATGACTCCAAAGTTTTAGAGTCGCTAAAATGTGTTAAAATGTTTGGAAATGCTGCTTGGCCCATTATAGTTTGAAAGTTCTGGGGCTGCGTTTTAGTCTGGACGGTCCTCACTTTCTGACCCACTTTTAATGGGCTGTTTGAAGGTTTAGACTTGGTTTTAGGGTTAGAGTTAGAATAAGGTTTGTGTTAGGGTTAGGCATTTAGTTTTGATGGTTAAGGTTAGGGTAAGGGGCTAGGGAATGCATTATGCCAATGAATGTCCTCACTAAGATAGACGTACAAACGTGTGTGTGTGTGTATATATATATATAAAAGGCAGATGACAAAATATTTCTATATTTTATCTCCATCATTTAATTGTGTTTATTCAGCGGCCGTCCCTGATGAATGATGCATGGCTGCACTGGTTTGTACAATTGCTGGAAGTCTATGATAATGTCATTGTGTAGTGTAACCGCAGGAGAAAAGAAATTACTCTCTCTGTTTCTGCCTTTTCACTATTCTCACTGAGCAGCAAGTCAGAGTCAAATCAAATGCAACACAGCAGATTGTTTGCGTGTTTATTTGTGCGGTGGCCTTATGCATATTTAATGTGTGTCGCTCAGGGCCCTTGGTCAGTTAATTGGCCCGAGTGCAGCTCCCTCAGAGCTCAGGGGACCTGCTGACCTGCAGTACACAGAGGGTGTCACATGTCACAACACTGTGCTCTCAACAGCGGTTACTGCAAAGACGTGAAGCCGCACTTAAAACGCAACTTTAAATTAAAGTCATTACAAGTACATGTCCTTATTACACGGGTGCGTTGCAAAACACATTGAAAATCTTGTGTTCTATGTTAAAACAGTTATGTGATCAAATGTGCCATTGTGTTTGAACGTATGCATATCAATCAGGATTAAAATGTATATTGCGTGACCTAAAATTAGATTAAATAATGCTTGCTGCTTCTAGCAAATATGGACTCTGGTGGAAGAAGGTTTCAAAAGAGGGTGAAAAGTTAAAGGCAGCTTGGAGTTGTATGAATGCATGTTATTTTAGCACTGACCTGTAAAACCTCACATCACGTTCGTGTCATTTTCTCCAACATATTCTTGGTACAATTTAAATCCCACTATTTTCAATGGAAATTGGAATGGACTTCTTGTGTCCTACAAAGTGATGCAGCACAATAGCTCAGCATATTGTGTGCGAGTCTTTCTTTGTAATGCAAACTGTGTTGTAATTCTAGATCCGAGCACAATTATTCAAAAGGGGACCACAGGAAATGGGACACTAACACCTGTGATTTCAGTCTCAGTCTCGTCAGTGTCTTCCCGGTGGCCTCGATATGTGTCCCTGATAGAACAACAGATCTTCACAGAGAAAGACACGTACTGATAGGAGTGAAAAGAGAAGGACACAAATGCTAAAAAGGTATGCTGCGGGGATAATAAAAAAGGTGGGCGGTATGAGGGGGAGTGGTGTTAAATGTAATAAGCAGTGAAGTGCCGCTTCCATGGTGACTAGATCACCTTTTCTTTGTTTTCCCTTTCATCAACCTTTTCTTTTATGTAGTCCAGGACCAATCCAGGGCTGTGAATGATGTGAGTGACAAGAGATAAGCAACACAAACAACACATTGGCAAAAAACAGATGATGTTGGCCTCGTTTTTGTAGCAGAGTCCTCAGCTAAACAGAGGAAGACATCGGCATAGAAACCTTAAACCATGCTGCACAGGTACTGGGGATAATACAGGAAACTGAATAATGAAATGTATCCACAAATAAGTATCATCAATGGGCCGTTTACAACAAGGATACTTTAAAATGAGTTGCCCTATCAACTTCACTCGTGGCTGGACTTGTACTGTTAAGGTCACCAGGTTTAAGTGCCGGGTCATATCAGCCACATGTGATAACATGCAGCAATCACATCAGATGACTGGAAAACACACAGACATGGAACAGAGCTCAACTCAATGCAAACACAAGACAAATACCTTTGATGTGATATGGATGTTATGCAAACCACCCATGCACTCATGTGACTTTGAAGGCAAATGTCTTGTGTTTGCATAGAGCTCTGTAGGAAACACTAGACCTAACCCGTCTAACTTTAAGCCTTACCTTAACATAAAACATGTCTTCACCTTAAAATGTAATTATTTACATTATGGGGACTTGCTTTTTGTCTCCATAAGGAAGACAAGTCCCCATTATGTGATTTTATGAGTCATTCTATAATTAGGGGTACCTTTCATGTCCATGGGTTGTATTTGTCAATTTGACTAATTATTCACTTCAAGCAATGATCAAATAATATTGGGGCACATTTCTATTTCACTTAATACAAAAAGTCATTAGGTTTATTTTTAGCCAAATTCAAATGTACTGGATTTGGCTGCAACACTGTTTACCCCTGAGACTCCAGCAGTGTTTTGTGGACTCACTTCACCCACCCCTCGATCGGCATAGTGGTGAGCAGATAATGAGTGAATTTTTATTTTCGGGTGAACCATTCCTTTACGTGTCAATGCACTTAAGTTGAAAATACATTTAAAAAATAATTTCTAGAGGTTTCTCCTTTTCTTCTAATGTGTCATGTCAACTGTGTAACATTGTCTGTCTACTGCTGTTTTGTTTTGTCTCATAAATCTAAGTGTTGACGGGGAAATTCCTCAAGAGGGAAGTCTTACATAAGGATGTTGAATAACTCTAAACTTGGTGTAATGTGTATTTATGTTGAAAAATGATTTATCCTTGGTGAAAGCATCCCACAGAATATATTCATATTATCAAATCATTATGGTGGTATATTATGGGAACAGCTAGATTATTTAGTAAAAAAGCACTGAATACTTTACTTTTTGGTTGATATGAAATGTAACCCTTATTATCGAGTGACCTATGGGTAACATGACATCATTTTGACCACGTTGCTATCTCTACATCTCCCTTGAGCCGCTGTTATTCTGCACTGAGCTATAATACAACATGTGGGCTCCTGATCTCACTATATTCACCCACCACTACTTGAGATAATAAGATTTCCGGAGTCCTTGATCCGCAGCACTTACCTGGCGAGGCCAAGGTGTCTTTATCCGACGAGGAGCTGTGCCTGTTCCGCCTGCTGCGCTTCTCCCTCTCACCCCGCGGAGACGACGAGCCTCCCGCTAAGCACGGCAGCAGCAGCGCCTCTTCTCCGGAGCCGTCCGTCTCCAGCTCGGTCAGGACGCTTTCACACGAGTCCGACATACGAACGGCGACCCCGGGGTTCAGCGCGAGTCCCAAGCCCTCCCGGCTCCTGTCAAACAAAACCCCAGGAGAGTCCGAGGAGAGAAAGTTGGACTCCGGCAGTGACACCGCTGCCTCCCCGGCGTCCAGCCCGCTGCTCTCCGTCTCTGTCGGGTCGCATTCGGACATCATTGTCCCTCTGGTTGAACACAGTTACAGTGAATCACACCTGGTTCCCCTCACAGCTCCATTTTAAAGCGGCTCCGGTCCAGAAGAACTGTTAGAAAGCAGCTGCTCTCGCTCCCAGACACAGAAATGTCCACATAATCCTACTTCCTGCTTGGGCCAGTGCGCATGCGCAGCAGTAAAGACACCGGTTGGCCGAAGATGCGTTCAAAGACTCACAACATTTTAATACGTCAACAATTTCTCGCCTGGCAAAATCAGCTCCCAGATACACTGTGGCGAGGCGAGTAGGTTTTATGAGGATATATCTAAATTCTTGTTGTATTAATTCATGTCCCCCCTTTTGGAGGTCCAATGTGTGAAGGTTTGAAATGTAGATTTACCTGATTACACTGAACCTTGTTTCTTGACGTCACTCACTGTCTGTTATATAGCCCCCTTCGCCTGACAACATTTGTATTGTCTTAAATATGTGTGTGCTCTCAGTGAGGGTTTTGTGTGTATTTTGTGTATGTGATGAATAAGTGTAGTTAAGCGTAAGGCCGTAAAACCAAATAGACCATTGGTTTTGCATTCCATATACAACACAAATATAGTCATTAGTATTTATTGGAGGTTAATTTTGAAAAACTGGTTGGTATGTCTTTGCCAGTCAGTCAATTAAAGGTTCAGTGTGTAAGATTTAGGTGAAAGGGATCTATTGGCAGAAATTGAATATAAAATAATCCTAGTGATTTTTTTCACTATTGTGTGATCATTCAAATTGTACAAAGTTTGGTTTTCTTTACCAAAGGGTGGCCCCTGTATATTTAAAAACTTTATATTTACATATGGAGCAGGTCCTCTGAGGCAACCATGTTTTTTACAGTAGTCCAAACTGGATAAACTAAACACCTTTTGAGTTTTGGCTCACTTGTTGGCCTGCTTTAATACTAATTCCTAATTTTTCTCCACTTTGTCTGTATGTTGTCTCCAGAGCCGGCCCTTACAAGTCCAATAAGTGGTTGCTTATGGGTTGCTAATCTTCTGTTTGCTTGCTACAACTGGTACAATTATATTGTTATGTATGTAACACAGCCTGTGTGTGGGTGGCAGGGCCTCCTTCATCAGTGAGAGAACGACTTGCGGGTTGGACAGTGTAAATTGTCTATTAATGTTAGTTAATGTAATATTTACCAGATGAATGTTGGCAGAATATTAAGTGTGAAATGAGGAGAGAGAAGATTAATGTAATCTATGGTGCATGTTTGTATAAAAAAACTATAGAATTTTAGTTGTTTAAAAAAAATTGACCTTATGTATGATTTAATTATATTAACTGAGACTAGCCTTAAATGAATAAGGGCTATAAGTGTATATTCTGGTCAGCCCACTGCAAAGCAGGTTCCCCAAACTTATCCTGCATAGGGCCCCCAGATGTACAGAGCCGGCCCTGGTTGTCTCTTTTTTAAGTGACATTACATAATAACCAAACAGTTCACAAAACCCAAAGCTTCATTTATAAAGTTCCATTAACCTAAAATCCAGCTTCAACAAACAGTTGTTAACCAAGCCTGTGCACTACTGCGAGTTTGAATCTAATTCAGCTTCATTGAAAGTAATACAACTGCAGTATAAGATCATGAACAGGACACAGTTTGTCTTTCCTAAAGTTGTGTTTAACAACTTACCAATTAAAATAGAGATGCTGTGTTACACAAAAATCACGTTTATTTAGATTTTTAAGTAATTTTTACAGCAACAATTTTTTTTAATCACAACGAAGCACACTGATACATTCACTGTCCTCTCATGTTTGTGTTTGTCCTGCATTGATATTTAGAAGTTGTGTATGTCTGTGGCCACTAGGTGTCGACAGTGATTCACAAATCAAAGATGTTGAGTCCCACCTCCAGCAGCTTTTCTCCAAAAGAAGAAAAAAATTCTAGTAGTGCCACTTACTCACCATATGTATTTCCTCAAAAAGTGTCATCACTCTTCACATTTTGCCAGCGGAGGAACAATGATTCCTTGTCTTCCCACTGACATTAAGGTTGAGATCACAAAATCTGTCTTTTTCTGGTGTGATTAGATAATGATCAATTTAATTTGCTCCATTTTTTCAGTTTGAACTGTCGTGTTCTTTTTTCCTTAGGTAGAGAGAGTAGAGTCGGTCTTGGTTCAAAAAAGTATTTATTTAGAAGCAATGAAAAGCTACTACATAGCTATGGGCACTCAACGTACAGCCCCAAGCCGCCTAATACCGCCGGGGAAGTCAAGAGTCGCCCCGAACGGACGGTGGGTGCAATATTTATAATAGTAGGTAGAACTTCATTGGTCAATAACGAGGGGGAGTCACCGTGGCTAGTGCACAGGCTGGTCCCAGCCTCTAGGCACTGGAATCCGCCAATGATGAGGAGCTGCTCCCAGGTTCGCCCCTCCTCTGACAGTAGCTGGGAAAATCTTCACATTCTGACAGTGTTTGGTTTGGTGTTTTTAAAACAAGCCTTGAATCGGCTGACAGCTTGTGAGTTTTCAGTATGGCATGCGCATTTTCTAGACAAAACAACGCCTTTCCTATCTGTCCTTCAGACCCTATTGGCCGCTGCTTGAATTCTTTCTAAGGGTATTTCACAGTTTTTTAAGAAAACAGTGCATTCATGTATGTGTGATGTTTGAATAAAGCTAATGGAGTTTAGGCTGTAATATAGCAAGTTAGGTATGAGAACAAGTTAAAGTACAGTGTATTGTATGCCACAGATGCACAGTCTTCTCAAACAGGCATTATCAGACAGGTGCAAGACTGAACTGCGATGTGACGCACACACACACACACACACAACAATCAACTTCAAGATTAAAACCAGCCAGCAACGGCTACTATCAGTCACTATGTGAAGGCCGCACATTTTCCCACATATTCAGCCCAAACTGCCCCTGCCCCCACCCCTGTCCAACATACTGCATTTGTTTAGAGTTCAGTTTCATTGCCATCTTCACAGACACGTACTCAAAGAAAAACATAGATTTTAGTCTTAACAGAACCCGAGGTGGATTATTGCAGGTTGAAGAACCTCTGCATTAACTTTGCCAGACTTAATGCTGTAATTTTCCATGGCTCTTACTTTCCCCCTCTCTCTCATCCTAACTCCCCTGTAAATTAATGGTCTCTCGCTCTTTTCTTTTTATTCTCCCAGTGACCTAACCCTAGCACCACTTTCCCCCCCTTAACCCTCAGCTGGCTGAGCAGTCAGCCAGCTGCTATCACAGCAGCCATGTGATCTATCAAGGTAGGGGGTTAGGGGGTGAAGGAGACAGGGGTGGGGGGAGGGATGGAGGGGGAGTGCACGCAGGGAAGGAGGAAGGAGGAAGGTTAGAGGAGGAGGGATCTTGGGGGCTTGAGAGGGAGTCAGACAGGTTGAAAGACGTTCTGTAGAAACGCAGGCATCCCCCTGCTCTTTGCTGGATGTTAAATAATCCAATCAGGCCTCTCTCTCATTGGCCGTCAGCATCTCTCTCCATATTGTTTCTAGCTCAGCCTCCTTCACCTGTTATTTCTATATCCCTCCAATCATCACGGACAAACACCTGAACTGTCACTCATGTGACACATGACACTTCACAGGGAAGCACATCAGTATGTCTCTCACCTTCTCTATGCATGTGTGTGTGTCTGTCTGTGTGTGCATGTGTGTGTGTCGACCTATGTACTTCACCCACCACTGGATGACAAGCCCCTGCAGCAGTCAAGGCACACTGCAGACATACCCACTGCATGTGTGTGTGTGAGTACTTGTGCAGATATCTTTGTGAGGACCATTCAGAGCCCACAACCTACACAGTGAGGACATTTTGGCTGGTCCTCACTTTCTGACCCACTTCTAATGGCCTTAAGGGTTAAGACTTGGTTTAGGTTGGGGTTAGGTATTTAGTTGTGATGGTTAAGGTTAGGGTAAGGGGCTAGGAAATGCATTATGTCAATGAGTGTCCTCAGAACTGTAGAGAGACATGTATGTGTGTGTGTGTGTGTGTGTGTGTGTGTGTGTGTGTGTGTGTGTGTGTGTGTGTGGCAGTACCTCTTGGACCAAACATCCTCAGGTAGCAGTGTGAACAGTACGGCTTCTCGTCATACTGAAACACAATCAGCAGGACACATTGACTGCATCATACATTTATTTGCTTGTCCTATTTATGCATTCACTCGCTTTTTGTTTTCATTATTTCCCTCATTCATTGTTCCTGTATACCTGTTGTCCGGCTGTGAGCTGTCTGTTGCACTTTTGACACTTCAGACACAGAGGGTGGTAGTCCCTCCCCAGGGAACTCTTCTTCTCACCTGGACCAAAAAATATGAAGGCTGCGTTAATGAGAGGCAGGGTGGGATGTTTTTATGTTTTTTTTCTATTATCTATCAACCAAACAGTCAGAGGAATTTTCCTTTTTACACATTGTACTTAAAAAATATATATAAGCTCTGGATTATTTGTGACGCTGAGTCAAATGAGGATATTTTACAAATACGACTGTGACAAATAAAAATGGCACAATCATTAATATTAGCATCAAAACAGTCATCAGAATAAACATTTTTTCCAGTTTTTCACTGAAACATGATACTGACAAATTCAAGATTATTTAAAACATACATTTACAGTGATGGTTGATGGATGAAAGCGCCCACAATCGAAATCTCCAGTAAGCCAGATCCACTGAGTTAACAGTCAAGTTGTGAGTAGGAGAAAGTTTGTAATCACAGACTGCAGACTGGGGCAGCTGGCATGGCAACAGAAGTTTGGACAGATTGGACTAAATTAAAAGAAAAAAGAAAATGAATAAAAAAATATATATATACTTCCATCTGTCTGGCATCCAACTCTCACTGTATGACTCACCGCTTTACTAACCAGAACTACTGTGGGCAACGTACTGTAGGAAGAGAGGGGGAGCAAATAAGATAAGTGTTTTAACCTACCACACACACACACACAAAGTCACTCACCATCTCAATATTTATTTCCAATAATAGAAAATGCTTCCAAGCTAAGGTTAATTTGAGTGACACATAACGTGTATGTGTGTGTGTTTATGATGCTGATTAGCATCATTAATCACCTCTGATGGCACTCAGAATGTCATTGGGTGCTGGGGTTAATGATGACTCACAGTTTGACATTACAGGGGGCATTAGGATTGTGCCCTATTATAAATGTCTGTCAGTCTTTCTCTTTCTCTCTCTTAATGATAAATAAAGCATCACCACCACTTCCCCTGGAACACGGGACTGAACTAAAGGTCCATTATTCCCTATGGTTAACGCTTCAGAGGTCTGAGGTCCCTGGACCCTGATCTGGCTGCTACTCGGTCAGTGTGCGCTGGAAGATGGGGTCAACGTGTGGGTAGATACTTTCAGAAAGTAGAAGAGATAAAAGATGTGTCAATGGTCTGTATTGCGCTATTCTAGTCTCAATGACCACCCACAGCACTTTACAGTACAGTTTTGGCATTCATCCATTCATACACATTGATACATTGCATTTATGTACAGCACAGAAAAAGGGGAAACTGGAATCCAAACACCGACCCTGTGGTAAGTGGACAACACGCTCTACTTCCTGAGCCATCAAAAATAGATACAAAAAAAATAATGGGAAAACTGCTGTCCAGCTACTGAATTATTTTAGCCGGCAAAATCACGTATGCCCTGTATGGTCTCCAGTCCTGGGAGGGAGTGGTTATTTGTGGGAATTGTTGGGTAATCATTTTTTTGTCCTTTTTTCTTTTCACAAGTCTGGTGTGTTTCTCTTGTGTGTATTCCTTTGTAATACTATTTTTTGAAATGAAGCAAAGTGTATGATGAACTTTGGTAAATTTCAAGCAATGCTTCACAATAGATTATGTGTGAGAAAAATATAAGAATAATACAGAGTCTGTCATATTAATGGAGAAAGCTGCAGATGATCAACTGAAAACACTGTTTCTTCTTCACCAGTGATGCTGCTGCTGCAGGAGGCGGGGTCTGGTGTTACCTGTTCGCTCTGATTTAATCAGTGGACCAATCAGCCTTCTCGTTATTGATTACTTTTAAAAAATATACAAAAAACAACATGAAAATTTAACACAATGCATTGTAAAATCTAAGAGGAGGAGAGATATTTGCTATATATGTAGTAGAGTAAAGTAACCAGAAAATAAATCTAATTAAGCACAGACACATGAAACACATACTTGAATACAGTGACAAAGTAAATGGCTTCCCACCACTGCACATAGTGAAGTATTTGGGGTCAGTGGGTGTTATCTTGTCCACATACATGTTTGCCAAATACAGAATGCAGATTGAAATATTGCCAGATAACATTTTTGAAGGTGCGTGAGGACAACCTCTTCTTTTCCTCCTCCTGCTTCCTTTTATCCTCCACCTGAGCCCAACAGGGCCTCAACCAACACAAACAGCTGTACAGGTGGTAAAACTCTTATTCTGCAACACATTACAACAAGATTCTCTTTCGCAGCAGTGAGGCTTTGAATAAAGACACACGATCACACGCCTCTGAATCCAGTCTCCATGATAATCCTGCATGCAGTTCCAGATGTTTAGCTGTGCCGTCTACTTTAACTTCAAAAGCACCCAGTCAGAGACCAGCGCTATAAATAGTCCGCTTCACATATACATTACTCTTCCAATCTGAGTCTGAGCAGTTGCCATGTCAGGAGCATTTTGTTTTTCTTACAGCCAACACGCCATCTACTGGCCTGTTTTGGAATCATACATGTGTGTCATGAAAACCAGACGTGGCACCATTTGGCCTCTAGATGGTGATAGATTTATAGATCCATTGAGCAGGACCTCAACTCGACCTCAACTCAATCTATGAAAACTTACAGGCCTTATGGGAAATGTACTGTATATACTGCTCTTCATATAAATGCATTTGCAGCAAATGCAGTTTTAACGTAGCTGAATGTATTTTACAGTGAAAGTTGTTGAGATTCAGGGTGCGTTCAAGTAACACAGTGTTTAGGTGGAGTTTCTTCTGTATATGGACAAACAGCTGTGTTCTCTGCTAGCTCTGCTGAAGTAGTCTGGTGCTGTGCTATGACAATATGTCTTGGCAAGACTGGAAAACACCACACACACACAAACACAAGTACAAACACATGTTAAAGTTTGGCTCCTACTGTGTAATATGGTGGTAATTTGTTCACTTTCAGCACATTTTCCCTTTTTCTTGAATTATGTCCCCTCGGCCTCTCTTTCCCTTTTTTCTTCCTTCTTTTCTTCTTTTTCTCTCCTCCAGCCAATAGTAACATAACACAGTGGGTTTTCAAATAAGCAGTGAGGATTGTCTGTCTGGGTTCAGTTTATGTGCCGTGTCCACACAGACACACTTCCGGTGGGGTCCCCACTTCATGATGACGCTACTTTAAAAATGACTTAACCCCACCCTAAGTCACTTAGCTGCTTACTCCTGCAATGCCTGCTGTCCTGATTTTTTTTTTGTGAGGACTATAACAAATTTCTCGCTTTCTTTGTGGGCAAGATAAATAACATTAGATTAAACATTATCCGCTCACTTTCTCCTCCAATCCCCTGCTCCTCTCAGCCTATGATCCTGAAGAGTTTCTCCTATAACACTCCAAGATCTCACTAATTTGGTCAATCGAATAAAAATCTTCTCCTGTCCCCTTGATATCTTACCAACATCTCTGTTTAAAAATGTCATTGGCTCAATTGGTCCTGCTGTCCTCTCTATAATTAACTGCTCTCTATTATCTGGTCAACTCCCTGCTCAATTCCGACTGGCTGTTATTCAACCTCCTATCTAAAAACAAATACTGATCCCTCTCTATCCCGAAATTACAGGCCTATCTCCAAACTGCCTTTTCTTTCAAAAATGTTGGAGAAAGTGGTAGCTAAGCAGCTCACAACTGCAATAGATGAACACAATGTCCTTGATAAGTTTCAGTCTGGTTTTCCGCCGGTTGTTGGTTCTGTTAGATCTCAGTGCAGCTTTTGATACTGTGGACCACCGTATCTTGGTTGAGAGTCTTGAGCAGTGGGTGGGTATCACTGGGTCAGCCCTGCAGTTGTTCTCCTCTTACCTCTCTGATAGGAGTTTTTCAATATCTGTTGGTAGTTTTACCTCCTCATCTGAAACTCTGTTTTGTGGTGTGCCCCAAGGTTCAGTCCTTGGTCCTATTATGTTTGCCTTGTATATGCTTCCCCTCAGACAGATAATAAGGCACTTTAAAGGTATCTCCTATCACTGCTACGCAGATGATATTTAGTTATATGTCTCTGTTAAAACACAAAACATAGCTAAACTGTCAGTTTTAAATAACTGCCTGAATGCTATAAAGAACTGTTTGACGGATAATTTCTTGCAGTTAAATGCAGATAAAACAAAAGTCCTCATTTCTGCCCCTCCTAGTCTTGTCCCAAAGATAAGGGATAATCTTGGGTCTCTTACCCCGATGGTTAAATCCTTCATAAGAAATCTAGGTGTCACTATGGACGAGGCCCTTACTCTGGACCAACATGTCAAATGTCTGATTCGCTCATGTTTTTTCCAGCTGAGAAACATTGTAAAAGGCCCATTGTGTCTCGAGCAGAGATGGAAATTCTCATTCATTCTTTTATATTGTTTCGTCTTGATTAATGTAACTCACTTTTCACCTGCCCCAGCAAAACTTTCTTGGATCGTTTGCAAGTGGTCCAAAATGCTGCTGCTAAACTCCTTATCAGGTCCTCTAAAAGGTCTCATGTGACACCGATTCTGATTGCTCTTCACTGGCTATCCATTAAATTCAGAATCCAATTAAAGTTCTTGTGATAGCCTACAGAGCTCTGCATGGTCAGGCACCTGTATACATTATAGATCTGCTGCAGCCCTATGTCACCAGCAGGTCTCTAAGGTCCTCTGATCAGGTTTTGCTGGTTGTCCCCCGATCCAGACTTAGGACGAAGGGAGACTGTGCTTTTGCGTTTGTGGCTCCTAAACTTTAGAACTCTCTCCCTTTGGTCTTAAGATCTGTGGACACTTCAAAAAGCAGCTAAAGACTCATTTATTTAGACTAGCCTTTGTGTAATTGTCTCTAAAGACTCATTTATTTAGACTAGCCTTTGTGTAATTGTCTATTTGTTTTATTGTGTTTTCTTATTGTGTTTCTTATTTGTATGTGTTACAGGTCTCAGGTTGAGATCCCATAAGCAGATAAGATTTCCTGTATAAACAGGAGAAAGAATGAGAGATGGCAGGTGCTTCTGTCCAGTGCAGCTTCGCTCTGTAGAATTTATTCACAAATATGCAAAATAATAATTTTCTTTCTTTTCATCATGTTTGTGTATCTTGTTCTACGTATCCAAATGTTATCTTAGCAATACAAATATCCAAATACAAACAATACATCTCTCTTTACACTTTCTTTCAAACAGCTGAAATAAAAACACACATTCTCAATTTCTCTGTTCAGTGAATTCAGTGTAATATTGTATTCTCACTTTAACCTGTTATCATTCCCTCAGAGGACTTTAACCTCTTTTTTTTTCGTGTTTTGTCTGATATTACACTTTTAGAATTAAATTTGTTTTATGAGATCAATGCCGGAGTCGGATCTTCAATTAATTGTTCTTATCCAATATGCAGTTGTTTTATTATAAAAGGTCGCTGCTTACCTTTTAGTTGATCGCGGTCTGCATTGGAGAAACCACTTCTTTGTCGATCTCTTTTTCCTTCCCCTCTCTCGGGTTTTATCAATTGACTTCCTCTATCACGTCGGGGTCACCAAATTGTTGGCGGAGCAACGTTGATCACCTCATTCTGTTCTCAATTCTCCAGTCCGCCGTGTTCATTTGATTAGAGGAAAGTCACACACATACAAGGTAGTTATCAGACAAAAATGTTTTATTATAAATCATGATACTTACAGAGTCTCTGGGCTCAGTTCCTCTGTTCACCAACCCCGAGGATGGATCATGAGGAAATCAGCCCCGGACAACATCGTCCGCTGATTTTTATACACATACAATCTGGGTGGAACCTATATCTCCTGTCCCACAGCCTTGGGCTGTGACCTTGGGCTGTGAGTTATGTTTTCGTCGGTATTCCCCTACTCAGTCACATGTTCCTCAGTACTTTTCTACTTATGACGCATGAATATCTAACAACATGGTAGATGGAGAATACATCTTTATGGAGGTGAGGGGGCTGGGAGAGCACCCTCACCTGCACCACGGAGGATCAATCAGCACAGGTGAGAGCTGTTAGCTGATTGGTCCTCACGCTTGAAAGGCAGCGTCTGCGCTGCCTCCAGACACGCTCCGACACAGGACTCGGAGGACTCGGAGACACCGAGCTGGAAAGCTAGTCGCCAGCAGAGTTTGCTGGCCCTTTATGTTCTGAGTTTGGTTGTAATTATTAATAAAGTATGCTTAAAAGCAACACGTGTGTCTCTGGCTGTGTGGGAGAGCCCCGTGGCATGGTCGACTGCCACACTGCCGCCCAACCTGGGGCTCCACGCAGCCAGAGAAGCGGACCGGCAGGCGGAGTTGGTGCTGGTACGGATGGTGGAGGGCCTGGCGGCCGTGTACCGGGAGGAGAGAGCAGAGATTTGGAGGCTTGGCACACATCCGACGTCATTATCATCCCGAGATAATGCATTTGACTCCACATAGAGCACCTTTTTCACCACTTCTTGTTGTTCATTAGTTAAATTGCTTATATTGACTGGGGAATGCCACAGCTGGGGCAGTTGCTCCGTCCAACTCTCACCTGTGCATGGTCATGTATGGGTTCCTGAGCCCCTACAAAGTTGACAATTGCCTCCGCTTTTTCACTATCAACCTGCATGGCATCTCTCAGCAGTCTAGTGTAATTTAAAATTATACCACTATACTAAACTATATATTATCTCTGCTTATGCATACTATTTCTGCTTGTGTAACTGCCAAGATGACATCAGAGCCACAAATCTGAGACTGTGCTTGTCTAACCCCACCAAGACCTCGAAGAGGACTTCAGCCTGTGTCTGGACCTCGATGAGGCCTTTAGCCTGTGTCTAGTCTTATCTCCTGGGATTTCACTGTTCACTCGGTTCCCACGTAGTTCACACACATACATAGTTCACTCACTCACACACACATGGATCGTCATTGCCAGGTAAGTTAAAGGTGAGTTCAATCCATCCATCATTTGGCATCAGCTCTCCATCAGCTGCAGTGAGGTCCAGTTCCCTGTCTGCGAGAAGCTCACTGATGGGGCGTCCTTCCTGTTGCGGTAAGTATTTTTGTTTCCATAGCCGGTCGATAATACAGCCCAGGTCATTATTATCGACTGGAAGACCACGAATCCACGATATCAGTCACCACATATCCACTCAGGTTACATTTCAATAGACATTTCTCTCCAATTAGCTTAGCTTCTCGCTGCGATACTGACTTTATATCAATTGCTGGTATCGGAGTGGGACTGAACACTAATGTCGGTCACATTTTGTCTCCCTGCCATGACCGGCGTGCGTTTCCCGACTGCTTAGGTCGGGAACCTAAATGAAAATTAACGTTTAAGGACGAAAATAAATTCTAAATTGTTTAATTATTGGTTGAAACAAGAAGTAAGCATAAAAAGGTTGCAGTTTGACAGCATGAATATTTTAAAATGTATACAGAATAGCAGAAGACAATGTAACATGCTAACTTTAGCCCATTGATCGTTTTCAGATACAAATGTATTGTCCTTTCTGTGGCTTACGATTGGACAACTCGACTCAGAACCCAAAATGTTGCAGTTCCTGTGGGCAAGATGTAAGCTTCATAACTGAGAACGTTTCTAAAGTGTCTAGAACCTCAGGTGAAGACCATGGGTCATGTCAAATTGTGTCCAAAGCTAACATTATCCTACTAAGCTGTTTGTATATTATCTACTGTACTGCATTGTATTACGTAATGTTTTTAGCTGTTAGCCAACATGGTGACAATACCCAACTCCCATCCATCAAGTTAAAGGAACTACTTTTAACCAATCTCTCGCTCTCTCTCTGTCTCAGTGACTGATGCATGTGCCATCCCAGCAAAGTCATGTGTTAACCAGTTAATGAAATACAGAGCACTAAAAGAAAAACATTTTCAAAAGGCCAAAAGAAATCAACAAAAACAATCAAGTTAAGTTAATATTGATGTTTGACATTGTAAAGTTGCATTGTCAGACACAACATTCTTTATCTTTTGCCTTCCATCTTTTCTGATTTCTGATCTAGATTTCTGTTGGGGTCATGAGCAAGGCCTCAAGCCGTAAGAGGGAAAATCCTACCTCTACATGTTGAACATCAGTGGTCATCTGAGCAACTTTTGGCAGCTGCCACGAAAAATCTCAAAGACTTCAATCAAGACATGGTAGATGGAGAATATATCTTATTCTATCCTGATGGCTCTCAGATAAAAAATATCCCTGGGACTGACACACCCTTTACCATTGAACACTACAAAGAGGCTATTTGAAAAGCGTATCAACGGATCACACTGTACATCTGCACCCTTGAGGTCTTGATTAAGTATTCAAATACAGTATATGTACATGTAAAACAAATCGAAATACTTTTTGTGATTAGTGCTTTGAGTTTGTGGGATTCAAGGAACAGTTAAGTTGCTTAGTAGCCTAGATATTTAATGTGTAATTTGAGGATGTGATGACCCCTGTTGCCTTCTTGGGGTACGATCTGGGAGTGACCTGTCTCTCTGTTATGCAGGTGGCTGATTGATTTGATGATATAAAGTTGACCTGAATAAAAACATATACTTGACTTTCCTTAAACGAAAAAACTGAAAAAATTTAATAAACAAAGTCATTAAAAAAAAAACAAAAAAAAAACGGAAGTCTGTCGTTTACGTAAAGTACTCAGACCCTTAGTTAAGTACTTTGTAGGAGATCCTTTAGCAGTTTAGGAGTGTTCTTCTTGGGTCACTATGGTTTATCCCATTTTTGGCAGACCTTCTCAAGGGTCCAGACCACAGAGTATGTTCCACTTCCATTTTCGCATTGCACTACCGTTAAGTAGCGGTTTTAATGCCCAACGGTTTACAACAGATCTTTTTGTGACGTTGGACTACGTCATCAGGAACACAGGTGAGGGGCCTGGCTGTGCTGACACATGAACACAGAGTTTACTGAACATGATGACAGGTCATCTGTCAAACTTAGTTCCTGTAAAGTGTTGACTATTGTACTTGTGTTGAGAAAGTAATTTGCCATCTTTTACTGGAATTAATCATAGTTAAGTACTTTGTAGAAGACCATTTAGCAGAATGTATTTTACGTAGTTGAATTTTGTACATTCTTTTTATCCTTTTCTTTTGCCAGTACTTTTTAATAATGTTGTATTATCTTATTTGCTGTCATTGCATTAGATTTTATATCATAAATACTGCTGTCTTTGAGTTGAAATGTTATCGTATTATTTTAGCTTGTTCTCATTGTTCTTTTGTTTTCTTGTTTTTATTTGTCTCTTTGTGAAACAATTTGTGGTGGCTGTTTTGAAAGGTGCTATGGAAAGATGTTATTAGGGCCCGAGCACCTCCGGTGGGAGGCCCTATTGAAATTGAAAGGATTTTTATTATTATTAGGGCGGGCACCTCCGGTGGGAGGCCCTATTGTATTTCGAAGGATTTGTCTTTCCCTTTTGGGGCTTTTTCAGGGCCTAGACATGCTCAAATTGTTACCAAAGTTTGCAGGGAATTCCTCCTCATCTACTGAACGCAACCATGTCAAACTGTATCAAACGGGTCTCAAGACATTGATAATGTAGGCATAAGATTACTGTGACTTTTCGTCAAACACCATAATAGTGGCGTGGCATCAAAGTTCATCAACTCGCCGTGACACACGAAATTGCTGTAACTTCGGTGTTCGAGGTTCAACCTCCCTCAAACTACATTTGTGTAGCAACAGCCCCTCCCTTAAGATATTCAGATGGTTTTAAGGAATGGGCGTGGCAAAATAACTGACTAGCGCCCCCTAAAGGGCAGCCCCGGCACTACGATTGGCCGACATCTACAAAAATCGATAGGGGTATGTGTCTTTTCATGACAAACAAAAATGGATAGATATGCTAGACCAAACAGGAAGCCCGCCATTTTGACTTTAGTGGCCATTTTTACTTTGACGAACTTGTCGTAGGGCTTTCATCAGATCAACTTCAACTTCTGGGAATGTCATCTAAACAAGATGGAGATATAAACTGACTCGGTATATTTGATTTCATGACACGGTGTGACCGTGGCGTGGCGTAGCATTTTGATGACACGCCATTAAAACATGAGGTTCTGTATCTCGGACATATTTGGTCCAATCGAGTCCAAACTAGACAATCCCGGCCTGATGACATCTACACAAAAATCATCTTTGTACTTTTAGTTACTTTTTAGTTACTTTCGTACTTTTGCAAATTTCGATTTAAAATGCTTGAGATGTTGAAGCTGGACACTGGTGGCTCAGGTGAAGACGTCATTATCTCGTACACTTAAAAACAGGAACGCATCTCCAAGGATGGAGTATGTGTAGCCATGTGGCAGTGTGCACCATGTGCCTTCCTGAAAAGCTGCGAATGCTTTTTTTGTTGTTGTTTAATTTAGGTTTATTTCTAAATTGGTCATACTGCTTATATGAGTGCTTTGTCACTACAACTAAGAAATGTATAATACTTGCACATTTCATATAAGCTCTTTTAGAGATTGTTCACAGCTGTACTCTTTAGCTCATAAGGTGTGCAAACTTGATGGGAAACAACTCTTATTTTACTGTAAATGTCTGAATTTATAGCCAACTCTTCAGTCTTTTCTTTGTGAAGAGGTGCATACGATTTTATCTTTTTCATTTCCATCATGTAAATAAAGGTTATAATTATGTCAAGAAAAGCAGAGTGGTCATTTGATAAAGGTTTCACACTTAGATAAAATAGATATTTCTTGTACTTTATCTTACCAGTTGACACCTGGTGACTGGTTGGGCAGGTGTGGCGTTTTTCACTTTATTTACCAATGTACAAACATACAAAATATGTGGACTATAGAACCCTATTATATTTTCAATGCAAGATCAATCAAATTTAGTATCAATCAAAGTTTTTGGATTTTTAAAAATACACAAACAGGCAAAACAACATTTATATAAAGACAAACAAATGATATTATCATAATAGATACTAAAAATAGTTTTGGCTGCTTTTTTGTTTTCCAAAGAAGAAATTGTTGAAATATATTTTTTCCATCTCCTTCACGAACACAAGGAATTAAAAATTGTTTTCATTTGTGAATATATTTTTATTTTTGAATTTACCTGTATATAAATTTACATTCATCATTTGTAGATGAGGAGAAACTCATCTTCCTCGTTACTGTGATCAGGGCAAATAAATATATGAATAAAGTTAAACTCAAGACAGTGAAGCTCAGGGGCGAGCTGCTAACTGAGACGGATTCGACGAATAATAAGGTAGCGGAACGTTGCATTGTGGGAGTTGTCAATGTGCTTTCGAGTGCCGCTATGATCAAGGAGAGTCTCCTGGCGTGAGAACTACAAGTCCCAGGTGCACACGTGAAGCGTCCTTTGACGGTGCACGTAGGGGCGCTATACAGGCGATATATATTTTTTAGGCTATATCGCGATACACGATATACAGTATGTCGATATTTTGAAATCTCTGAATCACTGTACAAATGTTAAATTCATAAAAGTCCACAGGAAGTGGCTAAGCTAGCGGACGTAAGCATTTACGACGGCCCCTGAATGCACCTCATGGAAGATATCAGCGGACATTCAGGCTTAAAACATGGTGTAAATGACCTCGTTTCCAGTCGAATATAAATGTCGGGGCTTGCCTTCTGATCATTGAGCAGCTGTGGATCATAGAGGAAACGTTGATGTGTTGTAACGTGTCAGTGAAAACTAAACTTGTCGGCTACATTCAGTTTTTACATCGTTAATCTCAGGCAGACTTTGTGTTAAGGAGTTAACCTGGCACATGTATGACTTTACATATGTGTAATTGTGTTGAATGTTCCTCTTGGTGACTCAGACCAACATGAGACACAACTGGAATCCAACCAGACTGAACACTGAGAGTCATCACTTCAACACTGACTCCAGGTACAGACCTGTTTTCATAACTTACAAACAATCAAAGCAAAGTATTGCACATAATACATAATGCATTAAATTATAAATGCAATACTATTAATGTGGAAGAACTCCATACTGTACATTCATTGTCTTGGTAGTGCACTGTTTAATCCAAAACCATATTCAAATACATAGTTGAATATCCACAGAAAATAAGGATACAAACTTTGTTCATAAGTAACACTTCCTCTACAATAATGCCATACTTTTATGTTTCCTGTCATTTTATTAGGGACGGACGAGCCTGAAGGACACAGCTGTGCTGACCGTGTTCTGTCTCTTATGGTAAAGAAGAAAAATAAAACACTGGGTTTTTATCTAAAGTGTATCAAATCAGAAAGTAAAAGATAAACATTGTTCTGATAAGTGTTCATTTTTTTAACCAACCATAATGAATATAGAAATTAACTCTATTATCCATGACACTTAGCAATGACTCTAAACAGTTGCAGGCCATCTTTAGTTAAGGGAGGAAAACATGAAGTGTTGTGCAGATGAAGCTGGTGCAGGTCGTCCTCATGTTGACCAGCCTGAAGCTGCCGATCTCCACCAGGTTCTTACAGTTTATTCTGTGTTCAGCAGGTGGAAGCACCACAGATTTCAGACAGAACCGATGTACTGGGCTCTGGGTTTGTACCCTCATGGTTAAATGCACATATTGTAAGTCACTTTGGATAAAAGCGTCAGCTAAATGAAATGTAATGTACTGAAAGAAATAAAACATTGTACAAATAGATAAAATGTCTTTCTACCTCATCTGTAATATTCAAGGTGATAATCTCCCACAGAGCTGTTGATAACAGTCCACATCAAGTCTCTCCATTTCTCTGTGTGAAAACATAATTATATAATAAATATGAGAACTGTTTACAACAGTGGTGTGTGGAGATTATAATCTTATCTAAACTGTCTAATTCACTGTAAATTCCATAACAGGCTAAATAAACAAGGTGGCAATAGTAATGGTGGTTATACCAGCCTGTATCAGAACATTTGTGAAACATATAATTACTATCACATGCAACTTACACATGTAGCGTATTCATATTAACTTATTAAAATCAAGTCACAACCAAACACACGACTCTGTAGTAGTGTAGTTAATTTGCTTCAATCTGTTCATTACACGTATTAAATAAACGGTAACTTTTATAACAATTACATATTAAAAAACACTTGAGGCATGTAAGCATATGATTATGATAATAGATAAAGCAATAGGTTTTGTTGTGTTGTAGTTTCAAGGTTACTTACCTCTAGTGAGTTCGCTGTAAAGATCGCGACCATCCTGAAGCAACAACACCGCAGCGCTAGCCGGTTAGCAGCCGCGGGTAGCATGTAGCCTAGCTCCTTAGCCTGAGCTAACCAGGTAACGTTGAGCTCTGCGGGCGTGGCTCAGCTGTCAGTCTTCACTTGCGCTCCTCCTCTTTGCCCATGTATTGGTTAGCCAGGAACTAGGAGGAGTCGGCACCGGCAAGATGGCGCCGGGTGAACGCCTACTACTAGCCTCATTTTCACTCTTCAGAAACCAACGGGTGACGTCACGGACCCTACGTCCATTATATATACAGTCTATGGTTTTCACAGGCTCCTTTAATCTTCTATGACATGTTCTATGTCATTAAAGGAGTCTTCCTCATTTAGGAGAGCTAGATTACAGGACACACCCACAACTCCAGCTTGACCCTGTGGAACAAGGTCTAGGTCCTAAGCATCAGAGATTACCGACTCAGAATCAAGACCAAGAATTGCCTCCTCATCTTCCTCATCTTTATGCAGCATCTTTATGACGAATTCAACTGTAAGTTTGAAATGATTGTGACCTGCCAAACTAACACTCTGGATAAAGAAAATCAAAAGCATATTTTCAAATGCATATCAATCAGTCTATTTAGTATATACTGTTGTATTTCAAGTTTTATTTTGTTGATCCAGCTATGGTTAGCTAGCCAGAAAAGAAACTAGCTAACTAACAGCTAGTTAGTATTGTACATATTTCTCTTTCTCACTAGTACTTACATACCATTGTACTCTATGTAATACAACATGCATCAGATGTGCAAAAGCAGCCTTGTGAAATTTATGGTATAGAGCAGGGGTGTCAAACATCCGGATCCGGCCCGCCAGGGGGTCCAGCTCGGCCCGCCGGATGACTTTGCTAAGTGTGAAAATTACAGCAAGACATAAATTGCATTTCTATAAAAGTAGCTGCTATTCCTAATCAGTCCACTGGGGGTCGCACTGTATCAGTAAGAGCATGCCATAGACTGTAAAACAAGTAAAGAGTAAGAGTAGCGATTTACACTTGTGAATCAGAATGTCTCTTAAGAATATGGAGGTTTATGAGTACAAACGTTTTGTAATTTTTTTAATCGATCCAGTAATTGCTTCAAAAAAGCGTAAATGCGATGTCTGCTCCGGAGGCAGAAGCTGCCAGCTAGTGACGCGCTTGACGTCAAACGCGTCACGGGCGAGGAATCTGCAGAGGAGAGCCCAGGCAGATAAACAGTGGGCTGATGTCTGAGTTTTTGGTCTTTATGTTTCTAGTTTATTGTAGAAAGACCTTAAAATAGGGTTTATCATCCAAAAACCTTCACCAATGATTTAAACATAGAGAAATATTGTCGTTATGTATGCGTTATTATGCTATGATTTTACTGGTCTGGCCCACTTGAGATCAAAGTGGGCAGTATGTGGCCCCTTAACTAAAATGAGTTTGACACCCCTGGTATAGAGGAAACTGTGTTTTCACAGGCTCCTTTAATCTTCTATGACATGTACTATGTCATCAAAGGAGTCTTCCTCATTTAGGAGAGCTAGATTACAGGACACACCCACAACTCCAGCTTGACCCTGTTGAACAAGGTCTAGGTCCTAAGCGTCAGAGATTACCGACTCAGAATCAAGACCAATAATTGCCTCCTCATCTTCCTCATCTTTATGCAGCATCGTTATGACGAATTCAGCTGTAAGTCTGAAATGATTGTGACCTGCCAAACTAACACTCTGGATAAAGAAAATCAAAAGCATATTTTCAAATGCATATCAATCAGTCTATTTAGTATATACTGTTATATTTCGAGTTTTATTTTGTTGATCCAGCTATGGTTAGCTAGCCAGAAAAGAAACTAGCTAACTAACAGCTAGTTAGTATTGTACATATTTCTCTTTCTCACTAGTACTTACATACCATTGTACTCTATGTAATACAACATGCATCAGATGTGCAAAAGCAGCCTTGTGAAATTGATGGTATAGAGGAAACTCTGTGTTTTCACAGGCTCCTTTAATCTCCTATGACATGTTCTATGTCATCAAAGGAGTCTTCCTCAAAGCCAACAGTCAACGATCAAGATCTGGACAAACTGAAAAAATTCACAGACGACTTTGGACAGGAAGTTTGTCTCTCTCTGTTTCATCATGAATATTCACCAGACCGGGTGGTTTCTCATAAATGGGAAACCACCCGGTTTACTGCTCTGTTCTGCCAATCTGATAACCCTAGTGTCCAAAAAGACCACTTACATCTCCAGCTAATCTGATAAAAGAATCAATACCTCACTGGGGAATTTAGAGGGTTGTTTGACTTACGCACTAAAGGCTAAAGGTATTGATGAGCAGAATACCCAAGCAGCTTATGGAAACCAACAGAAGATGTACGCAACCATCTATTTTCAGTTAGTACCATATCCTGCACCTTCATTTTCTAGTCAATGCATCACACCAGATAAATAAATACCCTTATATGTATCCTCTTTTGTATTGAAATAACAAGCATTTTATAATGTATACTGTACTTTTTGGAATATATACATTTTGGACTGGGAATCTATTACCACCAAACTAGAATAACCCACATGATAGTCTGACCAGGAAATATTCAATAGTCTTTCAAATGTAAACTTCAAATACTACATCTACTGAGTTATTTTAAATACAGCAGGTATATGGAGCCAACATATCCAGGTCAGCTTGGGTCTCACAGATCTTTGTCTTGTGGGTCTGTGTTGTGTTTGTGTGTTTGTGTTGAGGTGTTGCAGGATAAACAGCTGTGGACAGGACAGGCAAACCACCGCAGTTTCCTGCTGACCCTCTTGGTGTTTGTGCTGCCTCTGTATGGGATCAGTTTGGTGCTTTGCAGCATCTGTCCTCGGCAGTATGTCATGACGGCTCTCTTCTACTGCCCCGGTGTCTACAGCCAGTCCAGGTACTCTATACATCATCAATACATGTTTATGTATCATATCTTCTGTCTCATCCCAACTTTTTTTACTTTTCGTTACTTTTAATATAAACACAAAAATGTACTTTACTTTACATTGATGTATTAGAGTCATCAGTATTTGATTGTGGGAAACAGTGAAAAGAAGATTCTATTTGGAAATTTTTGACTACTTATTTAAATTGAAGTAACGTAAAATAACGTAAAGTAACTAAAAGTAACTTAAAGTAACGTAACTAAAAGTACAAAAGTAACTAAAAAGTAACTAAAATTACAAAAGTAACTAAAAAGTAACTAAAACTACAAAAATAACTAAAAAGTAACTAAAAGTACAAAAGTAAAGTAACGTAAAGTAACTAAAAGTAACGTAAAGTAACTAAAAGTAACGATAAAGTAACTGAAAGTAACGTAAAGTAACGAAGATTTAGCGAAGACGTGAACTCAAAGTAAAGTAACTAAAAGTAACGAAAAGTAACTAAAAGTAACGTAACATAAAGTAACTAAAAGTAACTAAGACGTTATAACGAAAAGTAAAGTAACTAAAAGTAACGTAAAGTAACGAAGACGTTAAGTAACTAAAAGTAACTAAAAGTAAAGTAACTAAAAGTAACTAAAAGTAACTAAAGTAACGTAACTTAAAGTAACTAAAAGTAAAGTAACGAAAAGTAACGTAACGTAAAGTAACTAAAAGTAACGTAAAGTAACGAAAAGTAACTAAAACATTAAGTAACGAAAAGTAAAAAAAGTTGGGATGAGACAGAAGATATGATACATAAACATGTATTTATGATGTATAGAGTGCTGTATCTGGACTGGCTGTAGACACCGGGGCAGTAGAAGAGAGCCGTCATGACATACTGCCGAGGACAGATGCTGCAAAGCACCAAACTGATCCCATACAGAGAGGTCAGCATGAACACCGAGAGAAGAGTCAGCAGTGGAAACTGTGGTGGTTTGCCTGTCCGACACAGCTGGTCCGGCAACACCTCAACACAAACACACAAACACAACAAGACAAGACAAAGATCTGTGAGACCCAAGCTGACCTGGATATGTTGGCTCCATATACCTGCTGTATTTAAAATAACTCAGTAGATGTAGTATTTGAAGTTTACATTTGAAAGATTATTGAATATTTCCTGGTCAGACTATCATGTGGGTTATTCTAGTTTGGTGGTAATAGATTCCCAGTCCAAAATGTATATATTCCAAAAAGTACAGTATACATTATAAAATGCTTGTTATTTCAATACAAAAGAGGATATATATAAGGGTATTTATTTATCTGATGTGATGCATTGACTAGAAAATGAAGGTGCAGGATATGGTACTAACTGAAAATAGATGGTTGCGTACATCTTCTGTTGGTTTCCATAAGCTGCTTGGGTATTCTGCTCATCAATACCTTTAGCCTTTAGTGCGTAAGTCAAACAACCATATAAAGTTTACATTTGAAAGTCTATTGAATATTTCCTGGTCAGACTATCATGTGGGTTATTCTAGTTTGGTGGTAATAGATTCAGTATACTCACAGTATATTGGGGTTGGTTCTGGAGTTTCATGTGAATAATAAACAGTAAGAGTAACATCATATATACATTTTATTCTTTTGTCTTTGAGGTTGTAAGTCTATTGCAGACAATGAAACAATTCAGAAACTGTGCATGAGGTATAAAGAGATTTATAAAACTGACATCATCATCTTTAATGTTCTTGGCAGTTCAGGAAAGTGTCTGATAAAGCTCACAAACAAATAGACACCCTGTCTTCTTGGTTGGCCTGAGACAGATCCCAGTTTACCAGTTTTCTAGTTCAAGTTTACATTTCAAGACATTTTTGCTGGGAGCAGTTTCCATTTAAAAATCAATCTTTGGATGCAAAGAGTTTTTCACTTGAGCCCCCGCTCCAAAAAATGTCTGTGCACGGCCCTGAGGAAACCAGTGGGTACAGTAGGAGTCTTTGCTTAAGACATGAACGTTGTTGTGTAATTACAGGGCAGTTATCTAATCTGTCATAATTCAATATTCACTTTCATGATGTGGTGTGAATGTACAATTCAAAGAAGTATAAAGATGTTATAATATCAAATCCAACCCACCAGACACAGTGGTAGTCCAGACGCTGAGCAGGATCCACAGGTTCGCCAGTGTCCGGCCATGGGGTCGCATTGTTTTGCACACAGAGCATCTGCTCCACTTTTCTGTCAGGGCAGGAGGAGAGGAGAAGGAGGCCGCTGATTGGATGGATCCATTAAGATGTGTAGAGTCCTTGTTAACCTCCTCACTCTGGCTGTGATAGGAGGTGGTGTGAAACCCTGGGCCTCTCTTGGTGTGAATGAGAGATCTGATGGTGAGGATCATCCCAGCAGTCACAGTGCACAGCTGCAGATGGCTGACGTCCCCACGCGGTAGAATCTCTGTGATGAAGAGGTAATACATGTAGGCCAGAGAGAACAGCGCCAGAGTAAGGAAGAAGAGGGTGCGTCTCCTCTTGCGGTGCGTGGCGTAGTAGTACCAGAGGACCAGGCTGGGCAGAGCTGTCAGGATGATGATGCCCAGCAGGTAGTGCAGCGCTGCGGCCCGGAGCAGCAGAGGCAGCAGCACCAGGGCCGGGATCATGGAGATCTCCAGGTTGTCAATCAGGGCCCCGAGAACAGGAGAGTGACATCCGCTGTGAGGGGGTTTGTGTCTCAGCCACCTGCAGCGCACACATTCAGGCAGAGTTACAAACACTTGAAAATAAAAAAACTTAATTAGGAATGATGCTAATACACTTTCATTGATCAAACTAATAAGATGATATGAGGAAAAATCACATGTTGTTTTCTTATTAGAAGGGTCAGACCCTGTAATTTATATTGTGCTTTGGTGTGATGTCACACGTGTTTGGTTTTAAATAAACTGTAAAAAGATAAATAAATGGATAAAATAAAATGAATTTATGATTAAATACATTGCAACATGAAGTCATGAAGTCTCAGAAGGATCTGGGGCCCTGGGACATTTCTTCACTCGGCCTGAAGTTTATTGTACTAAAGCAGGGATTCCAAAACCTTTGAGTCCTTGATGCCCAAAATAACCGAGTCAGAGATATGTGACCCCCATTATCCCAAAGGATATTTTAGCTGAGCTTGTTCACAAAAAATCTCCCATGTGCAATGTTTCCTGTGATGCTGTAAACTGACCTGCGGCAACTGATGCCGTCACTCATCTGTCATAATCACCATGCATGGTTATTTACATGGTTTTATTCTAACAAGTACTTTTTTTAGCTTTTGGAACAATTATGGCTAAAATATGATATTGAGAATTGCATCTAAATTGGATATGATGTCTGTAAACCACCTTGTGACCCTTTTGTGTCTCATTAAAGGTCATACTTCTTCTAACCTGTTAAAGGCCTCGTCCAGATCTTCAGTCACAGCAGCATCCGTACTGGTATAAGGTCATATTTAATACAACTACAAACTTTATGTTCAAGGTTTTTTTAGAGAAACATTTCAGATTATAGATTATAAATACATTGCAGTAAGTCTCAATTTATTTTGTAAAACTACAGACGCAGAAAATGCTAAAAATTTAAGTCCTACAAAATAAAAGCTCACATTTCTCAATAAAAAACTTGTTTATGTATTGTTTATGTATCCTTTATTTAACCAGGAAGGTCCAATTGAGATGCAATATATTTATCTGCCAGAGACACCTGGTCAAAATGGGCCGCAATGGTGTAAAAAGTTTCAAATAAAAGCAGGGACAAATAACACATAGAATCATACTAAAACACAGCAAGTCTGTTAAAAACAAAGAACACACACAGAAGCATGAAAGGAATCAGTAGCTAAAATGAATTACAGAAAATTAAAGGCACAGATTATTAGAGAAGATAGATAGACATACTGTATGTTGCATATGAATTGTAAAGAACTGATTTCAGTTGAGCAAACCTGATGTATAATTGCACAAGTTATAGTTATACTAACATGGGAATATTACAAGGTCATATTTAATACAACTACAAACTTTATGTTCAATCAAAGTTTTTTTAGAGAAACATTTCAGATTATAGATTATAAATACATTGCAGTAAATCTCAATTTATTTTGTAAAACTACAGACGCAGAAAATGCTAAAAATGTAAGTCCTACAAAATAAAAGCTCACATTTCTCAATAAAAAACTTTGATTGGACCTCTCCTGAACCAACGATAACTGCTGCCCCCTGGTGGAGGAGACATCTCAAAACCCCCGCACAACTTGAGGATATAGACTCCCTTTATACAATTGTGCTGTGACTGTTTTTAGAAACATGACAAGTCATTATCGATTAAAATTTGCACTGGATCACAAACAGTCCTCTATGTGATCATAAGCAAGTTACTATATTGGTCAAAACTAGGATTGTTAAATGTATTCAAGTACGGGTAACAAGGGTTTTTAGTTTAGTTTTAACAATGAGTAAAGATTCAGCTCATGGAGACAGTCCTGAAACCAAAACGTAAAACTTCCAATCAGGCAGGCTTCTGTGAAGGCTTCACTAAATTCAACAGCTTCATGAGAGTAAATATATGTCCAATAAATGTAATCAAGTCTAATTTGACATCAAAATCACAAGACAAATGGAACAACGAGGAGTCAGTTCAAAAGTTATATTTGTCTGAACTGCATGAACAACCTGAGGGCGGGCAACAATACACATAAGACTGACATGAACAACCAAAGCAAAATATCAACTTAGTTAAAAAGTCAATTTGTACATATTCACAAACAGTGGAGACAAATCATGATGCAAAAAAGTTGAACCATCATAGTAGGAAAATCACTACGTTACATTAAAGAATTGAAATGAATGTTTGGGTTTTACACAGTTTAACACGAGTAAAGCACATTACACTTCATACACACCCATGCAGTAATGTAGATTATTACACTGGGCTGTATGATTGGTACAGTCTTTGCAACTATCATCATGGTCCATTTATAGAATGACAAAAAAAAATCAAAAGGCTGATCTGAAGACTGATATGTCCTCTGGTCGTCTTCATTCAAGGAATGCGAGGGTGACTTAAGCAAATGTTCACGAGAAAATCTTGGGAAGAAAATGGAAGAAAATGGCTGCATTATGGTAGAAAAGACATGATGAATCGGTGTGAATTCTTGTTGTGTTTAGGCTTCTGCCTCATGATCAGCACTTTTGTGTTTGTACACAATTGTGTGATTATATTTATTAACAGCTTTATGATTTATGACTATTAGCAGCCTGGTTTTCAAAGCTGAGGCCATCCAGGGATTAAAAATTACTCATGTCTCCTTATTTATGAGCTGTATACCTAAATTCTACATATTGTGAAAGTGTGATTTATATACTGGGACGTCATGTCCGCTGCAGCCCTGGAAGATCTCACTTATTTTCGCTTGCGGAATAGAAGTGGGTGCAGTTTACAGGTCCAGCGCGTCTTCTCCTCGGCTCTTCTTCTCCTGGGACTCTGACCAGGCTTTGTTGATGGTTCTCTTCATCTCGTCATCTCCGTCAGAGTATATCTTCTTCAGCATGCTCATCAGGCCGTCGCTGGGGTCTGCAGTCTCCTCCGTAGTGGGTTTTCTGTTGAGAAGCAATGAGGAAATGCAGAAGGGATGTATCCAAGTTTAGCTAAATTGTTTGGATTCTCAGTTTGCATGTGTGCACCCAAGTTACATGTATTCCCTGCCTAATACATAGTGGCACATATAGTGCTGTTGAGTGATTGGATTTGAAAATTATCATTGTTTTAAGTGGATAGAAAGTTATGGTTCAGTTTGTTCTTCATGTAACTACACCTACCAATGTGTCTTTGGCTGCAGCTGATGCATCTGCACACATTCATTTGATGAAATCAGTCACTTGAGCATGCAGTGGTCCTAACCTCAATTCAAATTCCAGACTAATTTCTTCTTCTTAATTAAAAGCTTAAATACATTCTAAGTTAGCTTACTCTTTCTCTTTAGTCTGCAGTTCCGCCTTCGTTAGGCACCCCCACTTCTTTGTTGTCTGCTTCTTGCACATGACCAGGACCATGTCTGTTTTTATCTATGGCAGGGAGGAAAAGTGGTTAAAGGCCTTCAGAGAGACAAAGACACTAGAATATTCTCTTCAGGAATTGTCTGAACCAAACCAATGGCAATATTCAGAATTAAAACTGAAACTAAATGCAGTTGACAAGAAAAGAGACAACAAGATGGCCATGTTGATTCAATCTGGCCAATAGTTGAGCTGTTAGATATTGTCTACTTTCTGCCCTCTAGTGGCTGAACAAATTTAAAACGAGTGCAAATTAATTCAAAATAGCCTCAGATGTTTTGTTGTGAAAGGCTGAAATCTCTGGGAAAATATTATGATTTTAAATGCCTTAATTAGTTAAAATCATTTAATGCTGCTTATTTATGTCTTATAAGTTAATTGATCAACAACTGCAAGTCTCACTGCCTCAGTTTATACCAAGATCCAATAACTTGTCACTTTCTATCAAAAATAACCATATAATCCCTTTAAACACATTTATCGGTAGATATCACACTCGCAGCAGCACATGGGATCATCTGGCTCCGGAGGCTTTAACTTCTCCCATTTCATTATGGCTTCCTGAAGTTCACAGGGCAACTTCGTTCTCTGGAGCGATGCACAAATGAACTACACCATTAAAACAAACTATTAGTGCAGGGAACATATCTATGGAAATGTACTGACAGAATCTATAACACAAAAACACACACACACGATCTATAACTTTGAAAAAAGCACATATATACATACATATCAACATATATATAGGAGCAATCATCGTAATTATAGAGGGTTTACTTTACATCTGAATTGGCAGCAATATTTCATCTATCTTACTGTCTATAATGACATAAAACCACTTATCAATTAAAAGCAACTAATTAGGGTCCGAGCACCGAACGTTGGGAGGCCCTATTGATCGCTCTCTCCACTAACCGCAACAGGCTTCAAAATGCCTGTGCTCGGGCCCGTTAGTGCTACAACGTAGCCCTAGTTATTATTATTATTATTATTATTATTAGGGCCTGAGCACCGAACAGTAAGTGTAAGGATTATTATTATTATTATTATTTTTTAGGCAAATGAATTGGCTTTTTGAGGGCTTTAACATGCTCAAATTCTTACCAAAATTTGCAGAAAATTAGAAAGTGGTGAAAATGTACGTATTCTGGAATAATTTTAAATGGGCGTGGCAAAATGGCTCAACGGCGCCCCCCGGAACGCGTTCACATTGACCGATCTTCACAAAAATCGATACACAGGTGTATCATGACCAGACAAACAAACAAAAAAGTCTAGAGGTGCAATTTGAAAAACGCAACAGGAAGCCCGCCATTTTGCATTTAGTGGCCATTTTGGCCATATTCCACATTTTTACTTTGAGGTACTTGTACCAGGGTTTACATCAGATCAACTTCAAATTGAGATGAGTGTCATCTCAACAAGATGGAGATACAAACTAACTCAAAGATCGATCTTTGATGTCTTGCAAAGGTGACGTCTCTCTCTCTCTCTCAGAATTGGGACATTTCCTCAAACCGTGTAAACATTGAGGTGCGGCGAAGGTTCATCCTTCGCCAAAGCAGACGATGTTGTCATAACTCAGCTGTGCATTGTACTATCACCGCCAAACGTCTGTCTCATGATCATAGACCAAGCCTGAACAGCTCTATGTGTCAATATTTCCTCAGTGTCATAGCGCCACCTACTGATTCGCCATGAAACAGGAAGTACTTTGTGAAGCCACTCTGCATTATCCAACCGGCCCCCAAATGCTGACCTATAATCACAATCCTGACCTGAACAGCTCCATATATTAATATTAGTGCTGGGTCATAGTGCCACCTACTGATCAGTGTGATAATTAAGTTGTTGTAACATTGTCCAATTGACCAAAATTGCTCACGCTACATCAGAGCCCCTACTTGAACAGATCTATTAGTCTGTATGTAATAATAGTGCTGGCGCCACCTACTGGCAACAGGAAGTACGCTTTGTTTTACAACTATCATTCGATTTACATAAAATGTTCACAGTGTGATGTGCAATTGATAGCGTGGACCGTAATGAGCAATTAGCAGGCAAGGATTGACATCGCGTGACGGACGCAGGAAGTGAAGCGTTACTCCTTGCCGCAGTGCGCAAAACGCATGTAACACGGAGACGTGCGCTTGGTCATTGATCGCTCTCTCCACTAACCACAACAGGCTTGAAAATGCCTGTGCTCCGGCCCGTTAGTGCTACAACGTAGCCCTAGTTTTGATTGAATCATGTGAACCACAGAAGCAACATACATTCAGAAACATGAGAAACACTGAAAAACAATTTCTAAGTTCTTACTTTACTAAATTACTAAATTATTTTCATTCCTCTTCTATGGTTTGAGGTTTGGAACAAATGTTGTCTCCTGGAGGTTCAGACTGGAGGTCGGCTTTTTTATCCTCTTCAGTTGAGCTTCAAACCAGAGATGTCTGGGACCTCGGGTTCAGGGTCTGGGACCTTGTTATTATTATTATAATAATAATATTTTTTAATAATATTTTTTTTCTTTTTTTCAGGCAAATGAATTGGCTTTTTGTCTTCTATTTATACTTTGTTTTATTATATTTCATCTAGTACTTATTCGTTTTGCATGTCCAGGACCTCTGCGTAGATTTATCTTTCTTTTATTTGGATTTCCTTCTTTTTTAACCATTTAGATAAATTACATAAATTGTTTGACATTATAGAACCAAACCAGGCTTTTTATAGAGACACAGCTATAACTGATTATTTTAAAGGCAACAGGCAGTGCAGCTTTAAATTAATCTAAGGTACTGCAGGTAAATTTAACCAATTCATGTCTGTAAACGCTTCCTTGGTTGTGTCCAGAGCATGTGTGGAATAAAAAGACGCTGCTGTCGATGTGCTATAAATAAAAGCATGTGATCTTTGCAGATTAATCAATGCCTCACGTCCTGCCTATTCCTGCTGCACCACCCCCCCTCACCTGACGCTCTGGATATTTCTTTGTTGTTGTGAATGCGTCTTATTGGAGAATCTCCTGCTGCGTTGTAGATGTTCCGGAGGACATGTCGGCTATATGGCTACACACATTCTTACAATGCTTCTATACACACACTGCAGTAAAGCCTTCAGGGGCAAACTGGAGTTCAGTGTCTTGTTGTTATTATTGTCATAATTAATATATAAATAAAACCAATTGTAAAAAATGTAAGAAACATTGTTTGTCTTGTGTTGCTGTGTTGTGTTGTTGTAAACAGTAGCACACTAAACCATTCACACTGATGTGTTTAACTCCAACACTGTGTTAATTGATCAGAGCCATGAATCCTGTATCTATATTCAGAAAGACATACACAGGTAGATGTTACCTTACTTGTTATATTTATTTACAAAATTAAACATTTTTACATCATTATAATATTTTGGACAAACTTTTATCTACACATCCCTCTCTTCTTTGTACAATGATTGCTGGTTCAGGAGTTTGTCTTTGTTCTAGACCTTCACTGTCCCCAGCTGCTGCTCCTCTCAAACTTCAGCTCTCTCACTGAGCTTTTTAAAGATCGAGTCTGCTGCAGCTTCACCTCCTGCCTCCTCTGTCTGACCTTCAGCAGGTTGACCTGCTCCTTCAGAGCCTGGTTCTCCTTGTCCACCTCCTCCTCTCTACTCCAGCTCGTCTCTGCCTCCACCTCTCTGCAGCTCAGTCTCTCAGATCGAGTCTGCTGCAGCTTCACCTCCAGCCTCCTCTGTCCGACCTTCAGCAGGTCGACCTCCTCCTTCAGAACATGGTTCTCCTTCTCCACCTCCACCTCTCTGCTCCAGCTCGTCTCGGGCTGAGGTGGCTCCTGGTGCAGACTTGCCTCCAGTCTCCCACACTTGGCCTGACACTCAGTGAGCTCGACCAGGCAGTCCATGTAGGCTCTGAAGCGATTACGTTGTTTCCTGGTCTCTTTTTTCACGAGACCATCCTTTTCTCTCAGCTGCTCCTGCAGCTGCTCCACCTGCTCCTTCAGAGATGAGGTTCCATCTTTGAGAGCCTTTATCTCATCCATGGCTCGGATGAGTTCGGCTTTGAGGCTCGTCAGTGTCTTGTTGTTGCATATTTCACAACGGAGACAAGAACTTCTTCTTGATTAAGCACGGAAGAAACTCGAGTTCAAAGAGTTGATTCACAGTTTCCTCTCGTCTGTTCGGTTGGTTGTTGACTTGTTGTCGAATAGTAGTTGTCCAGGATTTGTTCTTGCAAAAATATTCTGCTCTCGTCTGGATCTTGGCGGCAAAAAACGGTTGTCTGCAGGTGACAACATGAAATAGTGTTTAAGATTTAGGTCAAATTGATCTATTGCGAGAGAGAGAGACTCATCAGTCACCATGGCAACCAGATGCTTACATTTGAATCTGAATTTGATTGGCAGTGACAGCTGTTGTCTTTTTGTCTTTGCCTTGAATACTGTAGTTACAATTAGCATCACGCCATCACGTATCACTCATTCATTTAAATAGCAACATTAAATGACAAGAATACCATAGGAATCAATATAAGCAGCAGAAAACACAAGACGAGCCGTCAACAATGTTCCCACATTTGTTATGAAAGCAACCATCCTCTTGAAAACCAGTTGGTGCAACTCAAGGGGTTTATCCCATTTGAATAAATACATTTCACAACAACCAGCACAGAAACCAGCACATTATCAACTTTTAACAGCAGCAGGTAACAGCAGCAGCTTCATATTTTACAGTAGCATCATTTCAAACTTGAATTATGAGCCTGAATTGTAGAGGTTAGCATACTGGATGAATTCAGAGTTCAAGAGAGGGAGACATGACTTACCTCACACAAGGTCAGAGTGCAATAAGAAACTTTCTTCAACTTTAACAGCATTAAAGGCAGAGTCAAAAAGACAACAGCCAATCAGATGTCTCATGTGGAAGGTGTCCAATCAGATTTGTCCTGTTGTCCCAGCCCCAGTGGAATTATGATGGAATTACACTGTCAATCAAAATCAGCTTCAAAGTCAAATCTTAGCATCTGGTTGCTATGGTGATGAAAACACTGAAACATCAGCATCATCAGTCACCATAGCAACCAGATGCTTCCATTTGAATTTGAATCTGAATTTGATTGGCAGTGACAGCTGTTGTCTTTTTGACTTTGCCTTAAATACTGTAGTTAGAGTTAGCATCACGTTATCATGTATCACTCATTCATTTAAATAGCAACATTAAATGACAAGAATACCACAGGAATCAATATAAGCAGCAGAAAACACAAGACGAGCCGTCAACAATGTTCCCACATTTGTTATGAAAGCAACCACCCTCTTGAAAACCAGTTGGTGCTCAAGGGGTTTATCCCATTTGAATAAATACATTTCACAACAACCAGCACAGAAACCAGCACATTATCAACATTTAACAGCAGCAGGTAACAGCAGCAGCTTCATATTTTATTACACTTTACAGTTTAAATTTTCAGTCGTTAAAACAGTTTTGTTCAGGAGATTGTTCGTGTGAAGTTAGTAATGATCATGTAGGTTGTGTTTTTGTCCTTTAGATTTATTTTGCCGACTTGTTTTTTTCGAAATATAAACTAGAACATAAATAAATGACCTTGTTGAGAATGTCAGCAAACTATAAAAGGAAACATTGTCATGTGGAAAAGAGATACATATGGGGTTATATGACAGATAATTTATGGATATTTATATATGTATATTCCTAAATCTTTGTAATAGACAAGAGACCATTTCTTTTAAAGGAGTAAGGGGCTTAAGAGGTATAAATAAAAACACCAAGCAAAGCTAGTAGAAGATATATTGAATATCTTTTTATTAGTTTACTGTTTTCTGTTTTTAAGTGTTTGATTCTCAAAGAAACAGAAATAATCATGAAAAGAGTTTGAGAAGCACAATGAGAGAAAAATCTACTGGATGGCGCTGGATCTTTATGGTGGTGTGTCACAAGCAAGCAGATCTTTTTGAAGACAGAGGACAATATATTTGTCCAGTGTTGGGTCTTTCCATTTCCCTCTAAATTCAAACAGCACACTTACAACACCGCAAGGCTACTTTTTTGCAGATTTTTTTGAAAACGGCTGTCAAGGTGTTTCATCATTTTGGGGGTGATTCAAAATCTTCATCCTTGATTTCGACCTATATGTTTTCGAAGAGACGCTTCATGATGGTGTTTGGTGATCTGGAGAGTGTTTTTGACACCCCTTGCTTTAGCAAAGATCCTCAAACCAGCTTCAGAACAATTATCCTGGATGGGTAATTCTCCCTTCCTTCCACTGTTGGTTCTTGCTCTTCTCTGTATTCTTCTATTGAATTCAGGAGTGGTCACCCTTGCTTTCTGAGCCAGACCTCTTTACCAGGTGCCGAAGGCAGACTGGCCCCACCGATCGGCTCCTCTGACACAGCTTTTTCTAAAGTATGTGTTATCACCCTGGAAGTGAGAGTTTCTGACTGTGTGTGAAGCCACCACCTCACACTCCAAGGAAACACCACACAATGGCAAGGATGTCAGCTGATATGATAGCACGTGGCGGATAAACCAAGTATATGTGCTTGTGCACTGTGGTTGTGGAGAGGCTTTTTTAATGTGAGGTAATCTTTTGCAACTCATTCTATCTATGTGATTGTTGGAGATATTATTCAGCTTGTTGGTTAACTGGGAGGGTTTCACCACTGAAAATATCATCCATCCATTGAGACCCATTCTGCTCCTGCTGCATCTCACCAACTGCTGCCGCCAGAGCGCCAATATCACTCATGACAGATTGCATTGATTGCCTACTAAACCTTGTCAAAGGCTGGGTTGTAAAGGTTGCCGCACTTGTTATTCAGTCTGCCCACAATATGACAAATGGACTTAGCAAACTGCTTGCAGCATGCCTTCTAATCCTTTTCAGACAATTTTCTTCAGAGAGGGTGTGCCTGGGTCAAGTTTCAGATCATCTTTCATATATGATTTCTCTCATCAACACCAGCAACGCCATCTGCAACACCCAATCTCCAGAGTGGAGCCAGATTCCAACTGGATCATAATCATAGTCGGATATTTCATCGGGTAGATTCTGTGTATTGGAGAGACCTCCTCTCCTTAATGATCTCCCTGGACAGTTTTTGGATGCTGGGCAGATGAAGACTTTCCCTGTCTTCTGGAGATTGTCTTCTGGGATGAGGATGATGACTGACTGTCATCATTGACCAGTTGTTGGTAGACCTCTTTTGCTCTTAGAAGGTGGCACATACGCTTGTATTCCTCATGAGTCCTTTGATCATTTTGCCGGCCTGTTGAATCATACCTTGTAGTCTTTTTGGAGGTGTGACACGAGGAGTAGTTGCCTTCACACTGTCCACGCCCATGGAAAGGGAAAGCCCTCAAATTCTCACCAAAGCATGTGCTCGGGCCAGTTATTATTAGGGCCCGAGCACCTCCGGTGGGAGGCCCTATTGTATTTCGTAGGATTTGTATTTCCTTTTTGGGTCTTTTTCAGGGCCTAGACATGCTCAAATTGTTACCAAAGTTTACAGGGAATTCAAAACCCCAAAATGTAATTGTATTCTGGAGTAATTTGAAATGGGAAAGGAAAAATGGCTCAACAGCGCCATCTAAGGAAAAGCCCCTCAGTTAGCTTTCACCGATCTTCACAAAAATTGTAGCCCAGGTGTATCATGACCAGACAAACAAAATAGGTCAGAGGTGCAATTGGAAAAAAGCAACAGGAAGCCCGTCATTTTGACTTTAGTGGCCATATTGGCCATTTTCCACATTTTTACTTTGATGTACTTGTCCCAGGGCTTTCATCAGATCAACTTCATATGGAGATGCATGTCCTCACAACAAGATGGAGATGAAAACTACCTTTGATGTTTACTGCGTCCGTAGATTAATTTATGAATCAGATCATTTGGTCTTTAAATAAATTATTTCTGATAACCTGATGGTGAAGGCCCCACATAGACATACATGCTCTCAAGCAGCAGCTCTCCTGTTTGACCACCATTTAGTCTCATACCCCTCCTCTCTTCCTACTTCACTATCTGTTTATGGCCAAAGTGGTGTTGAACATCTCTTTTTCTCGCTCCTCTCCAGGGGCCTGTGCTACAAGCGAGTTCAACATACCCAGGATATCTTTCTGATATCCTTAACTGAACTTAACCTAACTATCGCAACCGCGCAACAGTGTAGTTTCATTTTGGTGGCAAAGAAATATATAGTGGCATGATATGTTACAGTTTAAATATAAATCAAACCAAATTTCTTTATGTAAACATAAATGCAGGTTTTTTACATTGTTTATTCTGTAGCTCAAGGCTGCATTTACAGAGATATACGAATGCAACCACCACCTCCCAGACCCTGAAGTGGACGCCGGTGACCCTGAACCCGAGGTCTCAGACACTGAACCCGAGGTCTCAGACCCTGAACATGAGGTCCCAGACCCTGAGGTGGACGTCTCTGACCCTGAACCCAAGGTCCCAGACCCTGAAGTGGACGTCTCTGACCCTGAACCCAAGGTCCCAGACCTCGTCATGCAAAATGACGAGGTCTCCTTTAAGGAGCTGCCGCAGAAGATGGATATTGTGGCGACTTTACAGGATGAAGTGGCTCATAAGAATTTTATTATCCGAGAACAGGCCAAAATAATTCAGTACCTCAAGGCTGCATTAACAGAGATGTACGAATGCAACCACCACTTCCCAGACCCTGAAGTGGACGCCGGTGACCCTGAACCCGAGGTCTCAGACACTGAACCCGAGGTCTCAGACCCTGAACATGAGGTCCCAGACCCTGAAGTGGACGTCTCTGTCCCAGACCCTGAACCCAAGGTCCCAGACCCTGAAGTGGACGTCTCTGACCCTGAACCCAAGGTCCCAGACCTCGTCATGCAAAATGACCAGGTCTCCTTTAAGGAGCTGCCGCAGAAAATGGATATGGTGGCGACTTTACAGGATGAAGTGGCTCATAAGAATTTTATTATCCGAGAACAGGCCAAAATAATTCAGTACCTCAAGGCTGCATTAACAGAGATGTACGAATGCAACCACCACTTCCCAGACCCTGAAGTGGACGCCGGTGACCCTGAACCCGAGGTCTCAGACACTGAACCCGAGGTCTCAGACCCTGAACATGAGGTCCCAGACCCTGAAGTGGACGTCTCTGTCCCAGACCCTGAACCCAAGGTCCCAGACCCTGAAGTGGACGTCTCTGACCCTGAACCCAAGGTCCCAGACCTCGTCATGCAAAATGACCAGGTCTCCTTTAAGGAGCTGCCGCAGAAGATGGATATGGTGGCGACTTTACAGGATGAAGTGGCTCATAAGAATTTTATTATCCGAGAACAGGCCAAAATAATTCAGTACCTCAAGGCTGCATTAACAGAGATGTACGAATGCAACCACCACTTCCCAGACCCTGAAGTGGACGCCGGTGACCCTGAACCCGAGGTCTCAGACCCTGAACATGAGGTCCCAGACCCTGAAGTGGACGCCGGTGACCCTGAACCCGAGGTCTCAGACACTGAACCCGAGGTCTCAGACCCTGAACATGAGGTCCCAGACCCTGAAGTGGACGTCCCTGACCCTGAACCCAAGGTTCAGGGTCCCAAAAGGAAGAAAAAAGTATACTATCCACAGATAATGGAGACTATATACTTGAGGAATATGGTGGCGACTTTACAGGATGAAGTGGCTCATAGGAATTTCATTATCCGAGAACAGGCCAAAATAATTCAGCACCTCAAGGCTGCATTTACAGAGATGTACGACTGCAACCACCACCTCAAGAGGCAGAAGTACCAAGTCCAGGACTTGGTACTTCTGAGGTGAACCCAAGGGTCTGGGACCTTGGGTTCAGGGTCTGGAACCCAAGGTCCCAAACCCAAACCCAAGGTCCCAGACCCTGAACCCGAGGTCCCAGACCCTGAAGTGGACATCGGTGACCCTGAACCCGAGGTCCCAGACCCTGAACCCGAGGTCCCAGACATCTTTGGTTTGAAGCTCAACTGAAGAGGATAAAAACCCACTGGTGCCGACCTCCAGTCTGAACCTCCAGGAGACAACATTTGTTCCAAACCTCAAACCATAGAAGAGGAATGAAAAGAATTTAGTAATTTAGTAAAGTAAGAACTTAGTAATTGTTTTTCAGTGTTTCTCATGTTTCTGAATGTATGTTGCTTCTGTGGTTCACATGATTCAATCAAAATAAATGTTTCAATATCAATGAAAAATGTTGTCTGGTCAATATTTGTCTGATATAAACCTTTGACTATTTGCATCTATTTATAGCCACACAGACGCACAACAGCAACAATAATTATAACAATGATAATATTGACAATAGTGAAAATGATAAAAGTTGAACAATATTCCAGAATTAACTGAATTATTCAGGTTAGAAGTTGTAATGTAAATTAAAGCCCTCAAAAAAATAATTATATATTGTGATACTGTAATATTGGTACATAGCTGGGACAAGAATCCCCTACCGTATTAATAAAGTCTAACCTGATGTTATCTTTTGTTATCTTGTTTTATCTTATTATATTCAAATAAAGATGTAATTGATATGGTGTCTCTGTGCCCCTATCTACCAATAATAATACTAAAAATAAATAAATAATTAAAGCCTTCAAAAAGCCAATTCATTTGCAAATATTATAATAATAATAATTGGCCCGAGCACATGCTTTGGTGAGAATTTGAGGGCTTTAATTTGTTGTTGAATCCTTTGATGCTGATAATGCAGGAGTGGAGTTGTTTGTTGACGGCTCAGCATCAAAGGATTCATGGTCCATGTATGTCCGAGATACAGAACCTCGTGTTTTGATGGCGTGTAATCAAACCTTGACGCCACGCCATGCGCCACGGTCACACCGTGTGACCAAAAATCGATCTTTGAGGTAGTTTTTATCTCCATCTTGTTTAGATGACACTCATCTCAATTTGAAGTTGATCTGATGAAAGCCCTGGGACGTCAAAAGTAAAAATGTGAAAAATGGCCACTAAATGCAAAATGGCAGGCTTCCTGTTGCTTTTTTCGAAGTGCACCTCCAGACTTTTTTGTTTGTCTGGTCATGATACACCTGTGTATCGATTTTTGTGAAGATTGGTCAATGTGAACGCGTTCCAGGGGGCACGGGCACTGTTGAGCCATTTTGCCACGCCCATTTAAAATTACTCCAGAATACGTACATTTTCACCACTTTCAAATTTTCTGCAAACTTTGGTAAGAATTTGATTTCATTTGCCTGAAAAAAATAAAAAATAATAATCCTTACAATTTCAATAGGGCCTCCCACTGTCCGGTGCTCGGGCCCTAATAATATCTTTCCATAGCACCTTTCAAAACAGCCACCACAAATTGTTTCACAAAGAGACAAATAAAAAAAAAGAATTTAGTAATTTAGTAAAGTAAGAACTTAGTAATTGTTTTTCAGTGTTTCTCATGTTTCTGAATGTATGTTGCTTCTGTGGTTCACATGATTCAATCAAAATAAAAACTCCAACAACAAACAACAGCTTGTGGGGATCATCAAATTATAATTATTGATGCAGATTGTACAGTGGTGTCCTGAGAAATGTTAAGAAATAGGGGACACTGAACACTTATTACTTATAATGTTAATATAGTCCTTAGGTATAGAATTGCATAAGCCTCCCAAAAAAATTTATAGTGGAAACACTGGACGACTTTAACTAATGTTCAACATGTGTCTTCACATAAAGGTACCTGGTCCTGCTCCAGGCGTGATGTAGACAGTGTGGTAGCCGTTGAACGGGATGGCCTGGTAGGAGTCTTCATAGGGGTCATATGTGAAAACCTATAGCACGAGAAGAAAGCAGTGTTTTTATACTGACTGAGAACGACCACTGATTGTGTCTCAGCCCTCACAGAGAAGCCTCCCTCTCATTTGTCGGACTGTCAGCGATGATTAAATTCATAAAGAGAAGGTCAACTTTCAGGATTAATCCATTACTATTTGAAGTTTACTCAACATTGACTTAGAGTAGTAGAGTAACCCTAACCACTGTATATAAAGATAGACGGCACGCCAGATTCCAAAAGCTGAATCATCTTGATCGCCCCCTGATGGCTGGCTGCGGTATACGCCATAAGCCCCGCCTCCTCAGAGTCCAACATGAAGAGGATGAACTGCTCAAGAGACGAAGTAGGTTTTGTTGTAAGCAGGAGAGACTTCAGGTTAAACTGTATTTAGTTTTAAACCTCTTCAAAACACAATTGTCTTTTATTTCTTTTACCTGACAGTAGTTTTAAAGACTATAAAATCAGACGTGTGTAAATGACTAAAATTCATTCAGCTCTGTCTCTTTGAATATATCTGAAGTTAGGATGGGACTGTGTTTTTCCTCTTATATGTAAATTTGTGTCTTTCAGTCACTTGGACAAATGCAGTCTGATAATGCTGCCCAACATGCTCTGGCTGCAGTGAAAAGTAATCAAGAGAGGCAGCTGACTTCTGAAAACTCAGCTCTGGCAAAAGAAAATACAGCTCTGAAGAAGCAGGCTGCACAAAACACTGCTGTGGCTGCAGAAAGCGTTGCTCTCGTTGCAGTGAACAATAATCTGAAGAGGCAGCTGACTGCTGAAAACTCAGCTCTGGCAAAAGAAAATACAGCTCTGAAGAAGCAGGCTGCACAAAACACTGCTGTGGCTGCAGAAAACGCTGCTCTGGCTGCAGTGAAAAGTAATCTAGAGAGGCAGCTGACTGCTGAAAACTCAGCTCTGGCAAAAGAAAACACAACTCTGAAGAAGCAGGCTGCACAAAACACTGCTGTGGCTGCAGAAAACGCTGCTCTGGCTGCAGTGAAAAGTAATCTAGAGAGGCAGCTGACTGCTGAAAACTCAGCTCTGGCAAAAGAAAATACAGCTCTGAAGAAGCAGGCTGCACAAAACACTGCTGTGGCTGCAGAAAACACTGCTCAAGCTGCAGTGAACAATAATCTTTACAGGCAGCTGACTGCTGAAAACTCAGCTCTGGCAAAAGAAAACAGCTCAGGAGAAGCAGGCTGCACAAAACACTGCTCTGGCTGTAAAGAATGCTGCTCTGGCTGCAGTGAAAAGTAATCTGAACAGGCAGCTGACTGCTGAAAACTCAGCTCTGGTAAAAGAAAACACAACTCTGAAGAAGCAGGCTGCACAAAACACTGCTGTGGCTGCAGAAAATGCTGCTCAAGATGCAGTGAACAATAATCTGAACAGGCAGCTGACTGCTGAAAACTCAGCTCTGGCAAAAGAAAACAGCTCAGGAGAAGCAGGCTGCACAAAACACTGCTCTGGCTGTAAAGAATGCTGCTCTGGCTGCAGTGAAAAGTAATCTGAACAGGCAGCTGACAGCTGAAAACTCAGCTCTGGTAAAAGAAAACACAACTCTGAAGAAGCAGGCTGCACAAAACACTGCTGTGGCTGCAGAAAACGCTGCTCAAGATGCAGTGAACAATAATCTGAAGAGGCAGCTGACAGCTGAAAACTCAGCTCTGGTAAAAGAAAACACAACTCTGAAGAAGCAGGCTGCACAAAACACTGCTCTGGCTGTGGAAAATGCTGCTCTGTCTGCAGTGAATAATAATCTGAAGAGGCAGCTGACTGCTGAAAAGTTAGCTCTGGCAAAAGAAAACACTGCACTAAAGAAGCTGGCTGCTGAGAACGCAGTTATAAAGGAGCATGAGGCAGAGAAAGCTGCTCTGAAAAAGCAGGCTGCAGAAAGCGCTGCTTTGAAGAGACAGCTGACTGCTGATAACGCAACTCTGAAGAAGCATATGGACTCTACTGCCTCAGATCTGTATCAGGCCAGAGGTGACTGTGTCAACCTGATAATGTCTGTGGAGAACCAGAAAGTGGAAAATGACCCGAAGGTGAAATTTGCAGCTCTGCAGGAGAAATACGAGGAGAAACTGAGCGTCCTGGAAGAGGAGGCCAGCTTCGAGCAGAGCGAGGATCTTTTAAACGAGATATGGTGGACAGAGGAGAAGTTGTCTCCTGAGCACAAGGAAGTAAAACCCCTGATACTGAAGAACATTGATCTTCAGGTACGTTAAATCAGATCATTTTAGATTTGAATTATATGGATTGTAAGTTTGTTTCATGTTTAGACTTTGAGGAAGAAAGTGTTGACACTTATGTTGTCTCTGTCTTTTCAGGAACTCACCTTTGAGACCGACTCGGACAAGGTGAAGGTCAAAAATGAGAAAAAGGAGAACAAAGAGAAGAAGAAGCAGGAAAAGAAAGCAACTGGAGAGAGCGAAGGAGAAGGAGAGCAAAGAACTGAAGAAGAGGGAGAAGGAGAAGAAAGAGAAGAATAAGCAGGAAAAGAAAGCAACTGGAGAGAAAGAAGGAGGGGGAAGGGAGAGAGTTGGAAGATATTCCCCTTTTTTCGCTTTAAACGCCGGAGCTAGTCCTAATCTCGTCTCTCATCCTTCCTCTCCCTCAACCATCCCTTCATCCTGAACGCCCCATTCATTGCAAAATGAAATGCTGGAAATGAATGATTGTTTTATGTTGACTACTTTGTTTTCATAATCGTTGGAAGCAGTAATTGAAATGCAATGAATCGCCCGTCCCTTTTAACAGCTGGGGCCAAAGCCAAGGATGACTCAACTGAAATAGCCATTTACAGAGATCTGCCATTCAACTAATAAAGCATTTCTTTAATCAATCTTACCACAAACACTTGAGCCCACAGTGAAAGCTCTGACTCCAGGTGACACGCACACACTGTGAGTTTGCTTTTCAATCTGCAGCAACAAAGAGCAACATGGAAAACCACTACAATATGATTCAAAACTGCATTTCACTAAACACTAACAGTATATGGGTTTTAAATGTAACACATCAGATATCTGGAAATTTATCAATTAACCCCATCTCCTCATACTTCATTTGCAAACACAGAAAATATGTTTCAATGTCTCATATCACAGACCCTCAGATGACCATGTGACCCTCTGGAGGGTCTGAACCCAATGGTTGAGAAACATAGTTATTTATGGTGTCAAGAGGTGTTTATGACTGCCATCTGGTGGCAGCATAAGGTAAGCCTACTTTAATCTATTAAAACTATTACATTCAAAATAGAGGGGTAAAAACTTGGACAAACAAAAGTAACAACGTAAAATTAAAACAAATAAAGTAATTAAGTAAATAATGAAAGACAAAATGATAAAATAATTAGTTACATATACAGAATGAAATAATAGTAATAATATTAAAATTACTCCAGAATACGTACATTTTCACCACTTTCTAATTTTCTGCAAACTTCGTTAACGATTTGAGCATGTTAAGCCCTCAAAAAGCCAATTCATTTGCCTGAAAAAAAAAATAATGATCCTTACAATTTCAATAGGGCCTCCCACTGTCTTCTACTTTTCGGTGCTCGGGCCCTAACTAGTTAATCAGAGTTTTAAATATCCTGCTAACAGGAGGGATAAATATCATTATTATTGTTATCCGTTAATATTTTATATAAAAACCCAGAAAAGTCATTAAAAATCAAAAACCGAAGTCTGTCGTTTACGTAAAGTACTCAAACCTTTAGTTAAGTACTTTATAGAAGACCATTTAGCAGAATGGATTTTACGTAGTGGAATTTCGTAAATTTGTATCCTTTTCTTTTGCCAGTACTTTTAAATGATGTTGTATTGTCCTATTTGCGGTCGTTGACATCAGATTTTAAATCATATAGCTTGCTGTCTTTGATTTGAAATGTTATCTTATTATTAGAGCCCGAGCACCGACGGTGGGAGGCCCTATTGAAATACAATCTCTCTTCTCTTTGTGACCTTTACTGAGGTGACCTGGTCAGAGGATAAACAGTGTTACCAGTATGACATTAAGTAAAATGTGCAAACTTATCGAACTTTGAGGTAGTTTTTATCTCCATCTTGTTGTGTCCATCCATATGAAGTTGATCTGATGAAAGCCGTGGGACAAGTACAAAGTAAAAATGTAGAAAATGGCCACTAAATCCAAAATGGCGGGCTTCCTGTTGTGTTTTTCAAATTGCACCTGACTTTTTTTGTTTGTCTGGTCATGATACACCTGGGCTACGATTTTTGTGAAGATCGGTGAAAGCTAACTGAGGGGCTTTTCCTTAGATGGTGCTGTTGACCATTTTGCCACGCCCATTTCAAATTAGTCCAGAATACAATTACTTTTTGGGGTTTTGCAAACTTTGGTAACAATTTGAGCATGTCTAGGCCCTGAAAAAGCGAAATAGAAATCCTTCGAAATACAATAGGGCCTCCCACCGTCGGTGCTCGGGCTCTAATAATAAGATAACATTTCAAATCAAAGACAGCAATCTATATGATTTAAAATCTGATCTCAACGACTGCAAATAGGACAATACAACATCATTTAAAAGTACTGGCAAAAGAAAAGGATACAAATTTACGAAATTCCACTACGTAAAATCCATTCTGCTAAATGGTCTTCTATAAAGTACTTAACTAAAGGTTTGGGTACTTTACGTAAACGACAGACTTCAGTTTTGGATTTTTGATGACTTTTCAGGGTTTTTTTCCATAAAATTCTCCAAAATATTAACGGATAAGAATAATAATGATATTTATCCCTCCTGTTAGCAGGATATTTAAAACTCTGATTAACTAGTTTTCATTGAATTTGAAAGAAATTAGTTTTGTTATTATGGTTTTGTTTTGCTTCTGTTTAGGTCAGAGATAATAATTTGTAGTAGCAAGTTTAGGTTCCAAATTGGTTGAAAAGCTTGATACTCTGAGTTCCTCATTTCCACTGACATCCTTCCTGACTTTTTGTTTGTTCGTCCCCCATCAGTCGTAGCAGTACAGGCAGAGAGCGCAGCGAGAAGCCGCTGATCTCTGCGCCGCCATCGTCTCGGCCTGGTCCGTTCACCAGGGGAAGCAGTTCAAGGGAGCTGCGGGAGAGTCAAACCCCAGAGGAGCCACGAAGAGACTGGAAGCGAGAGGGAGCCAAGCCCCGGAGACCGAGGGTCACCGAGGACAAACCTGAGCCAGAGCTCAGCAGAGTCCGAGAGCCTGGTGAGACGCACGGTGCTGCCCAACACCGGACAGACATCGCGATAATACTGACACATTCACTCTCTGCCATTACACACACTGTTGTGACTGTGGTTGTTTATTTGCCTTGACAGTGAAACCTGAGCCTGTTGTCGTGACGATACAGAAACCTGCTCGGTCTGAGGAGCAGATCGAGAGCAAGTCCATCATCGAGGAGTTCCTGAACAATAAGGATTTCGAGGTGCTAAGATCCAGTCAACTGATAACTGGTTTTTATTCACACCAACAAACGGCTGCTTATAAGAATATTAACGATGACATGTTTACTGCGTCCGTAGATTCATTTATGAATCAGATAATTTGGTCTTTAAATAAATTATTTCGTGGGGCAACCTGATGGTGAAGGCCCCACATAGACATACATGCTCTCAAGCAGCAGCTCTCCTGTTTGACCACCATTTAGTCTCATACCCCTCCTCTCTCCCTACTTCACTATCTGTTTATGGCCAAAGTGGTGTTGAACATCTCTTTTTCTCGCTCCTCTCCAGGGGCCTGTACTACAAGCGAGTTCAACATACCCAGGATATCTTTCTGATATCCTTAACTGAACTTAACCTAACTATCGCAACTCGCAAGCAGTGTAGTTTCATTTTGGTGGCAAAGAAATATATAGTGGCATGATATGTTACAGTTTAAATATAAATCAAACCAAATTTCTTTATGTAAACATAAATGCAGGTTTTTTACATTGTTTATTATGTAGCTCAAGGCTGCATTTACAGAGATGTACGAATGCAACCACCACCTCCCAGACCCTGAAGTGGACGCCGGTGACCCTGAACCCGAGGTCTCAGACCCTGAACATGAGGTCCCAGACCCTGAAGTGGACGTCTCTGACCCTGAACCTTGGGTCCCAAAAGGAAGAAAAAAGTATACTATCCACAGATAATGGCGACTATATACTTGAGGAATATGGTGGCGACTTTACAGGATGAAGTGGCTCATAGAAATTTCATTATCCGAGAACAGGCCAAAATAATTCAGCACCTCAAGGCTGCATTTACAGAGATGTACGACTGCAACCACCACCTCAAGAGGCAGAAGTACCAAGTCCAGGACTTGGTACTTCTGCCTCTTGAGGTGAACCCAAGGGTCTGGAACCTTGGGTCCCAGACCCTGAACCCGAGGTCCCAGACCCTGAAGTGGACGCCGGTGACCCTGAACCCGAGGTCCCAGACCCTGAAGTGGACGTCTCTGACCCTGAACCCAAGGTCCCAGAACCTGAAGTGGACGTCTCTGACCCTGAACCCAAGGTCCCAGACCCTGAAGTGGACGTCTCTGACCCTGAACCCAAGGTCCCAGACCTCGTCATGCAAAATGACGAGGTCTCCTTTAAGGAGCTGCCGCAGAAGATGGATATGGTGGCGACTTTACAGGATGAAGTGGCTCATAAGAATTTCATTATCCGAGAACAGGCCAAAATAATTCAGTACCTCAAGGCTGCATTAACAGAGATGTACGAATGCAACCACCACCTCCCAGACCCTGAAGTGGACGCCGGTGACCCTGAACCCGAGGTCATGACTGAGTTAGCCAGTGTTACATTTATCAGAGACGAAAAGAAAAACTGAATGAGTCAATAAAGTAATGATCTGCTCACAAGCCCTTTATCTCCAGGTTAGTGTTTAAAGAAAATAGTCAAAGAGAATTTGGGATAAAGAAAAATGTGAACAGAAAAAGATCAGAGAATCAAATGAAGGGATGATTATTTTATGGTTTTAGCTCCAATGCTGTGAATGGATATATGATGGAGCCGTATACATTCTCATGAACTTTGCACATATTTTATTTTGTAAGGCACATTGTAATACAGGTTTTGAAATGTGCTACGGAAATAAATTGTATTCTTCTTCTTATTATAGTTATAATAATTATCAGTATTATTACTATCACAAGCCAATCAGGTACAGGGTACAGATCAGGTGTGTCTATGTGCTGGATAGATACCATAGTCATAGAAACTTTTCTGACACAAATTATGCCTCCAATTATCTGTACCAGTCCTTCAAGAAAAGAAGCTCCCCAAAAAATATACAAAATAATTTTGTTCTGGTATTGTGAAGTCTTGTGATATGCTGGAAAAATGTATAACATAAGCAATACAGTTGCTTTTGTCTATGTAAAAATCCGCCAGAGGCACGGAATTGAACACAGTGGCTAACATTAGTCAGAGGATGAACAGGAACAAGGGACCTTGTGCCAGTATAATTCCTATTTTTAGGCCTAATTGGAATCAAAGGTTTGGTACAGTTATGTCTAGTCCAAGACGAATGCGTGACTGTAAATTTATTCCCAAAATGTACAATCTGTATACCTGTTTCCAATCGAATAGAAGCTGTATTTGGACACATAGTGTTAAGCCAATCTTTTTCTGTCGTACAATTTGTTTCAGCTAGTGTTAGTTGCATTTGATATCTCAATCCTTGTTGAACATATTCCTTATAATACGTTAACCTGAACAGAGCTGACAAATTAATATCTGTAGGTCTGTAGCTACGATTAAAAGAACTCACTGCAAAATGTATGATTCTCTCCTTATCACCTTCATAGTCAACCATGTTGCGTGTGGTCATGTTGTGTGTGAAGGGGGAGTGTAGCAGTCTTCATCATCACTTGTGATCTGAGATGATGTGGCAGGCCAGCCCATGACGGTCCAATCTTCTTTTGTGAAAGGCACAGGAACAAGCATGGGAGCGGTAGACGAAATGGGCATGTGTTGACATGTCTTAACATTTGAAAGATTTATTTTCTGAGGAATTTCAGTCACAACAGTTAGTGCAATGTTGTTATCTTGATATGGTGACATACGAGACGGGTTGTCTCCACACCTCTGCTGCCAGTTTACTGAACCCTGATAAGCAGGTGCTGTCTCACAGCTAGAAGGTTTGCCACACCACTGTGGATGTTTCTAATCTGAATTAAAGTCAGCATGTAGTCACCAAACAGCTGTCACCCGTGTCGCACTGAATCCGAATGTGTTTTTGATTTAATACTATCCAAGCATTATCTCGTGATCTAAACCTTACTGTATAGACCGGACAATTGGGGTGTTCGCATTGTGTTTTCGGGCATTTAATAGAGCTATTCCCAGGTTTCCAAATCTGTCTGAGGTGTCTCATCTGTACGTTGGTGCTGACAGGTTGTGGATCACTTATCTTTTCAATGAGCTGTGAGATGCACACACTGAGATGAGAGTGTCGTTTCTGCATCAAAATGCAAAGTCTACATTTGAACTCTTAGATCTTGCTCTCACATCACATCACGTCATCAAGTGATTTGAAGGAGGTGTTTTTCAAGTCTCACCAGAGCATCATGGTCAATTGTATAAATTGAAGTTATTCAGATCACATCGACTGGCAGGGCAGTGGAAAACTATTTTTCCTTCCTGCCATTCTTGCTTTCTCTGCCATTCCCTTTTGGGCTGATGGTGGAGGCTTGAATTTGTAACGCTCATATTTGTAACATTGGCAGAGTTATATGGTCGTAATTTGTGGATGTGAAAAAAAAAATCATTACTATCGCAGTCAGCGACAATAACCAACAAATACTTCGTCTCAGGCTCCAACCATGCAGCCTGAAAGGGTGCCATGGCCGTGGGCTTTCCATCATTGGACAGTGAGCGTCTCCTACGTCACCACAACTGTCACACCCTTCTTGACGGTTTGTTGAAGCTCGGAGTGCAGGCAGAGCCCAATCAGCACTCCCCCCTTCTCACCGAGGTGTTACAATTGGGTGATGTGTTTGACTACTCACTGCCGGTGGTGACTCTGGCTTCTGCACAGCTGTTACTGGTTGGAACTTGGCACGTTACAGATGGAGGAAGGCGCTATTCCACCCTTTCCTCTTTCTCTCGCCTCTAAGCTTTGTGGACGTTGGGGTGGAAGTCGCCCACTGGTCCCTGTATGCTTGCAGTGGCTGGCATGGATCCAGGTGGCTCTTCCTTCAACCTTCACTGCTGTCTCAGTGGTCAGGAGCACCTGGTATGGACCAGTGAACATGCAGCATAATTAATGTAATATACACACATATATACACATGTATACACACACAAACACTTTTGTTTTGGTTAATACTGTTTTTATTCCTTTTTGGCAGCATTTACTTGTTTAGTTTGTTTGAATTGTTATCTTGTTTGATTGAACAATTGGGTTACAACATGATTGGTTATATTGTTTACAGATGTATTGTTTATGGTTATATCCTTCATTTCTTCATTAGTTTGGTAGCTGAGTGCCACACTGCTGGGAGGCTAGGCACTCCAGGTGAGGTCCACACGACGTAACGCATGTGAGTGAGAGCACTGGGATAAGAGTGTGTGTGCACCATTGTTGTTTTGCTGTGGCACCCCTGGGCACTGCTTTGGTTAGACTGCCTCTCCACATGTGGCCTCAGCTCACATTTTGTTTTGTAGGCTGGCTTTTATAGTTTGAAGAGATTTTAGACTAATGTTATAAAGTTAGATTTTAATCCTGTTTGCAGCAAATAATATTTTTGCCTATTAATCTTGTTTCTCCCTTTCAGTTCCAGACCATATTATTGTATCGTTTTGAGTTGTTGTTAATAAAATATTCTTTGTGGAGTCCTTGATCCGCAGCACTTACCTGGCGAGGCCAAGGTGTCTTTATCCGACGAGGAGCTGTGCCTGTTCCGCCTGCTGCGCTTCTCCCTCTCACCCCGCGGAGACGACGAGCCTCCCGCTAAGCACGGCAGCAGCAGCGCCTCTTCTCCGGAGCCGTCCGTCTCCAGCTCGGTCAGGACGCTTTCACACGAGTCCGACATACGAACGGCGACCCCGGGGTTCAGCGCGAGTCCCAAGCCCGCCCGGCTCCTGTCAAACAAAACCCCAGGAGAGTCCGAGGAGAGAAAGTTGGACTCCGGCAGTGACACCGCTGCCTCCCCGGCGTCCAGCCCGCTGCTCTCCGTCTCTGTCGGGTCGCATTCGGACATCATTGTCCCTCTGGTTGAACACAGTTACAGTGAATCACACCTGGTTCCCCTCACAGCTCCATTTTAAAGCGGCTCCGGTCTCGCAGCTGCTCTCACTCTCAGAAGCAGAAATGTCCAGAATTATTTTATTTCCCGCTCTGTCCAGTGCGCATGCGCAGTGATAAAGACACCGGTTGACCGAAGATGCGTTCAAGGACTCACTCGGAGGTTTTTGTGCTGGACAACATTTTAATACGTCAACAATTTCTCGCCCGGCAAAATCAACTCGCAGAAACACTGTGGCAATGATATATCAAAATTCTTGATATTTTAATTAGGAGAATTTTGGAGGTGCAGTATTTGAGTGTTTTTATTGGTGTAGAATCACCTGAATACACTGAACCTTGTTTCTTGACGTCACTCACTGTCTGTTATATATCTCCCTTTCAAATGCCTGACAACAATTGTATTGTCTTGAATATATGTGTGTGCTCTCTGTGACTGTTTTGTGTGTATTTTGTGTATGGGATGAAATAAATCTTATGCACTGAATAAGTATGGCTAAGCTTAAGGCCGTAAACCAAATAGAACATTTGGACGTTTTGCATTCCATATACACAAAGGCCAACACAAATATAGGCATTATTGGAGGTTAATTGTGAAAAAATCTATGGTGCATGTGTGTACAACAAAACCATAGAATTTTAGTTGTATAAAAATAATTGACCTTATGTATGATTTCATTATAATAACTGAGACTAGCCTTAAATGAATAAGGGCTATAAGTGTATATTCTGGTCAGCCCACAGCAAAGCCGGTTCCCCAAACTTATCCTGCATAGGGCCCCCAGATGTACAGAGCCGGCCCTGGTTGTCTCTTTTTTTATGTGACATTACATAATAACCGAACAGTTCACAAAACCCAAAGCTGCATTTATAAAGTTCCATTAACCTAAAATCCAGCTTCAACAAACAGTTGATAACCAAGCCTGTGCACTACTGTGAGTTTGAATCTAATTCAGCTTCATTTGAAGTAATACAACTGCAGTATAAGATCATGAACAGGACACAGTTTGTCTTTGTTTTATGGCAAAGACTTTCCTAAAGTTTTACATTTGTGTTACACAAAAATCACGTTCATGTTGATATTTAAGTCATTTTTACACCAAACAGTTTAAAAAATCACAAGGAAGCACACTGATGCATTCACTGTCCTCTCGTTTGTGTTTGTCCTGCATTGATATTTAGCAGTTGTGTATCTTTGTGGCCACTAGGTGACGACAGTGATTCACAAATCAAAGATGTTGAGTCCCACCTCCAGCAGCTTTTCTCCAAAAGAAGACATTATTCTTTTTTTTTCTAGAAATGCCACTTACTGACCATATTTCTTTCATCAAGTGTCATCACTCTTCACATTTTGCCAGCGGAGGAACAATAATTCCTTGTCTTCCCACTGGCAGTCTCTGACATTAAGGTTGAGATCATAAAATGGGTCTTTTTCTGGTGTGATAAGATAATGATCAATTTTACTTTGCTCCATTTTTTCAGTTTGAACCCGAGGTGGATTATTGCAGGTTGAAGAACCTCTGCATTAACTTTGCCAGGCTTAATGCTGTAATTTTCCATGGCTCTACTTTACTTTCCCCCTCTCTCTCATCCTTACTCCCCTGTAAATTAATGGTCTCTCTCTCTTTTCTTTCTATTCTCTCAGTGGCCCTCAATCACCCAGTGGTCTGTGCAGCACCACGCTCCCCCCCTTAGCCCTCAGCCTCTCCACCACCTATATACCTCGGCCCCCTCGCCACCACCACGGCACTCTAATAAGGGAGTAACTGAAACACATGCAAATGAGCAGTCAGCCAGCTGGTATCACAGCAGCCATGTGATCTATCAAGGTAGGGGGTTAGGGGGTGAAGGAGACAGGGACGGGGGAGGGATGGAGGGGGAGTGCACGCAGGGAAGGAGGAAGGAGGAAGGTTAGAGGAGGAGGGATCTTGGGGGCTTGAGAGGGAGACGGACAGGTTGAAAGACGCTCTGTAGAAACGCAGGCATCCCCCTGCTCTTTGCTGGATGTTAAAATAATCCAATCAGGCCTCTCTCTCATTGGCCGTCAGCATCTCTTTCCATATTGTTTCTAGCTCAGCCTCCTTCACCTGTTATTTCTATATCCCTCCAATCATCACGGACAAACACCTGAACTGTCACTCATGTGACACATGACACTTAACAGGGAAGCACATCAGCATGTCTCTCACCTTCTCTATGCATGTGTGTGTGTGTCTGTCTGTGTGTGCATGTGTGTGTGCTTGCCTTTGTGTGTGTCGACCTATGTACTTCACCCACCACTGGATGACAAGCCCCTGCAGCAGTCAAGGCACACTGCAGACATACCCACTGCATGTGTGTGTGAGTACTTGTGCAGATATCTTTGTGAGGACCATTCAGATCCCACAACCTACACAGTGAGGACATTTTGGCTGGTCCTCACTTTCTGACCCACTTCTAATGGCCTGTTTGAGGGTTAAGACTTGGTTTAGGTTGGGGTTAGGTATTTAGTTGTGATGGTTAAGGTTAGGGTAAGGGGCTAAGGAATGCATTATGCAAATTAATGTCCTCATTAAGATACAAACGTGTGTGTGTGTGTGTGTGTGTGCGTTCATGCATTTGTAGCACCCATTCCAGCAGATTCTGCTGGCATAAGATCTGGTTCAAGCTGCCAACAGCAACCACCCAGATCCATTCCTGCTTCCTTCCTTCTCCTGTCTCCCCCCCTTGGCTGCTTCTTGAGGTAGATAGGTCTTTTTTGGGGGGGGGGGGTGGTGGTAGGTGGTTCATGTGTGTTTGGCTGATTGGAGATTTTGTTGGTGCGTGAGTGAACACATCCAAATATGAGCTTGTAATCTCCTTTTTACAAACTCCAACTCAGGCTCAGATATCCACCGGGTTTTGATGTTGCAACATTTAAAGATTTCTACATGTAAGGTTATTAGATGATTTAATAAAATTAAACAATCACATACGCATGGCATGAAGTGGTCATAACACATAAACAAATACTTAATTTTGCTGATGCATAATGGATAGTCAACTAGCGTGAACATATCGATGTCTGTCTTTCATCTGGTTCCTGTGGGGGGGATACACTGAGCCACGGCGACACCAGTCACCTGTTACCTGTCAAGAGAGATGCACAGGGAGAAACAGGATTCAGAAATAGCGTGTGTGTGTGCGTGCATGTCTATCTATAGTTATGAGGGCCAATTTTGGTTTAGTACCATCATTGTTAGGACATTTTGGCTGGTCTTCCAAAATTCAATGGGCTGTTTGAGGTTTAAGACTTGGTTTTAGTGTTAGGGGTTAAAACTAGGTTTAGGTTAGGGTTAGGGTAAGATTTAGGGTTAGGCATTAATAGTGATGGTTGAGGTTAGGGTAAGGGGTAAGGGGCTAGGGAATGCATTATGCATGTGTGTGTGTGTGTGTGTGTGTGTGTGTGTGTGTGTGTGTGTGTGTGTGTGAATCTGCATTTGTATGTGTTCATCAGGCAGTACCTCTCGGACCAAACATCCTCAGGTAGCAGTGTGAACAGTACGGCTTCTCGTCATACTGAAACACAATCAGCAGGACACATTGACTGCATCATACATTTATTTGCTTGTCCTATTTATGCATTCAGTCGCTTTTTGTTTTCATTATTTCCCTCATGTTTTTCCTCATTCATTGTCCCCATATACCTCCGCATGTTGTCCGGCTGTGAGCTGTCTGTTGCACTTTTGACACTTCAGACACAGAGGGTGGTAGTCCCTCCCCAGGGACCTCTTCTTCTCACCTGGACCAAAAAATATGAAGGCTGCGTTAATGAGAGGCAGGGTGGGATGTTATGTTTTTATTATCTATCAACCAAGCAGTCAGAGGAATTTTCCTTTGTACACATACACTCTGTTCTTAAAAAAAAAAAACTCTTGATAATTTGTGACACTGAGTTAAATGAGGATATTTTACATCGAAGAAATACGATGTGTGTGATTCAGGTGTCTGGTTCGGTATCTAAAAACTGTTACTCTCCTCCGTGCAAATAGGCCAGAGAGTGTGGTGTTGGAGGAAAAGAGGTAAGTAGGCCAGGTCACATCGGAGAATTTGAACTTAGCTGGCACTCAAGTAGGAAAGTAAACCTTGCGGTAAAAAGAACAGCTACTCACGTAGAATTGAATAGTTGGTTTGAGTGCTGTTATAGAGCTAACAGCAAAGACTGAATGTGGGAGAGAGGACTTGACAAAAAATGAGAGACTGAAGGTGAGGAGGAAACCCAGAGAGCAGCATACACACACATTTGGCTGGACCCACATCCTGTTGTTATCGGGGATTTGTGCATCTGTGTATGTGTGTGTGTGTGTGTGTGTGCAGTGGTTGGAAGAGAAGCAGAAAGAAAAAGAGAGACTTTTTGTTCTCCCCCCCTCCTTTTAAGCACACATCAAAATGGATAGCATCAGCCTTTTACAATGCAGATATTTCAAGATGTCAGCAGGAAACAGGTGTAAATAAGCATGTTTGCAGTGGCTTGGTTCTGTTTAGTTGTATTTCATTGTGTTAGTGCATACTAACATTTTGTGTCAAATGGTACATATTATTGTAATGAAATGTAGCCATTGATGAAGTCTGTAGCACATATGGTTGGCAGGTTAAAGAGTCCACTGGAAGAAATGCCAATCCGGATCGGGGGGTTGATCCAGGATGTTTTTTTTAACTGTCTTTAACATTGCGATATACAGCATTTTTTTCACATTTCCGTTGATTTCTCACTGAGTAATTAATGGCTCTTGATTAAAAAAAAATCAAACCCTAACCAAAAAAAAATCAAACCCTAACCCTAACCCTTATGATTGTAAAATTCTTTTAATTTAAATGTGGTTTCATAAGGGAACTAGGCTTTGGCAGAGGTGCCAGGTACCCTTCGATTTAGTTTACACGTGTTTTTTGCTTTTCATTTATACCATAAGCATTTTTGTGTAAAATGTCCTCATTTAAAATTGTCTTGTTTGCACTTGTTCTTATATAAGTGAAACAACAAAAATATATACATTAAGAGAAGGCAAATACAGAACTTTACGATAAAAAATATTAAACAGACAGCAGAAGAAAAACTAAAGTGAAAGAAATTAGAGGTCTCACTCACCAAAGTAGACAGGCTTTCCACAGATTGGACAGTAGCCTACCATGATAGCATATAATTATTGATCATTCAGTGTGTATGTGTGTGCAATTAAGCTGGCGTAGTGAGAAAATATCCTGAGAGTGTATGTGTGTGAACTGAAAATTGACAGGAAAACGGTTAAACTGCAGAAACGTCAGAGTCTTGTGAAGTCAAAACCAGGATGTGGTGAGTGAGACGTCACAGGAAGAGAGACAAATGTGATTTAAGAAGTAAATACTATCATCAGCGGGGGATAAAACAAGAGACAGGCAGCATCTCTAATCAAAGCTTCTTAATATGATGTATAACAGATATAAAGTCATGATTTAACGGTCAGTTTTATATTTGCGTTCATCAGATGCTCTGGAGACCCAGCCTTGACACAGTAGAGAGAGGGAGAGAAAAAGAAAGACAAAGGGGTGAGGAGAGAAGGGATAAAAACCAGCTGTCAGCAGCTCAAGTTCCCAACTATCTCCTCTTCTTTCCTGCTCTTTTCACCCTGTTTTCTAGATTAAAAACAAGGAGTGCCTCTGAATTGAAACGAGAAACCCGACACTTGTGCCTTTCTTTCCTTCTGTCTGTCGATCCTCTCTCTCTCTCCCTCTCTCTCTATGTCTCTCTTTTCCCTGTCACATATTCACACACATGCACGCCCCCACTCACTGACTCACATGGACACACACCCATTTACGCACACACTAAAAGGCTGTTCTTCTCCTCAATGACATCACATAGAGAGGCTGCACCCAGAGAGCACAGGGAGAGGCAGGGTGAGGCTGGGTTGGTTGGGGGACCGACAGGGGGGGAGCAGGGGTGTGTGTGTATGAATGTGTGGGTGTGGGTGTGGAGGCAGTTACCCCCTTGGGATATGACATAGAAGCAGTCCTGGGGAGGGACTGGGGTGAGGAGAGATGAGCGAGACAAGGATGGAGACAGTAGCGAGCCTCAGCTCAGCCGGGACAAAGAAGATGAACTCTGATGAACTTCGCAGAACAGAACAAGGCCGCTGAAGTCACTGTGGAAGACAGGCAAACGTCTATGTGGTTCGATCCCTATCACTGTTAGTGGGACTCGCTTATGCCTCATTAATGACTGAAGCACATGACCGATTGCATAAACTAGCACACAGGAAAGTATAGTGGTGAAAGAAATAGCTGTAGTCAGATGATACAAACATTTTACTTAAGTAAACATTAGCAACTGACCTTAAAGCAGGGGTGAGAGCCTTTTCAAGGCTTATTTAAATTTTCAGAAAATCCTTCAAGAGCCAAACTAAATTATTTAATAAATATATCACACTGCCCTCTCTCTACAATGGAAGGAACTCTTTCTCTTTGCCAGTTGTCTGGTGTCAGATGATACTGATGATGAGGCTACTCAGCTATTTTTCCAGGTTTGGGTCAGGCAATTTTTTCAGTCTTTACAACAGCCCTCCCAAACAGAGATACATACTTCAATGCATGTCTACGATCTCTGTCCGCATGAGGTTTTGGCTCTGCATCAGTTTTAATCCCTGTCCATTACTCGCCTAAAGACGTTTATGACATGACCATACTCAAAGACTGGCTATGCGCAACAGGGTCAGCAATGCTTGTAATTGAGTATCTACATGTATGTTGCATTGTAAACTGGTAGCCGAGGCCAATGCCAGGTGTTTTCTTCCATAAGCGGGGTTATTTGATAGGAGTCTGACGCATTAGCAAAGGTAGTGTCATGATCGAAAAGACCCCATTAGTGGTTGTGAGTGTCTACGTCGTCGTTTCCTAACATCTCTGTTTCTCCCATTCAGACTAAAAGACTGCAGTGATTCCAAACCTCTCTGTTTTACTGGCTCTAAACCGCCGGAGTAATGTGGATGCCCAGCTTGTCCGTAGCAGAGTTGATGCATTTTCATGCAAAAAACATATTAGTATGGATATTAGCTCTGTTTGTTGCTTTGCAGCTTAATTAGTTCATGTTGTAGGTTGTCGGGTAGTGTAGGTTGATTCCATAATAAACACAGGTTAGCAAATCTCACTGCTTGGACTAATTTTGCAAACTTACCACCATTTTCAGGTGGTATAGGCTTGTATTCTTGTAGGATAGGGAATATGTGTAACCACACTTGCTTGGATGGATAGACGGAGCAGTGGGAGGGATGGATAGATAGATAGATAGATAGATAGGTACATAGAAACATAGATACATAGATACCTAGATACCTAGATACCTAGATACATAGATATAAATAAAGTGTAAATAAATAAGGGGAAAAAAATGTATGTACTTTATATAGCTATATGCATAAACACACATTGACATACATGCTTCTGTGTGTTGTGTTGTTAATTTACATTTTCACAGCTCTCACACATCACAAATACATCTGCATATAATTTCTGTTCTGATGAACTTCAGAGGCCCACGAAATATATGAAGTATTTCATCATTTGCATACTCGCCAGCATCCCTCTCTTGTGTTTCATGCTTTGCAGAGGGATGGAATACCAAGTAGCTATTTCATCTGACCAGCCGTCCCTACAGGATAACCTATCATGTCTCTCCATCAGCATTCATTGTGTGTGGACAGTGCTGGGAGAGTTACATCCTGAATTGGAGGCCCATATATGCATACCCAGCTGACAATGTTTTTTGATGCAAATGATGATGTTGGGATTTTAATAGAGCAGAGAGTGAATATGCTGGACACAAAAAAACTGAAATTTGTGTAACCATAGTGAGAGGGAACAGTTAGAAGAAGAGGAGGTTTTCAACAGGTTGAATTTGAGGAAAAACAGAGCAGAATAAAACAAAAAGGGTCAAATTAAAAAAGAAAAAGGGAGCAGAGCACAAAGAAATGGAGGCAAAGTAATTGTGAAATAGAGAGAGAAAGGAGACAAGAAGAGAAGAAGAGAGGGGGCGTTAAAACCACTTTTCCCAGCGGATCTTTTGGTAAGGCTGCATTGAGGAAACTGCCAAAACTCTTTGACACACACACACATTCCCGCACATAGTATACATGGTTCACATCCAGCAAGTCACATGAGATACAGCCACATACACTGGATGGAGAGATGTGGGAATATTGGTGTGTGTGTGTGTGGATAGGATTTAAGTAACATTCAGTGAGTGGTGGAAACAGGACAGAGAGAGAAACACTGGCTCCTCTGGTGGGTTGCCTCTGGACCAGGCCAAACCCTCTGACGCCGGCTTTGAGAACTGTGTGCAGGGGCGGAGGAGGGGGGGGCAACACAGGAAGAGGCGCAGGAAAGAAAACGGCTGGAAGGATTCCTTCTTCCCACACATAAATGCACCCTTGATCACATGTGTGTACACATGAACGCACACTCACACACAAAGAGCGAAGAGAAGCCTTTGGATGGATTCCTTTTTTCCCCCACACACTCACACAAACACACACACACCCACTCGTCGTCACGTTTCAGTTCTTGGCATCCTCCTCTCTTCTCCGAGCCCAGAATATGACATGGCATTTGGGGTTACATCTCAGCTGCATACACACAATCAGCCTCGCAGTACAAGACATATGGCAACCAAAATCAAGCAGGGTTTCAAACATTTGACTGATGAAGACAACAAAAGAGCCCCATGGTGTTTTTGCTTGATGATACCTGTTTGAGATACCTTGCTTTCCTCAGATATTTTCATTGTATCAGTTTTCACAATAACTTTTCCTTGCCTTCTCTAAATCATCATATTGCCAAAGAGAGGCAAACAGCTAAAGCTTTCTCAAACAACCCAAGAAAAAAAAACTCTCACCCTATATTGTTATAAAGCCATTCTGGTTCTTATTTGGATCAGTTGGATGGATAATTTTGGTGAGATCCCACCGTGGTGTGGCGATCCATTACTGGGGTGTGTTTTTCCACAAATATCCCCCTCTGTGACGGCCATTCTGGAGTCAGACCATCTAAAGGCTATAATCCTCTTCTCAGCAGATGGAAAAGTCAGGAAAATAAGTCCTTGTTTTTCTCTATTAATCTGGCAAAGCCTATAAGTCCCCTTATACCTCTATGTGGTGATATGATTATGGCATAGGGACTATTACTGCATGATTATCAGCTATGAGTGGCTGGGTCAGTTAGATTCCATTTGTTGTTTTGTTTGAAGTGTGCATAAAACCGATAGAGGGGTGTATTCTGTGTGTGTGTGTGTGTGTGTGTGTGTGTGTGTGTGTGTGTGTGTGTGTGTGTGTGCGCTCACAGCTTTTGAAATAACACACAAGCGACAGATACCAACACAATGCAGTGCCATAAATACCAACTTCTAGAGTTTCTCAACAAAAGAGGGTGAAGACACAAAGGCCAAGCTGAGATTTGCAGTATATTTTTGGCCATGTTGTTTAGTAAGGACTCAAAAATATCAACAATTATTCAACAGATTGACATGACATTTTGTACAGACATCCATGGTCCCTTCAGGATGAATTGTGTTGATTCTGATCCTGACTTTTCCTCTTGTGCCACCAAAGCTTTTATAGCCCTCCGCCAAGGATATTATGTTTTCACCCTTGTACCTTGTTGTAGGCAAGATTCCACAAAAACAACTGAATGGATTTCCATGAAACTTGGTGGAAGGATGTGGGTTGGGTCAGGGAAGAGCCCATTCAATTTTTGGTGCATGGCCGGATCAGGCCGAGGTTTAGGGAATGCATAGATAGATTTTAAGGGGTCGAATTTAAGGGAACCGTTGGCAGTGGTAAAATGTTTTATTATTAGATAGATTGCCATGAACTTTAGCAAACGTAGTGCCAGTCAGTTATTTGGTGTAATATCTCAACATCTACAAAACCGATTGGCCTACATTTTGGTTTGGACATTCATTACTACTCACGGTCATTTACAATACTATAATTTTGTAGATTTCCTTCAATTTTTAGCTCCTTCATCTAGTCAAGTTTGTAATTGTAAAATGCCTGAAATTACATTCCCATCGACCTCAGCTGTACTCTCTGTTTAGTGCTAATCAGTAAAGTTAACATTCTTACACGCTTAACTATAACTGTGAATGTGGTCAATAATATACCTGGCAAACTTCTGCATTTGCTCAAAGTAATGCGGCACAGTACAACCAAAGTCGACACTGCCATCGACCCATATCACCAAAAGCCCTCCTGACATCTTCTACGTGTGTGGCACCGCTTCTTCATCCTGAGATATTTGTATTCTATTTGTTTTTTATTTTTGCGTCTTTTGCGTGTTCAAAGTTTCATCAACACGCCCACTCGCTTGTGGTGAATCCTGCAGAGGATCTCCTGCTGTGTTCTCACATTGGCTCTTTTGAAAACTATCCCATGTTTTTTCTAGGAATCTCTTACTCTGAAATTTGTGTTCTCACATACAGCCCCCTCCCCTGTCCGGAGTTTATCCGGGGTTCAGTGCATGTCTAGTTAAACTTCAATCTGGTTTTAACATGACACAATAAGGACATTTCCACACTGTGATAAATGATTTGAAAATGTTGTTTTTATTTAATTTAGGCCCCCTGGATGGACTGTCTCATGCTTTACTGCCAAACATTGTTCAAATCCACAAAACTGCATGTTAGATAGTGGAGACTGCAAAGTTTTCAAAGATACCAAATGATTCAGACTGAATTTGCAGGGAAATCGAATAAAATGGTGCACAAGACATCTATAATATTACCTTTTGATTTAATGATGAAACTGTAAAAAAACATGTCTTCCTTGGGTTGAAAATGTTCCCTCAGTGTGAACATCGTATATAGCTTCAGTGATGGCTTTCAACAAGCTTGTACACGCAGTTCGACTGTGTGGAATAAGATGATTTCGACAACCTGAAGGCTATTTAAGAGGAAACAAAAAGGGAAAGTGCATATTCAGGGGATGATGATTATACAGGGTTTCAAACTTGCAGTGTCGACCTCAGTCAGCCCTCACTCACTCACTCACTCAGCAGGGTTCTGGGTGTATAGCACTTTGTTCTCAAGGCTGGTCCCACCTATTGTTTCGATCTGCTGGGGGAAAGAGTGAGGCAGGCAGAAGGAAAGAACCTAATGTGTTGCTTCTTGCCTGTGCATTCTTGGCATAGCTCTTTGCCCTTTTCATTTTTTTACTGTGATTTTTTTTTTCTCCTTCGCTTTAATAGTGAAGCCAAGGGTCCACAGCCAGCCAAGTCCCACCGCTCCAGTCTGGCTAAGCCACAGAAAGCTTGGCTTCCTCCTCTCGGTGCTTTCTCTCTCTCTCTCATTCTCCATGTATGAATACAGTGTGCGTCCCTCTCACTTTCTCTTTGTATGTTTCTTTGTGTCGCTTTATATGTCTGTCTCAGTTGTTTCTTTTTTTGTCCATTTGGTTTTTTGCATCTGTCTGCATTGGTCAATCTGCCTCTTTGTCTCAATTCCTCCTCTATTTTTTTTTGTCTTGTTCTCTTCTAATACACACACACACACACACACACACACACACACACACACACACACACACACACACACACACACACACACACACACACACAACCCTCTCTACTCTCTACTTCCCTGCCTGTCAGTCTGTCACAGCCAGCGGATTTCTTCTTCTCTGCTGTTCATGCTCTCTGTTAAATCTTCTTTTCATCTTTTTACGGACATGTTTATAGACAAGTCAAGAACATTTTTATGTACACGCATATGGTAGGCCACATGTGTGCTTTTTTTGCAGTGAATTTCGCATGTAGATCAACAAATTTCAACCTCTCTGATTATTCTGAATGCCTTTATTGTCAAATCTATAGACGTCAAAAACATATTGCATAACCATTAGGGTAACGCTGAAGGTATTACAGCAATGTCATGTCATCTGAAATCCAACGCTATGTCTTTTTTCAACACAATGTGAGTTTGAATGTATCCAAAGGAGACAGTGTTGGCAATTTGCTCCTATCTGTCTCTCAAGCGAAATTGAATTATAGATCAAGAAGCCCTCGTGTGCACTAAAAACAGAATTCTCCAACTCGAGCGAGGCCCGCTCCCTCTTCTACTACGCCCATTTCTATCTGATCAGCTCCATTCATTCCGCCACTTAGACAGGAATCTAATTAGACCAGAATATCAACATTAAAACACATCACTGCCTCCCCCTCCTCTCTCTCTCTCTCTCTCTTTGTTTCTCTGCTCTTCCCTACAGCTGGTGAGAGTAAGGTTTGTGGCTGCCCTCCCCAGCGTTTGAACAAGCCAATAAGAGAGCATGTCAGCAAAATACCCCCTCCACACACACCCCATCCCTCCTTTTCCCTTACCACCCCATCCATTCCCAACCCCATCCCCCAGAGCCCTCTCTACACCCCATCCCCCTTTCCTACCACCCCTAACCCACTTACTCATCCTGCCTCCACCCTCCCACACACCCACGAGACTTCCCCACCCTCTCCACTTTCTCACCCGTGCTCTCTCCCTATACTAACTGCTCCCCAGTCTTCTTCCCCTTTCCTCTCACTCAACTTCCCACTCACCCTTTTTTCCTGAACACCCTTTCTTCCAACTCCCTTCCCTGCACTCCCACACGCCATTTTCCTCATCCCCATCTCTGCCTCTCCCCATCCTTCCCCCACCTTTCTCTCTATCCTCTCCTCTCTCTTCTGTGGCCTTATCGTATGAATATCGGTAGCACACTGGGTGAAAAATTGATCCTCTCCGCCTGTCTATGGACGTTGCCACAGTGCATTATAGCCTGTGTGTGTGTGGAGGCTTGCAGGGAGAGAGGAGGAGGAGGAGTGAGGGAAGGAGGGTGGGAGGGATATTTGCATATCATCAAAGTAGGGAAAGGGAGTGTAATGAGGGGAGAATGTGTGTGTGTGTGTGTGTGTGTGTGTGTGTGTGTGTGTGTGTGTGTGTGTGTGTGTGTGTGTGTGTGTTTGTGTGTGTGTGTGTGTGTGTGTGTATTAGGAGTGGTGTTGATGGGTTGTGGTTGAGTGTATGTGAAATGAGAGAACAAGACCAAGGGACTAGGGCAAGGGAGGTGAGATGGACTGGGATGGGTTTAGTAGTGTGAGTGTTTTTGCATGGGTGTGTGTGTGTGTGTGTGTGTGAGAGAGAGAGGGCAGGGGAGACAGACATTGATCACACATGTTCCCCCTCACATGCCATCCATCACACCGGCTTGTTTAGAATATCAATGCTGCACCTCATTAACACTATTATATTCGAAATGAAAACTCATCAAAGGCTGGGTAAAATATAGAAGAGCCACATATCCCACTGTTAAGAACACAACGAGCTCATCTGGTTTGTGGACATACACATACACAAACCTGTTCTGCCAGTGAGAAATGTGTCTGATCGCACTCGCTTTCTCTTATTCTTAGGGTCAAAATACCTTTATTCTTGTAATCTATTTCAGTTCACATCTAAATAAACCCTTTATTTTGTATCTCTAACACTATTTTCCATCTACCGTTAGAGGCTGGTGAACATAACTTTTGCAAACGCAGCGAATACTTATTTTAAAAAGGGAACTTTCGGGCTCCAGAGGAAACAGCTGCATTGGGCAGGCTTGGTATTTGTAAATAAATAATTTAAAGCCCCTTTTAGCCTGCCTCCCTGCTCCCCACAGCTTCTGATTTAACAGGCACAACCAGTCGATCCCCGAATCCACACCGTCTCATATTGCTAATAAACTCCTTATTTTTTAAGTCAAGTGAATGAAAAACAGTCGCATTCGAAGCTCGGCGACATTTTACAGTGTTATTTTGCTCCCAGTGAGCGAATAGGGACGAGCGTGTGCGAGAAGTAACTACAAACGCGGTTCGTTTTCTGGTGTCGATTGGTCGCGCCTGGTGAAATCCGACTTGAGCGTTGACGGTCTGTCACATTTCACGCTGACACCGAGCGAGCACAGGGCTCACACACACACACAGACACACAATACTACCGACAGATCCGCGTCAGGAGCCCAGCCGAGGCGAGCACATTGGAGGTAAGTAGTTGTGGATAAAAGTACTTGGAGCATTGGGGAATCAAACGTGGTTTCAGCGGCGGGGTCACGGCTCAACATCGTGTTAATTCTCGCTTTGGTTCTCCCTTTGTAAGATCTTACCACTTTTATCTTCCTGTGTGTGTGCGCTCTGGTGTTTAGCTATTTCCACACCAGCGAACACAACCGGCTCAGCTCACATTCAATGAAATAACTCGTTAAGTTTTGGCTCAAAGCATTTTTCTGTTT